>NW_022631026.1:15878118-16572400 GCF_010015895.1 Lontra canadensis | reverse complement strand
ATATATTATACATAATATTTATATATTAATAATATATATTAATTATACTATATACTATATAGTATAATAAATATATTTTATATTTATTTTTTATATTTACTTATTTTTTATATATATTTATATATATTTTATATTTATATTTTATAGGAGTACTGTTCATGTGTTTTGTAGAATGTTCCTCAATTTGGGTTTGTCTGATGTTTTTCTAATGGTAAAACTGTGGTTATTGAATTTTGGGAGGACAGCAGAGATTAATCATCATTCTCAACATATTTTATCTAAAGAACATGCTGTCAATACACTTTGCCAGAAGAAGTATATAGCATGTTTACATTTATTTACGTATCTGTTATGTTTAGCTCAATTGCATCATATTCTTCTGTGTTATTTTCCTTTGCACATTTATATGTACTGTGGTTCTTTTTGCAGTCTTTCTGTTTCCCTGTCCTTCTCTTTTGATTTTCTCTGTCTCCTTCTTATGGGGCTCATTCTCTTGCTTTCTTGCACTCTCTTTAAAACAAAAACACACAAAAAAACCCCAAAACCACAAACACCAACATTTCATATTTAGGACATTTTGTGTATATGTAGTAGTTATCTTTACATTAAAATACTGTTTGGACCAGTCTTAGCCCCCTTTTTCCTTGTTTATGCTTTTCCTGTTTGATTTGTCTGCTTCAATTCTCACCATTTCATTTCTACCTGTGACTTGTGTGCAGTCATGAGCTAGCTTATTCTAGTTTCTCCTGTCTTGCTCGATTCCCTTCCTGTTTAAAAAAATCTTGATTTCTTTAACTGAACTAATGTGAATCTACTCCTTGGTGAGTTACAGGTAGAGACCACACAGGTGGAGCAGTCACACAAAGGAAACTTTGTTCACATCAGATTAGGAGATTATGGGGAATAACTTTCAAAACTGACTCTCTGAGTGGGGATGACCAGGTTCTTTTTAATTAAGGTTAGGATGAATAATCAGAAAAGGGAGCTTTGTCATTGCAAGTAAAAGAGGGCATAAAATCTCTTAGAAAACCTGCCTATACATGCATAACAAAGCGTGTTATGTTAATGAAAGTTGTGCTGGTGGGGGATGGGACTTTAACATTATAATGAAGAGAGATAACTGTCAGACAAAGGGAAAAACAATAGGCTTGCTCCCAGTGCAGGTATAAAGGGAACTGAGTCTTGGGCCCTTTATCTCAGGTAAGGAATGCAGGGTCTTGCTTACTTTTGAAACAGCACAGGGAGTTCTCTGCTGATTTATTGTCTCTGATTTGGGTTGGCTATTTCCAGGCCTGGTTGAAAGGGTTAATTTTTGCATTCCTTTTGTTCACTTGGAATCCTTAACTACTAAAGTTTTTGCATTTCTTTGTAATTCGGACACCTCCTGGGAAGTTGTACTAGAAGGGCAGTTGGAGGTGGTGAGACCCAGATGATCAGGCAGCCCAATGACCTCACTTTCTTTTTCTGGGGACACTTGACTCTGCTTACATTTCTACTGTGTGAGAATGTATCATATCCTTTACTCTTCATCCATTCTTGCCCCCTATTTTTATTTTAATCTTATATGCACAATTAAATGCATTTCTTTGCTTACCATGAGGTCTTTTGCAGGGTCCAAAGTCCTTTCTCCATTGACAAAAATTTATTCTCCAGAGGATTCCTAGGAAAGTCTTCTGAGTTGAGCAATCTGAGTTCTGCATTTCTTTGTTTTGATAACTTCTTGACAGCTTGACTGGTTTGAAAAATCTTAGGTTAGCCATTTGTGTTCTCAAAGTTTTATTTTTGTTTTGTTCTTAATTTTGCTCCGTTCTCTTCTTTCTATGCTGTTGTCTAGAAGTTTGATGTCAACTTGATTGTCTTGTCTTTGTAACTGACTTGGTTTTCTTGCCTGGAAGCTCAAATGACTTTTTTTTTTTTTTCCTCCTATCTTTACAGTGCAGTAATTTTACTAGGATATATTTTGGGGTTGAATGTTCTGTCAATTTTTTTTTTTTCTTCTGTAATGGGCCTTCATACCGTGTAGATTCAGACCTTTAATTTTTACAGATTTTTCTTGGATTATAATTTTAAATATTAAGTTTCAGTGTTTTCTTTTTCTTCTACAAGAAATTTAGTTATACATATGTGACTTTTTTTGCCTTTTTTAAATATCTCTCACTTTCTATGTGATGTGTTTTACTTCTTTTATGATTTTTTTATTCTCTTGTAAGGGCCTATTTAGCCAGAGTGGCCCCACCTCAGTTGAACAGCCATTTTGTTGTTTATGCAGTAAAACTTAAAACTGCTCCCCCCCGCCCCCCACCAGGGAAACTTACTTAAAAGCAAGTCTGGGAAACCAGTCCCAGGTAACAAAGCCCAAATACAAGGGTGGGTCAGGTCAGGTGGCGATAACAGCACAAATGCAGGGATGAGTTGGGTCAGGTGGAGACATGCAATCAGTAAAGCGTGCATACTGTCTCCCTAGCTACCAAGGAGTGTGGGCCCTGCCTTTTGGGCGCCTTTTGGGTGCCAATTCTGACTAAAGTGATAGGCTAGTTCAAATAGCTACTATGGGGTGAATTGTAATTCAATTGGCCACCCGTGTGTGACCTAGCATGACTGTGCAGCTTTCTCTGTGTGTTACAATCTCATTCGCCACCTGTGTGTGGTCAGGACCAACTGCATGGCCTTTGCTCTATAAAAGTTAGTCTGTGAGGCAGGGAGGGGTCACCCTCTCTGTAAGGGGTGGCTCTGACTGGTCTGTTTGACAGTCGGTTTGATTCTTGATGCTTGGCGCGAAATAAAGCTTTGCTTGACCTTCGCTTTGTATCAGTCTCGCTCCTTTGACCATGAACCCATTATTGGGAGACCCAACACTCTTGGTTCTTTTCATGCCATTTCTGAGTATCTCAGTATATTTTCCACATAATCTACTTTTCCTTAGTCACCTTGAAATTTATGCTTTTCTACTGACCTCATTTTTTTTCCTTTTTCTCCTGAGTGTGCAACATTTTTATTTCACATCTTCCTGCCCCCCCCACAATTTCCCTTCCCATTAACTAATTATTTATTTATTTATGTTTAAAATCTCCAGTTTAGAACTTTCATATCTACATATGCTTAAGTTATTTACTTTTCCTAGGATATTGCTACAAGTTTTTGCTGTTGTTACTTTGTGTCCATTTGTTTGTTTGTTTTTCCCTGTTTTATTGTTGCTTGGGAAGATATTTTCTTTAGCTGAACTGTTTTAATTCCATTTTCTGTTTTCTTCTTAAAGTAGCTGTGTACAGATGTTACTTTCCAGTTTTGTTCATTTTTAAGTGTCTTCAGTTTTTTAAAAGTATCAAGAGAGAGAATCTCTATGGCAACTGGGTGAGGGACTTGGTTGTATTACCTGTTTCTTACATTGAGAGTAAAGTGAAACATAGTTTTTTGATTGCTTGGCACATTTCCTTGGCATAGGTGATGTTGATGGCATTCTAATTTCTCTCAATTTTTTCCTTCATTTCCACCATTTTCTTCCCTTTTTTTTTTCTCTCCTTTCATGCCCTGCCTCTAATTGATATCTTCTGTTTGCAAGTTCCTTTACTTTTTCCTGGCAGCAATATTTCTCAAGATAGTCAACTTTTGATTCTTCAGCAGTTAACATTCTTATCAATGCAGTAGTAATCATCAGCATTATAATATGTAACCAATTTCCACAAACTGTATACTTCATCCAAGTAAGTACATACACAACATATATACCCAAAACAATGGACTTTCTGTTACAGTAGTCAGATTTCAAGAAGATTGATTTATCTACTCAAGCAATATGCTGTGGCAATCTACCAGCACTAATAAGAGATAACAAGTAAAAGGAATCCCCAGACTTACATTCTAAAAGATCCAAATAATAACCCAGTGGTTGTAATAATATTTGTTTGGAGGCTGGATTTATAGTTATTTGCCTTAGTTCACACATCAATTGTGGAGAAACAGAGATAAGTATTTTGCTATTAAGCAGAGAAGTTAGAGCTAGACAGAATGCCCTAGCCAGGAAAAAACAATTGGTTCTTGCACTCAACAAAATTCAGAATGAATGTTAGTTTTCTATGTTATTTGTATTAGATTCTGTAATTGTACTACAATTGAAATAGTTTGAAGAACAAATAATTTTTCCCTAGTTGATATCACAAAGAAGGGGCCATTTTCATATGGACTGAGAAAATACTTTGAAGAAAGTGTTCTCCATAAAACCCAAGTGATTAATCAAGTATTCATGTATTGTTGTTCACAAACCTCTTTTAGCTTATGCTTCTAACATTCTTGACTTCCTTTTTTTTTTTTTTTTTTTGGCACCTTCTTAGACTGCCCTACAGAAAGAGATGTGCTGGCTATAATTTACCCTTATATTTTGTTTATGTTTTTGTAAGAAATGTATGTCAATTTGGCTCAATCTTAACCTTAGAAACCTAATTCAATCTAAGGTAAACAGAGCAATCATAAAAATACCAAAGTCAATTATTAAATTAGTATCTGTAGTCTCCTATGTTCCAGTATATCCAGAGATGTTCCTTAATATTTTGAGCCTTGATGAATCATTTATCATATATTAAAATATTTCAGAAGTGTATTAAATATAATGGTGAACCAAGCAAAGATTCTGAGAACTCCTCATTTGCAACCATCTGTGAATTCCTCACAACTCTTTGAAGAAATTTTAGCACGGCATTATTTTTTTGTCTATACTAAGATAGTATTCATCTTAAAGTACCTCAGGAAGTATGGAGATACTCATGGTCTTTCCACCCTTAGTAATGATGTTTCTGTTTTCTTTATCTTATCACTTTTTCAGGGTAAACTCATAATTCAGATCCAGTTTCAATTTCTTCTGTATGCAAACGATGGTCCCACTCTGTGCTTTAGAATCTAACATGTTGCTTGGCAAATAATGATCATTTAATAAATATTGAACCAAACGTGTAACACTTTATTTTATTCTCCTTCAAACACAACCACAAAGAGATTAAACAGTACAGCTTGGGGAATATAGTCAATGATACTGTAATAATGTTGTATAGTGACAGATGGTAGCTACCCTTATGGTAGCAGAGTAATGTGTGGAATTGTCAAGTCACTATGTTGCATACCTGAAACTAATATAGCATTGTATGTCAACTGTACTTCAGGTTTTTTTGGAAAATGCAAACAAAAAATAAGTCTATGAAATGGTATATCACCCATGTATCCTCATTCATAACAAATATTAATAATCTGATATCGCTTCATTATTTTGTTTCTTCTTAAAAAGAGAGTGAGCAGAGCACAGTTAGGAATAAAACCTTCTGAGTTCTCACCCACAGGGATAACCTTTGATCTTCCTCAGATGTGATCATTATTGTGAGTTTAATGAGTATTCTCCCTTCCATATTCTTATGTTCTGCATATTTTTTAATAAACACTTATAGCATTGTTTATTATTTTTTAGCTTAACAAAATACATAAGACAGATATAAATTAATTGTTCTAGGACTTATTTTCATAACTTTATATTATTTTAAGATGATATTATGTTAAGATTGATTAATCCTATAACTATTTAAAATGTACCTATTTTGTAGATATAATAGTGTAACATAAAATTTTTATGTGCTTGAATGTTGATTGAATTTTGGTAGATTTTCTGAATTTTGCTTTATTACTAAAAATTGAGCAATTGTTCTTATTAAATACATCTCCATGTGCAAATGTACAACATTTCCTATAGGGAACTTACCTATAAATTAAATTAGTTAAATCTCTTTTAAAAAGATGATATGACATGGGTAGCTCATATCAGTTATATGAGCTGAGCCTGGGTAGTTATATGACTGAGCCTGGGTAACTCAGTCAGTTAAGCAGCTGCCTTCAGCTCAGGTCATGATGCCAGGGATCAAACCCCACATCAGTTTCCCTACGTGGCAGGAAGCCTGCATCTTCCTCTCCCACTCCCCCTGCTTGTGTTCCCTCTCTTGCTGTGTCCTTCTCTCTGTCAAGTAACTAAAATCTTAACAACAACAACAAAAACAAAAATACGACGTGACAGAGCATATGCATTTTTAACTATAATTTTTTTCAACTACAATATTTTTTCCCATTTTGCATTTGAAACATTTTATAACATTGAACAGCACTAGTAACTGTATATAAGATTTTTGTTTACCTTCATCACTGCCTACAAAAATTATTTTGGATTTTTTTGCCATGTATACATATTTGATACACAGAATCTACTTCCTTAAAATTGTATTTCTCTGGTTATTGTATATAACTTTATTAATTGTCTCTTTTAAAAAATTACCTATTTCATTACTGATTTGTAGAAATTTATTTATTCTTTCAAAAAAATTTATTTAGTTATACATTCGTTTCCCTTGCCAGAGAGTAGACATAATGAAGTCAGATGTTTTGTTGAATGCCTTTTACATTCAAGGCACCCTTTTAGGTCATAAGATTATAGCAGCAAACAACATGAAGCACTTGTCCTTACAGAGTTCATATTCTAATGGAGAAACAGAAAATAATAGGGTGATGAGGTGAAACTTAGAGTGAATGTATAGAAATTTCTTGAGAAAGAACATTCCAGAGGAAGGAAACATCAAGGTAAAGGATCTGAAGTGGAGACATGCTTGGCCTCTCCAGGAACAGCAAGGGCTAGGACAACTTCAGGACAGGGATAATGGAGCAATCATTGAAAGTGAAGTTGAAAAGACAACTGGAGTCGGATTGTGTAGGGTTCTGTTAGACATGGTAATGACATTGGACTTTAAATGTGTTGACAAATTATTGGTGAATCTCAAGGAGTGAGATATGCTCTATTTGCATTTTAACAAAAGATCTAGATCAGTGGTTTTAAAGGCAGTGATATTTTGCCCTCCAGGAGACATTTGGCAATGTCTGGATACATTTTTTTTTCTTTAACAATCAGATGTTGCTAGTGTCCTCTAGTTGGTAGAGATAAAGAATGCTACTAAGTATCCTAAAATGCAGAGAAGCCAGTCCCCTCCCAACAAATAATTATCTGGCCCAAAATGTTAATAATGCCAGAATTGACGGCTCTGGTCTAATCATCTATAAATACAAAATCAGTATATTTAGGTATTATCTATTAGGGTAAGGCAGTTATTCATTTGCTAGTATTTTCTTTTTGGATTTTTCACTAGATCTCTAGGGTTGTTTTTTTTTTTTTGTTTTGTCTTGTTTTTGTTTTTTTCAAATAAAGTTAAAATGCAACTTATTTGGGAAAAATTACATGGTAAATTTAGAGTAATTGACAATTTTATGGCATTACATCTTCCCATACAAAATGTGGAGTATAAGTACCACATTTTTCTTTTTTTATTCTCATACATATGTGTGTATGCATAATATGTATATGCATATATATTTGTGTATGTGTAATTTTTATACAAATTCATTAGACTAACTTTTTTTTATGTATCCCTATTATAGAACTTGACATATTTTATAATACTTCTTTAGTTATACATTTGTTTCCCCTGCCAGGCTGTAAAAATAATGAAGTCAGGTGTTGTATTATATTAATCTCAATGATGAGGATCCAAGATACGTTTATTAAGTATTTGTTAAGTATTTTGAGATCCGGAAATAACAACAATATATGAGGTATTTTCCAATTACTTTTTCTCCATAGCAATTATAGTTGTGTTTCAGAGAAGATAATATCAAATAGATATAAAAACAGGAATAACAGGGTAGGATGTCTCAAGGGTGATTTGATTAAGAGGAAGTGTATTGATAAATCAAGTATAAGAAGTAGATGAGATGACTCACTGCCATATTCCTAACTCAAGGCATCTAGAATTTACACCCTGCCTTGACAGACAGGATTTTTTTCAGTATATTCAGTAGTATTAACTTGGGCAGCTAGACTTAGTGTTTATTTTAAGGGAATGCTCAAAGTGCCTAAAATGTTCAGTTGTAACCATTGCTGCATGGTGTCCTGAACAAGCGGTGTTTGGAGTAGACAGCGACACAGCTCTTTTGTAATTATAGCATTAGTGATTCATGATTTTCCTTATCAGGTTCTCTTTGGTTATCTGTGAGGAAAAAAAAGTGTGGTCTTATTAATCCTTCCACAGTATTTTTCTTTTCTACTTAATTTCATCTTCCATCTTATTTTTCTCATTTTGTCTTTTCTTTTTTTTTTTTAAAGTATAATTGACAAACAGTGTTGTATTAGTTTCAGATGTACCACCGCTCAGGTTCCTACAAAGGATAACTTAATTCAGAAGGACCAGGATGTACTCACAACCATAGGAACTCCTAGAGATAAAGAGGTACCACCCATTCCACAGCTTCATTTTGAAAGTTATACCAAGTAACATTTGGCTATGCTTTTACTTCCTTAAAAAAAAGTGGGGGGAAGAAGACTAGAGGCTCATAAACTATAAAAACAAGTATATTTTGGCAATAAATATACAACAAAGAATAGAGAAACATAGAAGTTATTATCTCAATAAAAACTCATGTTAGAAAGGGGAATGTTGAGAGGCTTCTAGCACTCACTAGCCATAGAAATCCTAAAATCCCAGTGGTCAGATTTCTCAGGTACCTTTATACTGAAGGTAGGAAAGGTTCTTTGATTAAGCCCTGATTCTGCTTCTTCAGAGGGACTCCCCAGTGTATTTTTTTCTATACCTCTTGACTCTGCTATTTTGCAACATTCTCCCTCTGCCTTCATCCTACTGGACCACTCCTGAAAAGTCCATGGAGAACATTTTCTTACTGATGGTTGAGCAGTTTTCTTAGCCTGCTTCTTGCCTGTTACAAGTTGAGGACCAGAGGCATGTCATGACTTAAATAGTCTAGAACTCTTTAGATCAGTTGACAGTGCATTTGCAAATACACCTTTCTCAGAAAAGTTTGTAACTTTCCCATGATTTGATACTAATCAACTCTATATACTAAAACTGTACCTACAGTTCTTTTTGAGATATGTTTCTCTTTTATATTTAATTATGGCCTATTGGAGTTCATTAAATAGGCTACCCATGCCATATTCTTGTCTTGGCAATAGCACAATTATGCAGGATTATTTTAAGTCTCCGTTTAGATCATGTTCACTAGCACCATATTCGCCAAAGCTAGTCACATGTCTATGCATAACATCAGACAAGTACAGAAGTATATTCTTCCCATGTAGGTGAAAAGGAGGCAGTGAATATTTGTTGAACAATAATTTAATATACCACATCTACTGTAAGAGCGGTAAGCAGAGTATTTTTAGGGTTCCAGGGCTGAAAGAAGGAGCAAATATCTAGTCACTCTAGTGAATAATTGAATCAGAGGCTGAACAAATCCTACGTTCAGTGATGTCACAGTTGGAGACAGAGACTAATTGCACTCTGAAGTTCAGGAATTAGTCATTCTTATTGGCAGTGCAGTAGATACAATGGAAAGAATGGAGTAAAACCATATTTGAATCAAATATACTATGTGGCTTTTTATAAGTTATGAACCAATCTATACTTAGTTCTTGTTCAATTAAAAGGGAATGATTATTGGGGTACCTGGGTGGCTCAGTCAGTTAAGGGTCTGCCTTCAGCTCAGGTCATAATCCTGGAGTCCAGGATCCCTGCTAGGCAGAGAGTGCTTCTCCCTCTGCCCTTCACCCCATCCATGCTCTTTCTCTCTCTCTCTCTCAAATAAATAAATCTTAAAAAGAATAATTATTGTCTAGTTTATTTGATTCTATAGATAATATGTATTACAAAACATACAGAAATATATATATATATATATAGAGAGAGAGAGAGAGAGAGATAATGCTACATTTTTATCCTTATTTAAATGTTACATCCCTCCAATTTCTACTTTTAGCACACAGCGTACCTACTTTTGTTTTCTTTTTAGCTGACAAAGAAGATTCAATTTCAAAGAGAATTTTTTTAACCCCAGTAGATGCAGTGAAGTATACAGGTGCAGTGGTAAGAGAAAGGAAAAATGTTATAAATGAAAGTCTTATATAATTAAAAATAACTATTTAATGCGATAGTAGGTAAAATTGAGTATATCCTGGGCTGTGATTGGGGAAATACCTTAAGCTCCACTGTGCATATTCAATCTACATCTACAGTGAATATTTATACCAACTTTAATTATCACACTGGAGATTTATAAATCAGGTTTCAATGATATTCTTTCTCTAAGGAAAACAAATAGATAAATTCCTTAAACTCTGGGATGAAGACAGAACTATAGATCAATTTTCATGCAAAAGGCATCAAATCTTAGTAGATCAATCTGCACAATGTATTTAAAAAAACAATTCCCTAAGCTTTTGTGTTAAAAGGGTAATTTGGGCATAGGCCTAAATATCCCCCTTTTTAAAGTAAATGCGTAGGCTGCTATAAAAAATGCATAAATGTGCACATATACATTAAACTATATATTTTCATTTAATAAAGAGAAAAGTGGAAAGGAAGCACTTACTGGTGAGTGGGAGGTGAGGCTGCACTAGGAATTTGATATCACTATCAGGGTCTAGAGATTCAATGCCAAAAGAGCATCAATATTAGCTCCACGTACATAAGAATGGGAACTCTAGATCCATGTTCACTTCTTGTAGTGAAGCTGGAGGTGAGCTTCAGGACCCCCAAGCAAAGGGTAGTTTGAGTTATGTTCCTGTGAAAACATTTTTTGATGCTGGAAGTGTGAATAACTTTTCTGAGACATGACAGAATCTCTAGTAACTAAAGACTTTTAAAAATTGGTTTCAGGGTGGGGCGCCTGGGTGGCTCAGTGGGTTAAAGCCTCTGCCTTTAGCTCAGGTCATAATCCCGGGTTCCTGGGATCAAGTCCCGCATCAGGCTCTCTGCTCAGCAGAGCCTGCTTGCTCCTCTCTCTCTGCCTGCCTCTCTGCCTACTTGTGATCTCTGTCTGTCAAGTAAATGGATGAAATCTTAAAAAAAAAAAAAAAATCGGTTTCAGGGTAAGTGTTCTTCACAAGATTCTTCATAGCAACAATCAGGAAACCATTCATAGGGTGGTCTTTTGTATCTAAGAGATATTTACAACAAATTCCAGTCATTTAAGGTTATACAGAACTTGTCTTTGACCAGAATGAAAAAAAAAAACAAAAACAAAATAAAACAATGGTTGACAACAAAATGAAAGCAAAATAACCAATCAAGCAAATAAACAATAACAAAAAATATATACGTGTGTGTTAATACAACAAAATAAGTTTCTAAGTAGTTCCTGGGATAAAATAAAAAACAATGTGAAAATTGAAATTTTTTTTTTTTCTTTTTAAATGCCTAGCTTATTCAGAGTCAGTAGATTGGTAATTAGAAACAAAATCACAACCTCAAATGCATTTTAATACTGTATGAATATTTGAAAATGAGTTACTGTACCTAAAAAAAATAAAGTCTCAATTTTAAGAAAGCAAAAGAAAGGAAATAAAACAAGTTAAAAGTTACTGACAAAGGTTAGGAATAGGCGTAGAAATCAATGAAATAGAATTGAAGGATCCAAAAATAAACCCATGCATATATTGTCAATTGATTTTTCAAGAGTATATCAAGATAGTTAAATCAGGGGAAGAACAGTCTTTTCAACACATGGTGCTGAGCCAATTGGATAGTCACATGCAATAAATTGAGTTTGAACTCATATTTAAAGCCATACACAAAGATTAACTTAAAAAGGATCAAGGACCTAAATGTAAATATAAAACAATAAAATACTCTAAGAAAATAGGTATAATCTTTATAACCTTGGGTTAGGGAAAGTTTCTTCAGATATGGCACTACAATCACAAGTACAATAAAAAACAAAAAAAAGGTAAATTGAACTTTGTCAAGGCCGGAAAATTTTGTGCTTCAAAAGACAAAGTGAAAAGACAATAAAATGTGAAAAATATTACCATATATCTATTAAGAAACTTGTATCTAGAATATACAAATAACTCTTAGCTCAACAATTTATATTATTTTATTTTAAGATTTTATGTATTTATTTATTTTAGAGAGAGAGTGTGGGTGAGTTGGGGGAGGGGGAGAAGGAGGAGGGGGAAGAATCTCAAGTAGACTACACACTGAGTATAGAGACTGATGCAGAAATGTGCAGAGCCTGATGCAGGGCTTGATCCCTTGACCCCGAGATCATGACCTGAACTGAAACCAAGAGTCAGACATTTAACTGAGCTATCCAGGTGCCCTTTAACTCAACAATTTGGAAAAAAAATAACTCAAAAATAGGCAAAGGATTTGGTTAGACATTTCTCAAAGATTATGTTCAAATGGTTAAAAAGCACATGAAAAGATTATCAATACCATCTTTATTTTATGGCTCATGCTTTTGGTATCTAAAAAGTTCTTTACCTAATTCAAAGTCAAGAATTTTTTCTCCTATGTTTTCTCTTATAGTGTTCTTACATTTAGACTATGATTTACTTATTTGAATTAATATTTGTATATGGTGTGAGGTAAGGGGTTAAGTGTGTGTGTGTGTGTGTGTGTGCATTTGCCTATGATATCCAATTGTCCCAGCATCATTTATTGAAAAGATTATTCTTCCTCATTGAGTTGTCTTGGCACATTTGTTAAAAATTGATCAAATATAAATTAAACTTTAGAGTTTAATTATGATGTGAACTATCAATTGAGCTCCATTAATCTCAATGCCCATCCTTATGCCATTACTATACTATGTTAATTACTGCACTTTTATAATATGCTTTGTACTTGAGTAACATAAGTCTTACAACATTTTTCTTCTCGTTCAATTTTTTTTTTTTTTTAACTACTTGGATTCTTTGCATTTCCATATAAAGTTTAAGATCAGATTGTCAGTTACTGCAGAAAATCCTACTAAGGTTTACAAAGGGATTTCATGAAATCTATACATCAATGGAAAGAATTGCTATTATTATAGTGATATTAAATTTTAAGAGTTATGACTATGGGATGTCCATTTATTTAAATCTTTGTTCATTTCTCTCAGCAATGTTTTATAATTTTCAGCATACAAATCCTGTACTTCTATTGTTTAGCTTACTTCCAAATACTTAATTTTATGACATTGTTAATATAATTGTTTTCTTAGTTTCATTTTCAGATTCTCTGTGACTAGTATATGAATTAGTCTGAAACATAAGTAAGACTAAATTTTCTAGAATGATAAAATTAATAATATTTATTCAAAAGCATATAATTTTTATTTTATGAATTTATTGTGTTATTGTAAGGCCTTATGCATATAGATATTTATTAACTGTAATTAGATCTATTGATTTGGAGGTGTGCTATGTGGGTGAATATTCTTGCAGTGAAAATGTTTGTTTACTCTTTCTTACTTTCATGTAACTTTAGTTTTGACTCTGTTTTTCCTTGTTTCTATTCAAAATTATAGAAGTGTATTTCCATGGAGAATGGATAGATAGTTTTGATGAGGCTCCAGCTATATAGCTTTCTTGTTTTACATAAATATCACTGCATCTACCATTGATCCCACTAACATAGATTGTCATAATCCACTCAAGTAGGAAGAATTCTAACTGTCCTAAGCACTTTTCCATGTTTCAACATGAAACTTACTTTAGGACTATTACAGGAGAACAGTTCCTCTTCTGTTTGATTAAAAAAAAACAACTGGCAAATTTAATAGGTAGAGAACTATTTGCAAATGGAACTACCAGATTAAATGTACTGCAGAACTATTTTCAGAAGTCCCAGAAAATTCCCCAGCATACAATCAAATTATAGCTGATCTGGAGGTCAGTAGACTTACACTATGTATAATTCAAGAATAACCAAAGAATTAGCTATGGTCTTAGTATCCCTACAAGCAAAAAGAATAATTGGAGCAGAGTCCATATGAGTCCAATTTAATAGTCATAAACTGTAAGCTAAACTTTCCCCAAGTCTTCTTAAAACTTAAGCCAAGAAAAGTCTTTGGCCAATAGCAATCAGGGGAAAAAAATGAGAAAAGTACTGGAAAAAATATCTATATACCTTCACACTAGTCCTTATAATATGTTAAGCTAAAGGAAAACAATAAAACCTAATGTTCAAGGATACATATTTGTCATAGATATGGAAAGCAATTAGCAAATAGTTATACATTGTTTCTCAGTAATGCCTAACCTAAACATAACCAAACTGTAGCCAAATTCTTATTATAATAGATATATGCTCTGCTTTCTTTATGGTCCCCTCTGATTAGCATATCCAATACTTGTTTTCACCTAGAAAAAAATAATTTATCTGGAAAGTTATGCCTTGACAATGATTTTTTTAGATATAACACCAAAAGCATGATCTTTAAGATAATTGATAAATTTGATTTTATTTAAATTAAAAACAATTTTGGTCTATAGAAGACACAGTTAAAAGAATGAAAGACAAGCCACAAACCAAAGATATATTTTCAAAGCACATATCTGATAATGGTCTTGTACTCAAAATATACAAAGAACTCTGAAAACAAGAAGAAAACAACTCAATTAAGCAAGGTGTGAAACATTTGTCCAGATAGCTTACCAAAAGTTGCACAAATATATGTAAGTATACAAAAAGATGCTCAATATAAGTGTTCATTATGGGATTCAAATTGCACTATGAGATCTCATTCCATGACTATTATAATAGATAAAGAAAAAAAAGACCATAACAATTATTGGCATGAAAGCAGAACAGGGGCCATGTTCTGATTGCTGGCGGTAATGTAAAATAAGAAAATCTCTTTGGAAAACACTTGGGCAGTTTTTTAAAAAAGGTTAACATGGGTTCATCATAAGATCCAACAATCCTGATAGTAGACATTTACCTATATGAGTTGAACACTTATGTCCACACAAAAACCTGCTTGAAAATGTTTATTGTAGTTTATCTAAGGCTGGAAGCAAACAAGGTGTTCTTAAATAAGTAAATGGATAAACCAGCTGAGGTATGTCCACTCAATGAAATACTATTCTATGATTTAAAAAAAAAAAAACAAAACTATCAAGCCATGAAAAGACATGGGTGGGTCTTACATGCATATTGTTAAGTGAAGTAGCCAGTATTAAAAGGCTACATCTTGTATGATTCCATTTATATGACATTCTGGAAATGGCAAATCTGTAATGCAGATAAAAGTCAGTGATTTTAGGGCTTTAAAGGTTGGGGAGAAGGCTGAATTAATGAAACACCAGGGGTTATTTTATGGCAGTGATATTAATTTGAATGATACTGTAATGTTGGATATATGTCATTATGTATTTCACAGCCCATAGAAATTTACAGCAGAAGGAATGAAACAATGCATGCAAATTGAAAAGAAAATATACTTATGCAATCAGAGGATCCTATGCTAGAATGCTGTATGTGACAAAACTATCTACTTGCATTGCAAATTTATGGAAGAACCTTATTGGAGAATGTAGAGGAGTAAGTACTGACCTACGTAATTCAGAAATAACTTGATAAGGCTAAAGGCAAAAGGAACCACAAACAAGTACTGCATTCTAGCTTACATTCTTTTCTCATAGGGGTGCAGGTTAACACTTCCAATACTGCTGTACATGTATACTGGATTTGAACAATTAAATAAATGAAGAAGGTTGGAGCCAGGTTTCTCATTGTTAGAATTGGAGGTTACAAATAAGGGATAAAACTAGGATGTGATAATAATGGATTAGAGTTGAAGACATCTGTATGAACTCATGTTTAGTAGATGGTGACACATAGGGTTGTTTATGCTTTTCTGTATATACAGAAATTAGTTTATACATATGCATGTTTTTGTTCTTTTAGCTGAGCAGGCCTAGAGCTAGCAACACCCAGTATTCATTAGCATACCAAGGGCCTAGATCCTGGGTTCTAAAACTCTTCTTAATAAAAGGAACTGAGGCTTCTTGGAGAAATGGCTGATTCTAGGACTTTGACAAGATAGACAGGTAGATCGACAGATAGATAGGTATAGTCATAGATATATAGAGAGAGATAGGTGGAAATATCTATTTGTCATCAATCTACCTATTTTTCTAACCTACCTTTCTATTTATCTATGTTCCTAGTGTCTTCTAGTGTCAGAATATAGCACAATGATAGGAGAATGTAAAAGGGACATAAAGTCAACTGAAAGAGCTCCCAGTTGCCAATATTGGAAATTATTTTCCTAGCTGTACTGTTGTTGTTGCTTGTCGGTTAAACTCTGATGTTCCTCTGGGAGAATAAGCAGTTGAGAAATTCTGGGTCAACATGGTAGATTTTCTTTTTTTTTCTAAGATTTTATTTATTTATTTGACAGAGATCACAAGTAGGCAGAGAGGTAGGCAGAGAGAGAGGAGGAAGCAGGCTCCCTGCTGAGCAGAGAGCCCGATGCAGGGCTCGATTCCAGGACCTTGGGATCATGACCTGAGCCGAAGGCAGAGGCTTAACCCACTGAGCCACCCAGATACCCCAAGCAGGTCATTTTATAAGAAATCAGTTCATACAGGATCCAAAATGGGATGGACCAACAGTATAAATAGGTGTTTTCAATGAGATTGGGTTTTTTTCTTCTTAGGTTAAATCACAGGCACAACAATCCCATCATTCTAAAGCTGGTTTTTCAATAGTTACATTCTATTTTTTTTAGGTGAGGGTTTCTTCCTTTGATATCTTATAGTCTTATATTTTAAAAGTTAAAATAAGGTTTTCAAGATTGATTGGAGGGGAACGAAAAGTAAAATATAGCCTGAAACCAAACATTTAGACTTTTAGGTTATTCTTGTTTTCTTGATTTTTTTTTTCTCTTTAAAGGTGAATGGAGTTGTCACTACAGAACTATGTTTTTTATTTGTCTCTGGAATGAACCTTGGTAATTCCACAAAGGCTACTGAGAGCTTTTAAAGAACAAGAGAACTGCATGCCTCCAGGGACTTGTCAGTACTTAGTATTGCTTGTTTTCTGTTCCCTTTGTTTTCAGTAAGAAACAAACTTTAGAATTTAAACAAGAAATACAGTCCTCATTAAGTATGAGCCTGTGTGGGAACAAAAGAAGCTAGAGACCTTCCATGGGACTTTGACCCAGTGGAGAATAAGGCTGGGGGTTATAAATGCCAGGACTGGGTGCTCTGACTCTTAACATGCTTGTATCCTCCCAGAAACCTTTATACAGGTGTTAGAAATGGAGGTAAATCCGGAAAATTTGAGACCAGCTCATTTTTCTATACCTGTTCATTGCCCTAAAAGACATACATGAAGTTAAGTAAGAGGCATGCTTTCTGGAGTCTTCTCCCAGGTTCTGTCTGCAGAGGGTGAGTGGGCTTTAATAAGGTTGCCCAAATCCCAAGACTGTTCTCTTTGAAGACCATTTATGTAGTATGTTTGAATTTATAGTATATTTTCATTATATGAATTTCCCTCTTTATCCTAAAAAAACCTTCTCTTGGGGTGCCTTGGTGGCTCAGCCGGTTGAGCATCTGTCTTTGGCTCAGGTTATGATTTCCGGGTCCTGGGATCTCCTCATATCTGGCTCCCTGCTCAGCCAAGTGTCTGCTTCTCACTCTTTCTCTGTTCCTCCCCACTCCTGTGTGCTCTTTCTCTCAAATAAATAAATAAAATCTTTATTTAAAAAACACTTTTTCTTTTATGACCCAAATCTTGAATTTAAACCCCTTCATTTTTTTTTAAGAAGGGTTTACCTCAACCTTACCATCCATTATCCAGTGAAACTAATATCTTAAATATTAAGTACATTGGTTTCTTTTCAAACTTTCCTATTTAACAGCTCTAACACGTGAAGCCTATGTTCTGAATTCTTGCTGTGTTCTAGAACTTTATTTCCACAACCCATCCCATGAGTATCGGTCCTGGGATGTCCCATCGACCCAGAGGTTTGTCATATGCAAAACCGAAATTGTCGTCTTTCCTTACAAACCTGCTGCTTTTGTCTCTAAAGGCATAATGCAGTCATTCCATGAGAAATCATGGAGTCATCCTAGTCTCTTCCTTCCATTCCACTTTTACATTTTATTAGCTTCTGCATCCTCTTGAATTCTACTACTGGTAGATTTATTCAGTCAGTTTCCCTTTCATCATCCCCATGGACCCTACTCTGGTTTGGGTTCTCTCCTTCTCTTAAGAGTTTCCTGGTTGATGTTTCTCATGCAGTTTTTCTAAAGTGAAAGTGTATCCGGTGATTCTGATTCTTGATAGTTTTTATATCCTCAGGAATCACATGACGAAGTACACCCTCTTAGTCTCAAGGACTCCATATATTTACAACCAGGCCCCTGGCTGCCTTTAGCTTGGTCTCTGTGGACTTCAGGACTCACCCTCTAAATGTCCCTTATACAGTCTAATGGTTTTTGATACGATTGAGTGATAGATTTCAGAATATTATTCTCCTCATTTTGGAAAAAAAAAGGTTTTCATTTCAAAGACCGATTTAACGTATCATTTAGTTGGTGAAGTCTTGTACTACTTCTCTCCATTATCCCCTTGCAATAAATTTAATCATTCACTTTGTGTGCTTTAAAAGCATTTTGTAACCCCCTTCAATCATTCCCTCTTGTTTTTCCTCTATCCCTCCAGAGTGGAAATGGGGTTCCCATCTGCCATGTATCCTGTGGTTCTCTATGTGGTCCTTCTGACCTCTGTTGTGAAGACTTTCAATGAGCCCTTAGTTCTTCTTCAGGAGGAATTGTTCAATATGTAGGTGTAGATTCATCATGTCCATAAAAGGAGGAGAGTTCAGGGTCTTCCTATATCACCATTTTGGAACCCCTCTGATCTACTACTTATTATTGAGGAAATAAAAACTGTAAGACAATAAGCAAGTGATTTGTTCAATGTAAATAAGAGGACCAAAATTATCAAAATAATAATAAATTCTTAAATGTTTATCCTGTACCAGACTCTATTCTAAGAACTTTACTAAACATTTTCCTTGTATAGTACTTTATAAATACATTAACTTATTAAATATTTAGACTAACTCTAATGGATAAGCACTATTATTATCTCCAGGTTACAAAGAAACAACCGAGTCATGGAAAGATTAACAACATGCTCAAGGTCAAAGAACTAGTTACAGAGCTGGGATTCCGAGGCAGTTTGTTCCATGGGATATGTCTTTAACCACTCTACTATACTGCTCCCTTGTTGGAAAAACAGGATTCAGGGGATTGAATTAAATACTGAAGTTAGAACACCTGGGTATCCATACACTGGTATTTGATCACACAGGACATATCAAAGGTGAGGATATAAAAAATGTGAAACTATTTAAAGATATTTCCCATTTATACAAATCACTTAGAGGAAACTATAATTATTCTAGAGATAACCACTTATTAATATAGACAACTTAATCATAGTTGTTGACCCATGTGTTGTTTTTGAAGAGGACAGCAGGTTTAATTTATTAAAATTCACTGTGTAATGACCCAGAACCACATTGTAACAACAGGTGATTCAACCTGTATAAAAATAAACCCAATGGTATTAATGAATTGAGGAATCTCAACGCTTTGGTGTGAGGTGGAGCTCTGAACAAAAGGTCCTTCAATAGTCATGCTTAACATGCTGTGATTTTTCAGTCTAATTTTATGTGATACAAAGGATTTGTTCAAGGACCAAATTCATCCTTTGAACGTTTTGTAAATCTTATTAATTACATGTTACTTCCTTTGTGGTGATAGGCAATTTTCTTTTGTTTTGCTTCTTCCTTCCCCAGACAAATTCATCCTAAGATGCTTGTGCGTTTGTGTAGTTTAAATACCACACTAAACTTCAATGTCCTTGATTTTGCTCCTCATATTTGTCATTCTTGTCAAATGCAGGCAGATAACTCTCTTTATGGATTAGCTGTATTTGTGCCAGTACCATGCTGTCTTGGTGATCACAGCTTTTGTAATAAAGCTTGAAATCAGGCTCCATGATGACTCCAGTTTTGTTTTTCTTCTTCATTGCCAATTTGAATACTTTTTAATTTCTTTTTGTTGTCTGATTGTCTGATTGCTGTTGCTAGGACTTCTATTACTATGCTGAACAACAGTGGTGAGAGTGGACATTCTTGTTGTGTTCCAGATATCAAAGGGAAGGTTGTCAGTTTTTCCCCATTGAGGATGATGTGGGTTTATCATAGACAGATTTTATGAAGTTGAGGAAGGTTCCCTCTATCCCAATACTTTGAAGGGTTTTAATCAGGAACAGATGCTATATCTTGTCAAATGCTTTTTCTGCATCAATTGAGAGGACCATGTGGTTCTTCTCTCTTCTCCTATTGATTTGTTCTTTCACATTAATTGATTTGCAAATGTTGAACCACCCTTGCATTCCATGGATAAATCCCACCTGGTCATGGTCGATAATCTTTTTAATGTACTGTTGGATCCTGTTAACTAAGATCTTGTTGAGAATCTTGGCATCCATATTCATCAGGGATATTGGTCTGAAATTCTCCTTTTTGGAGGGGTCTTTGCCTGGTTTGGGGATCAAGGTAATGCTGTACCTCTACAAATGTGAGCTCACTTCAGCACATTAAAATTTCTTTCCCTTATATCCACTCTCCACTTTTCTCTGTGGCTTTCTTGTTGCCCTGAAATCTTGTGTGCACCTAAAAATTACTCTTCCTGCTTCTTCATGGCCTTGGTCACATACAAAGGGATCTTGGTTATGTTCCTCATGGTTCTATCCAGAGCCCTCTCTCCATACTATGTTGCAGTGAGTGATTGCATTCAGGCTCATGGTCCAACACACATAAATATGTCTATAGTTTATAATGATAGATGTTTAGATCCATCCTTTCTTTAAAAAAAAAAATAAATAAATAAAATAAAAGGACCCTGGATGCTCTTACCCTGGGAAAACTCACACTCTGGTGGGAAAGAAACAAAGAGAAAACTGTAAGTGAGAAATATATGAACACACAGTAGAAGGGCATCCAACACAGTCTGGAGTGTCAGAAAGATTCCAGGAGGCTGATATGTTGGAGATGAGTAATAGGAACCAGCTGAGGAAATAGACAAATGGTGCAAAATTACTGAAGGCAACAGAGTGGAACTGCATGAAACTTAGTCTGCCAGCAGTACAGTGAGAGGATGAGGCAGAGAAATGTGGCTTCAGAGGTAAGCAGGGCCAGATTCTAAAAGGCTTACCTTTTGAATTCTGTTGGCTTCATCCTTGAGAAATAGAACTCTTAGCGTGCCATTGAGATTAGATTTTAAAGTAGCAAGACAGGAGTCAAGACTGGCAATGAGTTTACTGTATTAGTTCACATCACAGAGATGGATTGAATTCAGGTAGTGAGCTATTACATTGGAGATAAGTAAGTGGAGTCAATAAATAGTTTAAAAGGTAAAACTGACATTACTTTGCAATTGGACACCAGGTATATGGAAAAGGAGATCTCAATGATATAAAATTATACTGCTTGAGTAATGAGATAGATTCCCTATACGAATGTAGGAGTTTGGGTTGGAAATGGAAATTAGGATTGCATTTGAAATATGCTAAATAAGGGTTTCTAGTCAACATATATGTTGAGATGCCCAACAGGTACTTAGCTATTTGGGTCTAGAGCTCAGAATGGGTATATGGGCTCAAGATTTGGTTTTAGATTTGGGGATGAGCTGATGTAAAGGGCATATGAAAAGTCAGCAGTTGATTCTGAATATACCTCCCAGACTTGAAGGAAAAGTCAAGGATGTAAAGGATATGAATGCATTTGTTGTTAACTGACACAGTAGAAGTTGAGACAGGTCATATCTTAGTTCCTCATGACACAAGAACTAACGATGTCTAGTAGATGTGAAGTGGATGGGACTGGATGGTGGCCTGAGGACAGTATTAGATTTTGGAATGGTAATGAAGATAATGGAGAATGGAATTGAGTAAAAGCAAGTCAGAAAGGTGCTAGATGGTACAGAGGGCTATGCTTCGTGTGCAGAGTAGAAACTCATTATGGAACTTTGTGGGGTGATAGACAGTGATGTGGTCCAGTTTGTGGTCATGGCCCTGAGATAGAGATGGATGTTACCAACATCAACATGCTTATTTATAAGCACACCTATAACATAAACCCAACTTGCTGATAACTCCTGTAGTATGTGCTACCTTTGAAGTTCCTAAAATAATCCCATATCTCATTATCATTTCCATTTTTAAGATAAAAAAAAATGTTTATAGAGAGTAAGTGATTTGCTCAGGGAAACCCAAAAAGTCAGTGGTGAAACCACATTACATGTGGACAAACAATCTGTTTCTTAATTTGGTAAGCTTTCTTTCTTCATAAAGTGACTTTCATTGTTTGAGTGGCAATGGCCACCAATCTCTAGTCAGAGCCAGTCTCTGATCATCCTGGTGACACCTGCCTAGGGGCACTGGAGGGATTTCTGCCCAGGGCAGGGTTGAATATGATTACCTCTGAAGCATTATCTCAAGTTGAAATTCTGAGTATCCCTCTTTTAAATGCCAATGACAGTGTCTTTTTTTTTTTCTAATTTAATTTCACTACATAAAATTCCAGAGGTGTCTGAAATTTTAAGTAACTTAATTGCCTTCTTCAGTTGCTGCTAAGATGAAATATGAGTTTGTTTAGTGTAGTTGTGTGTGTGTGTGTGTGCACAGAGCCAGAGATTTGACTTTTGCTCTTTATTGCATTTCTTAAACTAGCTACACTTGGCAATTCATTTACATCAATAATTGAAAAGCCATCAGTCTCCTCTTGTCTTAAACTTCTTGCTATGCACACTAATGATATGCATGATTGGCTATTGCCATAAAAATGCACCATAAATTTTTTAAAGATAATTCAGCTACAGAGAATGAATCAATATGAACTATAGTGATAACATATGAGACAATCTCTAGTGCCACTTCAAAGCAGTTAGTGCTCCTCTTGATGAGAACATATCATTGCTTCTAGTTGGGGTTTTTAGGCAGGGGTTTAGAATTTTCCTCTTTCAAAACTTGCCATAGGTACTGTGTGCTCTTCAACCCAGTTTTGTGTCTCATGCCCCCCAGTGCTATTGCTTTTATTCTGTGCTTTCAGGTTTCTACCATTCTTCAGTGTCCCGTAAATAGAAAAGACCTGTTGTGTCTTACATGTGTCATAAAATTGGGCATGGTAGACTGTATTCATTCATTCATTCATTCCACAGGCTGTCATTGTCCTTAAACTGATAGTAGTTTGGTATATGTGATTATTATCCATTAGAACACTCAAATTGCAATAGAAATCCATGATAGAAATAACACTGAGACTGGTCAGTGCTCAGACAGAGGTGCAATGTTTACACTGAATGAGGATATTCTGGGCCCTAAGCATGTGATGATTTTGCTTATTTATTTATTTATTTTTTAATAGAAAGCTAGGCAATTCTATTTCTAGGTAATTCATCAGCTTGGAGATGCACCCTAGGGGAAAGGTTCAGAAGACTGAAAATCTCCTTGTCCTAGCATTGTCTGTCTTAGGTCAGGAACAGCAGGGTTATTTATAGAGATTAAGTGCCACACTTCATATTTTAAGTGTGACTCTTAAGAGCATGTGGCCCATAATTAACCACCGTTTCTCTGTAGGTATTTTTATGGAACATCCCATCATCGGATGGGAATGCAGTTCTGCTTGGGTAACAAAGATTTCCAGGTTTCTCTCCATTTTGCCTTATAGGATAACCTTCTGTTGAAATGCACATTTGAGGCATGCACACCCAGACATGCAAAAGCACACACTTTGGAACTCAGTTTTGAGGTACGTGATTCACTCTCTGGAGCTGCCCTGCATGTATTTGCATAGAACTAGATCCAAACTTTTTTTTTTTTTTTTTTTTTTTTTTTTTTTGTAGTGGAGTAAATAAGTGTTCTTAGACCTCAAAGCGGTTTATTTTTTAATTTCAGGAGCCAAAATCCATTTATTATATTTTTGTTACCTAAAACTATAATCATTGATTAAAGGGATTTCTTGATTTTTTTTTAATTTTTTTTTTCTGTTCCTGATCTCTGCTTATATCCCTCTCTCTCATTAGTAGATCTCCATTCTAAGATATGGAGGGAGTAGGTCTATAACTATGTATACTAGGTAGTATTGTTTGGCATGGATAGCTTTAAATTGCATACATATTATTGTGCTTAACTCTCATTATATTTCTTATGCTATTCTTTAAAAGTAGAATTTTGAATCTATTTATAGTTCAGTATATTATATCTAGTTCTTTGTTTCCATAATATATTTCACTGCATCCACAATATATTGCTTATCCATTCTCCTGCTAAATATCCCTCAAATTTGCTTACAATAACATATGCATATTCCCACACCACACTGCAATCAGTTGCTTTGTAGAGATCTCCTGATAGAACTTCTCTGACATGTGTGTGTCTGGGAGAGGAAGTGGTTAATCATAAGGCATAGCCTTGCTTAATTACATGAAGTACCTTTTGATATTCTCCACCATGGCTGAGGACTGACATGATGCATGTGCTTGAGTTCTTATCTGGTCACATCTTCACCAGTACCTGGCATCATGTACATTTCCAATCTTAGCTCTTCGTATGAATGCTGCCCAGTATGTCATTATTGTTGAATTTGTCTCATTTCAGCTTAATTTGAATGATGCTTCAGAGAACTTGCAGATATTTTAGCTTACATCCCTGTGGCTTATGTTTGCCCATTTTTCTGTTGGATTTCAAACCTATTTTTTCAGTGTTAGGAAAAAAAGATATTTAGAGGAGGCATACCAAAGTAATGGTAAAAAGTCAGGACTCTAGGGTCAGGCAGAGTCCTAGATTCCTGGATTCAATATTTACAAGCTACATGACATTACACAAATTGTTTAAGCTTCTATTCTTTCTTCTGCATGAAGTGGATAAACTCTTAGGAATGTAGCAGTCAACTTAGATATCCTTTTACTGTTGCTGCTGTATGGCCCACAGTGACCATTTAAAATATTAACTGATGTAATTTCTGTTAAAGAAGGCCTCATATTCTCTACTTTCTTGCCTCCCTAACTTATGGAAAATTTTTGCCAGAAGTGTCAGAGTAAATGACGTTAGACTACCATCTTTATATCTATTGTTACTGTTACTTTCTTTTTCTTTTTTGACAAAGTAATATTGTCCTGAAGTATCATTTTTGTCTAATAAAATGCACAGATCTTAAATGTTCATTTCTATTCTTTTTGACAGTTTCACACTTGCATATAACATCCATTCAAAACATTTCAAACATTTCCATCATCTAAGATAGTTTCTTTACACTTCCTTCTGGTCAACCATCTTTGCACTTACACCTCTGACCAAATTGTTATTTTGATTACCACATGGCAGTCCTGCCTGTTCTTGGGCTTCATATAAATCTGTGTGTACTCTGTCATGTCTGGCTTCCCTGGCTCAACACAGTGTTTTCTTTCTTTAAGTTTTTTTTTTTTTAATTAACATATAATGCATTATTTGTTTCAGGGCTACAGATCTGTGATTCATCAGTCTTACGCAATTCACAGCACTGACCATAGCACATACCCTCCCAATGTCCACCACCCAGCTTCCCCATCCCTCCCACCACTGCTCCCTCCAGCAACCCTCAGTTTGCTTCCTGAGATTAAGAGTCTCTTATGGTTTGTCTCCCTCTCTGGTTTCATCTTGTTTCATTTTTCCCTCCCTTCCCCTATGATCCTCTGTTTTGTTTCTCAAATTCCTTATATCAGTGAGATCATATGATAATTGTCTTTCTCTGACTGACTTATTTTGCTTAGCATAATGCCCTCTAGTTCCATCCACATCATTGCAAATGGCAAGATTTCAGTTTTTTGATGGCTGCATAGTATTCCATTGTATTTATATATAATATATTATATAAATATATATGTACTGCATAGTATTCCATATTATATATGTATATATACATATATCCTGTATATATGTATATATATACGTATATACATACATATATACATACATATATACCATATCTTCTAATTCACTCACATCATTACAATTGTCAGCAGTTTCTTCCTTTTCATTGCTAACTAGTACTCTACAGTATGCACATACTGCAAGTAGTTTATACACTCTCCTGCTGATAGACACTGGCTTATGTCTGGTTTGGAGTCATTATGAATAAGGGTACTAATGAAGATTCTTTATTAGAGACTGTGTGTGTGTGTGTGTGTGTGTGTGTGTGTGTGTGTATGTCTACCTATGGTTTAATCTATTTGGGGAAAATAGGAAAGGATGGACTAACTGGGCTTGGGATAGATGTATGTCTAATTATATTTTAAGAAACTACTAAACAGTACTTCAAAATGATTATACCATTGTACATTCCTAGCAAAGTAATAGAGTTAGCTCATCCAGGCCTGACACCTGTTCTCTGGGACATAGTACAGGCCAAGCCAATCCTCACACACTGACCATTGATATATGATTATACCATTTTACTTCCTAGCAAAGTAATAGAGCTCCAGCTGTTCCACATGTTTGTCAACATTTGAATGCCTATCTTTTTTACTTTAGCCAACCTACTAGGTGTGAAAAGGTTCTGTGGTTACAATCTCATTCATTGATGACTAATTCCCTGTTTGTATTTATTAGCCATTCCCCCTGCAGCGTTGGTCCAGGGAATCTTTCCTGCCCTCCTCTTCTTATTCCTCTGACCCCTCCACCAGCCCTCCCTCCTCAGCTCCCTGTTATCCCTGGAGAAGGGGCTCTGTTGGGTGTCGGGGGTGCAAGGGTGGGGCTGGTGGGGATCACGTCTTCATTTGTGGAGTATCTACTCAAATCTTATTATGCATTTTTGTTTACATTGGGTTGTCTTCTCTGTTGTTGAAATGTAAGAGTTCTTTATATATTCTTCATACAAAGTCCATCTATATGTATATCCATATGTATATATATAAAATATTTTGTGATTATTTCTTCTAATCTGTAGATTGCTTTTTTTAAAATTTAATATTATCATTTAATGAGAAGAAAATTTAATTTCAATGAAATTCTACTTTTCTCTTTTTTTTTTTTTTTTTTTTTTTTGCTTTGTGCTGTTAGGGTTTATTTTCTATTTAAGATACCTTATTCCAATGTCATGAAGACATCCTTTGGAAGTCTTTCATAAGATTTATTGTTCTAGTGTTTATATTCAAGATGTTTCAATCTATGATTCATCCTTTTTTGTTTGGAGTAGAGTAGGGGTCACACATTTTTCTTTACAAATGTAATTCCAGTTGTTTGAACATTCCTTTTTATTTCAAGACTTTTCTTTCTTCCTATTTAATTAACTTGGCCTTGGTAAAAAAAAAAAATCAATTGAATATTTATGAGTGATTGTGAACTCTCTACTCTGTTACATCGATCTTAGACCAATGCCACACCTTATTATCAGGGATTTATATTAATCTGAAATCAGGTAGTATTAATCGTTCAATTTTTCCAAGATAATTTTGGCTCTTTTAGACAGTACACATTTCCATGTAAATTTTATAATAATTTTGTCAATTTCTTCAACAACAAAAGCTTGGTGGGGCTTTCACTGCAGTTGAATTGTAGCTGTAGAAGTTTTTTTTTTTTTTTAAGATTTTATTTATTTATTTGGCAGACAGAGATCACAAGCAGGCTGAGAGGCAGGCAGAGAGAGAGAGGAAGGGAAGCAGGCTCTCTGCTGAGCGGAGAGCCCGATGCGGGGCTTGATCCCAGGACCCTGGGATCATGACCTGAGCCGAAGGCAGCGGCTTAACCTACTGAGCCACCCAGGCGCCCTGTATCTATAGAAGTTTAATGAGAATTGACATCTTAATAATATTCAATCTTCTAATCCATAAACATGACTTATTCCCCTAGTTATGTAAATCTCTAATTTCCCTCATCAATGTTTGGTAGTTTTCAATTTAGAGGTCATGCACATCTTTCATTAGGTTTATTCCTATGGTTATGGGATTTTTGATTATTTTGTAAATAGTAGCCTAATATAACTTTTCAGTTGTTTGTTGATATTATTGGAGATATCAATGTTATGTGACTTATTGTTCAATAACTTTTTAATTAATTTTTTTAATGTTAATTCCAGTAAAGTTAACATATAGTGTTGTATTAGCTTCGGGTGTAAAACATCATGACTCAGCACTTCCATACAACACTGGTACTCATCACAAGTACACTCTTTAATCCCCATCACCTATTTCACCCATTCTCCTCTCCCCCAGCCCCCACCCCATAGTCATGTTTGCTCTCTGCAGTTAAGAACCCCTTGGGCATCTTGATTTATCTCCCTTTTTTTTTTCTCTTTGTTTGTTTTTCTTTCTTAAATTCCACATATGAGTGAAATCATATGACATTTGTCTCTCTCTGACTTACTTTTTAGAATTTCTTTTCAGTATTGGAATTATGCTGGTCTCCTGACTATTGGGAATTGTTTCATCTATTTCCTGGAAGAACTTCTGTAGGATTGTTATTATTTTTCCTTAAATGTTTAGTAAAATTCATGGTAAAGTCATGTAGACCTGGAGATTTCTATATGGAAATGTCTATGATTATGATTTAATTATTTTAATAGCCATAGCGTTATTATAGTTTTTCAGTTTTACTTGTATCACTTGTTTTTGAATAAATTCATTAATTTTATATAAAGTATTGAAATTACTGTTATAAAGTTGTTTCTAATATCTCCTTATTATCCTGTTAGTCTTTGTAAGCTCCATAGTAATGTTTCCTTTGTGCATTCCTAATATTAATAATTTGAATTTTGTCTTCTGTTCCTTGATTAGTCATCCTGGGTTTTATAAATTTTACTAATTTTTTTTCAAAGAAACATCTTTAAATTCACTCATTTCCATATTGTTTCCCCATTTTCCATTCAATTAATTTTCACTTTTATTCTTATTACCTTTTCTTTCTTGTTTTTCACTTACTTTTACATAGTAGAATATTATTCACTTTATATTTTTCTAACATAAGCACTTAAAGCTATAATACTCATTATAATTAATACTTAGCTGCATTTCAAATATTTTGATAGTCTGTATTCATTATCATTTACCTTGAAATATTCTCTGTGTTTCCTTGTGATGTATGTTTTATTTATGAATTATTTGAAATGGTATAAGTTTAATTTTACATTACTTGGAAATTTTCTTCATATTATTGATTTTTTAAGTGAATACTATTGTAATCAGAAAATATGTCCTATTACAGTCACATAATATTTATTAAACTTGTTCTAGTGTTTATCTTAATGTTACAGTTTCCTTTAAAAATAATGTGTATTTTTCAGTATCAAAGTGTAAGGTTCTGTAAATGCCAATTCAGTCAAGTTGGTTGGGAGCCATTTATTGATTTGAGGTTTATTCCTACATCCACTATTCTTAATGACATTAGGTATAAATGTTCTGTGAATTACTGAAATTGTAGATTTATCTGTATTCCCAATATGAAATTTCTTTATATTTCCTTTTAGTTCTGTCAATTTTTTGCTTTTTTTAAAATAAATATTGAAGTGAAATTCATATAACAAAACTGATCATTTAAAGTGAGCAATTCAGAGGGATTTAGTACATTTTTTAAACTTTATTTTATTTTTTCAGTATTTCAAGATTCATTGTTTATGTACCAAACCTAGTGCTCCATGCAATACGTGCCCTCCTTAATACCCACCACCAGGCTCACTCATCCCCCCACCCCCTCCCTTCTAAAACCCTCAGTTTGTTTCTCAGACTCCACAGTCTCTCACAGTTCATCTCCCCCTCCAGTTTCCCCCAATTCACTTTATCTTTCCTTCTCCTAATGTCCTCCATGTTATTCCTTATGTTTCTCAAGTGAGTGAAACCATATGATAATTGACTCTCTCTGCTTGACTTATTTCACTCAGCATTATCTCCTTCAGTCCCATCCATGTTGATACAAAATTGTGTATTCATCCTTTCTGATGGAGGTGTAATATTCCATCATATATATGGACCATATCTTCTTTATCCATTCGTCTGTCAAAGGGCATCTTGGCTCTTTCCACAGTTTGGCGATTGGCCATTGCTGCTCTGAACATTGGGGTACATGCGGTCCTTCTTTTTACTACATCTATATCTTTGGGGTAAATACCCAGTAGTGCAATTCCTGGGTCATAAGATAGCTCTATTTTTAATTTTTTGAGGAATCTCCACACTGTTTTCCAGAGTGGCTGAATCAACTTGAATTCCCACCAAGTATAAGAGGGTTCCCCTTTCTCCACATCCTCTCCAACGTTTGTTGTGTTCAGCTCCCACTTTTATCTAGTTTTAGAATGTTTCCATCACTTACCCATTTAGCCGTTTCTTCTCATCCTTCCTTACCACAGCCCCTGGCAACCACAAATCTGTGTTCTGTCTCTATGGGTTTATCTTTTCTGGATAGTTCATATAAATGGAATTATACAATATTTTTCCTTTTTGTTTGGTTTCTTTCATTTAGCATAAAGATTTTGAGGTACCTCCATGTGTGAGTACTTCATTCTTCTTTATGGTTAAATAACATCATATTGTATATCTATATTATCTGTGTCTATATATCATCTATATATATATACACAATAATTTCTATACAGCATAAAAGAATTGTGTCATATATATTGTATATTTATATATTTAATATAATATATAAAAGAATTGTGTCATATATCATATATACATATATGTGTGTGTGTATAAATAATTATATATAATTGTTTTATCCACTAATCCATTGACCAACATATGAGTTGTTCACACCTTTTGGCTATTGTTAGTAGCATGCTACAAATGTACATGTACATAAACTTATTTAAAGGCTTGTTTTTAATTTTAGGAGGCATATACCTAGGAGTAGAATTGTGGTATTATTTGATAATTCTATATTACACTTTTTAAAGAATCACCAAATGCTTTTCCACAGTAGTTTAGCATTTTTGCATTCCTGCCAGCAGTGTAAAAGTGTTCCAATTTCTCCACATCCTTGCCAACACTTGTTATTTTCCATATTTTCATTATTACTATCCTTTTGGGGATGAAGTGGTACCTCACTGTGGTTTTTATTTGCATTTCTTTAATGACTAATGATGTTCAGCATCTTTTCATGTAGTTCTTGGGCCTCTGAATATCTTCTTTGGAAAAATGTAAATTCAAGCCCCTTGCCAATTTTTAAATTAGATTGTTTGTCTTTTTGTTGTTGAGTTATAAGATATATTCTAGGTAACAGGCCCTTATCACATATATGATTTGCAAATATTTTTATAGGTTATGTAGGTTTTTCATTCTCTAGTTTGCCTTTTTAACTTATTGGTAATCCCTTTTAAAGCATAAGCATTTTTAATTTTGATTAAGTCTTATTTATCTAATTTTTCTCTTCTCCATGTCTTTTTGTGTTCTATGAATTCATTGCTAAATCTAAGGTCATGAAGATTTACTTCCATTATTTTCCATTGGTTTCACGATTTTAGGCTGTATAACAAATTTATGATCCATTTAGAACTACTTTGTGTACATAGTGTAAGTGGTCCAACTTCTTTCTATATATAGATATTCATTTGTCCCAGCACCATCTGTTGAAGACATCCTCATTGAAACTCATTTGATAGTAGCTATATTGGCATACTTATGGACTCTAAATTGTATTCCACTGGTCTCTATCGTTATGCCAGAACCACACTGTTTTTGTTTGTTTGTTTTATTATTCCTGCTATCTTGTAAGTTTTAAAATCAGGAAGTATGAATTAGCCAATTTTGTTCCTTTCCAATATTGATTTAGCTATTCAAGACTGCTTTAGTTCTGTATGAATTTGAGGATCAGCTTTTTCATTTCTTCAAGAAGAGACCATTGGAATTTTGATATTCTTTGGATGGAACCTGTTAATCACCTTGGATTGTATTAAAATTTCAACAGTACAGAGCCTTCCATTTCATGAATATGAGATCTTTCAATTTTAGTCTTTAATTTTTTTTATATGTTTTATAATTTTCAATATGCAGGTTTCTCCTCCTTAGTTGAATTTACCCATATGTATTTTACACCTTTGGATCTATTGTAAGTGGACTTAGTTTCTTAATTTTCTTTTGGGATTGTTTAGTTTGAGTGTATAGAAACATGACTATAGAATATGTGTTCTAGCTTCAAAGGGTGATGCCAGGAAAAGTTGATTAACTTAAACATGGGGGCTTGTTTTTGATTTGTTAATGTAGATCTGTGGAATGCTCACAGTATTTCCCGAGCCCCTCAAATTTGATGAGACAATCTTTAAATTCTATCTCCCCTGAGGATCTTGTTAAGGTTTGGTTTTAGTATTCTTTTCTTTGTTTGCTCATTTTGGGTTTGTTTTTGTTTAGTTTGGTTTTTGGTTTTAGTGTTCTTTACAGTGGTTATAGGGTAGGTCTTACTCTAAGGGGTGACTCTTATTCATAAGAAGCAGCGTTTCTGTTATTTTAGCTGGCTGCTAGGGCTGTTGAGAATTTGTTAATGAGATCTCTCTACTCTGGCACAGCCTGTAATCCAACATCCTTTTTTTTTTTTTTTTTAAGATTTTATTTATTTATTTGACAGAGCGAGAGAGCACAAGCAGGGGGAACAGTAGAGAGAGAGAGAGAGAGAGAGAGATACGCAGACTCCCAGCCAACCAGGGAGCCCAAGGTGGGGCTTGTGCTACCTGTTTTCCACTCCCTGAAAAACAGCTAATGACTGCACCCATTTTTACCGTTGTTATGGCAGGAGAGATAGTCTGGTAAAGGTCACTCCATCATGACTAGAAGTGGAAATTCCATCATAATTATTTTAGTTTCCCTGTCTGTTAATTCCATCTAGGCAGACTCTTGAGTGCTTTCTCTCTTGACCATGAGGTGCATTCCCTTGCTTCATCATGTGCCTTGAAATTTTTTATTGAATGCCAGTCATTTTGTGTAGAAGGACAATAGAGATTCAGATAAACAATGTCTAACTCCAAAAAGGGTGTGCTGCTTCTTCTGTTAAGATAACATTGGAGGAGAAGGTTTGAGTGAGTTTAATTTTTTGATGAATTGGATATGGCATTATTGTAGGTTTAACTGATTTAATTAATTTCTAATTTCAAAATTGTGAGGGCCATAATAGGATTTTTCCTATAGGATAGCTTGGGATATGAACACTAGAGATATTCCAGGGATCTTTTTATGCTTTACAAACGTCCAGCCTCCTGAATGCAAGGAGAGCCCTCCGCACTTCACAGACTAGCTCTAAGCTTTTAGGTTGGTGAAGAATTTTCTTTTTATCTAATTCCTACCCACCTCCTTCCTGTGCCTTCAGAGATATCTCTCCTCTTTGCTGTCTCTTTCCAACTTTCAGAAGACAGCTGCAGTATTCTTGTGAAAGAGGGATTTCCCTCAGCTTTCCTACCCTGCATGTAGCCTTTGGCACATTACCTCCTTGCATATGATACGGGAATGAGTTTTTTTGTGGTTGCTGGCTCAATCTGTGACCAGGGATCCTTAGAATTCTTATTCATTTTTCCAGGCCCCACATGTATTTCATAAATTTGTAGAAATTTGTCTTTTTCTTTAACATCTCAGCCTATGGCAAGTTTGTTCCTTTTGTGCTTCTTTGTTAGGGATTGCGACAGTCATGGGTCTTTTTTTTCCCCCCTATCAAGTGCTCATGACTACTAGAAATTCATTTTGTTTAGACTGTTTAGGCTATCCAGTGAGTTTCCAAAGAGTTACCTTGTTCTCTTTGTTACTAGAGGCAATGTTCTCTCAAAAATATCTCCTCTGTGCTTTTGGTTTTGTATATATGTATATTTATTTCTAAAATTAGGTTTCCCCAGAAAAAGTCCAGACCGAGATCCACCACACTTTTAATCTTTAGATAATCACATATAAGTGTTCACAAATGCAGTGTTCAAAAGACAAAATTCTCAGCATGATCTAGTTAATATTTAGGGGTTTGAGAAGTTTAAATACAAGGTAAATATACCTTAGAATCCTAGAGACCATGTATAACTGTTCTCCTTATAGGCTATGAACCCTCAGAATTCTCCCTTCTGACTACTTAATTTACTGACTGCATAATCTTCTATACATAACTTCTCCTATATGACAACTTCCTAGGATAGCCTCTTGCCTCTCTTGAATGAAGCAGAAATGATGAAGGAATGAGCAAGATCCCAAGTGGGAGAACTCTACAGAGGGGAAGGTAAAGGGATAGGGAAAAAGGTAAATAAGGGGAGAGGCAGAGAGTGGAGCTGGTACATAGGCAATAGAATAGGCAGGGAGGCTCTGGGGAGAACACAGCCAGGCTTCCTAGCAGAGAAGGGAGATGATGGCTAGAACCCAGTAACTCAGTTCCCATGAGTCCTCAGCATCATCTGTGGAGAAAGTCTGAGCAAAGGAGGGGAGGATGCTGGCCTGTTCCCGTGAGTTATTTCTGGATGCATTATTCATATTTGATAAATCATTTAGAGGCAGCTACTTTATTAGCTTATAAAGCACATTATATGGTTTTAAATTGTTAATACAGACTGTTGTGATGCATATTGTACCTCAGAAAAGCCATGCATCACTTTAATTCATAGCCTCATTATAAAGCTTGTTGCAAAGTGCTGCATTATTGCATGAAGGATAGTGGAGTAACATTTCTGCAAGAAACTTGAATGTTTTATTTACATCATTGGTGGCTTGGTATAACCTATAAGGATGCTTTGGAGTATGGAACCAGATTAGTTTCTGAGTTTTGAGGACAGATACCTAATATCTGCCCCCTCCAGACTTATCTTAATCCAGACTTAGCATCTGGTTCAAGGCTGCATATATAAGTATCCAGAAAAGTCTTACTTGAGTGATCACTTCCTTGGATGAGTTGCTTACCCACTTTCTAGGATTCCCAGAAACATTGGTGCAAAGCCGAGCCTAGGAATTGCTTTTTATTTATTCATTTAAGAGACATTGATCTCCATCCACTTGTTAGTTACTGTGCTAAACTTTGAAATAAATGGTTAAGAGTATAGCCTTAGTCCCTGATTCCATGAAGTTTACCAGTCCTTCTGTTAAGGAGGAGAAAAGGGTAGATTTTTGCTGGAGTACCAAAATTGAGTTACAATCTATATCTATAATTTTTAGGTGACACGGGTAGCATGTGAGTAAATATCAAATTTTTAGAAGCCTGAGTGACCAACAGACCCTTATTCAAACTGAAATTCAGACCACCTTCTCCAGGAAACCCACCTTGGCAAAGATGTCAAACAAATCTAATTTGGAATCCTGGTTCACTTACTGGCCATTTGTCCTTGGGTAGGTCATGTAGCCTCATTGGCACTCAGCGTTCTCATCTGTAAAATGAGAATAATTATTGCCTTATCTCACTGGATCACTATGAATATTGAAGACTTCTCTGAGAGTTTGAGACATTTCAGGTGCTCAATAAATTGTTGGTGTTTTAGTCATTCAGCAACTGAAAGCAGAAGGTAGCAATGCACCTCAAACTCACCTGAAACATGCTTAGGTACACACCATGGCATTCATAATCGTGAAGTCTCACAGATGAAATTATATTTTAGGCTAGTGTTAAAGACTCTGAAGATTAAAGGCCCCCTTTAGATCAAGTGTAATCTAATTCAGTATTTGTGCCTTGGCATCTTTCTCCCCTTGTGAATTGCTACTCTGTGGATGGCTTTCTAGAATTTAAAGGAGGGCATTGTCTCTCATTTGAAACCAAGGAAACACTAGGTAGCTCATGGTGAAGGTTCATATTAAAGAATAATTGGAAATGATGTAGGTTGGAAGAGGAAAAGTCTTGAGAAGCATTAAAATTAGTTTAAAGAATGCAGGGTTGAAGAGAAGATAATAGGCAGCCAATGCTGCTACCCAAAGACTTAGAGAAAGTCATTAGAGCTTGACTTTTGGAAGTCATGTGGATCACTGTGTGGTGGACCACTGAGTGGGTGGTGGGGGCTAACTTAGGGAAGACCAGGTGTTGACCAGTTTGGCTGGTAAAGCAATCTTAGTGTCTTCCAGGTTCTGCAGTTACTGCCTCTCCCAATTTTCCTGAAACCTCAACCACCAACTCACGTGGGACACCCAAGTCCCATGTTGGCCTAGTCTTCCCTCCATAACACAGGGAAAAATAATGCCACCCACAACTCTCATAAGAAATATGGCTTTTCTAAGTTTCTTGAGGATCTCTAGGAAAAGCAGAGTTAAGAAAACTTTGAAAAGGAGAGAAAACTAATATCTGAGTGATATTATACTAAACTTTGGAATAGAAAAATGCCTTCTTTGTATATAATAAAATGCCCAATAATATTTGTCTTTATGTTTATTGTTAGCATATAGAATAATGGAATGTAGATGTCTTTGCCCCCAAATCACCTGCATGCTGTAACTTAAGTCTTAGTATAAATAATTTTTTGTGGTTTATGAAACACTGTTTTGAATGTCAAAAACAGAAAAAAAGACTCACATATTTGAGAGTTAATGAAGCGCAGTGTTAGCTAGTCATCTACATTAAAACTAAGGATAGAAGAGGAGGGAGAATCTGTCCAAATACTTTTCTTAGATGATATCTGAGCTAACCGGTGAACATCCAGACCCAAGTAAGCTTTCTTATCTGGCAGCCTTTGATTTCAGAATCCGTGAAATAGAATAAAGGATAGAAGTGCCAACATCCCCAGGATCTTCCAGAAAATAGTTGCTAACATTGGCTGACTTTCTTCTAAATTTTTCCTCATAAAACCGGCAATTCTACATGATTTCACTCTAATTTCAAGTAAGAGGCAGATGAGTGATGAATTCCATTCGTATTCCCTTGGTGTTAGATATGGCAAGTGAGCAGAAAAACCTACAGTCTTAATTGAAATGCAGGAACTCATGGGTCCATACAGGAATCAAGACACAATCAACACAGTATCTGTTTGTCCAAATGATGTGCTCAGGAATAGACTCTTCTCTCTCTCTCTCTCTACCTCGCAAAATTAAAATACTTAGATAGAGAATGCCTTCAGTCATCTCCAAAGCTATATTTACCAAGTTCAATGAAGTTTGCCAAGAGTCATCAGGAAATAGTTCCCATGGGGCAGTTGGGTACTATTAAAGAAATAGGATCTCCTTCAGATTTTGAACTGTAGATGGTTTATCAGTCCCTCTATTGCTTTCTCCAAGCCCTCAAGAACTCTAGGACTTGGCTGCTATTTTCTGCTCTCTTGTTGGTGTTCTTCTTCCACCCCAAAAGAGGAACAAAGGAGAATAGTTTCCTAGATACCATTTTTGTTTCAAGACAAAGCATGCAAGCTCCTCTTATATTTTTAGTATAGTAGTGTATACTACTAGTAAAAAAGAAACAGGGAGGTTAAGAAGGAACATAAGACACACATGCACATGCGAACACACACAAACATACACATACATATCCTTTTCATTTCAGTGGCTCTTTACACTGTGTAGACTCCCTCTATAGACAGGATCTCATTGAGAAGGGGAAGCATTACTATCTTTACAGTCTTACTCCCTACCTTACACAAGAGGACATGGAGGTCCAGAGGGTACAAGAGGATTTACTCTGTAGCTAGTAATGATGAAACTAGACCTGCTAGTAATGCTATGGAGTCTTGTCTGCATGGCTCCTTCTAACAGAGCATGAGGACTATTTAAAAGTACCAGTAAGAGTTTCTCTAGAATTTGCTAAAATGGTAGTGGAATCAAGCTCGTTTTTATATAATCACTATCATTTTGAAACATTTACCATTTGCTAAGTAATATATGTGTATATGCATGGACCTTTGATTCTAACAACAGACTTACAAGGGAGGAATTTTCTTCCTAATTTTATAGACTGGAATCTTGCTTTATTCCGACTGCACATTTCTGAATCATGTACTTAGTCTTCTCTCTTTCCTCATGCTCCATCGCATGCTTTCTCACCATAGGCCACTCTATAGGATGTCAGACGCCATCATAGTCCTGCTCTTCTAGGCGTCGATTTTTCCTATATCGCTACGGGGAGCAGGGAGGTATGGGCTGGGAGGTGGGAGGTGGCTTCTCTCCTCATTCCTCACTCTCTGCCCCCATCTGTCTCTTTAGACCCATCCTCTAAGGGCCGTTTGATATTCTTATGCAGCAGTCACTTTGTCTTTCTGTAGCTTGGCTCAAGGCTGCCAAGTAAAGTTTCCCTGGTTGTATACTGCAACTGCAGGGGGCGCCATTTACTCTTGTAGTTACTGCCAAAGACTATTTTCTGGAAGATGGCAATAAAGGGTCTGGAGGAACAGGTGGTTTTGTGTCCTTCATAAAAATGCACCATTTCAGCTGTGTGGTGACCATGGTTTGGTTGTACAATCTCAGGCAAGGGCCACAGTTCAGTCATCTGGCTGTGCTCCCTGCGTATCCGAAGTCTTTTCCCATGATCTGAACAGTACATTGTTCTTGTTCCAGATAGATAATTCACAATGTAATTATTACAGGTTATAGGTATATATTACTGTCTACACATAACTGGATGCATTTAAGTCAAGACTTAATGACATTTAAGTCAAGTCTAAATAAGCACCTTGTTGTCAGCAGAACAGATTGCTTTAGATTTGTCTTCTGAATGACTGATATATTTCCTTTGCATTAAAAAAAAAGTTTGTAACATAACTAAACTGTACCAAGTATGCTTATTAACTCCTTAAAAAAAAAAGATTTTATTTATTTGACAGAGAGAGACCACAAGTAGGCAGAGAGGCAGGCAGAGAGAGAGGAAGGGAAGCAGGCTCCCTGCTGAGCAGAAAGCCCGATGCAGGACTCGATGCAGGGCTCAATCCCAGGACTCTGGGATCATTACCTGAGCTGAAGGCAGAGGCTATAACCCACTAAGACACCCAGGTGCCCTATTATTAATTCCTTTTTAAAAAACATTTCCGGGGCACCTGGGTGGCTCAGTCTTTAGGTGTCTGCCTTTGGTTCAGGTCATGATTCCAGAGTCCTGGGATGGAGCCCTACATTGGGCTCCCTCTTCAGGGGGAAGCCTGCTTCTCCCTTTCTCACTTCCCCTGCTTGTGTTCCTTCTCTCGCTGTGTCTCTCGCTGTCAAATAAATAAATAAAATCTTAGAGAAGAAAGAAAGAAAGAAAGAAGAAAGAAAGAAAGAAAGAAAGAAAGAAAGAAAGAAAGAAAGAAAGAAAGATTCCCTTCTTTCCTTGACTAGAGTTGCTGTTAATATGTTTTTCTAATCTTTTTCCTGCTTTTTTGATAATTGACTATTTAAAATCTTTATATTATTCTTTGGGAATGTGAGCTGCTACATTCTTTTATATGAATATTCTGAAGTTGAGTGACCACACCTCTTTGCTGGACATGCAGAGAGTTTCCATTTTCATTTTGTTATTATAAATATTGTGAGCATCTTTTTGTACATCTAAAGGATTTTTTTCCTTTAAGATAGATTCTGAGAAATGGAACCATTTGGTAAAACAGCTGAAATATGTTTAACAATCTTGAAACACAGAACCAAATTGATTTACAAGGAACTCTGTTATTTTATTCTCCTAATAGAAGCATTTAAAAAAGACTGCCTCATTGCACCATCACTAACCCTGAAACAATTTGATAGCAAATAGAATACCCATTTTGTATATGCTTTTCTTTCTGATTTTCTGGAAATGTTAAATATTCTCTCACAATATTATATTTATATTTCTTCTTTTTAAAACATTTGTTCATGTTCATAGTCCATTTGTCTCATATTGTGTTAGTGCTTTCCTTATTTATTTTCAGGGGTACCTTAATTATTAATGACATTATTTATTTGCTTATCATATATTTAAATATATTTCTGAGTTGAGATTTTTAATCTTTTTTTTTTTTTCCAACTAAGGGAGTCTGCCACCCTGAAGTCATCACAGAGGTCAGTGAAATGTTTAGTATCATATGGCAGAATGGTATTATTTATTGTTTAAAATAACACCTTAAATTATCTGGAATTTTGGGTCTATGAGACATGTATGTCTGTGGTGTTGTTTCACTTGATTATCTAAACAGTCAAATTTGCCATCTACTTTTACTGAGTATCCAGCTTTTCCCCATTTGTTTGTGGTTTTCCTCAATTCCTGGGGAATCAGGTCACCTCATTTCCATCTGCTGACTCTGCTCTTACCACTCCATCTCATCCCCAAAGGACCCCACCTTTCTTCCCTTTGATTTGACTTAATCCTCTTAATAATCATCTGAATTTTTTAAAAGAAATTTTAAGTAGACTGTGAACATGAGGTCAACATATTAGTACCCTGTTGGATATTTAATATTTTAAAAATTTCATTGCATAAGTGCGCATCTTATTGCTGTTTTCTTACCAAAAAAAAAAAAAAAAGAAAAGAAAAGAAAAGAAAAAAGAAAAATACCTGGTAAGCCTGCTGAATCAGTAATTACATGCAGGTAGATTAGGAAAATATGGTAGGGAAATAGCCATCTGCATCTCCGTCAGAAGGAAATATAAAGGGAAAACTTTTTGGTAAGTGGAGAAATTTGGAGTTCTATTGTTATGTTACCTGAAAGCACTGAGTTCTCTTAAGTTGTCTGATATTCCCTTAGGAGGTAAACTCCATAACCATAAATATGAAAAAGGGTAGGTTTTGAGGCTTTGTGGAGGATGGATGAGCATTAGGAGAATGGGAGTCTTTAGGAGAATTGACCAAGGAGAAAGAAGCCTGAAGTCAGGGTTGCTGTAAATCAAGTAAGAGTATACATGAGTATAAATCAAACATTGTTTTATTTCATCTATTGGCTCAAAAGTGAATCTTAGCTGTTGTTTGGCATTTAGCTGTCTACATTTTAGCTGTTTTGATAAATCTATGTATTTATTCAAATATCTCTTTTTTTTAATATATTTTATTTAAGGAGTCTGAAATTTTGTTCTTTAAAGGTATCAGAACTGTTTTCCCTGACCGAATAATGGGTGCTGCCCCAGATCTAGGAACTCTCAGTTAAAGAAAACTCTTTAGTCAATTCCCAAGTGCTTCACTTATTGTGGGAGGTGGTATTGTGTGGATATAAGGAATTCAGACTCTAGAATCAGAAAATAAGTGTTCTATGTATTTTTCTACCACCTGCTTCCCAGACAAACTCTATGCTTCAGGCACAATTCTTCATAAAATAGGCGAAGTAATCATTTGAAGATGTCAATCTTCAAACCACTGTTATTTGAAGTTTGGGTTGGGGTCAGGTAGGGGAGAAGTCAATGATATCCTTCGTAGAGTTCTTATTCTGGTTCTGAGCATGCACAAACACTTAACATGCATGAGCCGTGTTATAGTAATGCCTCGCCCTCTGGGGACTGTTAAATGTTGCCTTATTGAGATGTGGAAGAGATGGAAGGTTATACAACCTCACCGGGACAACATTTTATCACAGCAAGAAGAAAAGTTTGCATACAAGTTCTTTGAGAGCTCAGATTGTTCAGAGCTCCAGATGTCCCTTCAGTAGATGAATAATTAATATTTGTTAAACTGGAAATCAAATCCCCTGTGTTTGACCTTGGTAAATAATCTGCTCTCGAGTCTTCATCGGATCTATCATGCAACAATGAGGGCTGAGGGTTGTCAGGACTGTTTTAAGCCAGCTCTTGTGGGTTTCATTTTCTTTATGGGTATTAATGGAGAGAAGGAGAAGATACCCCTTCTCTAAGCTCCATACCAGTTCTCTGATGCTGAAATTCTCAGACTCTATCCCTAGTTTACTATGACAAAATCTTGCTCTCTGAGAATACAAAAGGTGGCACCAAAGCTGGGCTGGGCACAAAATGGAATCAATCTGGAGGTGCAGAACTGTCCTGTCTTGCCCTAGGCCCTAAAGCCTAACGCACGTCCTGTTTTGCTTCCTTTCCCTTCCAATTACAGGGAGTTCTGCTGCATTCCCACTGAAAGATAAACAAAGCATTTATCCCAGTCAATTTTAACAACCTTCCCTTTGTACATTTGCATACAGCTTAACTTTCATGCAACCGTGGGAAGCTCATAAAATCTCAGCCTGTGCTGACCATAAAAAAAGAGGTATTTTTGTATGTTGTTGAGTTTGTATACTTCCTAGAGGCACTAGAGGAACTGCAGGAGCCTTTAAAACTAATTAACAGCCCCCTGTTGGGGACATGGCACTTTGTAGTGATTTATCATAGGTGGGAGTGCAGACCTGTGCTAAGAGAACTTCCAAAGCTGTGTGCAGACCTGAGGGGATTTGTGAAGAGGTGTTATTTACCACACACCTCCTACTACCCATTTTTTTGGTGGAGTGTGGAATAGAAATATTTAATACATCCCCATCTTAACAGGAGAGGTAACAACAGGTAATTATTTACTACCATGCGGCTACCACAGTGATAACCTCCCAGAACTTAAGATGTGTCTCTCCTCCCCCTACAAATGTGACTGTGTATTTTGGAATGTCAGGTAAAAGTGCTGTTCTTGCACAGCCTGTGGTACTTCTGATGTGTTTTAAAATGTGTGACTCTAGGGGCGCCTGGGTGGCCCAGTCATTAAGCATCTACCTTTGGCTCAGGTCATGATCCCAGGGTCCTTAGATCGAGCCCCACATTGGGCTCCCAGCTCAGTGCAAAGCCTGCTTCTCCTTCCACCATTCCCCATGCTTGTGTTCCCTCTCTTGCTGTGTCTCTCTCTGTCAAATAAATAAATAAAATAAAATAAAAAAATAAAATGTGTGACTCTAGAACCTGGTATATTTATTGCTGCCATAATGTTTTGGGGTACCAACAGTTTCCCTTTCTCCCAGTAGTGGAATCGTCTGATGCCATAAGATACTAGATTTTTAAAGCACCTTTTCCCTCAGGTTATTTTCTAGCTGTAGACCCAGTCTTATTTTCAGTGGCTAATTTCCCCCAGAAGTCCCTGAAATGGACTCATTAAAGACTGGGGGGGGGGGTTTGAGTGGGGAGGGCAACACGATTGTTTCCATTCCCACAGACTCCTTCCTCAGTGCTCCCTCCTCACACAAGGGAGTTTATTACTGACCAGCAGGTAAACAAGAGAAAATGAAAACTGAAAATAAATTTAGCACAGAACAAAAACCCACACAAGCATTTCCAAGGAAGAAGATCCAGAATGACTGGAGGAATTTTGGATCCACCTCTGTCACGTGCTAGCATCAGGAGTTACTACAGCTTTAAATCCTCAGTTCCTTCATCAGTAAAATGAGAATTAATGAGAATTAAATGACATGGTCTTCTTTAGAGTCTTGGCATAGTCAGCATCCCATGGAAAGGTTGAAAATGGATTTATAAATGAAAGAAGCTTTGACTGTAGAATTTCTGGCATCGGACAATTTCACCACATTTGAACCACTGTTCTTACCCTGATAGGTCTACCTAGTGCATCTCAATGAGATAACAAGTAGGCTTTCACTTTGTCCCTCATTTCCCATGCCTTATCACCTGTTCCATTTCTTCCACCTAGGCTTTCAGGGACTCTCTACCCTTGGCTCCCTGTCTACATTTGCCCTCTGAAAAGCAATAGGAACTCACCCAGGCTTTTTAACTCATTCCTAAATGTTTCCATGATTATTTTAGTCTTGAGCCTTGATTCAAAAACCCTCATAGCCAAGACAGTGAAAGGCTCCTGTGTGAATTGTTCTATAGCCATTCAAATATTCAGATTACCTCCACTAGAGGTGCCATCTTGAACTGTAAGAAGATAGAGTCAAATTTATTCCTATCTATAGAAGAGCATTAATTTAAAATATATATATATATTTTTTTTTCTTAGTATTTCCATTCTTTGTTAAGTCTGAAGGATAGGAAGTAGAAGGAAGAGAGAGAATATAGGTAGAACACAAGCACAGATAGACTTCATACAGATACATTCTATTAAACAAGCAAAATCAACTTATAATTCAATTACATTTGGATATGGCAGTTTTTCACCAAAACAAAACCATTGAGGAATATGATAACGTTTAGGAAAACTCATAAACAAATGAGACATTGAAAAAGGAAAAAAAAATAACAATAGAAAATACCACATTTTATTTATACACACTCTGGATATTTTAAAGATTATTTTTTTATGACCAATAAAAGACTGAATCCCACAATACTTGTGAAAAGAAAGCAGGCAGAGTATTTTTATCCCAATTTATGGATAAACAGTTTCAGGGTCCAAGGTTAGGCAATAAATAAGGAGTTCCTCTCTGAAACAATTAGGCTTACAGAAAAAATGATCAACAGAGTCTAGAAGGTTGGTGTTTTTTGGTTTTCTTGTTTTTTTTTTTTTTCTAGACTGGGCGATCTGAAATTCAATCCAGAAAAATACATTAGGGTAAAGCAAATCAGTGGAAGAAAAGAAAAAGAACATTTCTTTTTTTCTTGAAATTAATTAAATGCAACTGCAGTTATCATAATCTGAATATGCAAAAACTGAAATTAGCCTGTACTAGAAACTCACAGTACCAATTTGGATTTATAAGACTTATAAAACAGTGAAACCTGTTTTTGTACTTTTAGATTAATATGCCAACTTTGTTTTCTTAAGTTTATAATAATTGAATAAATAGATGTCTATTAAAATAGAATGATATGGTGATGTTCATTATATACTTTTAGGGAAAAATATGAAATGAAATGTGATTCTGTTCCTGTTTAAAAATACATGTATTTACTTATATTTAGCATTCAACAATAGCAAAAAAGTCGGAAATTGCAACATGAACCTTTTTTCAGCTTTACTGAGGTATAATTGACAAAATTTTAAGATATTTGAAGTGTACGATGTGCTGATTTGATATATGTAAACATTGTGAAAAAAAGCGCAAATATTTAATAGCAGCTATCTAGGAGTGAAGGGATGATGGGTATTTTTTTTCTCACATATTTACCTGTGTGTGTGTGTGTGTGTGTGTGTGTGTATGTGTGTGTGTGTAAGAATATTTAAATTCCACTCAGCAAATTTCAGTTACACAATACAGTGTTAACAGTGATGGTCACTATATTATACATTAGATCCTCAGACCTTATTCATCGTGTAACTGAACGTTTGTACCTTTTACTTCCCCAACCTAAAGATTCTGGCAACTACTTTTCTACCCTTTGTTTCTATAAGCTCGATTTTAGTTTAGATTCCAAATATACATAATACCATGTAGTATTTGCCTTTCTCCATCTGGCTTATTTCACTTAGCATAATACTCTCCAGTTTCATATATGTAGTCTCAAATGACACAATGTCATTCTTTTTCAAAGCTGAACAATACATGTGTGTGTATATATATACATAATTATATATATTATTATAATTAATAAATAATTATCTAATATTAAATTAAATTTAACTAAAATACAATCTTAAATATTTTAGATCAACTTTTTATAATTTTTAAATTTTTGAAAATAATTTCTTAAAATTTTTTAATTAAAAATTGAAAAAAATAAAAATCAATATTAGATTAAAATTAATAAATAATAATTTGTTATTATTTATTAATTATATATCACACATTTTGTTCCATTCAGTAAAAATAATGTTAACCTCAAATATTTCACAGTCCAAAGAGAAGCCTGCCTTTGCCTGATCATTTTATTCTGGAGGTGATAATATGGAGCCAGCAGTATGATTTTGGGGCTGAAGTCACAACATTTAGATCATGGAGAATCATACCAGAAGAAAAGCATTATGCACTTCATTGGTTATTAGAATTCCTTTCGTAGGTATTCATTATGGAGCCTTCTTTTCCTTTGCAACAAATTGCTGAGAATTTTTTTGGAAAACCTGAAGTTTTTTTGGAAATTTGGAGAGAAAGAAGGAATACCTTTGGAACCAGAACTCCAAATCCTTCCACAGATTCAAAACTCAGCCATCCCACTTACTAGTTTTGTGCTTCAGGCAAGTTTTTCAACATTTCTATGCTTTAAGTTACAGAACTGTAGTGCCTATCTCCTAGGTTCAGTGAAGAGTACAGTGCAGAGTACTTAGTGATCACAAATAGACTCCCAGTTTCATTATCAGTTGGCATGTCTGACAACTTGACTGCAAGCCCAAGACAACGGCAGTTCTGAGGAGAACAGAGAAAGATGCTGCATTAGTAATTCATAAAATGAATGTAATGGCAAATAAAAGAAGCTTCACACAATGTTGGTATTTAATATCTCATTTATTACACAATTCAGTTCCAGCATTTCTAGTATTGGTTTCAGCAGCTTAGTGATGACACCAAAGACTCAGGAGTTCAGTTATCTTCGAATATTATTTGTTCCGTGCATGATGCATGTTGCAGCTCTATACAGAAAGCAGATGGTGGAAACCAAATTATCTATAAAGAAAAATTTTCCTAGGAACAGTACCTCATCCCTCTTCACCCCAAAGATTTTACTTTATGCCTCATTGCCCAGAAATGGGTTGTGTTGTGCAGCCACCCATAATTGTGGAAGGATCCAGAAAGCAAAAATATTGTAAAAGAGAACTGGAATCCATTATTCATTCTCTCAAACTAGGCACATTGTTTTCTGAACAGAGTAGAGGTGTCCTGAGCATGGATAGAGGAGGATGAGTGGGTCACTCTGAGTATGCAGTGATTGTTACCCTAGGAGCTTGGTATTCAATGGTGGACATGGCCTATGAATGTCACATCATTAACACTGTGGCATATTTTGTTTTGCCTTCTTGGAAAAGGTATTACAAATGTTACTCTTTATAATATAGCTCAACTTGTATAACTAGCTGTAAATTCTGGGCAAGGCATACTTCTAGGTGGTATGGAGAAGTACCTGCAATTAAATATATGCTTTTAATAATACTGCTGCCCCTCTGATGATCAGTGTATCTCAGAGGAGTTTACAAAGAACTTTGGGGGTTTTGGTGGGGACCTTTTTTTTTCCTTGCTTAGGTTTTAGCGTGAAGACTAAACTTTCTTAATTGATTTTATTACTTGTTTCACCAAAATCTCATTTTGCAATGCTTTGCACATTACCACATAGTTTCAGAGCCCGAAATTATCCCTGATTTAGATTTATGGGAAGAGTTTGCATATTTTACAAACATGGATTTTCTTCTAGTTCTAACAAAGTGCATTTATTTTGTGTACAAACAATATATCTGTTTTGGAATGCTTTTATTTAAATTCTAATGATTTATGGGTACTGTAACAGTTTGGCTGTCCATGTAGCATTTTATCTGGCCATTTCTAGAACCCTAACCCTTAATTGGGCAAGACTATACTGCAGAAGCTCGTTGATTACTATCTTTTGGCTTCTGCATTATCTCTAGGTGGGGGGGAAGGGGGGCAAGTTTCTATTTAGTTTTTGTTTGCTTTTATTATTTCCTTCAACTCTCTTGCTGGTTATTGTATTCCTGTATCATTTTGAAATTTATAGTCTATTTAATAGCATTTTTATTTTTTTATGATTATGTCAGTCTTACCCATAAGAGGGTCTTAGGGAATATGTTTTGAGTTTCTTTCAATAGCAACCACATCTAGAAACTACCTAACTGAATTATGAGTTTTATTTTTTTACCAGAGGGAGCTATGAAACAGAAATGATTTTAGATGTAGATTATAATAATAATTTGGAGGCATCTTTATGATGTGTGAGTTTCATATGACTCTCAAGCCTAGTGCTCCTTTGATTATTACTGTTCTAATAGAACACTGCAAAACTTCTTAATGTATCCAGTAACAATCTCCACTTCAGGGGTAGGTGCAAGGAAGTGGGGTGTGCTTAATACCAAATCATTCACCAAAATGTCAAGAACAGTTTGTTCAAACGACCCCAAAGGGCAACACAAACTGGTTGTTTCTTCTTCAGAGATTAGGTGTTTACAAGGACTAAAACATTAAACTATCATTATTGGGGGGAGGAGATAAATTATTGGGAGGATACGGGGATGTTTCAGGGAAGCACAAAGTCCTCTTATGCAAAACCAGATCAAGGAACTAGTAAGTTATCCAGGAACAAGGCATCCTCCTATCTGACCCTCTCACTTACAGAAATATGAGAGTGGGTCATCCTCATAGATGGATACAGACATATAATGGTAGATTAAGACATCATAATTAGTCACAATTAAGAATATATTGGGACGCCTGGGTGGCTCAGTTGGTTGGACGACTGCTTTCAGCTCAGGTCATGATCTCGGAGTCCTGGGATCGAGTCCCGCATCAGGCTCCCAGCTCCGCGGGGAGTCTGCTTCTCCCTCTGACCTTCTCCTCGCTCATGCTCTCTCTCACTGCCTCTCTTTCAAATAAATAAATAAAATCTTTAAAAAAAAAAAAAAAGAATATATATACCATGTCCCAGACCTCCTTCCAAGTGCCTTACCTATATTGGCTCATTGGAAAATGAGCCAATGACCCTATGAAAGACTAAACTGATCAAGGAGAAGTTAAATAACTAGCTTAAGGTAGCATCTACTGGTAAATAATAAAAAGTGGAGACCTGATTGGACCCCAGCTACCCAGCTTCAGACATGAGTTCTGAATTTCTGAGAAACACAGTCTGTTTGGTCAGTCTAGGTGAACAGCTCAGTTGACTATGAAGAGGGCGATGGGGTCAGATTGTTCGGACCTAGGCATCTAGGTCCTCACTGTGGTGAGGGCAGATCTTATAGAGGGGATATGGCTAAGTCCCTTGCAAAAGCTGTCTCTTTATAATTTATAACTGGTAATAAAATATCCACATCTGGGGAGGTCATTCACACGGTTTCCAGTACTTCTCCATATGTTTCAATTATTAATTTTAAATCAACTTAATCTATATTTCCTCAAGAACAATTTCTAAAATATGAATTAATGGCAATGCATATACTTTCTAGAGTCATTTTATTTGTCTTTTTTGCATCCATTTCTCTCCAGATTAGAGTAAATTTAGAAACCAAATAAACACAATGAAGATCTAGCCGTCTAAAGTTCCCATTAAAGATAATAGCTAAAATTAATTACCTTATTTAATCCTCACAACAAATCTCTGAGGCGGAATCAATACTATCCCCATTTTAACAATGAAGAAACTGAAGCAAAAAGGTTCAAATGAATGATCTAGGCCTCATAGTTAGAAAGTTGTCGCTTTTGTGTACAAACTATATATCTGTTTTGGAATGCTCAGGACCTGGAACCCAGGTCCAAGTTGAGTCTGAGCACAGGACCTGAACTTTAAACAATTACACTACATTAACACATGTGCCTGTTTTTACTTACTTCAGCCAGTATTTGGGAGGTGGTGGGGGCAGGCCCCCATCTAAAAATACCATAGCAGTCTCAGACATAAAAGTGGTTCATAGAGCAAGATCTTTGCATGTGTATGTGCATCTGCTCACCCTTAGAAGAAGTATTTGCCGTGAATCTTTACAACGTCATGCACATCTGGTAGCACTTGCCTCATCTCAGGGAAATGTAGGAGCTGGAAGCAGTTTACCTTTGTGGCTGAGATGGGAGCCGGGTCTGAATTCAGGCCACCGAGATTGGAATGCTAACTATATTTCTTAAGCGCTGTGTAAATTTGAGCAAAGAACCAAACGGCTCTACACTTCCTTTTTTAAATCTGGGTGTTGATGCCTACCTCCCAATTTCTGTGGGGACTAAATGAGGCATGATGCACACTGAGTTAATTTGGCTGCTAATTTTAGGGCATCCTCTTGCTTAGTCTCAACTGCTTCCTGTCTCTTCCTTTTCTCTACCTACCATGGTCCGCACTGGCCCTTGCACACTCTAGCATTAGATCTACTTTAATTGTATGGCTCTTCAGTCTGCTGTCCTGTGTATCTTCTGCTGTCAAATTGTAGCTTCTGTAATAAATGAGTGAAATACAAGAACTCGTAAATCTCCCTGATTTCTCTGCTTAGGAAGGCTCAAGAGGCAATACTGTGATATTTTAACTGGTCTTTAGATTTGCAGAAAGCCAAAGAAATCATCATCTACTGGAAATAGCTTCCAAGGAGAACCCAGCAGAAAAAAAGAGATGTTAGGTCATCTCTGGCTTCTTGAGAGAACTATGAAATGGATTCAGCCATCATTGATCTTTCGCAGGTGGAATATTTAGGAAATATGACACTTTATGTTCTAAAATTGTATTCTATGATCAGAATCTGTAAAGTCTCTTTTTTTTTAAGATTATTATTTATTTATTTGACAGACAGAGATCATAAGTAGGCAGAAAGGCAGGCAGAGAGAGAGGAGGAAACAGGCCTCCTGCTGAGCAGAGAGCCCAAAGCAGGGCTCAATCCCAGGACCCTGAGATCATGACCTGAGTCGAAGGCAGAGGCTTTAACCCACTGGCCACCCAGGTGCCCCACAGAATCTGTGAAGTCTTAAATCTGCATTAATAATAATATAGATCTAATTTCTATTCTTGGATTTTGTAGAATACTCTGTTTATATTATTATTTTTATATTATTTATATTTTGTAGAATACTCTTTTATATTATAAATTTTTCCATCGACCCTTAAAAAATGAATGAAATATTTATTATGATCCCTATTTTATAGATGGGAAAATTGGTTTCCAGAAAGATGAATGGCTTCTCACTTCATTGTTTAAACCAAGGGCTCTCATGCCTTGCAGCATATGGCTTGACAGCAAAGAGTTTGGAATCAAAGGGACAGGACTTCATCTGAGCTTGCTGGGTAGCAAAAATAAAGATAGTAACACCTCCTTCCTAAATGGGAAATGTGTTTGGCTGCAAGTACCAGAAAGCCAGTTTATAGAGATAGAACTGAGTTGGGGATTATAGATCTCACACAAAAAGAGATGTAGACCCTGTCAACTGCCAGGACTGGTTTCTTCCTTTGACAGTGTTGTTGACAACCAGTCTGCAGTTCCCTTGGCTTTTTCCTATCCTTGTCCCCTCTTCCAGAGCTTCAGACATGCTGCCTAAGGTCTGGGGTAGATATAAGAAGGATGAAATTTTCAGTCTCTCTGTTTCCTTTCATAGACAAAGCAAAGGCTTTTCTTCCTAGAGCCTCCCCATGGACATTGCTGCTCTGCCACAGTGTGCCCTGTTACATGGCCACCACCGGCTGCAAGGGACTCTGGGAAAAAGAGTGTTGACCTTGGGGCTGGCAGTGGTGCTGCCCACAACTAGAACTGGGTCATTATTAGTAAAAAATGGGGGGGTGGATTTTAGCAGGGCCTGCAAGTGTGTCTATCTCACATAGCTTTTAGACATAGTTTATTCAGTATATATCTTTCTGTTTTGGAATAGGTATGTAATAAATAATATTATAGGTAGTGGCATTTATAAGATTAATAATCATATGATGGAAGCACTGTTTTTCTTTTCCATAGCAAAAAGCACCTTTGAAAGAAAAATGGTAGCTGCTAATAATTATCAAAGTTGAATGTTACCTCATATTTTTATATTGTGTTGAATTCTTAATATCTTTCAACTTGTTTTAGCCTCATAATATTCCTATAAATAATGGTGGATAGTATAATTATTATGATTTACAGACAGGAAAACTGATCTCCACTGAAGTGAAGGGAATTGCTTAAATTAATGGCAGGGCATGTGTTTTTACTTCAAATCTTGCAGTCAGATCTGAATATCAGGTACTAGTACTCAAAGCCACTCCTTTCCCCAGACCGATAGAGGGAGTGACATAAATGATAAGTAATAGTCACTTTGTTATTGATTCATTACTGAAAAATTAAAGATAGATAATACTCTCTAGTAATAGGATCCCTTGTGATTTAAGAAGTATTTCACTATCTGACATTCAAAAAAAAGAAACAAAAGTAGACATTTGATTGGTATATTTGCTCTCTATAGGCGGGTAAGTTTGTGACCCCCTAATTAACTTACAGAGAAGCCATTTCCTGGTACTGGTCACTGGAACAGATAATACAGCATTTTCCTTTTCCGTTTCTGGGATTTCTTTGGGCTCTTTGTACATTCACAATAGGAGAGGAAATTTTGGTTGTTTTCAAGGTAGATGGAAAAAATGTACTTGCCTGTAGTCTGTTTGGCAGTGACTGGTGTCCACTAAACGCACTCAGTATCTACTAGATATAGATTTGACCTCGTTAGCCTATCTGGGACAGAACAGGGAGGTCGAATGAGGCAGCTAAAAACAACGTGATGGACGGAAGTTGTTGCACGAAACAGGCCAATTCCACACAGGCTCGTCTGCCACCAGAGCTCAGATTACGGCCATCTGAGGACCACCATTTGACAGAGGACTCCACACTCCGCCCCCACTGCTAGTAAAGGAGGCCTTCTTCAAGGAGTTGGACTCATCACTTGTTTCCCTCCCTCGTAAATATAATTAACTATGAAAAGTGGTGATCGCAGCGGAACATCTGTCTTTAGCTTTCAGATTTTTCACAGTCTGTTGATTAGGTTATGTTTTGTATTATTCCAATGTCCACAGCTGTCAAGTGAAGCGGGAGCAGGCCCGCCCGACTCGGGGAGCGGAGGTCTGCCGTGGCGCTTCACGTTCCACGTGGTAATAGCCGGTGACAGCTTCTACTCCGAACAAATTGTTTTCCGTTGGTTGATGGGTCTCAGCTGTTCTAACCGGGGAAGTGATGAGTTTTGCTTTCATTTGGAAAGTAAGCTCTGTTCAAAGAGAGTTGCTGGCTTCTCTGGGTGTTACTGTTTGTTTTATTTTATTTTTATTTATTTTTTAATTTATTTTTTTGCTAAGTGTGTGTGCACCTGTAGTGGTGCTTTGGTCCATTTGACAGCAAGCTCTAAACTTACCAAAGCATAATATATGGAGACTTCCAAGGTCTGTGCTATTCCCAATACACAGGAGGGAGTGATCAACACAAGGGCAGAGAAGCATTTCAGACCATCTCACTCCCACTGGCCTTTCTGAGATTGATTTCCCATCTCGACTCAAGAGCATTTGTTTTGGGTGTTATATTTTCTTCGAGTGAGGTTCGCTCATACCAGTATCCTTGGTAATGCCAAACAGTGGAGTGTCAATTAAAATAATAGGATGGGGAATCACAGAGGGTCTTCCTTCAGAGGGAGGATCAGTTGTCAGATCTACAGACTTAATATATATGCTGTAAGTGTGAGCACATAGCTTGGGAGTTGAGTATGTTTAAAATGGAAAAGCCAAGAAGATTTTTCCTCAATGCCTTCATGTCCCCTTCCCTTTCTATGTATCAGAACGTGGGCTTAGTAAAGGATCTAGGGGTACCTGGGTGGCTTAATTGGTTAAGTGTCTGCTTTGGCTCAGGTCATGATCCCAGGATCCTGAGATGGAGCCCCGCAATGGGCTCCTTGCTCAGCAGGGAGCCTTCTTCTCCCTCTCCCTCTGCTGCTCTCCCTGCTTATGCTCTCTTTCTCTGTCAAATAAATAAATAAAATCTTAAAAAAAAAAAAAAGGAAAGGATCTATACGTACTTTGTCCTAAAGGTATAAATAATGAATGATTGCTTGGTTAGTGCACTTTAATAAGAAACAATGAAAGGTATCTATTGCTATTCAATACAACTTTCTGTGATGGTAGAAATGTTCTATAGGAAATGTGGGTAGTATGCCGGAGGGACTCAACTTTTATTTTTATTTCATTTCAGTTAACTTTAAAGAGCCACACGTGGCTAGTGCCTGCCATATTGGAAGTGTGGAAATAGACCATTAATGATAAGCTTTAAAGCCTTCAGCTATCTCAAATGAAGTGTGTTTTTTTGAAGAGGGTTTAATTATCCTGGCATTACTGAAATGGTACCATTGCCACCTAAAAGAGTAACACTGACCATTTCTAGTGTCTAGCACAGCAGTATTAAATCATAGGCAACAGTAAGAATGAGTGTATGAGTATAGGGCCTTAGATCTCCAGTGTCCCCTTCCTTTTTCAACTTGATGATTATATTTAAAATAAAATGTCTACATGCAACTAGCAAAGAGTAAATATTCCATTAAAGGCAGCTATATTCTTTTTCACTATAATCATAATGATATGACATTTCTGTACACTCAGTTGTACATATGGTATCAATCAGAATGGTCATTGAGTCATAAATGATTCCCGTAAGTGATTCTGCACTTAATGTCACCAATGACAAAAGTGTCACAAAATTATTGTTCTAAAGATTTAAGGGTCCTGAAGAGAGTACTAAAAACATTGCATCCCAAACAGAAGAGCTTTTGCCATATGGGATTCTATTCTCCACTCAAAATCAGCAATACTACTTATGAATATAGTTACCAATAACACAGAATTTTAAACTTTTAAAAAAATATATTTATTTATTTGACAGAGAAGGACACATCCAGTGAGGGAACACAAGCAGGGGGAGTGGGAGAGGGAGAAGCAGACTTCCTGCGGAGCAGGGAGCCTGATGAGGGGCTCCATCCCAGGACCCTGGGATCATGACCAAAACCAAAGGCAGATGTCTCATGACTGAGCCACCCAGGTGCCCCACAGAATTTTAAACTTTTAAAAAATTTTGTGCCTCAGGGGCTCCTGGGTGGCTCAGATGGCTGGGCATCAGCCTTCGGCTCTAATCGTAATCCCTGGTTCCTGGGATCGAGCCCTGCATCATGCTCCCTGCTCAGTGGAGAGTCTGCTTTCTCCTCTGCCTCTCTCCCCTTCTCATGCTCTCTTTCTCTCTCAAATGAATAAATAAAAATCTTTAAAAAAAAAATTGTGCCTCATTGTCTAAGTAACTACTGCATAGTGAATTTGGTGGGGGCGAGGAGGAGGACGTTGTCTGTAAACTAAATTGAATTGTTAATTAAGGGTGAATTGAGTCTACCATCATTTCTACTGAGTACAGCTATAACTTTCTGTCATTCATTCTCCCTGAAATGTATTTCCTAGTGTTCCCACCCATAGGACTTGTCAACTACTGCTCCAGGCACTGAGATTGGTGGAAACTTATCCACTGGTTATATTAACATGGGAAAAAAATTCTACCACAAGGCACTTAGCTGTCAGCCATATGATCTGAAGTAAATTCAATGGAATTGATTTAATTCTTCAGTATTTCTAATTGGTCCCAAGCTGATTGCCAGTTAGTGTTTATAACACTAAATTCAGGTTAACCACTTGATTGTCAATCTTTGCATCAACAATGGACTCTGTAATTGCAGGGCTCCTCAATTTGACTGTAACTTCTTAGTCACCATATTAAGATTTATTTTCTGTTTCTCTGTGACATATAGAATGATTCTGATGACACAAAATATATTCAGTGGGCCCCTAGTAGATTAGCAAAGCAGTTGAATGCCTGGGAGAAGGGGTCAAGGTAATGAATTTTTTTGGTCCTATAGCAAAGAAGACTTGCAGGTATGGTCTGCTGTGTACTAAGATAGGAGTAAGAAACTATAATAGAGATCATTAGGTTTGTAACGCCTGGAAAACCCAGGAGTCAGAGTGTAGCGGATAGAACTACTGATGGTCAGAAGACCAGCGTTGAAGGCCAAGCCTTGAGAAATGTCAAAAGTCCAAGTAGGGTGAGGAAAACATGGCAGGCCCAAGAATCTGTTGAGGATAAAAAATAGAGATGAGGCAGAGTGAGAAGATGAGTTTGAGTCCTCCTCTGCTAGAGAGCTGAGCTTTGTTTCTGTAAACCCAGGCACAGCATCTGAGACTGGATAAGTAGGACACCGGATTCAGTTTATTTTGTACAGTTTTTTCCTTTGATAAAAATATAAATCTCTATTCACTCATTTCCTTCATTTACATTCACATTGATCTGTTAAGACAAGCGGTTGAGATGGGAATAATTTTCCAGTTGAGCACATGTCAGCATGATGCTAAAAAATGTAGTTGGTGCACTGTGTTCACCCCCCAAAAAGTTGGATATATTTCCTTTTAAGTAAACAGACCATAAGAGAGGAGATGTTAATAAGAAATAAGGAAGGAAAGGATAATAATCCTTGAAAGAAATTAAAGCACAGGCTAGATCAGCAACATTTCATTGAGCAGAATGATGGTCCTTCTTCCTTCTCCTGCTCTAGGTTATAGGGAGGGAAAATCACATTGGTTCTTAAATTCTTTATAGGGAAACCTGTTCATCTGAAGTGAGTTTTTGCAAACAAATGAACTATAATCAGAAATTAAAGGAGGGCAAATCAGGGAAGCTTATTAAATAAATTATGATCAGAAGTTAAATGAGTGCAGGCCAGAGATCAAGGTTTGAAAAATGGGACCTTGAGGAGCCAGAAGCTGCCAAATAGTATAACCACAACTTCATGCTTTGAGGGGTCATTCAAGTTGATGGAGAAACCAGGCAGCAGGGGTATAAAATATTCTGCAGAAAACATTCTGTGATGAACATTCTCTGCTACAGGTCTTCACTGTGTTCAGGATCTTATGCATACTCTGAGAGAAGGCATAAAAGTTTCAAAGAAAGATCATTACAGTCACAAAAAAATGTTCTGTAAAATACATATACATATGTATGTGTGTGTTTCCTTCAAAATAGTATCTCACTTTTTGTATTGTTTTATAATATGCTTTTCTCACTTACCCGTATATTCCATATATAAATATTGAAACCTAAATTCATATTCGTGGTTCTATATGGTTCCTACCAAGGAAAAGTCGTGTTTGGTTTGTAACTGCCAGTTGAATTTTTTGATTTCATGATATCTAATAAATCACCATTGGAGCTAAAGATATAATGACCCAAGATTATCTTAAAGAAGCAAAATTTTGCAAAGGGCATATTTAATGCGCATCAATATACAGCTTTTCTCTATTCTAGTTCCAGTTCTCCTCTTACTCATTACAATGACTCAAAGGCTGTAATGAATGAGTATAAACATTAACAATATAGGTTGGAGGAGGGAGGAGTCTAGGGTTTATTGGGTCCGGAGCCTCAACATTTTCTGTGCTATTACACATTTGTGGGATTTATTTCCAATTTCATAGGTTTTTATTTAAATATTTTATTGTGATAATTATAGATTTACATTCAGGTATAAAAACAAAACAAAACAGAACACAGAATGATTCTTTGTATACTTTTCCCAGTTCCCCCTAAGGGAGCCATTTTGCAAAACTATAGTATAATATCACAACCAGGATATTGACCTAAATACAATTCACTGATCATATATAAATTTCCTATTTTACTTTTACTGGTCTCTTGTAAGAATATATTTTTTACTAATGCATATTTAGTAAAGTATTTTTAGTCTTTGGTCACATTTTCTAAATTTGAATATTTAACACATTTTACCTTTTTTTGGTGTTAGGGTTTAGGTTTTCTTTTTTAAATTTGAATATTTGAAAGGTAATATTACATTAGTTTCAGGTTTAGTTCTTCTAAGTGAGTATTACGGAGGGCACGTATTGCATGGAGCACTGCATGTGGTGGATAAACAATGAATTCTGAAACACTGAAAAGAAATTTAAAAAATAAATAAAAATTTTTAAAAAATACCCTTTTCCCTTGGATTTGAACAGTTTGCTTGATTGTATATTATAAGCGTAATATATTCTTTCCCTTGATTTTTCCACTTGTGGCATTGATGCCTCTGCCTTTTCTTGAACTTGTCCCATATCCTTTAGTTATTATAGCTTTAAAATATATTTTACTCTTTGGGAAAGAAAACCTATTCCCATTACCCTATTTAAAATGAAAATTTATTTGCAATCCTTAGACATTTATTCTTCCATATAAATAATTTATATAATTTAGCATTTGTTTTCATTTCTTAAGGTAATCATGCCAGTATAAAGTTGATTTGTATTATGTTTGTAAATTAATACTTAGCATTTTTTCCTTCTTACAAATTTTTCCATATAAATTCTTGCCATTCAACTTAATGTTGGATCTTTACTTTTTTTTTTTAAGATTTTATTTATTTATTTGACAGACAAAGATCACAAGTAAGCAGAGAAGCAGGCAGAGAGAGGGGAAGAAGCAGGCTCCCCACTGAGTAGAGAGCCCGACAAGGGCTTGATCCCAGGACCCTGAGATCATGACCTGAGCTGAAGGCAGAGGCTTAACCCACTGAACCACCCAGGTGCCCCAGATCTTTCCTTTTTGTCCAAGTCTTTTTCATGGACCTTAGCAAAATTATTCAATTTGCTCCACACAGATTCTGCATATTTTCCAAGAGCCTCAGAGAAGTTTCCCTAGCTCTTAGATTGAATCCTTAAAAATGAGTTTCCCGCACATGCTTCAGTACATTTCTCTTCTTCTGACTTAGTGACAGGGTGACCACAACTGTTGGAGTGTAACCACTAAGGGAAAGGAAGAGTAAGTAACATGACTGTTTCTCTCTGATGGAAACTCAGTGTCTTAATTCGGACTGAGACTCAAAGGTGTTACTCAATGGGGACAGGATTGATTCCTGAGTAGGCTAAATGATCTCAGAAGAGTCCACACTTTCACTATAGGTTATACATCTGCAGTGTATTGTCTCTGCAATCCCATTTCCCCCAACTCCATCTATGCCTTCAGGATACAGAAAAGACACAGTAAGCATGCAATGTCACTCTTAAATGGCAGCTCAGAGAAGTAGGCAAATGACTCACTCAGGTGGGAAAGAGTCAGATAATTCAAGTAGACCATATCAAAGCAAACAGGATATGGGAAGTGTTGTTTGGAATAAAAGCAGCATTTCCCCACTGCTTTTGCTATTCAAGTGTGACCATAGGACTAAGTTTTGACCAATGGGATGGAAGCAAGAAAAGTTTGTATGAATTGCAAGAAATATTGTCAGAGGAACATGGTTTGCTCATTTTTCTGCACTTCTCCTTATGGTGCTTCGAATACTGACATGATGGCTTCCTCCAGACTTTTTTTTTTTTTTTTTTTTGGTATGAGAGGAAACTAAGCTGTTATCTTGACAACTCACTGTTATTTTGGGTGTTGCTGATAATTGCAGCTGTACTTGATTTTAACAAATATAGGATGTGTCTTTTGCAGAAGAATTCATACATAACAGCTACTGCCACAACATATCCTCAACAAATTACTGAAATTCATGAATGGAGAAAGAAATTTTCAGTCATCCAAGCAGAAAAACAACTCTCAAAGTGAAAAAAAAGAAAAAAAATCAGGTTCATTTTCTAATTCTTTGCAACAATGTTGAATTTTTACAAAAAAAGGCCTGGGTCTACAGTTCTGCACACAATAATATATGACCAAACTATCATGATAAGCTGAGTTATGTCATATCCAAATGTTAGAAGATATTCTCAAACAGGGATGAACTTGGGGAACTGTTGTACCTCTGAAAGAATTTTGGGGAGAATTTTTTTTTTAAAGAGAAACATAAAAAATAAAGAATAAAACAACTGACCATGAAATCTAACCAGAATCATGAATGGGAACACAATGCTAAAAAGGGCTGATGATGAGTACTGGTGCTATTTAAATATTAACTACAAAGAAATGACACTGGAAGAAATGACATTTTTTTTAATCTTATGCATAATAAATGAGTAACAAAACTCCCACAGTGAGAAAGGGAAAAGGGGGAGAAATCCTAAGCTCTACTTTTCATTCCAGACTTATATATCAAGGCTTCTTGATATGTTATCTTGGGCATCTTAAAGTCAGTATGTATAAAACCAGATTGTTGTCTCTCTCCCCAAATGTGGGCCCTTTTCACTGTTCCCTATCCGTGAATAATCACATCATTCATTCACAAACTGGTCTGGAAGACTCCAGTGGTCATTTTTCATAAGGGGCCAAGTGTTAGTGTTCAGCCTAAGGTACATGCATGCTTTTCCCTCTATCTAAATCTTTGTCTCTCACCTAACCCTGTTCTCACTTCCTTAAAGCATCCTGTCAATTCTGGTTCCTGGGACAGGATCATAGGGCCAGGACTCCTACATATACTTTTCTTGAGTGGATAAATTCAATTCAGGGATTAAAGAAATGTCCTCAATATAATTTTACCAAAATAGGCACTGTATTGTGCCTCATCTTGGTATTCTTGAGTAAGTTCTCAATGTAGTTCAGAAGTAAGAGAGGCTTATAATTAATCTCTGCCCCCTCAAATCACATCATTATCTATTGTTTCTGCCTGTGTGCGTTAAGGACATTTTACCAAACCACTGTAATAACCTTTCTCAATCATTTGTTTTAAGTATATCCCTTGTATGGAGATTTGATTTGTGGTCCAACTGATACTGTTTCTTTCATTTGGTACTGTAACTATTTTACTCACGTATCTATAGGACAGATATGTTTAACTTCAGCTTTTTTTGTGATGTGTTCCTAGGCTTTATAATCTTTATATGGTGATTTTATTTGCTATGTTTTTTGTGTGTTCTGATAATTTTGAAGGTTTTTACATTTTCTTCTAGTGGGTTTCTAAAGGTACTATACCTTTATGTAATATGAATTTTATATAATTAGCATGTTTTAAAAGTAATATCTATTTAGCAATAAGAGCATTATAATTTTATTTTCTCTTCATTTTTTTTCCTGACCTCCTATGTTTCAGTAAACCTTAGTTACAAAAGATAAAGGAATTAGTATATTTATTCTATTTCTATTCTATTAGTATCTTTATTCTGTTTAGTATCTTTATTCTATTTGTTGGGTTGTAGCATTCCTACACTCTCAGTGTTTATGACTAAATCTAAAACTAAAGTTTATGACTAAATTTAACCATAATCCCAATATTTCTTCTACTTCATTGCACAATAAAATGAATTCAATGCCATATGTCTATAGACTTAGTTTTAATCTTCAGTATGTTAACAATTTAAAAAAATAAATAAATAAAGGGCCATGAAAGAATTGTCTTTAAGTTAGCATTGGGCTACTTGGGCAGCTCCCTGAAAGTATTAAAGTAGCAATTTCAATAGCCACCATAACATAACTAATATATATTTTTAATTCCCCTCTACTCCTGTGTTTCATTTGTGAATTGGTCAGTGTCTGTAAAGGAGAGATGTTTATTACTAACATACAGAATTCCAATAGAGAACATAAAATATACAAAATGGTGGTTAAAATAATGGCTGTAAGTTGTGGGATCAATGGCTTGCTTCGAAGCCTAACTTTACTACCTACTATTTGAGAAAAGTACTAATATTTCCTGTAAAATGGAGATTAGAAATGAGACCAGAAGTTCAATGAGGTTTATAAAAAAAATAAAGCATGTAGAAAAATGTCATCACATAGTACACACTCAACAAAGGCTGGCCATTATGGTATTATCCATCTTCTTAATGTTTGCTGGTCTGCTAGATGAGAAATGGTAGCTAGTTGTTTGAATTTGCAGCTTCCAGATCAATAATAAATTAAAGATCTTTTTAAAAACATGTTTATTAGGCATTTGTATGCCTTCTAGGAGTTGCTTGTTAATGCTCTTTGCCCATTTTTCTCTTGGGTTATTTGTCTTTTTCAAATAAATTTGTTAGAGTCTTGTTTTGTTTTGTTTTTGTTTTGTTTTGTTTTACTTTAGACACAATGACCTTTTCTGGGTATTTTATCTTTTTTGCAAACTTTACTCTTAGTCTTGTTTTTGTACTTTTAAAACATCTTTTTTATTAAAGTGATATACATTTAGGGAAAAGTCCATCAAAAAAGCCATCAAAAAGAATGAAATCAATGAACTTTCATAATCTGAATGCATCTGTGTTCAGCTACCACCTAAATCACAGAAATAAGAAAATAATCCAGCAGTCCAGAAACTCCCTTCTTGGTCTATCCTTAACAGTACCACATCTAAGTGTAACTATTATCTTCACTTCTGACAACATAGATTAATGTGTTTTCATGTTTTTGTACTTTAAATGAATTTGAATCATATAGAATTGAGCTCTTTTGTGCCTGTCTTCTGTCATTTGTAATTTAATTTTTCTTTAATTATGACACCTTCCATTTTAGTAGGATTTTTTTAATGTTTTAAATAATTTAATCCCTTAAAAACTTAGTGAATAAATAAAATACTTTTAAGTGTGGTTGTAGAGGAGAGGGTAGACTAGTAAATTTTAGAATAATGTGATTTTTTTTTTTTTAGTAATTTCATCTCCTAAACCAGTGTTTCACAGAAAAGAGAATACAAACTTTTAATCATTGAGATTCTAGTTTTCAACAATATTTCATCTAATCTTCATTATGTAGTTTTAAAAATTTCTATAGTCTGGCTCACCTGACCTTTGCATCCATATTATGTGCTACTCTCTGAAACAGTCTATAAAGGCAGGGCTGTCATTATCTTCCAAACCTAAGGTCTCTTTGCATCTTTCATTCTGTCAGGAGTTGCCCTTTTCATGCCCCTTCACTATTCAAATCCACATTATCCCTGATACCTAAGTCTACAGTCTTGGTGTCTTCAGGCCAATGCATATTTATTGAGCAACTTCGGTGTTTCACAGAGGTCCTGAGGTTAAAATAAATAAATAAATAAATGTGCTAGGAAGTCATTGTTATTAATGTGATCACAATCTAGTAGGAGAAACATTTAAATGCATACTTATAATCAAGTAAGTTTGGAAATATGGGGAAGTTATAAAATTTGTATAAAGGAAAGAGAGGTTTACTTTGCATACATCAAAGCTCTTTGAAATTAGGAAGTGAAACTTGACAGAGTGATATATGGTAAGTGTGGAAAACAATGCTTTTGAGTCCACATATGGGGGGAAGGGTATTTTAAGAAGAGGGAACAGATTGTGGAAACCTACTGAGAACTGAACCATTCTAGTAGTTATAGTTGGAAGTCCTTGTATCCTAATAGAGAAAGCAGAATTTGGTCCCCATTTGGAAAAGAATCCACAAAGCATGAAGCAAGATTAGGCAAAGAGGCATTTATTAAGAGGTAAGGTTGAAGAAGGAGATTGTGTCCATATTGTGAAGGGACATGTCACATAGCATCCATAGAAAAGGGTATAAATTTTCTCCTATTGTTGGTGAGGGGCCTAAAGAATATAAAGGATGGCTCTACTTTAGGTAAATTACTCTGTACTTATGACAGGTGCAAAGAGACAGGGTCAGGGTAATAGCTGTGCCACCAACTGAGTGGGGTGATGCATCTGAACTCCTCTCTTAGTAGAAGCATCAGTCATCTTGCTCTCTGCCACCTGTCTCCTTGCAGCCCAGGCTTGGGGTATGCCATGATCTGCACTCTCTATTTGCATGCCTAGGTGACTGGTAACTTCTGATGAAAACCCCACTGTGCCTGTAGATGACAACTAGATCCACGTCCACTATTGCAAGAGTCTTGGTAACTCTGAGCAGTTAGTTCAGTTTTCTTCCTGGGAAGGGTTGCTCTTATTCTTCTTAGTTACTCTTAAAATTTAGGTCTTCTCTTAAACCTGTTATCCAAGTACATAATTTAATTCTCAGCAAACAAATTTGCCTTTTATTTCTTGAAGAATTTTGGAGACTTCATGAACAATTTCTCTAAAAATGTCCTCTCTTCCACCAAGATTAAAATTATTGCTTATTATTACTAAGTATTATTCAAAGGACATAAAAAATACTGATATAAAGAGACACAGGCACCCTGATGTTTATAGCACTATTATTAACAACAGCCAAATTATGGAAAGAGTCCAAACACCTACTGACTGAAGAATGGGTAAAGAAGATGTGGTAGCGCATGCACACACACACACACATGCACACACACGCGCACACACACACACACACACAGGAATATTACTAAGCTATCAAAAAGAATGAAATCTTGCCATTTGCAATGACATGGGTAGAGCTAGAGTGTATTATGTGAAGCGAAATAAGTCAGAGAAAGACAAATACCATATGATCTCACTCATACGTGGAATTTAAGAAAATAGATGAATATACGGAAAGAGAAGAAAAAAAAAAACAGGCAAGCCATAACAGACTGTTAACTACAGAAAACAAACTGAGGGCTGCTGAAGGGAAGGTGAGCAGGGGATGAGTTAAATGGATGATGGGTATTACAGAGGGCACTTATGAGCACTTACACTTACACATGTAAGTGATGAATCACTGAATTCTTCTGAAACCAGTATTAACCTACATGTTAACTAACTAGAATTTAAAAACTTGAAACAAACAAAAACCCCATTCCTTATTTAGGGCTATATTTAACTCCTTCCCCTGGGGGAAGAAATCCCTTCTCCTGTATGAAAAAATCCCATTCAATTGTAACTATAATTCCATATCCCTGTATTTACCAGCACTCACTCATGTTCTTTGCTAGAGCTTCAATTTCTCATGCCCATTTTGTTCACTTTAGCTTATATTATTCAAGACTACATCCTAAATTTAAAACTAGCAACAACACTGATGTGTTTTGTTTGTTTGTTTGTTTGTTTTTGCTGGATTAGCATTCCTGCTTTATGTAAGGTAGAAGCAGTGAGCTACTTTTTCCAGTTGAAGAGACTTTCTTCCATCTGTCCTTTGCTTCTGGTACTGTTGGATGCCACCAGAGAAATGTAATACTCTTCAGTTTACATGCCATGCATGGTAAAAGTTACATGTGAGCGAGAACCATCCCCTGATGCTTCATTTACAAGCCTCTTACTAATTTCCATAAGTTACCAGTTAAACATTTCCCCATCAAATCTTGACTTTCAACCCTGCCGCTTGGAGCCTAAGAGTACAGGTGGGATAACATTAAATGACCTTATTCATTTACCCCTGTGGACTACCCTTTCTTTTTTGTGGGACTTTTGGGTCAATTAACCCTTTTCTTTCTCAAGCTGAATATGTTTGCACTTGGTTTCTCCTTGATTGCAAGTGCAAATATTTCCTAGTTTTTGTATGTTTTTAGTCAACTAATCCAAATATGTTTCCTGGAAGCCTTTATGTCATATACTGGTCTAGATTTTGAAAATATAAATATGAATAAGACAACTTTCCTGAACTTGTGGTCTTACACTTAGAAGAGTAAATGGGAGTGAGTAGCATGCAAACAGAAGATATGCAATTTTTTTAAATGAATAAAAGCAGAAATGGATTTTTTTTAAGAAGGAGCTAGGGCTAGCTGGGAGTAGTTAAAATAATTTTTGTTTTCTTCATTTCATACTGCCTGAATGGAGTTTTCATACTTCTGTGCTTCTAGTCTTTGCATCTTTGTGCGTATGCTCTGCAGACCTCAGCACAGGTCTCATTTGTACACCAAGGTTTTGCAGAATAATGTGATCATCTTTGACTTTGAGAAAATGTCTCTTAGATCATTGAGGTTCTATGCTACAAAGGTCTTGTTTTCTTTTCGTATCAATTTGTCAATCTGTGTTTCAAAATATTGAAAGTCTACTTCATCCCATTAAGCTAAATTGGGATGAAAGCCCTTTCCCATGTGAGAACCTCCCCACACAGTTCTTGGCTTTAACTTTTAGTTTCCCTCTTGTGCTCAGCTTTAGCAGGAAGGACAGGACCTGTGTTGTCCTGTCATCACAGTGCAGTGTTGAGCAAGGTCTTTGATAGATGGGACAAAGGACTTTTTTTTTTTTTTTTTTTTTTTTTTTAAGTGGAAAGGGCTGCACTGAAAGAAAGCAGCATGCTAATCTGGCAAATTCAGAAATCAGTCAAATCAATTAGGCAGCAACATGAGGACCAAACCTCTAACTTGTTCAACCATAGTTTGTCTTCCTACCATCTGTGTTAGCCTCCTATGTTTCTTTCAATGGGAAAGATTTAAGTGGCTTCAGGAAGATACTGTTTCATCTTTTGTTTTGCTAATAGTGAATGAAAGCTTTGGTAAAGAAGTGAGTCTGATAACAAAATAGTCAGCTAGATTTCAGCCTTCGTGAGCCAACATGAGCCAGTTCTAGTTCTGTTCAGCAGAAGAAGAAAACCTGTAAGCAGATAATATTTGGAGCTTTATAGATTTTAACCCCCAAACTGAACATTGAAATAACTCTTTATGGCCATTTCTCTCTGGCCTCTAATGAGCCACTGCTGAGGTAGGTTTTGTCATTTCCACCTAAGGCTCACAATAGGCACTAAGTGGGCAGCAAAAGATTAATACAGAATGAAATGTTGAGTGTTTACCTACAACCCCATATCCAAGCTTACATTCAGGAATAGGTGGAATAAAAAGCGGGTTGTAGGGAAGGCATATTTCACAAACATCAAGTCTTTAGTGGGCTTCTTTCCCCGTGCACATGGTGAGCTAAGGCAAACCTCACTCCAGATACTGGCACAAAGCACACTCTGAAGGAGTTAAATTTCTTCTTCTTCCACTGTCAAAGCACTCATGTGATCTACTACTGACTGTTGACATTCAAGCCTGCTTATACCTGTGATGGTTTTTTGTGTCGACTTGACTGGGTCATAGGATACTGAGACATCTGTTGAAGCGTTCTTCTGGGTGTATGTGTGAGGATGTTTCTGGATGAGGTTAATCTTTGAATCTATAGACTGAGTAAAGCAGATTGTTCTCCCAACCTAGGTCGGCCTCATCCAGTTAGTCCAAGTCCTGAGTAGAACAGGGAATAGAACAGCTGAACCTCCCACAAGTGAGAGGACATTCCTCCTGACTTACTGCCTTTAGCTGGGACATCATTTCTTTCCTGCCTTTGAAAATGAACTGAAACACTTGCTGTTTCTAGGTCTCCAGGATGCTGAATCAATCAGCCTCAATCAGTCTCTCTCTTTTATTAAATCTGTTTCTCTGGAGAGCCCTTACTAATGTAATACCCACATGGTTCTGTTCTAGGGATGGTATATGAATTTTGAAGGGAAGGACGATGGACATGAGGAGACTGAGGAACACTTCTGAGGTTTTAGAAGGCTCATCTCTCCCTCTGCTGCTTCTTTGTTTCCTCCTCTTCCCTGACAAAGGGCCTTTGTTAATTTTCATAATGATCTCAGTGATATCTCTATTTTCATCCGCTTCCTCCAACCTATGATAAAGCTAGAATCTTTTTTTGTAATCACCAAGACTCTATAATTGAATTCCTGCTATGGCTCCCAAATTCCTAACATTACACGCAATGGTGGCAAGTGTATCCAGAAATAATCTCAGCAGACTTCTCTACAGACCCAGAAGCCCTCATTCTTTTTATCTAGAAAGACAGTAAATATATCCAAAGATTTCAGTAAACCGAACAATCGTATGGTGAAGCAAGGCTCCGTACATAATGAAATGAAAAGAAAGGAAAGTGGTAAGGCTGAAAGAGGGGAAGGGAGAAAGAAAGAAGAGTTTGCTTGATCTACAAAGCCATTATTTCAGTGATGTGATGTCACTAAGGTAAGTAAGAAATAGTATCTTGTTTTCAGGGGTTAATTAGCCAGTGAAGTGTGGGAATTGTACACAATTAACTCCAGGCATAAAATAATACTCTTAAGAAACTCTCTCAGCCAATGTGCTTGCCAATGAATCTAGATCATTCCTAGTTTTCTATTAAGTGAAATACTCCAGACTTCAACAAAGCTCTTCTTCTCTAACGTAAGTAGATATCTGACTCTGACTCAAATAGCTTTCATGCTGCAAATTATTTCCAGTGATAAAGCCAACAATTCCAGAAAACAGCAGGGCATTTGTTTGCTAAAAAGAAGTATAGGGAGAAGGGAGAATACTTAAGAAAGTATACTTAGATTGTGTTCCTCTTTGCTCCATGTGTTTTAACAATGTCGACTGGTATCTCAGGAGCTTACAATTCAGAACTGGTCCTCCTGCATATCTCAGAATCTGAAATCAGTTATTCCCATAAACAAGAATCTGTAGTTCAAAATAATTTACATTTATTAATAACACTCACTGTGGATAGACATTTCATTTTTTTTTCCGGGTAGCATTTTCTTCCTAGTATACCTAAATTTAATATCAAATTATAATATCTCAAGCACTAGAGTGAGTGCTTTACCAATTGTTTCTTATTCAGTCTTCCTAATAGAAAAGGAAAGATGAATGGTATTTTCTCTGTTTTAGAGATGAGAAAAAAATGAGGCTTAGAGTTAAAATGAATTACCCAAGAGGGCACCTGGGTGGTTCACTTGATTAAGCGTCTGACTCCTGGTTTTGGCTCAGGTCGTGAGCTCAGGGACCTGAGATCAACACCAGTGTCAGGCTCAGTGCTCAGCATGGGGTCTGCTTGAGATATTTCCCCCCTCCTTCCCTTCCCACTCACTCTCTCTCACTTATAAATAAATAAATAAATAAATAAATAAATAACCAACCAACCAACCAAAGGTTACCCAGCTGGTAAACAGAAGCACTAGAATTTAATCTCAGATTTTCTGGGTTTGGCACGTGGTACTTGATAGCAAACCATGGATCGGGAAGTCATACTCACATCACAGCGGACATCTAAGGAAGGGGTGATGTGGTAGACAAATCAAGATGAAAGAAGTCCGGATCTCCTTTCATTCAATCATTTATCCACCAATTTGTCCATTAGTCATGTATATTTAACCTCAGTTTGTACCAGTCATTGAGCAGGATGTCACAGCTCATGTATTCATCATAGTCCATGACTTCAAATAACTCACAGATGTTTCCTTTGAATTGGAAGTATTTTGCTTTCACAGTTCTCTCTCCTTTCCGTCCTCAACTTCTTCACTGCCATTCCTGCCCTTTGTTTACTCACCCCCCATTGTCCCCTAATGCTTAATCTCCAGGTAGCGTTCAAGCCTCATCTTTTCCAGAAAACCTGCCTTGAATGTACCCACCCTCCTCAGATACTTAATGTGAGATGTAGACCAATAATTAATTATGTTCCCTAAATATTCTGTTTGATTTTTCCAAATGGACCATAAGCTTATGGACAACAAGATCTGTGGATAAGACATTTCCCCCTTATTAAAAAACACAATACTGGACCCCATAATAGCTGCTAAATAAAGTTCAGGATAATTTTAAGTTAGGTGTATTTCTTGAAATTCAGCCACACATGACTAGGGCATCACTTAAATTGCCCATTCCTTTGTTTAAAACATTGCAATGACTTGCATCCTCCCAGTAATCTAGGTCCTTCCTTAACTCCAGGTAGATATTCAGTTTCCAATCTTGTTTAACTTCCCCCAGTTCCAAGGAGAAGGATTCCATTAATTTGCAACCACATTTGTTCTCCATAACAAGAATGAACTCCTGAAGTCCCACTGGAAAGCAGGTAGCTGATTATCTAAATGGTTCTCATACACAGCGATATAATTTTTCATCTGGGTTTTAAAAATTGCAAAACATGATACTCTACTCCACACACAAAACTGCTGATGTACATTTTTTGTTTAATTTTGCCAAATGCCCTGGGCACAAATCTGGAAGAGAATTCCTCTTCCAAGATTTTCTTTCATTGCTAGCACTCTGGAACCTTGTATCTTGTTGAGATTTGATGGTGACCTCACAGGTACCTTATTAATAATAAACCAGAGGGGCTCAGCAGAGCCTGGGTTTGGTGTAATAAATCATACTGTAAGTAAGTGCCATGCTTGCAGTTTTGGAATTTAGAGGAATATAATAACCAAGATTGAGGATCTGGCAGGTGGTTAAGAGTGACTAAGTGTGGGGACTGGACTTTTATGGGTCTGACACATGCTTATGGTTATTAATTACTTTTGCATTTTACATTGCTAATTGCCGGTATTCTTTCCAGTTACAATGTAATTGGATTTTTTAAAAAATGAAGCCTCAAATATCACATCCAGATATTACATTGTGCCTCTACCTAAGGAAGTACATACAGTTTAGGTTACTTGAAAGGATGTCTAATAAAGGTAACTGATGATATCCAAAGCAGCAATACACAGCATGGGAAATGCCAGGGGGTTGTAAAGGAGAAATAAGAACTCAAAAAGTTAACATGTGGATTTTTGTTAGTGAACCAGCATGCAATTCAGTTGTCCCGTTTATCAGAAAAATCCTTTCAGTCACTAAAGAAGAATGCTGCTAGAGTAGTTCCAAGTCCATGTGTTTTTAAAATACAGTCTATTTTCCATGCATTTTGTGGCCACACAGTGCTAGGTGATGAAGGTGACAGCATTTGTTAAAAGCATGTCTTCAGTCATATGAATATTGCTATGTGGGCTTCTTAGCATAGTTCAGTATAACAATTTGGAAGTGGACATCTTGGACAGTGTAAGGAAAATGTGGACTTCTTTCTCATGCACATATATATGTAAGCATAGATAACACTATGGACTTATCAACAAGTTGGGGAGCATAGGTGGGTTCCTTGGGTCTTTGCTTTGATGGATCCTGGAATAGGAATACCTGGTCCAGGGGTGGGATGACTGGTGACTATAACACCACCCCACTATATCACCACCCCACTATGGTGATGGATTATCATAATAATGACCACTCGTTACTGTGAAAGATTAAACCATGTCTTTTGTCCTTTCTTAAGAAGGCAGATAGATGGGCGATTTATTTGTTGGTTAGGATTTTCAAATAAAATAACTGTTCCTTAATTAAGCTTTATAGAGGAAACTTTAATAGTAAAAATACTATTTGTTATAATGACAGTTTACTCTTTGACAGTAATTGCTAAATAAGGAGTTACTGTAAGTCGAAAGACCACCTGTCCAGGGTTACTTTCTGCACAAGGGAGGCTAAGAACAAGGAGCCAATCCTTGTTCTTCAATTCCTTGTTCTTCTGTTCTGCCAATCCTACTACCTCCTCTTGCGAAGTTAGAATGCCCTGCATGATTAGGGTTGCGCACATTTCTGAGCAAGGCCAAATTGCCCCATACTGTACCATTCACATCTCGAGATACACTTTTCCAGCATCCCCTTCCTCATCACACAGGCTACCTGAGACTTCATCATCATCAAAGAGGAATTTGATTGGAAGCCTGAATTTCACATCATCATAGATCTCTCTTTGTAAAGATGAGAAAACAGAGGCTCCAAGAAGGAAGGGGAATAATTCTTCTAAATCTCCACTGAGCATGAGACTGTGTTCTTTCAGAATCGGGATCCATGTAACCACTGGGAGTACAGTTCCTTGGGATTTAGCAAACCTGTGGTAACTGCTTTCAGGTGGAAAGCAGCCTGAAAACAACATTATTGACCTCTGTCAGAGAGAAGCCTGCTCCCAGATCTAACAAAAGTTCATTTCTAATGGATGTGTTCTTCAGTGACTCTCTGTAAGGCAAGATGCCTTTAACAGCATCTTTGAAATTATAGTACTTTGTTCTAGTTTCACAGTAAATGCTCCAATGGCTGTGTGGGCTCTCTTGGGTTTCTTCTTTCTTTGCTGTGCTGTGAAAACACACACTGCATATACATTGTTATTATCATTGTTGCTAAGAAGTAAGAGAGCATGAGTTTCTACCCCATCATCTGTGCAGAGCAGAGGCAGTGAATCCTACTGGAGCGTAACAACAATCTATAAGTAAACCAGTCATGGTAAAATCTATCAAAAATGTGGCAATTTACAAAAATATGTCCCTCAAGCACACCAAAGTTGTCATCAAAGTGAGTTAGCTGCCAATTAACTTCTACATCTTACACAAAGGGCACAGAATTCTAGTGTAAAAATAAAACCAGTTATTGTATATCTACTGTTTATGAACAAATAAATCAGAAACAAAAAATGAACATACCACTTGGTGCTTTTCAATGTATGTTACCATCTTATGGAATGCTGCTGCTTAGGCTTCTGATTTAGGAAAATGACTTTCAAAGAAGACAGTGATAAAGATATTTTTGCCTACAAATTTGAGATTCAAATTTCAGCTGGTGAGCTCTTAATTGATCACCAAGTATGTTCTAGGTGCTGGGTCACAAAAAGCAGGACAATTTGTTAAAAACTCGTTAGCACTATGTTAATTCCTGTCACAGATTACAGTCAATGTATTTATATTTTCAACAGATCATTCACTTTTCACACTGGGCATTCTGTTAATCACTTTTGGCAAATTCACCTATACCCCAAATAGAAATGTACAGAGGATGCCACATGTGCCTGAGGGAGAGAATGAAATATTCAGGAAAGGAGGAGATATTTGTACTGACCCTTGAGGGATACTTAGGTTTCTATCATTTCCAACCAACCTATTAGTGTGTTCTTGTTCTGCTTCACTTATTCAACTGAATTCTCTCAAAAACATAGAAATAAACAAAAATAACAGCTACCACCTCTGTAACCTGCCTCCCAACCTCGAGTTTATGCACTCTGATGAGTTTCTGCAACACTTGTCTGCAGCACACACCTTTCCAGCATTCCACTGTCCCTCTATCATAAGGAATCTCTTGACACTTTATGACTGACTCTAATACAAGACTTCCACATCACACTTCAGAGCTCATAGGCAAAGCATGTAGTCACTGAGGGTTCGGAGTAATTTTCCTCTGCCCACATTTATTCACCCAGCTCTCACCCAGCCACTTACTCGCTCATCTTGATGGTGACACCATGCATCATGGGATCTTGCTGGAAAATCTCTATGCACACCTGCCCATCTGCTACCCAGTTTACCATCAAACCTTCCCTGGTCCTCTGTGCCTTTCAAAGTAATGCTCTTACCTAAAATCTCATCACTCATCAGTTCTACTTCTTTATGCTTTGATCATTTTCTTCAGTCCTATAGTTCAATAAATATATATTGAGCCTACTGTATTCTAGGCATTATTGTGGAAGCTTTAAAACAACCCTTTATCAAAAACAAAGATCTTTGCCCCCTTTGAGTGTACAGTGTATTGTGGGGAAAGAGATGATAGACAAATAGGTAGCATAGATTGTAATAAGTGCTCTGGAGAAGACAACTTATAACAAATACAAGGAATGCTTGAGTCCTGTACAGTAGTAAAGAGGATGATCAGGGATGCTTCATGGAGAAGGGAGTATTTGAGCAAGAATCTGAAGGGGGTATAATTAGACAAGCATTTATCAAGCAGCTGTTGTTTTACTACTCCCTAAGATTATAAAATAAATAGATGATAGATCACTCTCTTGTCTCTATGTCATTTCAATCGTATATTAGACATTAAATAGCTTGAGACCTATTAATTATTTTTATCTTTAGCATCCCATACAGAATCAGGTGTTTAGTACTTATAAAAAGAATGAATGAATAGTTGAATGCATGTGCAAATAAATGCTGATCTATCTTTTCTAAACTTTTTAAGTCTTAGCCAAGCCCCACCCTAACCACTGCCCCCCCAAAGAATGCTATGGAAGAGGCAGTAAGGTAAATCCAATATTTCATGAGCTCCTCCATATTTCCCAGGCCCCTTTGCAGTTAGCAGGGACAGATGATTTATCCAATGAAACACAAGCAGAAGTGAATTGTATCCCTTTTTTTTTTTTTTGAGATTTTATTTATTTATTTGACAGATAGAGATCACAAGTAGGCAGAGAGGCAGGCAGAGAGAGAGAGGAGGAGGAGGAAGCAGTCTCCCTGTTTATCAGAGAGCCTGATGTGGGGCTCCATCCCAGAACCCTGGGATCAGGACTGGAGCTGAAGGCAGAGGCTTTAAGCCTCCCAGGCTCCGGGAAATATCACTTCTTAGCCAAGGCATTTATGAGACAATGCGTAGCCTCCAATGTTCTCTTCCCTCTACTCTGGAAATCTTGAAGGCCAGATGTTGAAATGAGAGTGTCAAAAATAGAATAGTGTGGGTCACTGAATGGAGAAGAGTCATCTTAGCTTGCAGCAGATTTTAAGAGAGAGAAATAAACTATTCTGCTATCACTAAGATGTTATAAATTGTCTGCTTGTTTATTCTTATCAAATTGAATTATCTAGTTATTCTTATCAAATGAGTGTGAGCATATCATTGTTGGGAGTATGTAAGCAGTCTATTAGACATCACTGAAAATAGAGCAGAACTAGTGTTCTGAAAGTTCTCAATAATTACATTGAGACATTTTAGTTAGTTGAAAAGTCCTAATGTTGGTGTCAGTGCTAGGAAGGTAAGGGGCTTTTCTGAAGATACCCATGTGGCATCTGGAGACCCTATAATAATAGGGTCCCCAACTAAGTTTCCTTGAGACTTTAGTTGCTGTGAGACTTTAGTTGCTGTTCTATTCCCCCTGAGTTGCATGGGAGAGGGGTCAAGAATATTGGTTATTCTTCCCCAACTCTCAGTGGCTTTAGCTTTTTTAAAATCCTGAAGCACTCCTAGGGAAAAGAGTGGACATGAAGCCCTGAAATGCTTACTGCCATGGGAAGGCTCATGCTGAGTAGATATACTGCAGCTCACACTTTATTCTCACGGTTTTCACTAGACTATCCTTGCTGTCCTATGAATTCCTGGATAATGGGAGCTTTAATCTGTTACACCCCCACATCCTCACATCACTGAGCAAGAGAAGGATCAATAAACTATGGATAACTGTATTTGGTTGGTTAGTTCATTAGTTGGTTGCTTACTCAGGTAGTTGAAAAGTCATGAAATGAATGAATGAAAGAAACCAGACTGGCGAGAACACATATTTACTTATAGATTACTTAGATATCTGAGTTTGAATCTGGACTTCTCAAATCCTAAATTTATCATTCACTTATCTTCCATTGGTCTAGATGCTGAAAACCAAACCATCCGTAGGCATACTCATTTGCAAACAAAATAAACTGACTCTGGATGATTTAAGTAGTAAAGACAAGTGAGCAGATAGCCAAGATCAAGGATATAAAGCCAAGAACAAGGTCAGATCATCTGCATACCTGATATATGAGGACACCAACACCAGACACCACACTGGGCACTAAGTGCTACAGTTTATGCCACCAACACAACAAGCCTTGTCGACTGGAAGGCACAACCAACATTGCTGTCACTGCTGCCCAGGATATTCTCTCTGTAACCTCGTCCTCTCAAAGTTATTCAGTATCGCTTGTGTGTTCTTGATAGTCTTCTTAGTATACCATTTGTTGTATTCATTTGTTCACCTCACCTTCATTTAACAACCCAAAACAATTGGCTTCTTCCTTCATCATTCCACTCAGGTTGCCCCTTGGCTAAGACCTTAGTGACTCTCTAATTAGTAAATGCAATGACCACTTTATCCAACTAAATTATTTAATGTTCTTGATCATTCCCTTTGTCATCAGCCCCTGCTTTCTTGCCCAAGTCTTAGAGTGTTAACATCCCAAGGGTTTAGTCTGCAACCCACAGATCTACACACTGTAAACTTCCCAGGGATTTCATACACTCTTGTGATTTTAACTACCACCTACATGGTGATGACACCAATATCAGCATCTCAAACCATGCCTTCTGAGCTTCACACTTGCATACAGAGTTTCTGGTGAACATCTCTAACTGGGTATTTCCCAAGAACTTTAAGATTAACATATCTTAAATTTAACTTACCATCTACCCCCTAAAATGATTTTATTTTTATGTTCCTTGACCCAGTGAATGATACTTTCCAAGATTCCCAGCATGGGAATTATTCACTCAGGCTTCCTGCTAGAGACCTGGTAGTCATATTTCTTTCATCTTGCTCACCCCCAACACTAAATTAAACAACCTCATGTACACTAATTTTGTATTTTCTTGAGCCTGTTCAGTGAAAATGAATAACCTCTTAGATCAGGCTTTCACCATAATTTTCAATATCTTGTGACATAGTCTTTGTTAGGTGGGACATGTAATGCTAAATGGAGTGCCACTTGTTCTTTTAAAGTGAAATCTTATTTAAAGAAGTAATATGGTTGAGATCTTTGCCTCTGTGAAACTAATTTTTCTGTAATTGCAGATTCGGTCTTAAAATTAGGTACTCTATGCTTATTAATTTTTACTGAAATAAGTTAAACTGCCCAGATCATTTATTTATCTGGCAAGTGTTGTTTGAGCATATACAATGGATAAGGCTATATGCTTGATAGTTGGGGGAAATATAAAACAGTTCCTGCCATCAAATAATTTACTATCAGTAGAGCCAGGGTCAGATACATGTAAATATTTACATATGATAAAGGCTATAAGGGGGTATAAACACAATACCCTGGGAATTCAAAAAGGAAACCCTCTTCTACATTAAGGTCAGGGAAGGCATTGGTGTGAAAATGTCACACCAAGTGGGGCCTACAAAGATAGTGTTGAGTGGCTCAGTAGGAAACAGGCAAGCCTGTATAGAATGGTCTTAGCAAAGTTTCTGAAGTTTGACTTGAACTTCAGCCTTGCCTGGGTCCATCAGCTGAGGTTCTTACGGTCCATCCCCATCAAGGCTATATATTTCCAATGATATTGGTTATTCTTCCCCAACTCTCAGATCTGTCTGCCCTCCTAAGAACACCCACAAATCCTATTTACTATCTATACAAGGCAACAGTCCTGTCTCAGGTGTAAAGTGCAATCACACACATACACCAAGACTTGGCATTTGTTATTATAAATTCTTGAGTATTATAATCTATTGCTCTTTTCCCTAGTAAAGCTATCTTTGTAAATAAGAAAATGATTTAGCTTTTAGTCCAAGAGGCTATTATTATGGAGTTGTATAGAAAAGTTAAAAAGAAAGATGCATGGTTTCCAGAAATGCCTGTTTCATTTTTTTTTGTTTGTTTGTTTGCTTTGTTTTGTTTTTAACTGTTTTTCCAGCCACTCCTGCTTCTCTAGGACAAAGATGGTGGGGGTGGGGGGGGAGTGGGGCAGAATCTGAAACTGGTCTTGGCCAACCTGTAGTTGATTTTCAGATACTTGATGAATGAATGGATGTGTCTTTTTAATATATTCCAGAAACTCAGAAGTTACTTTGCCTGGAATTTTGCCTCAAAAGTAAATTAAGTGGGAGCAGGAACCAGAGTTAGGTGGGCCAGTTCCTTAGAACTTGGTAAGAGAAGATGTAGAAGAAATAATATCTTCTTGAAAACATTTCATTAATAGAATTAGCCTTGGGTAAAAAAATAACTCAGGGCTGCAGCATAGTCTGTAGATTTTGACTTTGGTTCCCACCTACTTCGAGACTCTTCAGTGTCTTATGGGAAAAGAACACTGGAAATTTCCATTTATTTTATTTTGAATCTGGTTAACTGAAAACAAAAGCAATCTAAAGTTGTAGACTTGGATATTTTTCTTCTGCCTATTCTGCTCACATAATCCCCCTGTGCCATATGGGCCATGTTCCATGGCAGGTCAGAAGTGTTGGCTGAACTGACAAAACCTGAAAGCAAGAGAACCTCTAATGTGAAGGGGTAGGCAGATAGGCTCCCTCCTGTCCAGTCTCATTCATGTGTCCTTGTGACAGGGTGATGCAAACTTGACCAAGTGGGAAAGATTGATAGACATTTATGTGCATGTTTTACACTAGATCTCATGCCAGTGTAGCCTTGTTCAGTGATAGTGATCAAGACCTTCTCTAGGAATGCTGAGGTGACTGGGGATCAAACCACTCTGCTGTGGGTTAGCCCTAACAGACTCTTGCTGCTGGGTCCTGGCCTCCAGGTCAGAAGCTCTCCAAAGCAACACAGACTCCATTCCACTTCCTGACAGCTCCAAGGAGTCCCAGCTGTGCCTGTGATTGATTTCAACACAGCTCTCCAGCCACATTCATTTCGGCCAGAAGCTGATGTTCTTGTTCACCATCCTATGTTAAATCCTCAGGACCAGAGAAGATGCTCTCTGGCTGAATGCAGGAAATAAGTAGAATTTTTGAATTAAAGTCATTTTGCAAAATGGATGCTGAGGAGGACCATCTCTAAAATAATAAAAACTAGATAACCTTGTTAGTGCTAACTTTGCCTCGGGCCAGTTCCCTTTTATAGAGCTATGATATAGCGTCTGCAACAATCTGGCAGACTTTTGTTTGTGTGTAAAATACGTCTATATTGAATATTTAATTTTGCCAGTAAGTAATATTTATGTATTTACCATCTTATGGTAAAGATGCAACAGTAGTTTTTCAGCCTTCTTGAGGTAGAATTGACATATAAAGTTGTAAGATATTTAAAATGCATATCATGAGGAGTTGATATGCATAAACACTGTGAAAAGTTTCCTCACACACTCATCACCTCACATATTTATCTTTTTTTTTTAAGAACATTTAATTTCGGGGTGCCTGCGTGGCTCAGGTTTGGCCTTTGCCTTCGGCTCAGGTCGTGATTTCAGGGTCATGGGATCGAGCCCAGCATTGGGCTGTCTGCTCGGCAGGGAGCCTGCTTCCCTCTCTCTGCCTGCCGCTCTGCCTGCTTGTGATCTCTCGCTCTCTCTTTCTCTCTGTGTCAAGTAAATAAATAAAATCTTACAAAAAAAAAAAAGTTTAAGTTCTAGCCTCCTAAAATGTCAATTATGCAATACAGTGTTATCAATTATAGTCACCAGGTTATACACTAGCTCCTCTGACCTTATTCATTTTATAGGTGACAGTTTGGACCCTTTAACTAGCCTCTCCCTAATTCCTCTCTCCCCCAGCTTCTAGCGACCACTTGTCTGCTTTCCAGTTTATTTCACTTAGCATAATCTCTCAAGGTGTATCTATACTGTTGCAAATGGTAGGATTTCCTTCTTTCTTGTGGCTGAGTAATATTCCATTGTATGTGCAGCTTCTTTTATCCATTCATCCCCTGATGGACATTTAAGTTGTCTTCAATCATGGTTATTGTGACTAATGCTGCAATAAATATGTACAGAGATATCTCTGATATTCTGTTTTCATATCCTTTGGAGAAGTGGGATTGATGGAGCACATGGTCGTTATATGTTTAATTTTTTTGAGGAATCTCTATACAGTTTTCCATAATGGCTGAACAAAGAAAGTTATTTTTAACTGAGTTTCTATTTGAGTATTTCAAGGGAATCTGCAAAACAGCTGCTAGGCCATTAGAGAGGCAGAGCAGTGGGGCTGAGCATTGGGTTTGAGCCATGCCTCCACTATTGACTGGCAATGAGAACTTGGTCAAGGTACTCATTGTATTCATATATCAAAATTATTATAATAACAACATGTATTACTTACAGTAATTCACACTATTATGTATATACAATGAGATATTCATGGAAAGCACTTTTAAAATGCTTCTTGCAAATATTAAGTCCTTACTTTAAAAAAAAAAACTATTATTATGAGAGCGTTTTTAGATAAAACATTTGGCTACAAAATACCTGAGGGCTTCCTTTGTTCAATATTCAGAACAGAGGAATATGTAAATAGAAGCAGGTTAAAGGAATTTGATATTGACGGACTAGAGAAAATAATCATTTAAGCATTTTTTGGGTGACTGGATAAAAGGAATCCAAATTCTTTTAAGATTCTATTCAGTAAGCGGTTGGGTGGGGGAGAAAGGGGCTCTTATCCCAGCCTCTGCATATCCATAAAGAGCTTTTGAGGTCAGCAAAGAAGGAAAACAAGTTTTTTTGTTTTGTTAACATTTTATTTATGAGAGAAAGAGAGCACAAGTGAGGAAGGGCAGAGAAAGGAGGAGAAGCAGACTCCCCGCTGAGCAGGGAGCCTGACATGGGCTCCATCCCACGACCCTTAGACCATGACCTGAGTCAAAGGTAGATGCTTAACCAACTGAGCCACCCAGGTGCACCAAGAGTTTGGTTTTGTTTTTTGTTTTTGCTTTCTGGTGTTTTTTTTGGTTTGTTTTTGTTTTATCTTGAGCTTTAATCTCTGACAAGACTGATGACTTCAACATCACTGCTGTTATCCAACCAGATGGCAGTGGTCTAGAGGACAGGGTTCATTTCCTCTTTTCTGAAGCAGAACAGCAGAGGACACAAGGTATGTGTTTGATAATCACTTGCTGATGGATTCTCTTGCTTCATTTCAGTTCCGTCCTTAAACAAAATGTAAAATGCTATTTGATGCCTGAAACATAGCAACACTCAATATTTTTATAGATTCTGTACCATGGACCTTGTGATATGAGGACCCAGTAAATTGCTCTAAGGATACACTGCCATGCAGGGCAGTGCCTCTCACCTGCTTTGCCTTGCTCTCATAAGCACAGACCCCATCCCCCAGCACCTACGTTTATTAAAGATGGAAGAAATACCTCTTAGTGCTTGTACCCAAACCTAAAACTGGTGGTGCACTGCACAATAACGGTCTGGTGTTCCTTATCCCTCTTCTTCTATTAATAATACATTAAGCCTCAGTTATAAAAAAAAAAAAAAACTTAGAAAAAAGAAAAAGATAATGATTTCTTGACAGATCTTGAATGAAAGGCTTTAGCACAGCTTTAACTGAACTTGACACACCATTTTTTAATGTGCACGTGCCTTCTCTTTCCCAATCTCTTCATACTTAATTGAGAAGTCCCACTTAGGGATGAAGCAAAGAGTTTAATGAACCTCCCCACTAAAATCATTAATTCAAAATATCTGATGTTGATTGTGCATTTTTTTTTTTTTTTGGTGATAAGTACTCTTCCTGGTGATGTCTGCATAGAAATGGGCTGAATAACCATGTTTTGTGAATAGAACCCACACTGTTCAAATTGGAATGTTTTATTAATCACAGTTCTTAAAAGATATTGAACATTGGAGGGGGTAGATCAGGAAATAAATAATACATACTCTTGAAATGGCCCTGAGATGAGTAGCTGTTCTCTTTATAAATATTACAAACCTCACATAATCCCTTAGGTAAAGACACAATATTCAACACACATAATGATAAACAACAAAAAACCCAGCATTTTAATTTGAACCAGAGTAACCGTGGTTGTGGTTTGCTCATCCTCTTAATACAATATTCCCGTAGGTCTTATTAACTAGGCTATTAGTAGCCCCAAATAATAGATGATTATCCTGAGATACAACAATCGACCCACATAGTATTATGTTTGGTCACTGTCAGTGATTAAGTGATATGAAATAGAAGAGATAATTCACATGCAGGGAAGGTTATTGTATCATTTTCTGATCATGTCTAATACCAAATTTGTTGGACATACACGTTTTTGTAGCTCCTTTAATCATTTCCTTATACAAATAGAATCTGGGTGTTGCTGAGATTCAGAAAATATTTTTTATTGCATTTATTCTTTAGTCAGAATTATTATGGCATACATTAGCACTGTGAAACTAATTGCTCTAATTAGCAACTACTGTCAGTGACAAACTAACACAGAGTATTCTGTTTTCCACAACTGCCATTAATAGTTTGTTTTTAAAAAAAATATAAAAAAGGAAGAAAGAAAAAGAGTTTTCAAGTAGCCATTGATTTCTCTTGGACCAGAAAGACTCATGTTCTTTTTTCCCTGACATTTGGTTCCAGCTGCTGAGATCAGGGGTTGGTACTAGGGTACCTCAAGTCCCAGGAATCCTTTCTCCCCAGTGGTTTTTACATTTCTGTCTTCTATTTTCACACTGATCTCCCATGATCTTTATAGCTAATTATCTGTTGACATATTTTAGGCTTGTCTTTTCAAATAGAACGAGGCTGGCAACTATGTCTAATTCATCTCTGTATGACCAATATTTGAGCCTGGGATCATATCTTTTTACAATGTCTTTATACAATAGTACATTCACAAAAAAGAAAACAAGCTGGTTGGTTGGTATTTGAATGACAAATCAGTTTAGGATAAGCAAGTTTTTTTCCTCTGAAAAATCAGAAAAAAGTATAGCTACTTATATTACACTTAAGTAGAAATGATGTATCATATATTTGCAATTCCTGATCTTGTTCAGAGTGTAATAATAGCAGGTAGCCTTTCAAGTTTCTCTTTTAGAGAATCATACTTATGAAGAGACAGATTCTGTTTCATTTTGTGAAAAATTTTTGAGGACATACTATGATCAGGTCATGGAGGATACAAAAATATGCAAGATCAGGCACTGTCTTTATATACACTTTGGAGAACACAGATACAGATCTGATGGAAATAAAACAGATATGATGGAATGAAAATAATTTTAAGTAAACATACAATAGCCCTGCTGTTGTCTGAAATTTAAGGTTATTACACACATACCTGTTGAACTCACAAGCTCCTTGAGTATAAAATATATGTTTTTATTTTTTTTAATGTCTCAATTCTCCACAAGTCCTACAAAGAAAATCATATTATCAGACATTTATCTAAAAAGGATACTCTCTACAAATTTCTCCTCTTTTCTGATATTCTTTCTTGTAGTTCCACAAGCCAGTAACTGGCTCATATAACCAACTCATATGGTAAGATTAACAGATTTATATCTGTATTTTTCTGCTCATTGTGTGACTGGTACCTCAGTGGGAATAACACACAGAGGTCAAGAGGCAGATGTTCTCTTACAAATTGCTCAGCTTGTTCAAAAGGAACAGGGTGTTTGGCAAGGGAAGAAGTCAATTTAATAAAATTTATTTAATAATACTCTGAATATTTTATCTGCCAATGCTTTATTTTCCAATAAGTTGAAAGTTCTACAAAAGTAAAAATATAGTCATAAATTGAAAGAGTGACTGGATGGATAAACACTTTCTATTTCATATATAAGAGCCAACAACATCAACAGGCACAAAATAATTACAAAAATGAAGTGAACTTTAATTAATTTGCTGCCAAATTTGCATATCTGTCTTTTTTATTAGGCCAGGGGAGAGAGGATTGTATGTTGGAAAGGTAGGGTTATAAATGCACTTAAAATACCATTGCAAACATCACAAATCAAAGTGCTTTTTTCTGAAACTGGCCACTGTCTGGTGTTTGGTAATGATGAAGTTTTAGAACATAAGTGAGGTTGGATGGGGTGAGGTCAGGAGCGGATGACCAATAAAGAATTCTTGAGACATCTTTGGTGCAAAATGATGGTTTATTAAAGCAAGGGACAGGACCTGTGGGCAGAAAGAGCTGCCATCCTGGGGCTGTGAGGAGTGGTCCATTATATACTTGCAAGTTGGGAGGGGGTCAGGGATGACATAAATCTCTAAGGAATTTTGGAAGAAAGGTTTCCAGGACCTTGAGGGGCTAGCTATTGTTGGGAAAAAGGTTATTCATCACCAGTAATAAACCTTTGTCATGAGACCCTTTAGATATATATCAGTGGGCCATATGCTTGGGAATGATTGTCAACATGTATCTTGGAGGGTTTAGAGATAAAGGAAGTTTCCAAAGGAATTGTTAAAGTAGACTTACAGGATCCTGGTTGGGGGTAGGGGTCAGTCAGGGTAGGATTGCCCTTTGTCCTTAACAAAGCCTTAAGGTGGAGGTAGTTGAGTCCCTAGAGGGATGTCACCCTGCCTGTTTCAAGGGCTTGTCAGTGGGTAAGGAAATTTAATAATTTTTCTTCTGCCTGTTTCCCACATCATTCAGGTTAGGCCCACATTATCATTTCCAAGTACTTCATGTTGAGTTCTGTGTTTGAGTTGATTGAAATCCTACTCCTATCCTGTGTGTGTGTGTGTGTGTGTGTGTGTGTGTGTGTGTGTATGTGTGTGTGATTTTGGGTGAGCAAATCCTCCCCAGGAGCTAGGCTAGAAGAACTGGACAGAGAAACTCTGCCCATAGTGTGGCAGAAACCTCTGGACGGTACCCTGTTTCACAGTAAGTTAAAATTCATGGCAACAACCTAGAAAATCCCCACCTGATTTGTTCTTTTATAGAGTGAGTGCTCCCCTGGGAATGAGAAAACTTATCCCCAAATCTTTTGTTAAACTCTCCCTGGGTTGTGCTTAAAGCGCATGAGCTGGTATCTGTCCTTGGGTTTTCTTGGTTTGTGTATTGTGTTGAGAACCTAGAAGATCTGGGCAAGCCACCTTCTCCCCCTGCACGAGAGAACATTTTCCATAGACTCCAATAACATGCACACCTTCTCCCACTGCCTCACAAAGCCCTTTATATCTTCATGAAAAGTTTTCATTGGAGCTACCGCAGTGAAGAACTTAAGGAATGGAACCCTGAGTTTGTTTTGATTCATGAATCTGAATGTCCACAGAACTTCAAATAAACTTGTCTTTGCTGACTACTGCAGTGCAGTGAACACAGTGATCTTGGGCAAGTTACCAAACCTCCTGTGCCTTAGTTTACTCATCTGTACAATGGTGCCAGTGATGTTCCAACCTTAGGAGGTTGTTGTGAAGATTAAATGAATGAGCATATGGTAAGGGCCTGGAATACGCCCTGGCGAATAGGGAGCATCTGATGTATCTAAGATATGTTGCTAATACTGCTTCCTGGGGCCACTGAATGGCATTCCTTGGAGATCTACTGTATTACTATAGGAATGGGGACTGAGAAATCCTTGCATCCTTGAATTCCTGATCCAGGAGCTTGACAAGCTCTTTCCTAACCCCACCTTTGGTAAAGAACATCACCCTCTTCTCTGATCATTCATGACTGGGGGGCACTGAACCCATCTTTTCCAGACCACAGTGATCTTCTCTCGCCTGCTCCCCATCACAGGTACCCTGCACAGCTTATCATATCACCTCTTAAAGGGGGCTTGTGCTTCTGTGCTGCTGTCCCACCTAGACTGGGAAGTCCCACCAGCTCTTGGTGTTTTATTTTGTTGAAACTCTTTCATCTTTACAGTTCACACATGCAGAGTATATGGAAGCTTATTTAGACAGTATCTGGTGGGAAATACATTTGTGTGTGTGCAGGGGGTGGGTGCTACTGGAGGGGTTCATATTACTCTTCTTGCCATGTGGGCACCAGAATTTGATGGTAATTGCACATTGTACCCTCCCTGCCCTAAAACCTATATTTAACAATCCCTGAAGGGGCTCTGAGAACTGTACATAAAGGCAATAAAGATTAAGTAACAATGGCTAAACCCAGTTGATAGAAATAACTCTGTGTAGTTTTCTAACTTAGCATAATTATGTATTTAGCAAACTATAAATTGATGTTGGAAATGTGCAGAGATGTTTCCTTCATTGTTAAAGCACTGCAGAGGCTTTCAAACTACTTTATTCTATTCTATTTTATATATATATATATATATATATATTTTTTTTTTTTTTTACCTACATGCCTCCTCCTTCTAACAAAATCTTATGCTAAGAACCAAGTACATAAACAAAAGAGAGAAAGAGAGAAGTGTGTGGGCAAGTGAAAGGCGTGGAGAGCTTTTCTGTCTAAAGACAGAGCATGAGTGGCAGTCCTAAGATCTCCCTGTCATCTCCTGGTCACCATCCATGGATATTTAGGGAGCAGTAGAATCTACTGGTTTTAAAGAGAATGAGTTGTGGAATGGAACAAGTCTTGGTTCTGTCACTTACATGCAAAAAAGAATATGGAATGAGTAAGTCACACAAATAAAAGGCACAGTGTGAGAGATATAATCAATGATACTGTGGTAACATTGTGTAGTGATAGCCACGCTTGTGGTGAGCACAGCATAACATACAAACTTGTGGAATCACATCTTGTACACCTGAAACTAATGTAACATTATGTGTCAGATATAGCAAAAAAAAAAAAAATAGAAAATTATTGGAAAGTCTTCAGACATCTATGAGCTACCAGATGATAGTCAATATATTATGTTCAAGTGTTGAGAGAATCAACCAATATGTGATACAGGATAGAGCATGTCCTCCTACAAGATAGAGACTATTATTCTTTTCTGTGTTTCATGTCACAGAAAGCCATGTGGGAGCCACATGCTTCCTTCCATAACATGATTGTCGCAGGTTCTAGTGAAGAAGACAGAAAGAGATCCATCATCCCTTATACCTGATGCTTATGGTTCCTAATGCCCCACCTGCTTTACCACAGCAAGTCCACAAAGTGCAGACTAAGAGATCTATCAAGCAAAGGTGTGCCTCCTGGCTGGTATTCACAGCTCTAGTGTAAACCTCATCTCCTGAGGATGACACCAAAGTGGTGAGACACATCTGTACCCCGGCTCACTCCTTATTTTTTATTTTTATTTTCACTCTCGGATTTCCTTGAAAATACCCTTACACAGATGATGAAGGCACACTACAAATGGACCTCAGTATAAGAGAAAACTTGCACTACTCAGACAAAGGGAGGCAAATGGTTTTTCATAAGTACTTGTGGCTGGAGTCCCACAGAAGAGTTGTCTTAATTGATTAATAGTCATTATCAACATGACCTGATGATCCAGGTAGCCCAGGGACTCAGGACCGTGCTGGGACTCACCCAGGCAGGTCAGAGTTCTGCATTCATCATCATTGCCATCTCTAGACCTCCACATGTCTTGCTGATTTCAGAAAGTGAGTAAAACACTGTGCCTTGGTTGTGCTCAGACAGGAGTCAGGGCAGGGGTTTTTGGACTTTAAAGTGCCCTGACATTGGATGACATAGCTCTCAATAGCCACACCCAGTTCTCTCCTTCTGGGTATTGGAAGGATCTGAATGACTTCTGGCAGGAGGTGATATACTGAATCCTGGAAACACAGTCACTTTTAGGATGTGGACTCTATCATTGTTTGATAATTTTCATAAAGAGAGCACACTAACCATTTTTATGCTCACTATTGTAGAGTATATGGGCCCTGAGCAGAGCACACAGCAAAGCTCACTTAGGACTTAAGAATGGAACCACTATAAAGATGACTCTTCAATGTGCACTGCCTGTAATTAGGAATGCTTCAAATGAGGTTTCCTTCCCCCCTTTCTCGGGTGGTTTGCTGGGAGGGAATTTGGGGTGGTTTATAAATTGCAATCTGCTCTCTTTTCTATTTTCTTTTAAATTACTAAATGGAAGTTTTGCACCTTTGGACCTGTTGGTAACCTTGGGGCTCTGCCAGGGGGAAAGGAGAGAGATTAACTCAGAGTTCTCCCTGGTAACACGGAGCAGTTTGCAGAGATGCAAGGGTGCACAGAAAGTCATCCTGGGCCCTGTAGTCCATCCCATTTCCACTGGGCCTTTCTTTTCTGACTGCAATTTTCACCTCACCCAGGTGTGAAAACCTTTCCTGGGGAGAGGAAGATGCAAGCTCCTCTATCCATACCAGGTTGAAGTCACTGTCCTCCTTGTTACTGAGGAAATGGGTCTGTGGCTTGGCCTCTGATTTTGCTCAGACACTTGAACTATTCATACTCTATTAGACACATATGAAGGAAGGAAATTGGACTTTCTCAGGTTGCAGATGTATCAGCAGGGATGTATGACTGAAAATTAATTCCCTGACACAGACTGATGAAGACAGCAGTTTCCTGAAATACTGAGATGCATTTTATATATATATTTTTTATAACATATGATCTCAATGTTACATATTTTCCCTAGTTCAAAGTGCTATTGATATTTTGACAATGGGACCTAGAATATTCCGTTTTCACACACACACACACACACGCACACACACACACACACAAACCACCTTTCTTGTTAATTAGTCAAGATGTCAAGAAATTGTTCAGTGTGTCTAGTAATGAAAATACTCTAATGAAATCTATGGATCTTTTAATGAATACAGAATGTCACTTAACTATGAAGTGCTGGATGAACTTATGCCTTTTGAGATCTAGAGTTTAGCTACAACCGAAAGCTGAAAGTCCCTTCTCTTAGTGTTTTTATGTTTTGCTAAAATTCACTTTTTTATAAGCTTTTTTTTCTTCCCGCCTTTTATAATAATGGTGTCAACATTGCTAATCACTCGAGATTCGTTCATGATGCATTTGGTAGATGCCATTCTTAAGTCAGCCTTGCTTATTTTTAAATCTGATCTTGTTTTTCATTTTTACTATGCTGAAGTCTCATGAAGTCTCTGGTCATTAAATTTTATATGTCACTATTATCCATGGCTTTGAATGTATGTTTCTTTATTTTTCTGATCCCTGTCCACTTACTTGAAAGAAAGTAGCATCTCCTTTATCTTACCTCATTGTTTTGATGAGCAAATTGCTGATATATATTAGAGAAGGTCAAAACCTGTGAAATAATTATACAAATTTGTAAGACTATTGCTATTACTGTGCTATTATATACACCATATTATGCTTTATAGCAGAAGCAATAATCTAATCAAGATGATTAAAATCTGTAACATAGAATAACATTCAGAAGATGCTCAACATATTGACTGAAAGAAAGACTGGAGGATTTAATAAAAGTTGGCAGGATTTTCTTGACTGTGCGTCAGAGCCAAATAATTGGGATCTTTCTTAGCTGCAAACACTTGATATCAGAGAGGACTTTTAGAAACCATGAACCATGTTGGTGAAAATAGGCAGAAACAAAGAATCAGCAAGACACTGAGGTTACAGACATCCCCCAAACGCATCCAAGAACAGCATCTCTTCAACTCCAGCAACAGCCCATAGCAGGGATGAAGTCAGAGATGAAAAGCGGTAGTTCTTTAAAATACTAAGTAATATTGGTGATGTGAGGTTTGTGGTCACCTATATACCAGATCTCTACATCTCTCTGGGTTTTAAGCAAATTGCTTTGTAGAATAAGTCTTGAAAGGGATTAGAACAGACCAGCCAGTCATTACAAAGATATGAAGCAGCTCATTGTACCCCCAGGAATGGCTTTTCAGAACTGATTTTGGGGTGTGCACACACACCCCGACTGTATTTCCTTCTGAAAACCAAAGGCATTATAACCATAGACTAGTGTTTCTGAAAGCAATTCTCTCTACAATTTAATTCACTTTTTTAATTATCTTAAGTTTAAGATAAAATCTGGAATGGCAATTAAACAAAGCACCCTGTAGTTGTTGGAACAATGACAGGTTACTTACATTGTGCTTATTGGTGGATAGAACGAGGAGAGAAAATGTGGATAAATGAAGTACCAATGACAAAGAAGGGAGGAAGTAATTGACACCACTCTGACTTTAGACTGTGTTATTTCTGGGTTGAAAGGATCACTGGGAGAACCAATAGGAAAAGGAGGTGCATGGTTGCAGTGAAATCTAGAGAAAAAGGTCCTCCTTTGAGATATTTTCAGATACTAAGTTACTTCCTCATTTGTTAGAATATGGAGATTTGCAGTGCAGTGACCACTGATGGCTTTCAGAGTTGATGACCCCTTCAAGCTTCAGAATATATTTACCTTGATCTTTGAGTATGTCCATGGGGGTATAGGGGCTCCATCTCCCTCCCTGTCCTACAGGAAGGAGCCATTTGGAAGTTCTCAAAGCAATCTCTTGTATACAGGCAACTCCTTAATTGTCCTCCTTTTCTCTTTAACCCGTTAAAATGAAAATAGATATAAAAATATAAAAACCGTTTCATACTGTATCCAAACATGAAGTAAGCTTTCTTGAATCTGTCCATCTCTGTTTTGTGCTAGGCTAGGCATGTGGCATCATGATTGGAGAAGTATGGTAGAGTAACAGTATAAGAATAAATTCCATGCTTGAGCTTGAGGAATTAATGTGTTGAGAACTGTGCATAAATGGTAAAAAAATAAAAAGGGAATGCTACAGTGTCTATTACACATGTAGTAGACTCTAAATTACCTAAGGGTTAGTAGGGGTTAGAGTCAGGTATGTGAGGGGAAGCCCGATAGTGGAGTCTTCAATTCAGTAAATATGTATCAGATGCATATCTCTCCTATCTCGTCCTAAACACTTAGGACATCAAGATGAGTCCATCGCAGCCCATGTTTTCTGTTTGCTTATAAATCTTTAAAAAGGGATTGGACAAATAGGAAAATGAAAGTAAAAACATAATTAGTAGGTGGGCTATTATTTCTATATGGAGGAATTAGAAATGAATTGACGTTGACTCCAGAAGCAGCCTGCCTGAAACATTTTAAATCTGGGGCCATTGCTTTCCCTTTTTTTTTTTTTTAAATTGTGTTATGTTGGTCACCATACAGTACGTCATTGGTTTTTGAGGTAGTGTTCCAAGATTCATTGTTTACGTATAACACCCAGTGTTTTCCTAAATGAAAGTTCCAAATACCCAGTATTCTCCATATTGACAGTTGGGAAAGAGATGGGCTGGTCAACTCTATCTGATAACAGACTTGGTTTTTTTCCTCTAGTGTTCTTGGTCTTTTAGGAACCTCATTTCCATGGGTTGAAACATTCTGGAATACTTTCCATAATGCTTTTCATTATTATTCAAAAGACCTTTTTGTTCATAGAAGGCAAGAATTGGAAAAAACAAGTTTGGAAATCTCACTGGTATGGAAACCAAGACCTACTATTCCTCTTCATTTTCCTCTCCTTGACATGCCAACAAAGTATTATTAAGCACTATTTCTCAGAGAAGTAGAATCATGCTTGGCTTGTATATCAGGAAAGACTTCACAGAGTAGTTGGAATTTGAAAAGAAATCTAAATACAGATTAAGATTTTCATGAGAGACAGAGTAGAGAGAAGATACTTCACATGCAGAGAATATGAGTGGTGATACAAAGATAAAAGAGTGTGAAACATGATAGGGACAGTGTCTAATTATATTTTGTGGGAGGTTAACTGTATAATGATGAAAAAAATGAAGTAAATTCTGAAATGTAGGTGTCAACCATGTTTTGCACAGTACTAAATGCTAAGATGGGTGTAAAATCCTGTAGACAGGGAGAGAGACATAGAGGTTTTGTTGGAGGTAGTAATGCAGTTGAAGTTTATTTTCACAAAATTAGTATGGCTGTCATATGTGAATTATCTAGAATAAAGCAAGTAGGTATTAGAGAAACCAATTAGTGAGCTATTAAAAGAGCCAAAGCAAAATATAATAAAAGTCTAATTAATTCGATGGCAATGGACAGGGTGAAGAGTAGGTGAACAAGATGAGTCTCATGAAGGTAGAATTCTGCATGACTTGGAATGTAGATTTAGAATATAGTGAGTGGCTCTAATGAATGTAAAGAAGAATGGAAAGGCAAATGAATATGACTCCAGGAACTGGTTGTTTAGGAATAAGAGAGTGCCATTATTGGAAACTAGATAATCAGGTGAAGAACCTGGTTGGATGTATAACCGCATGGAGGGCTAGGTGATTTAGGGACAGGAGTCTATTACTTGCAAAGGCATATTTTAGAATCTTCAATTTGGTGGTAGTGAGAGGATGGGTTGAAAGGGCTAAGTGCTTTGAATAGCAGTTGGTTTATCATTTTTAGAAGCTTTAAAAGGATCATCCCAAAATGGCAGGATACATAGCTAGGAAATAATGGGGCATCACAATAAATGATGATGATTTGTGAGTACATAACTAAACAGACTTTATGTCTAGCAAGTGGCTATGCCCACTGTTTTTAAGAAGAATTTCCAGGGGCATAGAACCTATTAATTTACATTTGGAAGTCAGTTTTCTCACACACACACACACACACACACACACACACACACAACCAAAAACCAAAAAACTAGTCCTTACTAATCCTTCTGAAAGGCACACACATATCCACAGGAGAGGAGGGGAGAACTCCATGTATTTTCACTGAGGGCCCCCCATAGTTAAAGGATAAAGACAAGAAAGAACACATATTGATAAAGAAATTTTAATAACTGGAAGGAAATGATAACACTTTTCAGCTTACAGAACTTGAGTACAATTACCTGACATCTATTTTTTAAGAAAGAAGGAAATTTAATTGAATGCACAGTTAGACATCTATCAAAATGAATTTTCTTTAAAAACCTCATATAACAATATCCCATTTCTCTCTCAGCATAATGATTTCTTACCAACAAAGCCTGTCAGTGTTTCCTAGAAGCAATATTGAAGTGACTTCTTGCTGGAAATTCAGCAAATGAACTTTTTCTGCTCCCAGAATCTCTGTCCTCATTAGGCTAGTTAGAAATTCGCCCGGGGCTCGCAGCCCTTCTTCTCTCTGACGGATGCTAAGTGTAGAGGAGCTAATGGACACTTTAACTGTTAGGGGGCTTTCCATTCAATCCCTTGCAGCCTGGCAGCTCATTCTAAATCCTTTCAGAGAAGCTGCAATCATATGCTCAAATATGATGGTTAAATATGGGCTGGAAGGGAAATAGCATTTTTCCCCCTCATCACTAGAGATACTTGTTAAAAACAGGAAGTCATTCCTGAAGTTTCCCAACTGGCTGGAACCCTCACCCATTCAAGAAGTGACTCTCACTGGATGTAGGAAGTTGCTCCTTGTAAGGAGAAAGGGGGAAAGAAGACCTTTCTCTAGTTCCATCTATGCTCATACAGACTCCTCCTATGTACCATAATGTCATATATTTCTTCTTTAAAATACCATCTAATAGCAATTGCTAATAGAAAAAAACAGCTTGAAAACAGTTTGAATTTCAAATAAAAGAAAACTGACAAACACCCTGTAACCATGAACCATGTTTCCAGGTAAATGTGTATTATCTGAATAGGTGTAATTAGCAATTTTCCCAATTACCTTACCCTTCTCTGAACTCTGCCCCCTCCAACCTTTCTTGCCCCAATATCAGCACCAATAAATTGGTCAGTGATTGCTCTCTGATTGTCTGTGTCTCCTGTTTTGGCATTTGGTTGGAAGGTTTTTAAACGATGTTTCTTTGCTTCCACTTCTCAGATCTCCCCCAAGAAGCCTGGCACTGAAGCTCGATTTTGCAATTCTTGATTGCATTCTTAATCTACAGGTTAAATTTGGTTTGGGGAACATTGCCTTGATGTTTCAGATGGTTTAGATTCAATAATCCACAAATGTCTAGACATTCAAATGAGGTCAGGAAAAAAAAAATCTATTCTTTGAAATTTATTTAGCAATTTCAGACATCGATTTGGAGAATGTGTCTTCCGTAGGCAACTGAAAGAGAAATCTGTACTGGTTCTAAATATGAATCAAAGTGGCAAGACCCAGACTGTCTTATCTTCCTAAATGTAAGCCTTTTGGAATCTATAAAGATGCTCCTGTGAATTTGGCTGGTGGTAAAGTGTCAAGGCACAATTTATCCAAAATGACTGCCATTGCTGGGAGTCCAGAGCTGAATGTAAAGAGGCACTGTCTTGTGGAAGCATTGGAGTTCAGAATTCAATATTGCTGGGATTGTTTTCTCCAGAATATCACCTCATGACTTCTTCAAGTCTAGTGACTATTTTTCCTTTGGAAAAAATAAAAATTAAAAGATATATTTTGTGTGGTGGCTATAGAACTTAGTCGCACAAGATTCAGCTCATGTGTCTCCCAAGACTGTAGAAAAACCAAAGCCTTTTGAATCTGTGGCAATCTATATGCTGCTGCTCTGGCAGTAGCATGTCTCATTGTTAACTCTGATGGCATGACCTAACATAATATGACACACAGTAGAAGAAGTAATGTGACAAGTGGATCACGCAGGCAATGCTGCACATGAAAAATATGACATCTTATCTGAAACCAATCCTGCTTTTAGCAAAGATACTACCTCAAAGGGCACATCACTTTTGTCCACATCCTTCAAGCTTTTGGATAATATGAGATCCATGTAAAGACCACATTGTCTTTAGGCACAGAAGTAAGCAGTCCTCAGGCAGTAACAAAAGTCAATCTTTGAAAGCTGACGTGCTCTAGCCATCAGTCAGAAAAGGTGTAATTAGACAGTGGGAATAAGAGAGGCTGCCTATCTCCTACACTACCAGGTCTCTAGGACTAAGATCTACAACAAAGCAGTCAAGTTGTTCCTGAAGAGGAAAGTTGGGATGAAAGCTGTTGGGAAAGCATTAATCTGTTCTCCAAAGATTTCACTGCAGAGTTTCAGAACTTGGTCCTAGTTCATTTCCTCATTCAATTAGTATAATTAATGTATATATTACCTGTATCAGCCAAGGTCCTGTCAGGAAGATAGAAACCACTCTAAGAATTCCAAACAGAAGAAAATTAAGTATAGAAACGTATTTACAAATTGTTGGAAAGGGTTATAGGGAAATATAGAAAAGAGTGGTGCTATCCAGAGATCGGAAAACAGAGGAAGTCACTACCACTACCTCTCAGGGCTAGAGAAAGAAAAGTGAGAAAGTGGAATTAATTCCTTACCCCAAGACCCAGATGCTATTGGAGCTCATATTTTCTCTCTCTCTGATTCTGTTACTAAGACCCAAGCCCAGAACCCGACTATAGTTTCTAGACTTCCAACCCTACAATACAGTGCAGAGGATGTTAGGTGTGGCGGGGAGGAGCGGGGTTTAGCATGAGAAGACAGTAACTGTCATTTTATGCTTTAGTCATTGTATAAAATATAAACAAGGCAAGGAGATATATATATACACACAACAAATTGTGAATGCACTATAGGTAAATAACAGGTAAATGTTCATTTATTCTTAGCTATCTTCATACACCTGGGACTGGACAGTAATGCCCGATATGCATTTGCATTAGTGGAATGCAGAGGATACAGCATTATCTCAAGATATGACATGCTTAGTTACAGTACACATCAAATGCTTTAATATGGCTTATTCTTTAATCCTATTTGCCAACGGTTTGCAAATTATTTTAGCACTATAGTTCTCAAAGTTCAGATTTCAAATAGTGGGTTAGAACTTGTGTTTTGTTATTTACTGCCTTCTCAACTGAGGCACAATAAATATTGGATATTTAACTTAAAGATTGACCCTAATACCCATGGAAGAGAGAGACATATTTAACATGTTACTACACATCTTGTAGAACATTACGCTTTTCTTTCTTTTCTTTTTTTTTTTTTTTAAGATTTTATTTATTTATTTGACACAGAGAGAGAGATCACAAGGAAGCAGAGAGGCAGGCGGGGTGGGGGGGGCAGGCTCCCCACCGAGCAGAGAGCCCATGCGGGGCTCAATCCCAGAACTCTGAGACTATGACCCAAGCTGAAGGCAGAGCCATATCCCTGAGCCACCCAGGTGCCCCACATTTTTCTTCTTAGGGCAGCAAAACAGGGGAAAAAACAAATTATGGAAAATTAAAGAATGTACATTTAATTCACAAAAAGAATTTCCTACAGGAAGTTTTTTTTTTTTTTTTTACATGGCACAGAAATGCCTCATTAGATTGATCATCGATGGAAAGTGAAGTGTTCCACTTAGCTGGTTTCTTCACATAAGCAAAGACTACCTTTTTAATTTATTTTTAATCATTGGAATATTTTTAGAGTTTATTGTTTTCCCGCATACAAAATTAATACCTGACAGAGGAGTTGGATCAAGATTACAAACTTAGGTCATTTTTTTTTTGTTTACTTCTATTCCCACTGAAAGTGAACTGAAATGACAGAAATACTATTAAGAAAGAATATTTCTGTATAAACACTAAAAAATATTCGAAGCATGAACCTTCTTCACTTCAACGTGCAAGGTAGGATTATCTTTATTCTGAACATACAGAACCTTTTTTTTTTCCTTTAAAGCAGTGCCACAGTTTTAAGTATTTTGTCAATGATCAAACAGCATGTAAAGTGGTGTATCCAGGATTTAATCCAAGTCTGTTTGCAACTAAAGGCCATGCTCTTTATTTATTTCTCTTTTTAAATTATTATCATAACTAAAATCATCAAGAAGGCATGATTTAAACTAGGGCTTAAAAAGTGGAAAGAATTTTCACATTCAGAATGACAGAGGTAGGAATACTAAAAGGTAAGAAAAGTTAGAAAACAATTCAGAAGCAAGAAATCACATAACATTGGGGAAGGCATCTACTTTCCCTGAAACAATATGTGGAGTAGTAGTGGCAGTCATAGTGAAGATACTGCACCCCAAACTATTTGGGGCAGATGATGGACGTAGACACACTTCTATAGGAGTTGAATGGCATTAAATCTGACACATCCTTGTAATCTAGCAATGCATTTTTGGAATGGAAGTGATTATAAAAGTGGTAAGGCATAGTAAGATAATTTTTTTGATTGGAGGTGAGTTGTATGGGGAAGAAAATCAAACTTCATTTAGGGGAATTTTTGAAGAAGTAGATAAATACAGCACAAAGACATATATGGCTGACTTAATGCTCATGTTACTAATATTATCACATCAAGAAGTAAGTACACTGTTATTTTCAGAATAAAATGGTAAATTTAATTTTGGGTATGTTGAGAATGAGGGGATTATAGGTTATGCAGGAGATGATGTCCAACAGACAATTTGAATTTATATCCATCGGATAGCTGAGGGCTGGATTTTGGAGTATTCTATGAGGAAGTGGTCATGTACCCAGTACACAGTAATTGGTCAGATATTAATTGAATCGAATTGCATTGAACTGAATTGAGTTGAATAGGGTCATCAAGTACATTAGAAAGAAAGTAGTCAAGCAATTAGCAGGAAACCCACGTAGTTAACTTGCAGTGTTACAGAGTATAGGAGGAACAATGAGGTAAGGCAGGGTAAGTGCTGGGAAGAAGGCTCTGAAAATGGTGACACAAGTGGTCAGTAGGGTAGCCACAGTTCACGGAATTCTGGAATGTGTGAGAGATTTTGCATTAAAAACCCATTTATTGAGTGTCTACTCTAGTAAATACAGCAAATAAAATAATGAGATGCTTTCACATGGATGTGGATGCTTCCGGTTTACAAGGCAGCCAGGTGCTAATGGGTCCTGAAGTGAATCCAGGACAGAACCTGCCCTTAAGGAGCTCACATTTGTCAACCAGAGATGGAACAAGTCCAAGAGCAGAAAAGTAAAAGTGTCTCAAGAGAAGACAACAATTGTGCCTTTTCCCCAGACATTCCTATTCTAGTAACATCTGGTCTGTCATCAGTTTCTGATGAACTGATGAGAGCCTAAAATACACTCTTGCTTTGTTAGACTGTAAGCTCTATGAGGTCAGAAACTGCATTTGCCTCATTTGATGCTGCTTCCTTGGCCCATAGAATAGAACCCAGTGCAAGGGTTGCTCAATAAAACATTTTTTAAGGAAAAAAAAAATGACTGGATGGATGGATGGAAGGATGAATGCATGAAAAGATAGATCTCTGACCACTGTTCAAATGTAAATGCTGCTTCACATCACTTTTTTTCTTTTTTAGTTGTATTTACCCATCGACATATTTCTCCTATTATTTCAATCCTTATTTTGAAAATACAAAAGGTAGTGAAGTACTCAGCAGCTCTCCTGTTTGAAATCTGCCACATTGTATCCTTCAACCTCCTGTCCTTGATTTGTTCCTTCAACATCATAGCAGCAGCCAAGGTACCCTAAAAATACAATAAAAGATAGTTAGATTCTTTTGAAAGATAGAAAATGCAATTTTCTTCACTTTCTCAAAATGATATAGCTTTTGAAAATATTAGACTTTTGACCAACTTCTGAATTCAGAGCTAAAGAGTTACCTTTCAATTACTTCCCACGTGAACATAATGTGATTTGATATTGTCACCCGGTTTGGATAAATGGGAAGTTATTTGCAGTTCGTCTGAGAGGTACGGAAGGGCTCTTTTTGGAGAGTTTATCAGATTTTGCTAGACTCTGAAGTCCTTGGGGTCCTTGCAACCACCCAAGTACATCAAATTATTTGAGGGAGATGAGAAAACTTGTTTTGATTAAATTGAGACCATTTTCTGACTTTCTAAGCCTTCAGACAAGCTCAGGACTAATGCACACGGCACACGTCTCTTTCTGAAATGTTCTCTACGTTAGTTTTTGTATGAGAAGGAAAGAATTTCTTCATGAAATACATGAAGAAATCTGGGGATTCTGTAGAGACAGGAGTGGTGTGACATAAATCCCAGGAAGGCATCTTACTTCATGGATGTCCCAGTGGAGTTCTGCTATTGTGTGAGGCTGGGCTCTGCATTTCTATCAGAATCAGTTGGAAAATGAAGTCATTGGTCTGAGATGACTTCATGAGAAACTAATATTCTTGCAGATTGGACCAAAGAGGCCACACCCCCATGGGTCAGATTATACATTTAAGTATTGTTGTGCTTTAAAATTATATTGTAGATGCATGGCTAAATCTGTGTATATTTAGCATCAGTATTAGGTGTTAATAGATTTCATGTGAGAAGGGACATTGAGCCCAGTCTTGGGAGTTTTATTTAGGGACATCAGATAGTCCTATATCTAGGGAAGTATATGGTAAAGAAAGGCCAGGGAATATGATACATTCTGACATGTCATATTTTTTTCTTCTATTTCCATGTCCTGGAGAAAGGAGGGAAAGATTTATATGGTAAGCATGTGAGTGTCAGAGGCCAGGTGTATTCTAGATAAATAGAATTCTAGATAAATAGAATTTCTAGTGATAAAAACAGTGTTGGGGCAGAGATCTAAGAAAGGTGAGAAGGGAAAAGGCAGTGAAGTCCTGTCTAACAGGAGTGGCCAGGAGAATTACCACAGGAGAAGCAGAGACATCTGGATATGTCCATACTCACAGAATTTTCACAGAATTTTCTGTTTACTTTTTATAATCCAGATGGTTTTCTGCTAAGTGAAAATGCTTAGGCTTGATCTCTACACATTCAGAAGCTACTTTGTGTCCTTGATGTGGAAGAACATTATGATAAAATAATGTTTGGAATTAAATCTACAATACATATTGTTGAACCTAACTTTTTCTTTTTTCTTTTCTTTTTCTTTTTTTAGCATGTAGCTCATGCCAGGCACCATCCCTTTTATATTTATGAACTAATGTAAACCTCAGAACAATTTGATGAGATTACTACTATTACTTCTATTTTACAGATGAGTAAACTAAGGATCAGAGAGGCAAACAACTTGTCCAAGAATACTCAGAGAATAAAGGGCAATGTTGGGAACCAAGCATTTGTACTCCAGACTCTGCTAAATCACTCTGCTGTGATTTCAGCTTGTTTAATAGCTCTATCACATATCTTTAAATAACAATGAAGTTTTTACAACAAAATAACTCTTAATAGTTTCATATTATTGTTTGTTAGGAATATACAACATCATTTACTCAGTTCTCTCTTTGGTCAACAGTTAGATTGTTTTCCATTTTTGAGAAATGCTATGATACACAAAGCTGCATGAATTTTTATCTTTGCAAACACACCTCCAGGAATACTCAGTTCTTAGCAGTGAAATGACTGGATCAAAGGACATGCATATTTTTAAGGATTTTTGACATATGCTATCATAAATCACTCTCCAGAAAGATTGTCTCAAATTGCACCACACCATCAGAGACCAAGATGATCAATATCCCTAAACCCTTACCAGAAATGATCATCTTTTCTTTATCTTTGATAGTTGCTAATCTCAGTATAACTCACTGTAGTTTAATTTAAAATTTTTGATTGTTAATCAAGAAAGTAAAATATTTTCTTGTGTAATGTTAATTATAGCTCCTTTATTAGGAATCAAGTGATCCCATTGTTGTTTAATTTATTTGCAATAATGTTTTAGAGAATAGATATCATCCCTTTATAATACTTATTGAAAATATTTCCCTAGAGATTTAATTTTATACTTTTTAGATGTAAAGAAGTTATTTCAAAATTTACACAAATACATCAATATTTTCATCAGAGTATCGGCACTTGTTTGAATGGTTAGAAAACCTTTCTCTAATCTCAACAGTTTATAATTGTTTGCACTTATTTTGTATTGTTCTTTAAAGTGTTTAAAAAAGAAATAACTGTAATTTATTTTGATGAATGAGCTGAAGTAGGCAGCTTGCTTTCTTTTTTTTTTCTCAAATAATTAGCACTTGTCCTGTTTAGCAAGTGACTTTTTAGCCACTAGTCATTATGATCATAATTTTTATTCATACTATTAACCTGAATTATTGTATTATTAACATATAATATTAATGTATTGAGCAATGTTGAAACATATAACTTCATTAATTTAGGTGCTAATATGAATCAGCTATTTCCTTGGGATATTTATCTTAATTATCATGGTACTTTTTGGCTACTAGAAAATATCTTGTTTTTAATTACACAAATAATACAGACTTATTGCAGAAACAAATCAAACACAGTAGAAGAAAAAAGACAGGAAATACTTGCTATTAGGTTTTTACATTAGACCCTTCCATCTCTGTTGGCTGTTGTTTTTGACATGCATTTTTCAAGGTACTATACATCTTGATTCATAATTTATTTTTAAATTCAATCATAGCAGAATTTTTTCTCTACCTAGATAAATGTCTTAAAATATCAAGTATAATAAGTATATAGTTTGGCACACATACAAATGTGCTGCAGTTTATTCAACCAATCATAGATTTCTTATATTTTGTCATTTTCCAGTGTTGCTGTTATAAACAATAATATAGCCTTCATATATCTAAATCTTTGGGGAAGGATATGCTTGATTTTAAGAAGATAAAGCACAATTTTCCTTGGGAGTTCTAACATTTTTTCCTTTCATTCTGCATAACATAGCTCAATGAAAGTCCTCTTCCTAAAGCATTGTTTTAAATGGAGGAATAATTTATTTTCAGTAAGGTGCATACATTTGAAGTGCAAAGCTTTTGAGATCCTATTTATGTACAAGCCTGTATAACCACCACACAGGAGGCTCTATCTTGCCTGTGCCACTCACCATCTATCCTCAGATTTGTCTCTCAGCTTCTGTGCCTGCTCCCCAATTTCCCTTAGCTAGAATCCCAGAGTGCTGGGATGAAGGATGTCTTTGCCGCCCTTCACCCCCATTACTCTGAGAAGGAGAATCTTCCAGCACTACTTTTCTTACTGCCCCTTACCTTTTGGATTCTCCTCAAGTCCTCCACAAAGGGACATAGGGATATGTTGGCAAGGTGATGGATTCCTGCTTGGTGGCTTCCCATTTGGGGATTCTGCACTGTTACACCATGTCAGCTCACGCACACAGTATGTTCACAGCCTGATGGAGAGTCTGTTGGTCTCACCCCTTCTTTTCCTAATTGGATAAATTTGGCATGTAAAATTATGTAAATTTAAATTGTACACAGTGTTATTTTTAATACATTTAAATATTGCAGTATGGTTACCATTTAATGATATTTATCACATTATGTACGTATACTATTATATTGTATATGTTCAATAAATTGTACATTAAATCTCCATGGTTATTTGCACACTTGAAATAAATTTGTACTCTGAAACACAATTAATGTTATCCTCCCCCACCCCCCATCCCCTGGTAACCACCATTTTATTGTTTTGTTTTTTCTTCATAAGTTTGAATTTTTTAAGACACCACATTAAGTGAAAAATAGTACTTGTCCTTCTCTGTCTAGCTTATTTTCTTTAGCATAATGTGCTCAAGGTCCATCAGTGTTGATGCGAATGGCAGGATATCCTCCTTTCTCATGACTTTCTCATGACTTAGTAATATTCCTTTGTGTATATACCATATCTCTTTTACCCATTCATCCACTCAATGGGCATTTGGGTTTTCCATATATTGGCTACTATGAATAATGCTGCAATAAACATGGGGGTACATACATTATATCTCATCAAATTCACATTTTCATTTCCTTTGTCTTTATTTCCAGTAATATAATTGTTTGATTATATGGTAGGTCTACTTTTAAGTTTGTGGAGGAACCATCCTATTGTTTTCCGTGGTATTTGGACTAATTTATATTCCCATCAACAGCATATGAGGGCTCCCTTTCACCACATCCTTGTCAGCACTTGTTATCTCTTGTCTTCTTTATGATAGCCTTCTTTTTAAAAGTAAGCTCTATGCCCAACATGGAGTTTGAACTCGCAACCCTGAGTACATGCTCTACCAGCTGAACCAGCCAGGTGTCCCTTGATGATAGGCATTCTTAAATATGTGAACTGATACCACATTGTGGTTTTTATTTGCATTTCTCTAATGATTACTGATGTTTAGCTTCTTCTCATGTGCCTATGGGCCATTTAGATGTCCTGGTTTATCCCTTCTTAGAAGAGTCTCATCTTTCTGCATTGGCAAGGATAACAGAAATGGTCTCTTCCTTTTTATAAGAAAGCCACTCTCATTGTTTAGTTCATTTCAATTTCTCAACCCTCAAATGTTTTTCAAAAACTGTGATATTATAGTTTCTTGGGCTTGTTTTGGTGTTTGATGTGAACGCTATTGTTTCTTGTAATTTTCTACATCAGAACCTAGTGCAGGACTCCTAACGTTTTTAATCTTGGGATATAGATATAGATCCTTAACCCTATCAAGTATCTATCTATCTATCTATCTATCTATCTATATACTGTGTGGTGTGTGTGTGTGTGTGTGTATAAAATTTAGCTGTAGCTATGGTTATAGCTTAGTTTTCATTTTTAATGCTAGGAACAGTATATGCTCTCATTTCACTTATGATTCTTGCTGGATTTTCTTCTGTGGCTCTTAAAAATTTTAGTTATTGAGTAAATCAATTGTACTATGACTTCTTTCTCTAATTGTATCAATCATATTTCTATCTTAAATTCATTTCTTCTGGTATCATAATATTTACTGTGTTTCTCTTTTCTAATCTTAACTTAAATGTTTTATAAGCTCTAAAAATAAAAGTATGTAAAGCTATAAAATTTGCCCTAGTTATACTTTTGTTTTTATCTTATAAGTTCGGGTAAATGTTTCTCAGAGTCCTTAGTGTTAAATAGATTTTTATCACTGTTTTATTTACTTTTTGATGAAATAATTATTTAGCAGAGTGCTTTTTTTTCATTTCCTAGTTATTGGGTGTTGAGATATATAATAATAAGTAATTACATTAGTAATTAATTGGTTGCAAAGTATTTACTGCTTATAGTTTAAGTTTTCTTTACTGAGTTGAATATGATCAGTGCTACTCCTAAATATTCTGAAGACAACTGAAAAGCATGTTTAGTTTGTTTATAAGACATAGATTTGAACATTTACCAATTATATCAAGTCTGGTGATTGACTCACCTCCTCTGTTTTTATTCTTATATCTCATGTTTCTCACAGAAAGGAAATTATTATATTCATAATCTGGTGACCAGGTGATTTAGAGAGCAGAGGAAGTGGAGGTGGAGCAGACACCTGACATAGAGTAGGATAGAATCCAAAACAAGAGTAGTAGTGGTAGAAAGGTGACTCAGTTATCAAATTCAAAAGATAAAATATTGATCTTAGTGGTACCTGGGTGGCTCAGTGGGTTGGGCCTCTGCCTTCAGCTCAGGTCATGATCTCAGGGTCCTGAGATAGAGCCCTATATCGGGCTCTCTGCTCAGTGGGGAGCCTGCTTCCCCCTCTCTCTCTGCCTGCCTCTTTGCCTACTTGTGATCTCTTTCCCTTTGTGTCAAATAAATAAATAAAATCTTTAAAAAAATATTGATCTTATATTGATATGTACTTTACCCTTTCAAAATTGTTTTGTATGCATTTTCTCCTATATTTAGAACAACAAAATGGTTAATATAGTTTCTTTTTTTTAAGATTTATTTATTTACTTATTTTAGAGAGAGAGTAGGGGGTAGAGGCAGAGGGAGAGAGAGTTTTAAGCAGACTCTGTGCTGAACACAGAATCCAACATGGGGCTTGATCCCACAACCTTGAGATCATGACCTGAGATGAAACCAAGAGTCGTCAGATGCTTAACCAACTGTACCATCTAGGTGCCCCTGGTTAATATAGTTTCAAATTCATAGATGTGGAACCTTACAGAAATTAAGCAGTTTTTCTGATATAACACAACTTTTAAGTGGCAGAGCCAAGGACTAAACTAAATTTTTCTAACCATTGTCTTTCCACAATTTTGGAATTGTCTACATAGTTTAAAAGCTCTTGTTACTAAATGAATTGGAAAAAAAATCAAAAAGTTATAGAAGCCTACAGAATGGGTTAATTCAGTAGCTCATCCAGGACGAGGTTATTTCCATTTTCCCCCTCATCATTCCTAGCAAATCTGACTTCTGTTTTTAGGCTTATCCCCTTACATCCTCAACATCACTATAGAGGCTACAACATCACATCCTTATAACATCTAAATAACCCCCTGTACCCCAATAAAAGCCTTCTCCCTTCCTTGTGCCACCTTTTAAGAATGAAAAAAATCTTCCTAGGATACTCCTCAGTGGTCGGAGTTGCATAGCATGACCAATCCTAACTAATTATGGACAAGGAAAATGAAATTACTGTTATTAATTTACATTTACCAAGATTTAGACCATGGGACATTAGAGACTGACTTCCGATCCTAAAGAAAAGAAACAGAAAAAGAAAAAAAGTACAAATTTCTATTGTCAAGAGTAAGGCAGGGGAGTGGCTTTGGGTAGATGACAAACAGTGTCTGTGGTACAGATACAAAGATGGGAGATAAGAGTGAGAGGATGAGCCAAAAACTATTACAGACCACACATCCTGGGAAATGTGGAGATAGATTATTATTGAGAGAAATATGAAAAGAACAAAGAGATGTCAGTCTTGACAGAAAGATGATAGCTTTGGTTTGGCACAAGTTGGTCAGAGATGGGATTTTCAAAAGGAATTACAGGCACATAGTTACAAAGATTTGAAGCACACAACAGCAGTCAGAATACAATATTGAATCCTGAAAACTTCTTTATAGATATGTTTGTCAATGCCATGGAAGTGAGATTACAGAGAATGACACTGGAAAAGAATAAAGACTGAGCATTAGGAATTATCCCTAATTAAGACTACAAAGACTGAATAAATGAAGAAGGTACAGGTGGAAACAGAGTAGGTATTATTTTTAACAAGCCAATCTCCCTCTATTGTAAACATAGACTACCAGACTAATCATTGAATTATTAACATCCTCCATCGTTTTTCTTGTCTATAAGCAAATATTTTAAAAATTTTAGGTGTTCCATCTAGTGGCTGTACATCATTTATTTAATCATTCTTCTGTTTTGGGATATTTACTTACTCACAGTTATGTTTTTTTACATCTGCTCCTTTAATCTAGTTTCAGTTTTCCACCTCAGAGTCTAAGCCAAGAGGTATATAGTCCCAGAGCAAGAAAATAAAGACATTTTTAGCAAGACAATTGCCTTGAAAACAATGATTAATATAGAGAAAAACTGCTTGAAATTCCCTTGGTACATGATGAAATAAGCTTGATCTACTGAGACCATATATTCTCTCACTCAGTTCAGAGTGATACATGTACACTCACTAAAGCTCAACAACAAGGTTGGATTCAGGAAGAAGGAGAATGTCATGTAAAGAAAGTAATATAAAATCCTATCCTTCTTGTCCTGAAATATTGTGCAAAGAAAAGAAGGCAGTGGAAGAAAAAGTAGTTGATCAAATGGGTTCCCCAACATTTCTTAATCAGATTTAAACCCACAGATGTAAAAATGAGTCATATTGATTTTAAAAAAATGGGGGGGCTCAGGAGGCAACTCTTCTTCATTTGATCCTGTACAGATAGAAGGAAAACTGAATAATTAATGTATAAAATTTTTACTCTGAAAGAGAGGATTATGGTTTGCTTTCCTAAGTTTCCCCTAATTCCTCTGTGGCCTGGACACTGGCAGGGGCAAGGTCACCTCATAAGCTGAAAATGGACTAATAATATGGTAGATTGCATGACAGGGAAAGTGATATAAAATCAGAAATATCTAGAATTAGAACTAGATCTGAACAACTGAATTAGCAGAGAGATCATCAGGCTTTATTGAAATGCTAAGGGACTTATTTATATTTTATCAACTAAATATATTAGCAATTGCCAGAAAAAAAATGCCAATGGATATTATGAGAGGTGTCTCCAAAGTGGCCACTATGTATTTCTTCTTTCACTCTATATGTGATAATATTACTGTTGAGAAGTTGAATATATGACTATTCCCTTTGAATCTGGATTTTCCTTTGGGAACTTGTTTCACCAAAAGAATGTGGTAAAAGTAATGTTCTAGGATTTCTGAGGCTACATCATTAGGGGCTTTGAAGCTTTCAACTAGGTCTCTTGGAACTTCAGGTACCATATTATGAGAAGAACAAGGCACATAGAGAAGGCCACCTGTGGGCTTTCCACCTTCCAGCCTAAGGTGAACCTCATCCATGAACAGAATCAACTGTCAGATATGTGACATCTTGGATACGCAGCCCAAATGAGACTTTAGACGGTCGCAGCACTGTAGCTGCTATCCTGAGAGATCTGAGGATAGAACCATCCAACTGAGCCTTATATACCCACAGAAATATGAAAGATACTAACAATCTTTATGTTAAGTCATTAAGTTTTGAGGTGGTGTGTAACACAGCAAAAGATAACCAGGGAGATGAGATCAGTCCAAACATCCCAACAGAGGTCTCTGAAGCCAAGCTCAAACTGGATCTTGTATGAGGATTCTTTCACCATATAGGCAAGAGGTCATGAAACAATTTTCCTAAATACATTTTTGAATAGAGCAGGATTAGGGGACAGGCATAAGAAAAACTGAACATTTTTTTCCAGATACTAGATATTACCTGAGATAATTTTGAAATTACCATATTTGGTTAAATACTAATAAAGATTAAATAGAGTAAGTAGAAACCGATGAGGAAGATGAGATCATGCACAGGTAAATAAAGAAAATGTGTTTTTTATGGGCTGCACTGTAATCAAAGAGGACAGGAATCAGTCCACTGCAACCTGCTTTTTTGTCAATAAAGTTTTACTGGAACATAGGCATGCTCATTTGTTTACATATCTTCTGGAATGGTCTTAGTGCTATTAACAGTTACAGAAGAAACTGGCCTGCAATGTCTAAAGTATTTAATCTCTGGCCCTATAAAGGAAAAGTGTACTGACCTCTATATAAAATGAAGATTGGAACTCTGAGTAACAAACAGATTTTAATATTTTCAGGGTAAATTCCTAGACAGAATTGCTAGGCCACAGAGTTTGTGTAACTTTAAAGTCTTTCATATATTTTGGTTCTAATTTATCTCCAGAAAAATGGTATAAGTTTACATATAATCATATCAATACAAAATGGCTGAGTTCTCTATATCCTTCTCAGTCATAAAATCTAACTTCTGAGTCATATAAGAAAGAAGGAGGAGGAGATAAAATTCATGTATGCAAATCTTGACCATTATTTAGGATACTTCTTAAAAGCAGAATACAGGGTCAAAGGATAGTTGATTAAAAAGAGAACTATGTCCCTTTTCATATATTGCCAGATTAATTTCCAGAAAAGTTATACCAATTTGTACTGCTCTTTATACTGTATGAAGTTGACATATTTCACTTAGCAAATAAATTCCTTAGATAAATAGACATAATTATTTCATATAGTTGTGTCAATTAAGTTGTTCACATTTTAGGTAAAAACTATCTATCCCATATTTCTTTTTATTCATCCTTTATTCCTCAGTAAATTTGAATATTTCCTCTATGGTTATTAATCATTTTGATTTATATAAAAGTTCTCTTACAATTTTTAGCCAGCTTTTCGTTGTTTTCCTAATTGTGCTTATAAATAAAGCACAAACTCAAGAAATACATTTTTAAAAATATGCATATGAGTCTCTTGTAGGACTTCCTATTCCATTTCCGTGTTGATCTACTTCTATATAGTACTAATCAGAAATAGATATTATAGATTATGATATGTTTTGGCATCTGGTAAGGCTTACATTTAATATTTTTTAAGTTTTGTGTTATTCATATACTTTTTCTCTTTCAGATTATTTTAGAAACACCCTGTCAAAGTCCATAAAAATCTTTTTGAGATTTGCATGGAGATTGACTTGGTATGTTTGCAGTTTCATCCAACTTTCCACTGAGATGTTTGTCACAAAAATTATTTTGATTTGATTATAAACTAAATAATTATTGATATTTGTGAGAATTATAACTACCTTTTAATTTTTTTAAAAAAGTTTTTTGCCATAAAGGTTTTATCTTGATTAGTTCATTATACTGATCTTTTAAATTGTCAATTTTTCCTTTGCTGACATATTTTACTTTCTTGACATATTTTAGATGGTGAGTACTCTGTTGTGTACATGGTTAAATAAAAGTTCTACCTTCAGAGAAAGAAAAATGTTTTGTTTTCTATAATATAAATACAAACCAGAATGAGAATATTAAACAAAAATAAAAACTATACCATAGTCTGTTGATATTTTTTAAATAGTGAGGCTAATTTGGGTATAAATAAAATATTTATTTTGAGGAATTCAAAGAGTACACATAAATAAATCTGGATAGGGAAAAATTGTTTTAGGTCCAGACTTCATGGCAACCAGGCTTCATTGGTGTCAGACACTGAGTCTGGAGTTCATGGATTCATCGTGTTTCTGACTCATTTAAATATCAACCCAGTTGTATCCAGGAGAATAGAAGCAAGCTCTTATTCCTGGTCCTACTATGAGGGTGTTTTTTTTTTTTTTAATTTGTTTGTTTTTGTTTCTGTTTTCTCTACATGTTATGTCTAAAGATCCTGGTCTTTCTTAAGTATCAACTGCCATATGTTTCTCTCTACTGTATCAGATCTTTCTATGGCCTTTTTAGTTGACATGGTTATCTTACTATGTAAAATTACTTTGATTTGAAATACAGATCATCAGTTACCTCTTCTTAGTCTGAATATAGACTTGTGTGCATCTCTTCAGAAGCCAGGAGGAGTGGGTCAATCCAACAGTAAGATGCTATGAAACTGAGTAGATCTGAGCACTGCTAATGGAAATATAATAGCAGCAACAAGGCCTTTAGTAGGTCTCTAGTGATTAAGCCATCAACCAGCAAATGTTCATCTCAATTCTCTTTGAAATGGGTCTGCCAGTGAAGCAGATATCAAGATTCCTAAAAACTTCCATGAAGACAAATAAAAGTTAATATTAGCCTTTATAGTAAACAAAATACAACAAACTATACAGCTTGAGGTGCAAGGGCCTATGGCCATCAACCAAGGGAGCGCTAACTTGGTTGCTTTTTGTTTTGTTTTGTTTTGTTTTGTTTTTTAACTGTCATTCTTCTCCCATCCCTACCAAGGATGAAAGGCAGCTATATGTTTTTTTCTATTTTTAATTTATTTTAAAATTAGGTCTTTAATCCATTTTGAGTTTATTTTTGTGGATGGTATTAGACAGTGGTCCAGTTTCATTCTTCCACATGTAGCTATCCCACTTTCCCAGAACCGTTTATTGAAGAAACTGTCTCTTCCTGTTGAATATTCTTGCTTCCTTTGTCATAGATTAATTGACTATATAATCATTGGTTTATTTCTGGGCTCTATTCTGTTTCATTGATCTTTATGTCTATTTCTGTCCCAGTACCATACTGTTTTATTACAGATCTGTCATATATCTTGAAATCTAGTATTGTGATACTTCCAACTTTTTTCTTCATTCTCAGAACATCTTTGGCTATTTGGGGTTTTCTATGGTCCTATACACATTTTAGTATTATTCATTTATTATTTATTTATTAATTTATTATTTATCTAGTTTGTGAAAAATGCTAGTGATATTTTGAAAGTGATTGCACTGAATCTGTAGATTGCTTTGGATAATATGGAGGTTTTAACACTGTTAATTCTTACAATTCATGAGCTTGGGATATCTTTATATTTGTGCCACCTTCAATTTCTTTCATCAGTGTTTTATTGTTTTTAGAATACAGGTCTGTACCTTCTTTGGTTAATTTTATTCCTAGGTATCTTGGTATCTTTTGGTGAAATTGTAATTGTTTTCTTAATTTCTCTTTCTGCTACTTCATTATTAGTGTATAGAAATCCAATGGATTTCTGTATATTGATTTTGTATCCTGTGACCTTTCTGAATTCATTCATCAGTTCTGGTAGTTTTTTGGTGGAGTCATCAGCATTTTCTATGCATAGTATCCTGTCATCTGCAAATAATGATAGTTATTATGCCTCTTATTTCTTTTTCTTGTCTGATTGCCATGGCTAGGATTTCCAGTACTATGTTGAATAAAACCAGTGAGAGTGGACATTTTTGATATTACGCCAAACACAGACACCACAAGAAAAAAACCCTATAGGGTCATATCTATCCCTGATGAACATAGATGCAAAAATTCTCTACAAAATATTAGCAACCTGCATACAATAATACATTAAAAAGATCATTCCCCACAATCATTTGGGATTTATTCTGGGGATCCAAATGTGGTTCATTATTCACAAATCAATCAACATCATATACCACGTCAACAAAATAAAGGATAAAAAAGGTATCAACTAAATAAATGCAGAAAAAGCATATGACAAGATTCAACATCCATTCATGATAAGAAGTCTCAACAAAGTGGGATTAGATGGAATATACCTCAATATAATAAAGGCCATGTGTGAAAAACCCACAGCTAACATCATACTAAATCGTGAAAAACTGAGAACTTTCCCTCTAAGGTCAGGAAAGACTGCCATCTTTGATGATGATCTTGGCACCATCCTATAGTCCCCAAATGTAAAACAAACAAACAAACAAAAAAAAAACAATAACTTTGTCTAAGATTCCAGAATTATTTGGCTTTCTGCTATAACTATTATATTCCAATCTACTTAGCTTCTGAGCAATGAAAAAGCTTATGGGAGAAAATGGAGCCTCGGTACATTCCCTAATTTTGGGTCAAAATTAATGTCCTACTCTGGTCCCAAGGTGGAAGTTTAATGTTCTTATTTTGGAAATATCAGAATCCATGCAGAGTGTCCCACAGGGCCCTGGCCTGTGCTCAGGCATTCACTTTGCCACCACTTTACTCTGATGTCTCCCACCATAGCTTGCTTCTCTTGTTATTGCTCTAATTCACTTTTCAGTTTGCCTATATCTTATTTCCTTAAGTTTCCCTAGATTTGGATTCCAAGTTATTTTGGCTCTAGTTTTGCAGTCTTCCCAGGCATAGCACACTGTTCTGAGTATCATCTTTTTTAACTAGCTCTTGAACTCGATAGTGGAGGTACAGACATGAAACAGTTTCACTTCTCTCCAAAGATTATTCCCAAATATGCTGTGGAAGTATTTTCTTCCTACTGGCAAATAAACTTTCTAATGATATTTTGTGGAGATATGGTAGGTACCTTATCACTTAGTCAAAGTCTCTTCCTTTTAGTTTAAACCTAAAACCACATGCCAGAGCTACCTTATGACCCTGCAATTGCACAACTGGGTATTTACCCCAAAGATACAGATGTAGTGAAAAGAAGGGCCATCTGTACCCCATGTTCATAGCACCAATGGCCACAGTTGCCAAACTGTGGAAAGAACCAAGATGCCTTTCAACAGACGAATGAGTAAAGAAGATATGGTCCATATATACAACAGAGTATTATGTCTCCATCAGAAAGGATGAATACCCAACTTTCGTATCGACATGGATGGGAGATTGTGCTGAGTGAAATAAGTCAAGCAGAGAGAGTCAATTCTCATATGGTTTCACTTACTTGTGGAGCATAAGGAGTAACACAGAAGACATTGGGAGATGGAGAGAAGTGAGCTGGGGGAAATCGGAAGGGGAGACAAACCTTGAGAGACTGTGGACTCTGAGAAACTGAGGGTTTGGGAGGGGTGAGCTTGGTGGTGGGTATTATGGAGGGCACATCTTGCAAAGACCCTGGGTGTTATGCATAAACAATCAATTTTGGAACACTGAAAAAAATTAAATAAAAAAGAACAAAAATCAAATAAACAAACAAAAAAACATGTCTGCATCAAAACTGGTTCTTTTCCATTTCTAGCCACAGTTCTGACTCAGAAGCTCTGAAGTAGGGAGAGATTGTGGCCCCACTCTGGCATACAACCATGCAACAATATGTGTTGAGTAATTATTGTATGCAAGGATTAGATCTAGGCAATTAGAATTCATTAGTTACCATTAGAGCAGGGCCTGCTAATAATTTGTGGGGCTCAGTGCAAAATGAAAATGCAGGACTCTGGCCAGGATCTCTGTCTCATGAATCCACTGAGCCAATTCATCATAGATAGATACTAATGGCTTTAAATTTCTGTTTAGAGGGGTTCCTAAGTGACTAAGTCAGGTAAGCATATGGCTCTTGATTTTGGCTCAGGTCATGATCTCAGATTTGTGAGTTCAAGCCCCACATCAGACTCCATGCTGGCTGTGGAACCTGCTTAAGATTTACTTTACACCTTCCCTTCTCTCTCCCTCTCTTATTTTTTTTTTTTTTCTTTTGCTTAGAAATGTCTTTGCTGCCTGGACTGGGAGGTGGGAAGTCCCCCAGTTGTTCAATGAACATATCTTGCATTGCCAGGTTCTGCTAGTCTTGCATCTGAACCCTCCTTATATTCAGGTTCCTATTGGGCTAGAGGGCAATGGTAGAACACAGGCTTCTGTGCCACCACCACTCCCCAAGGGTACAGGAAGGCCAGGCAGTGCCAAGGATGCCAGAGACTAAGAAACAAGCAGCCTGAAACTTACTCTGGAGGCAGTAGGTCACAGGAGTCAGGGCAGCACAATAGGTTAAGAACATGAACTCTATAGCCAGACTACCTGGAACTGGAACGTGAGACCTTACATACCAAATGAGTAGCCATGGGTAAGTCATAGAACCCTTCTCAGTGTAACAAAAGGGTGAAAATAATATTTCCAAATGACAATGTTCAAGGTTCTGAGAACAAAATGAGCTCACATATAAAGGGCTTAGTATATAGCACCTAGAATGGAATAGATGCTTTACAAATGTTATTGCCTTCTGATTATCACCTTTCTTATTGTTTGCCATCTACCATATATTGCCTTGTGTCATAGTGATTTGTCAACATTTAATTATCTTAAGGTTCTTGAAGGAAGAAACCATCTCTCATTTTCATTTATTTATCATTTTAGTAATTATAACACATCCATCTGTTCAACACATGTTTATTGGGGACTATACTAGGCACTAGAGAAATGATGATGAGCAAGGTAGGCATTATCTCTATTACCTGGAACTTACAGTCCAGGAGAAGTTTGTTTAAATAATATAAAATATTATATGTGTGTGTATATATATATATGTATATATACATATATATACTATAATTGGTCTAATCAGTGTTAATAACTATAATAGAAAACACAACATACTGTGAGGACATATAACAGTGGAATCCACCCAAGGGATTACTATCTACTTTGAGACTCTATTTATTTACTCAAGAATATTGTTGAAGGGTCACAACTTCTTCCCATTTCAGAGCTCCTGAATCATAACTAACAATGGAAAAGAGACAGTTTTGATTTAGATATGTATCTCAGGATTCATATAAAAAGGGATATTTATACCAAAACAAGTAGGATTTGGAAAGGCAAATAGGAAAATAGAGTAGAGGTTGAATTGGGAAAGAGTAGTCCAGGAAGAAAGGAGATAAAATTTTATAGGTGAAGGGAAACGTGGAATATTGAGTAAGGCAGCCATCTGTAATGATAATTTTGGCACCATTGTATAGTCTCCAAATGTAAAAACAACTCTGTAATACTATGTAATTGAAGTCAAGTCAAAAATAACCTTGGGGTGCCTGGGTGGCTCAGTCAAATGTCTGACTCTTGATTTTGGCTCAGGTCATGATCTCAGTGTCTTGATATTGAGCCCTGTGTCAAGCTACACACTTGGCATGGAGCCTGCTTTCGATTCTCTCTCCCTCTCCCTCTGACCCTCATTGCTCCCCACCCCCACTACTACTCATGCACGTATGTGTGCTCTCTCAAAAATAAATAAATAAATAAATAAATAAATGAGTAAATAAAAATTAAAAAAAGAAGAAGAACAATCTTATGAGATATTTTAGTGGGTTTAGGCTTAAAAAGAGACACTATTGAATGATTCAATAAAAGAATAAAATAATTGTATTTGCACCATAAAAGGATCATTCTGTCCTCTGTAGAAAAAGGAATGGATTGAAGAGATGCGGGACTATAGGTAGAGACAAGGACCAAGAATTAGAATTAGTAATCTAGTCAGTGGAATTGGGCTATAAGGATAATTATAGCTAGAATGAGAAAGAAAGGATTGATTAAAGTTAAGTAGTAGAATGGAAAGGAATTCTTGATTAACTGGGTATGATTATTGTGGGAAAGTAAAGACTCCAGGATTATACCTGGGTTTCTGTTGGTGGTGTCAATTACTGAAATAAGCACAGAGAGGAAAGTTTGGCGGTGGGGAATGAGGAGTTCAGAGTAAATGGAAATGGTTCTGTTATCTCTGAGTGATAATGTACAGTAGAGGCAATTTGTTGTAAAAACTTAACAGTGTATAGCCATCTTCTGCATGATATTTTATGATTTCCAGAGTCCTCAGAAGCAGGACTGACTTGACATTTTAGGAACTAAAGTGAAATCTAGACCGAGGAGATAATCATCCATGTTCACCCAGAAACTATAAGGGATGGGCAGGAAAGAAGCTTTGCCTCCTATTTCTTGTCTAATACTCTTTGCTCTGTGGCATATAATCTCCCAGAAAGCACTACACAAGGGCTTGCAGAATGGGTGAATTTTAATTCTTTGTATAGAATACAATGGACTATTTTACCACATATATTGTACAAGGTTATTTGTAGATATTGAAGGATGAAGTGAGCAGACCATGAAAAATGAGAAAAATTATAAAGGACCTGAAAATAAAACTTCTACTTCATTGGAAAGGCATCTCCATTATTTGGCTTTCAGTACATTTAATTTTTTATTTTAAGAATGTGTGTCAGTGCAAAATGATCTGAAATTGCATTTTCCCCCATGCTATTGATGGAATGCTGCTTTTTAAAGTGCTGATTACAAATTAATCAACATTATGAAAATAAATTATGGGAGGTGGTCAAAGAGAAGCAGAAATAATATTTCTTTAGTGGTTGCCCTTAATATTGTCACAAAAATGTCATCTCATATAAGGTTAGCAAAAGGAGCACATTTACAGAATAAATTATAAATAAGATCAAATGAAATAGCAGTGAAGAAAAAATGGGGGGGGCTTATGACACAAGGGAGAGAAAAATGTTGGCAAAAAGTGAAAAATTATAAATAGTGGCACATAAACATTACAGTTCAGGACAGGTAAACTATTTGAATATAGAGAAAAAAGATTGGAAGATGGATGGAGAAATAAATTCCAGGCAAGGACAGGAGAGGGCTATGAGATTGAAAAGTGTCAGTCTGACTTCCTTCTGGAAGAATCTGGTCCCTTCCAGGACCTGGCATTTTGATGAAGTGGGCACAGCCAGAGCAGGTGTGACTGCTCTTGTTTCCATCGTCCCTAGCACCATCTTCTAGGCCTTGTTAATTGCAAGTCTACAAGAATATTTTCTCTTTTGAGATACAAAGAGAGTTCAAACTCTGTCGATGTTAACCTAAACAAAAATCTTGTTTGTAGTTCTTGTCAGTCTTTAGGCTATGATCTAGATTAATCTAAGGCCCAATTATTAGAATACAGATGTATGATCTGAATGAGGGAAGTATCAATCTTAGGACTGCCATTGGCTTTATCTATGTGATTAGCTTTGAAAATAGCTCCTTGCTAGGTCTCTGAAAGGCAGGAGAAAGGAAGGAAGGCTTTTTACCTTAAAACTGGCAGTCCTTGGCTCTCGCTAATCACAAAGACTCCAAAGATGTCATCATTCCCTCAAAAGGAAGGAACAGGATGTTCTCCAAAACCTGAGGATATGTTTTCCACAGAACTCTTTCAGATTCTGATCCCCAGTTACTAGTCACTTTGCCCTTGCTGGGAATCTAGATACACTGAAGGGTCATCAAGTCCAGGAAATAGATGACAAGAGCTATTTTTATCTGTGGCTGAAAAATTCTGATTCTGAGGTGCTCCTTGATTTCACATTGATAAAATACAAAATGACCTATGAATGCAGTGCAAATAGAGAATACAATATTCGTGCAAATGCACATAAGCACCTTTAAAATGGTTCTCAAACTTAACTGTACATCAGAATCATCTGGAAAGTTTGTTACAACACTGTTGGGCCCCACCTTCAAAGTGTCTTAATCAGCAGGTCTAAGGTAAGGCCTGAAAATTTGTATTTCTAACAAATTCCAAGGCAATGCTGATGCTGCTGGTCCACCACCCTTGAGAACCACCCATTGCTATCAGACAGTGATGAGTGCAGTGCCAGGACTGAAGCTGGGTTAACCTCACAGCCAGCGCAGAGCTCGTTGCATGGCAGTATGCCCCTTCTCCCTGCAGGCTCCATGGTCTGTGCATTCATCAATCTATGTGTTTATTTGTTTCGGCGTTTCCTAGTCTGGATTAATTAAGCTATTATTCAACAAGACAGAGGAGGTCCTGTGACCTCTAGCCAATTCTGTCTGCTTCGTTTTCAGCATCGCAGTCCTCAAATAAACCATGTACATGTGTCTACACACTATTTAAACTGGCTAAGCTCTGCCACTGGATTACTCTTAAACTGCCTGACCTATGGGGTCAGAGAAGTTCGAAGGTGCAGAGAAACAGAGTATGGTCTACCCTGTTGGGTACTCTTGATCTACCCACTGTAACCCAAACTCAGGAACATTTGGAAAAGCAAATTGCCACTTCCATGATCCACCCTGAGGATGATTCAACCCCATCTGCCCTGTTACGCTGCACTCTCAACTTTTATATTTTATCTCCCTTTAATCTCTGTATTTTTGCCTTCATCTATGCTCATTCTTCTTGTATGTCACCTACTTGGAAAGTGGTTCTTTTGATTTTTTTATTTTCTGAGTTAACTTCCTTTTCAAACAGCGTTTTGACGTTTACCTTCTGGAGCCACCCACTCCCATGTGGGTAACAAAACTGAGAACAGACAGAGTGCTGCTCGCCACCCACCTGTCACACCTGTCCTTCTGCAGATGGGTGCCGGCTGTAGAGGAAGGTCAGAGAGAAACAGCACACTGTGCCAACAGGCAAGACGTTGGAGCTAAAAGTCAAGACTCCTTTGAGGATGCCCCTTCAACACCCTCGCTTTCACGATTGTTACCAAACTGAAACCAAACAGAATACCCAGGTAGATGTAAATTTTTGAAGCCACTCTGTATTTAGCTCTTGCAGGATGCTTTCTAAAGCATCATGGGCCCCAAATCTGCCATGTGAATTCCTTCTCAGTAGCTGAGAAGTGTGAGCTCTTGCCAAGCCCTGGCTGAAGCCCTTCACTGTACTGTGTCATTTAAGAACTGCCGTGCCTTTATCAGAGAAGGACTGTTTTTTTCACATTTCACATGCGAGGGAATTAAGACTTCGATGTTAAGCAACCTGCCCAAAGTTACACTTGAAATCAGGGTCACAGCCAGTATCTCAGCCCCATCAGTCAGATGCCAGACATCACACGAGCCCGGGTGGGATGTCTGCTTTCCTATGGCACAGACAGCCAATCGCATGGCACTTTCACAGTTTTTGTTTGACAGATTTGAGATGAATATCTTATGAACAAATGTACCTCGATTCAACACAGGCATGTGGTGCACCAATTGGGTTTCCAGCCAGCTGTGTGCAAGGATCCTTCACAACATGGAGGTGAGGAAAGGAAACCGTTGAACTTGGTCCCTACCTAAGGAAAATTTGTGTATGCAAATAAGCTGTGGAGAAATGGATGGAAAAGCATATGGCTAAGAGGCCAAATGTATGAAAAGCAAACTATAAGATATGCATTTTAGCTAAAACGGAGAACTAAAAAAAGAGGCTAAGTAGGCTAAATAGTATAAAGGAAGATCTTCGAAAATCAGTGGAAGAGCTGCCCCTAGCTCAAATGGTGACAGACTGGCTGTCTAATGTCCCAGGGGCTTAGGCGTGTATCTGTTGCACTGGGGGTATTTACAATGCCCTCTCATTTTAATATTTATTTAGAAGTTAATTACTGTCACTGTCAGCTCTTTTATCTCAACAACATTTCAGAGAAATGTATTCAGGCATTATGTGACTTGTAAGTAAGATTAACAAGAAAGTTCAGAGAAGTGTAATAATCAAGGGATTTGGCTGTTAATAAAGAACTTAATGAAAAACAAATGAGTTAACACCACATTGAATTTGAATTTGGCTAAAGCAAATTCTAGAATTACATACAGTACACTTTCTTAAGCATATGTCAGTGTACACCTAAAATCAAAATTAATGACCAGTGACCATATTCATGTGTCAATGGGCAATGAGAATTCTGACTTTGAGGATTATTTCAGACTCAAAATCCAGGGCTTTGCCTATATTACTTAAACCTTTAAGTCAATACCAGTGTACTTTCAGGTGGGTTTCATCGGTTGTATTATGTGCACTCTGCCCTCATGCACACAGACACACACACAGACACACAGACACACGACTGATGAGTTGATAGAGTGCATTACTCCTGCTCTACAGATGGCTAAAGGGATTAAGCAAATATCGTTGGTGCAGCATGAGGATGAGCCTTTGTATTCATTTATAAAGTTAGGGAAGTCACTGAAGAGAAAGAAAAATCATGCAACTGGAATGGAGAAGAAAAGCTCCAATTATAGTTCCAGAATTGGCTGCCACCTTTAATGTTAACAGAGTGTGCACGTTTCTCAGAAGTGACACGTGCATTGTCTATTGGGAAACATTTAATCCCTGAAGTTGTATTAAGGAGGCTGGTGAGCATACAAGTGAATAGAAATGATGTCAGGTCTTTCTCCGATAGAAGAAGCTGCACTAATTTAAATAGGAGCACATCAGACGGTTCTCTGGACCCCTCTTAATTTGATTTCAGTTGTGACGAACAATCCTGCCCCTGCGGAATACCTGGAAATTGCATAAACATATGACTATTTGAATGTAGGTATAGTTCTGATGTTTCCGCTGCCCTTTGCATATGCCTCCGCCCGCGATTTGATTAATTTGTATCCCTTCTGCTAGAAGGGAAGACATTTTGCTTTATTTAACATAGTGTCGCCAGTGATGAAAGTGTGCTGTACACACACAGTTGGCACCTAGGGAACGTTTGTGTCATGAATGGCAGTACACTAACAAAAACGCCTCTTTTTCTCAGGGTCACATCCTACAGCTTCACCTACAACAGACCACAGCTGAGAAGCCATAGAAAGTTCTTCTGAACAGTTAGAATGATGGTGACGATGAGGCCAGTGATTAAACTCTGTGCTTTACCTGAAGGAAATTCTCTTGAGCCTTCCCATAATATCCAACTTCCTGTTCTTATTTTTGCCCCTAGTAATTGTTGCCGTTCCTGAACATAGTTGGTGGTCAATGTATGAGTGTCGCACTAAGAAAGAAATTTTATGTATATTGAGAGATTTCAGCTGGAAAATGTTGAATGTGCTTAATGTGTGGGGACTTCAAAATCTAAGTTCTGGTGGTCTGATAAAGAAGTTCATGGTAGTAGCTGATTCTCTTATGATTAAAAAAAAAAAAAAAAGATAAAGCATTTTCATATAGGCTACTTCCAGGCAGCATCTTTTTTCTTTTTTTCCTTTTTTTTTTTTTTTTTTTTTGGTCCCAATCAGGAGAAGACCTGGGTTGCTCAGCCTGCTGCTGAGTTTGCTATGAGAATATAAAGTCAAGACAGATGCAGATGCTAACAGGATGCTGACACCTTTTCAGATAACTGGCTTCATCTGTCTGCCTGTTTAGGGGGAGAGCTGATTCTCAGCCATGTGCAAATACAACGGAACCAGTCTGATCTCTTTGCTGTTTTACTCCAAAGGCAGAGCCATCTCTCTATCCAGCATTCACTCAGCGAGGCAGGAACTATAATTAAGCTTTCATGCATATTCCCACAGTACCCTGCATAGTCATTCAATCATTAGAAGAAGAAAAAAGAAAATGAGTCCGTGTCAGCAGTGCTTGCTTGTTTGAAGACACTACAGAAACTTAAGAGCTCTGGGAGGCAGAAGAGAGGATGTGAGGCATGGGTCTGGATAGTGGGTTTCTCAGAGAAGTAAAAGGGAGGCTGAAGGCAATTGTGGGCAGTTATTCTGCAATACACCCAAAGTGGATTTAGTCAGTTAGGCATAATCCAGAGAGTTTTTTAATTAAAAAAAAAAATTAGCCTCAACATTGAACCACTTGAAAGAATACAGAGACCTTGGCTGGGGTCAGGTGGCCAGTATTGCTGGGGTACGGTAATCACTAGTTAGCTGGGCCTGGAGTGGCAAGAGGCTTCACTGAAATCATTTGTAGAAGCTGTTCACACAAAGAAATGTTACTCTACCAACAATCATAAAACCTGATTTGAATTCTAGGTCTGTTAATTATCGTGTGAACTTAAGCAAATTATTTAACCACTAGAGCATCAATTTCCTCATCCGTAAAATGCAGGTGCTAATACCTAATCATAGTATGATTGTGTGGATTAAATCAAACAATGTATTATATTTAAAGCAACCCATAGACTGCCTAGACCTCTATAAGCCATGATTGGTTTTATCAACCTTTTGTTGATATTCCCAGAATGTGCTCCATGAAACACGAGTTATACCAAATGTAAATATATATAGGAATACATTTAGAAAGCACCACATCCTAGATCCTCTTTTTGATAGTTATAGTGAATGCTAGAATTCTAAAAGCTCTGAAAAGGCCTGAAGTTAAAGCAATAACAAAAAATAGCAATAACAAAATACACCTGTGTGCCCTGTGTTTCTTATATTTAATTCTTAATAATAATAAATTAGTCACTAATTATGACTCCTATGTCACAGAAATGTGGCACAGATTATATTTGGGAGAAAGTCCACTTTGCCCAAATTCTTAAATACCTAGGTCTCTAAAGTTCCTGAATAAATCTTTACCTTACATGGGTTTCCCCTGCTATCTGAAAGTAGAGCATTCCTGTGAAATCTTTCATAAGTCATAATGGCAAGATGCAAAGAAGCAATTGCCATTCATTTTTCTGGACGTTTTTTTGAGTGTTCCCAAACCCAAAAAGTACCTTTCTTAGATTGTTCTGATATCTTAAGACACATCTTGCTAACAGAATCACAAAATAAATTGAGATAAAACACACATGCTTGCAGACACCATTCAGAGTCTTGGCAGTTTGAAGCTGAGATGTTGAGTGTGATTCCAGAGGAAGGAGCTGGGTGGTACCACTCTGGTTGCTATGAACTGCCTCTATCACAGCTTGCTATAAAACAAATGCTGAACATGATTTTTGCTTTTAGCCTTTTTTCATAAAGCGAAAAGCATCCTTGAATATTTTTTGGCTAGCAAAAACAGGTATCAATGTCGAGTTGTTCATAAAGCCAAGTAGGGTAATGTGTCTTTTTGGGTTATGGTCCTTGCACAGGGCACTTCACATCACATTGCTCTGGAAGACAAAATACTCTATAACTGCATTTCAGATTTGGTTTCACACCGCAATCAGCTAGGGTGCTTTAAAAATTACAGATGCTTGGGTCCCATCCCTAGAGATTCTCAAATGATTGGTATACATGGTGACCTGGGAACACTGTTGGAAACACAATTGGTAATTCCAAAATGCAGCTAAGTTTAAGAACTAGTACAAAATCATCATCTTCATCATCATCATCAACATCATCATCTCAGAGCTATTATTTCTAACACTGTTGACATATTTTTCACTCAAATTTGAGAGTAAGCCTGCAGTCTTTCTGACAAAACTCAAGGGTATGGTAAACTTTCAGTGATTATAAACACTATTATTCATTTGTTAATTCATTCAGTTAGCACGCACATTCTGGTCACAAAGGCAATAGCCACGTTCAACAGGTTTTGTTCAGCCTCCACTTCTGGCTGCTGCAGTTCTCAAAGCTCTCTTGTTTCTCTGAACTACTACTCATCTGATAGACTTTTACCATGCAAAATAACACATGCAGCATTCTGCCCAGTTAATTACTTTTTTGTTTGTGTCTAGCTCACTCTTCCCTCCACCTAAGCTGAGACCATGAACTTCTAAACTCAGATACTAGCTATGACGCATGAAGGTAGAGATAGCATCACACAAGAAAGAACAAGAGCTTTTGGAATAAGACAGACATGAGTGTAAATACTGATTCTCCTTCTTATCAACTGTGTGGTCTTGGACATTTTCTTTAATTTCCCTGAGCTAAATTTCTTTATCTATAAAATAGGGCTGATAATACTGACCTGGAAGAGTGGTTATGAAGAACCAGTGGGATAAGGTCCTCAAAGTTCATACACCAGGGCATAACACATGAGAGACAATCAAACAAAGGAAGCTCTTACTACTATCCATGTTCACCATCTTGAGACCTCAGTTGATTGTATCCACATGTATAGTGAGCAGGAACATTGACTCTTCAGAGGGAAATCTTGCAGAATTCCTATCTCTGGGTCCAGGGAGAAGACTTCACCATTTTATGCAGAGTGATTTTCCCTGAATTCATTATTTTCCTGCTATTAAAAAAAAATAACTGAGGAGGAAAATTAATGTGGTCACATTAATACATGAATATGGAGAGGAAATATAGTACCATTCTAGATAAGTGGTGTCCTTAAATAGAAATAAATCTGATGAAATTTTACTTCTGTTGGACTTGAAGTTGTTTTCAATAAATACCATTAGAGACCAATAAAGAGAAAACATGAAAAATATTGGAACACAATCTAACATGCATTAGCAAGTTACTATCCACGGTAATGAAAACTATAAAGAAACTGCCTTTAATGACACAGGGAGACCCCAGAGCTTGTGGCTTACGGTATGACCTCAGAGGTTTAGAGCTCTAGCTGTATATCTGTGCTAGACCCAAAAACGTAGTCATTTGGCATTTATACTTCATTAGTCATTACCTTCCCTTCTATTAGTAGCTCATCAAATTCAACAAACATGCTCCATTTCTGTTTTGGTAGGACCTTATTGACTTATTCCTGAGCTAGCTATATGGAACTTGCTCTCCAGAATGGAACCAAAGTTGGGTGTAAAGAAGTGGCCTTATGGCTTTAGCTTTACCTGTTCTCAGTGAGATCACACAAAGTTCAGAGTGAAGGTTATCATGGGGAGAAGGAGAGTGGGAAAGGAAGGCAGGAAATCACTAAATAATCTCTGGTCACAGGTGTGGGGTGGCATGCCTGCATCTTTAATTGCCCCATGATTTTCCGAGGCCTTTATCTGGGCACTGTGACCACTTCCCAAATATACCCAGGTGAACAGGGGAACAGGGGAACAAAAGAGCCTTGTTACTACCAGCTTCTGCTTTGGAATTAGTGGTGTACTCTTCAACAGGATATCCAGGATCTGCAGGTATATAGAGCCCCAAAAGGACTCTCTACTCAACTCCTGCTATATAATGGGTACCCTAATCTAGTATTATGGAATATGCCTAATTCACACATCAGGGAAAAAAAACAAAAAACAAAACAAAACAGAGTGTTGATGCTTTTTTAGCACAGTACCTGCCAAATTTTGACACTCAATAATATTAGCTATTATTATTATTATTATTATTATTACTATAGAACAAAGGGAAGGAAGTATAATATCTAGTGATATAAAAAGGCCTAGTGAGATAAGAAATGGTCAAAGGTCATTGTCTTTGGCAATATGGAGGTCATGGTAACCTGATAAGAACACTTCTGGCAAAGTACACTGAGTAGTGAATGGAAGAGAAGGAAACTGGATGGAGAGTAGAGAACCATTTTAAGAAATCAGCACGAGGGGGCACCGGGATGGCTCAGTCCTTAAATGTCTGCCTTCAGCTCAGGTCATGAGCCCAGGGTCCTGGGATCAAACCCTGCATCAGGCTGCCTGCTCAGCAGGAAGACTCCTTCTCCCACCACCGCCCCCCCTCGTGTTCCCTCTCTCACTATTTCTCTTTCTGTCAAATAAATAAATAAATAAATAAATAAAATCTTTAAAAAGAAATAAAGAAAGAAAGAAGCATGAGAAGGATCTGCAAAAGACTAGGCTGCATCTAGGGAGGGAACACCAGGTCAGTAAAGTCATTTTGTTTTTTAAAATTTTTTTCTCACCGAGGTTAGGGAGTTTGTGGTGATGCTGAAGCTACACATGATTCCCAGCAGCTCCCCTGCACTTCCCATACTTCATGGTCTTGCTGACTTGAGGTCCCTGAGGCATTTGTGGCTTTCCTGGTGTCTAGGTATCCTCCAAAAGCAAGACCTTCTGGAACAATTGAATATTTCTGTTTAAAGTTCTGTCCACAGGAAAGATGCTAGAAAGGAGCAGAGCGATGGGTTTCTTTCCTCTGTGTTCTTTACATGCACTTGTGACCTGAAGCTGAGATATGAGCAGCCTTTTCTTTCTTAAGTTAGGACTCATTTACCCCTTTTTCTGGAAACCCAGAGGAACTGGGTAGATCATTTAGCAGAGGTCTGATGTCCTGAATCTGAAGAAAGCCCTAGAGCTGCTTGTAGGGTAGCTGTTCCATGGGTGAGCAAAGAGCGGTATATGCCTAAGAGGTGTTAGGTTTCCCGCCCTGGAGAATTGTCAACTCTGTAGTCTTCCACTAGAATCAGCCTTTCTGGAGGCCTACTGGTCTTTGTTTGAAGCCTTTAGTCTTCTTAAAAAGATTCCTAAGAGGGGAGCCTAGGTAGCACCTGTTGGTTAAGCATCTGACTCTTGATTTTGGTTCAAGTCATGATCTGAGGGTCCTGACCTCAAGCCCCACCTTGAGCCTCCACATAGAGCTCAGATTGTGGTTTTCCTTAGAGATTATTTCTTAAAATTCTCTCCTATAAGTGTGTTAGTGATTCTTTCCCCCTCTCTTTGGTCACATTTGCAACTTTTTTTTTTTTTTTTTTTTTGCGGGTGGGGAGGTTTTCAATATTTTCTTATTGACAAAATAGCTGTTGAGAGCCACCAAGTAGTTGGGTTCAAGATCCTATAAGTGAATCCTTGTAGTCTATGATTATCCAAACCTGTCTGGTTGGTACAACTGGCAGTGTTCATTATCTAAATGATATATCTCTGTTTTGAGATGAAAACATGACCAAGACTTTGGAAACTTCACAGATGTTGATTAAAAAATGAACTCTATGCAAAGTTTATTCAGTTTTTAAATTAAGATGGCATATTATTTTAAACTCTGCTAGCTCTCTATTGCCTTTAGGATAAATCCTAAGCCCTCTGACATAGCAAAAAAGTATCTACCAAGTCCTGACATACTTTTCTAATATCATCTTTTGAGGTTTTCTGAATCTGTGTTCTAAACTACAGTCAAACATATTTTCCTTGCATTTGCAAATGCTATTTCCTCTGCCTAGATGTCCCTAGTTCCACACCTAAATCTAACTGGAAATTATTCCTGATAATTTTATATCTAATTCAATTCTATATCTAATTCTTTTGTAAAATTTCTGGCAAATCCCTATATAGAAATCTTATCACACATACCTATACCTCAATTGTATTACATTAATTTTAATTGGCTGGTTTCACTCACAGTTGGCATTTTACATTAATATCTGATTCTAAATGTCTGAGTTTCTTATAAATAGTAGTTAATAAATGAAATGTTTAAATTATTTATTGCTTACTCAAAATAAATTGCTCATATTATTTCCAAACCTTATTTAAAATGCTGTAGTCACCAATTCTTGACCAGTTGGTTTGGTTGTGCCTGACAGCCTCCCAAAGGTACATTTCCTTAATTTAGGTTTTTGATTTCTGTTAGAACATGTCCATTGCCTCAGAGAAATCAGAATGTGAATGGTTAGCTTTTGGTTTCTTGGTAGGTTGATGATCCCAAATGAAAATGTGGATAAACAACAACAACAAACAAAACAAAACAAAAAGTGTATATCTGTCTCATCTTATTCTTGCTAAATATGGAAAAAATCAAGGAAAGGGCAAATAGTTGGTCCAAAGCCAAGCAGTGATCTAGAATCCATACAGGACTAGAATATAGGTCTCCTGATTGACATTTCTAAGATTACGGAGAATAAAATTAGATTAAAATATCTGAGTTCTATTTTTGATAATGCCATCAATAAATTGGGTGATTTAAAGCAAGGCTTTTATATTCTAGGTCTTGGTTACTTTATCTGCAAAATGAGCAAAACCACACCTATATTATAAAAATGTGAAGATTAAATGTGATAAAGGAGAGACAAGGAGCACTGTAAATCACCTCAAAACATGTTATAATTTTTATTACAAAATTAATTCTAGTTAATGCCTTTATGGCAGATAAAGAACCCTGTAGGTCACAGCTCTGATTGATTATCACTGCTTTTGCTTCCTCCATAATGGGAGAATTTCGTCATGGAGTAATCATTGCTGCTTGTCAGGAATATGCCTGTATGTCCCTCCCATTGTACCATACACCACTCAAAGGAGAGGCATCTTAATGACTGGATTTCAGGCATTTGGGGAAGAAGAGAATGAAAGATCTGGGCACAGTGGTAGATTGTTTTTAAGGGAGCTCATTATTCATGATGGTTTCATACGATCCCAGCAAGCAGTCCCCCTTTCTAGGCTATGCCTCTCACACCCAACCAGGCCTTCTCTCTAACCACTAGGACTGCTGGGATTTTCCTTTAGCTTCTCTGTAGCTGATAAATACTTGTACAAAGATGGCAATAAGTGTAGGACACAGATAACCTTGTAGCTTTCTTTGTTTTGTAGTGAGGGTAGTGGGGTAGAATGCTTTATAGAGGAGAACTTATTATGTGTCCATGCACAAAACCTAGTTTTCAAATCCATCTGAATAACTCATCCCTCTGCTACCCCTTCACACTGAGAATAGTATAGATTGATATCTGTATCTATATATAGGTAATATATTCTGTCTATCTATCTATCTATCTATCTATCTATCTATCATCTATCTATCTATCTTTATATCCATAATAAAAATACAGGGACAACATTGTATTTGCCTTGGCAGTCACTATGCAGAACTGGCCAACTCCTCTGTACCCTACAGATTGTAGTCTTTAATTACCTCTTGTCTAGATTGCTAATATTGCCAAAGGTATATATGCTGTGTGTGTGTGTGTGTGTGTGTGTGTGTGTGTGTGTTAGGTAACACTTCCAAAGATACTGCCTGATGGAAAGGGACATTTCTTAGTGCATATCTTGTTATCTTCTTATTAATGAGATGCCCAAAGCTCAGATTAACTCCCTAAGACTTTAAGATAGCCTCAGTGGGCTTTTCTGAAAATCAGAGTAGTATAACCACTAACTACCTTTTAGCCACCCCATATTGAAATTTGGATATAGAAGTGATCCCATTTTCTTGCCCTGTTTTATTTCCCCTTGTGGCTCTATTATCACCAAGGGACATCCAGATTTATCCACCTTAATAGTATATTTCATTGTTTTCCATAGGACTAGAGATAAATGGATTTATAAAGAGAAATGGAATTGGATTTTTCTCCTTCTTTTCGTAACATAGTAGGAATTCCAAAATTATTACTTGGGAGATTTTCCTCACTGTGACTAGATTATTGTCCATGCTACATTTTAATTTCTTCTGCCCATATCAATATATTTTTTTAAAGACATGACTATTTGAAGACACATTGTGTTCACTCTCTCTGGATATGAAGAAAAAGAGGTGAACAAGTTTCTGTTAATTAAGTGTATGCTGGAGGCATTGAGATACTCGTGGGTCATTCTTTTTGGTAATTTTGTGGTCAGTAAGCAGTGCTCTGTAGCACCTCCTATCTGATTCACTATCATGCTGGACATTCAAATGTTAGTTATCATGGTTTTTAAAATTACTGTATGTGACTTTTCCATGCCTGGTTCCCTGGACATTATAAACCATTGCTAAGCTTGTGTTTATGAAGATATCACAGCTCCTATTTCTTTTCTGATGGTAGGATGCATTCTTCATCCAGAACTATACAGAGCTGATTGATAGTATTTTCCAGTCTGCTGGGTTATTAGAGACAGGAGCTATAGAATGAAGAGATAGATGGAGGGACTAGAAACTTAATGTGTGACAGGGCAAGGAAAGAAGGGCCACAAGTGGGGATAAGGAGGCCCTACACAAGCCACAGAGAGTGTAGCATTTTAGATTCTGTCTGCTAAGACAGCTGAGCATGTAAGGGCAGACAACTGGCTGGAAAGCTAACTAGCACACCAAAGTATGCTCACACAAAATTACCTTCTTGACGATGAACTTAAACAGACTTCCCCCAACTTTGTGTGTGTGTGTGTGTGTGTGTGTGTGTGCACACATGCATGTGCGTTGCATGACTTATTAAATAGATTAGCTACATTGATTTTTACTTTGAGATTTCCAGGCAATCACACAATACTTGAATTTTTCAATCATGTTGCTACATTATATGTTAATAAAAGCCAATAGCAAACATTTAAAAAGTTTTCCTATATTAGGGCCCTTCCAAGAATCAATAATCTCATTGACACGGTTCAAAAAGCTATCAATTCTATGAGGACCACTAATGGCTGAAGAAAGCATGCATGTAAACACCACCAGAAAAATCGATGTTCTCTCTAAGTCATTGATAATTCTTGATGGAAATTGGAATTATAAAAATGTAACATGTGTCTCACACCTTAAGCATGAGAAATATCCATATCAAACTAGCCAATGTCCTGGTGTCCAGGACAAGGCACTGTGGGTTGGGTCTTGTTGATCTGATAACTTTTGCATGGACAAAGTGGACTTTATGAGTTCTAAGATTACAGCATCATATACATCCTTCATTTGATAGCAAGAGCAAACCTGTGAAGTGGAGAAGAAGGTATTCTCACCTTATTGTTGTAAGACTTCTCTTAAGTCTCAGAATAAGAGAAATTGTACATTGGCCAAGGTACTTAGGGGATAGCTGGCAATATCTCTTCTGATTCCTATGTTTCTGAAGGGCAGAAACTGCAGCTACTGTAATGGGACATGCAATAATTATTTCTTATTTACCAGTTCTCAATAGGCTACAGGTAAGCAGTTTCCAGGGAATCCTGAAAACTAGTACAGGATCCGGAAGGATTAAAGAGAAAATGCACCCCAGTTAGATTTAAAGAATTAATGTAAAAGAGTATGCATTGAAGAATAATGCTTTCTCATGCCCTTCTATTGTCTTAGTGGCTACTGGAGTATCCCTACTCTCTCAAATGGGAGGTGTTCAGCATTTCTTCCCATAGATTCCCATTTTAGAGGAGGTAATGATAAACAGAGCTGACCTCAGTGAGTCAGCTACTAGCCCCAGCAATTCCTCTTCTAGCAATGAAGAAATTTGTCCTCTAACAATGTCACTTCTCTGTAGCAGATTCTATCTTTGTTTGAATATTTTTAAAATACAAATTTTTATTAAAATGGAAAGAAATGTTTACAAATGAAATGAAGCTTCACCCTCAAAGAAACAGGAGTAATAGGTGAAAGAAATGATCCTGGGTACTCCTCAGTGTAATAATGAATTCAACATTCTTCAATCAAATTTAAAATTTAATTACAGGTAATTGTTCTTTTTTTTAATGAAGTACGTTTGACATAATGCTCCATTATTATATAACTAGATAATTAACTCCATTAATCACCTTACAACTTATTTTTCTCTGTATTTTCTTTAAATATTTATATACTGTGCCCATTTTTACAGCCATAAAGCTCACCATAATCAAGAATGTGAGTCAGGGTGGACAACAGAAGAGCTTGGTGAAGGACAGTCATTGTGATTTCCCCACGTGTACCTCTCATGCTCTTTGATTTATCAAAAATTAAATGTTTGCAAAGTGCCTTCTATATTCTCAAACCTATAACAGGCACTCCACATTTCTTCTACCATTTGCTGACCATCTAATATATGTCATTCATGCATGTCACTAGTCCTGGATTTGAAGGAAGGGGATAACAAGAGATGACTAAGGCATAACCCTTGACCTAAAGGAGCTCATAATTTATTGATGGAGAACCCATGAAGGATGTTCATGGCTCCTTCTCTTAAGAAGTTCACAGTGTAAAATAGAAAGTCAAGTGTAAAATCTGTCACAGATAGGAGAAACATATTAGATTTAGTGCCCCCCAAATGGCAGGAGAGTTTTTCTAGCTACATCTAATCTTCTGGTGACATTGACCTGGTTACATTTTACATACTGAGTTAACTCTGTATCATACAGGGGTCCTTTCAGGTCTGTGGTAGACAGCTCATGTCCCTGCTCACATTCTTGCTTCTTAATTGATATACTAGTGTGTCATGATATTCATTTTCCATGTTTGTTTATTACCAAAGAATTATGTTTAAACGGCCCTTATTTGACTAGCGTCAGTTATCTAACCCAGTTCTGCAGCTTTCCATGGTATAATCTTAGGTAGGTTACTTAACCTTTCATGCCTTAGTTTCCTCACCTGTAAAAGGGGATATTCATAGAGTAGTGAGAATTTTAGAAGCTAATAAGTATAAATCACATCAGTTTCTAGCACATAGCCAAAATGCAAGATGATAGATATTATTTCTAATTTAAAATTAACGTTAGCTAGGGATGCAATGAAAACCCATCAATATCTTCTTTCCTATCCCAAACTCACATCTGATTATCCATGAATGGTTTTCATGGGAGTGGTTCAGGCAGCTGAGTATATTATAAACCTTCTCATTTTTAGGAGGCAAGAAAAACAAAAAAAACATTTGAATCAACTGTTGTCTTAAAGTAACTTCTCCACTATTTTGATTGTCTTCATGGTTATTTGCCACTACTGAGCATTCTCTTGGCTAAAGCAGTCTCACAAAAAAATAATAAAAGAGGAAAAGTAAAATGAAAAGGATGAGCAAGAAAACAGGAAATTAACCTTCTCTTATTGCTGACTTACTAGAACCTTATTGTTTTACTGCTTCAATTCTATTCACATATGGTTACCCTGGATTCTGTACAACTGATTTGTTGTCACTTGTAGAGAACCCTTCCAGCTTTGGTAAACCAGCTGAAACCTAGGTACTGAGACTCCTTTATAGAGGAGCTGTCTGCTTTGGGATAAAGTTCCTGAAAAAAACCTTTAGGAATCTCAACCTTAGTTGAGAAATCAAGTGATTAAATATTGTAGTAACAAATGTTTTCTCTTGGAAATGTCCCAGATTTTTCTTTTCTTTTTTGTAATTAATAAGAGAAAAAAAAAATCATCCTCTCAAAGGAATACCATAGTGAACACCCTAATAGAGTATACTATGGGCTTTGTACTAGGTTGTCCATTATGTGCTGAACTGACTCTGGATCTCATGGGAGTGTGGTAAAGGCAGGTTTCACTGGGAAGAGTGAGGCTTCCTCCAGATTGGCTCTCTCCTCACACACCAGTGGGAACTGCTGCTTGCACAAGAAAATACAGTCCATTAGAAATGAGAGGGAGACCTGGATATTTCACTAGGATACTGGGAGAGATGGGACAGAATTTGACTCAGGGATTTTTATTTATCTTGTCTCTAAAAATAGTAAATTTCTTCAAGGTTGAGGTTCACATATTCTTTCTTTTATTCAAGTACCTAGCTTACTGGTGATGCTCAGCAAAGAATTGTTAATTTGTTGATTGGTCATGGGTGGAAACTAAGGTGACAAGTGCTGAAATTTAATGATGAATATGTGGCAAGAAATCTGGAAGTTTCTAAACTTTCATTGTGTGATTTAACCCTCACAGCCATTGTCTAAGGTCAACAGCATCATTGCCAAATTGCAGATGAGCAAACTGAGGCTCAAATGGGCTAACTAAATTTTCTATAATCAAAACTGTGTTTCTATCTCAATTCTATATTTACACATTAACTTGGGGGAGGGAGGCAAAAATGAAGTTTTTGCTACAAAATAATCACATCTTTTGCCTGTTTTATTTCTTTCCCTGTTAATCACTAATGTTAGAGCCCTACATCTTTTTCATACAATTATTCACTACAGTAGCAGAATTTTTTGATTATTTGTAAGAAAGAAAGAAAGGCTACAACCTGACTTAAGAATAAAAAGGTCAATGGTGGGGTTATGGACATTGGGGAAGACAAGTGCTATGATGAGTGCTGTGAAATGTGTAAACCTGGCGATTCACAGACCTGTACCCCTGGGGCTAATAATACATTATATGTTTACAAAAAAATTATATATATATGTAAAAAGATCAAGAAAACACCCCAAGACAAAAACTTAAAAATAATATTCTGGAGGTATTCTTCCAGCAAATAGTTTAACCAAAATGAATCCACTTTTAAATCCAGTTACTGGGGATTCTAAATCATGTTCAATTAACTGCACAGATACCAACAGATCCCTAAGCACTTAAGTTGTACTCTTTTTAAATTGAATGACGACCCCAGGGACTTCTTGGGGGTGGGCAAAAATGGGAATGGATATTGATTAAAAGCAGGCATTAATAACTCATCAGATGACCAAATGTAGAGGTGTTGGGAGAAACTGAGACCTCCTTTCCATAGGCATTTATAATCTAGCCTGATGGGAGACACCCAGGGTTTAGAAGCAAAATTAATCTCTATGAACTTCTGTTTCACAACCTATGAAATAGGAAAGCAAACAACTTCCTTGCCCCACCCCACCCCCCTTAGCAAAAGGAGAAAAGGTGTATGACAGTCACATGTTGGAGGTCAGCAGTTCTGAGTTCTCCTCCTTTCCCTCCTGATCTCATCCTCATCCCTTGGTTGAGATGCTGTTTGCAAGGCAATACTATTTACAAAGGTTGCTCTGTCAAACAACCCTTTCCTTCTTTTCTACCCCATGAAAGTGAAACAAGGCCCTTAAAATCCACAATTCCTACCAATGTCAAAAAGCACTTTTCACAAATGGGTAGAGCTTCAGGTATGGGAAGGGCCAATGGGTGAGAATCATTCAGGAGAACTTGGAGGGGGGTGGCAGTGCTGGGGAGTTGTGAGGCTACACCTAGAGCTTAATAAGGAAATCTAAATGTCGGATGGTCCTCTCCTGGCTAAGGTAAGTGCAAGCCAGACTGTCTTGAAGGGGGACCCTTATATCATACCAGTTAGCTGATGAACAGGAGACAGCTGGTGATGGGTAAGGCCAATTTCTCTTCATAGAATGGATTCAAATGCACAGGAAATACCAGGTCCAAATTGAAAAATGGTGCTCGTTCATTCCTCTGGCAGAAGTAGGATCATAAAGGAGGAGGAGTTACACTTTGCAAGAACTGAAAAAAGAAAGGATTCAGAAGACTTATCAAGGAGCCCCAATGAAAGGGCAGCTGCACTACACTAGATTCCTATAACTACAAAAAGTTTCAGGCTGATGGGATAAGTTCATTCAGATGGGGAAAATAAAAATTGTTTCCTCTAGTTCTGGCAGCCCAGCAAGGAAAAAGAGGTATTAGCAGAAGTCTGAGCCTTCGGGGGTCTGGCCGACATCCCAGCCATATCCTGAGAAAATGGCAGGACTTCCAAAAATTCTTGTGGCAGGCATTCGCATTTCCTGTCCTAAATGGTTAGGCCATCTGGAATGTCTATTATGGAACCATTAAACTTATGGAACTGTCCTCACGGGCTCTCAAAACCATTTCAAGTATTCTACAGAATAAAAATAAGTTGAATAAACACAAACTATGCAGATTACCAACTCTTCTAGAGGAGGAGGCACAAATATACTGAAGTCATATGGAATTATCAAAATATAAAAACTCAGAATTTTAAAAATGCATTTCATTGAGTGATTTCAAAGTGTAAACTTAAGATATAGGACTGAATCTAAGGTCAGGACATTTTGGTCATGTTCTTCTGGAGTTCCTACAGCTACCTGACTTATGTATGCTAATGGTCTCCTCACAGGCAAGAGAAGGGCTTTGTTAAAGTCAAAGTGCTGTAACAACGGGGAGGCAGGAATGTCATCTGTCTATATACAAGACAGCATTACTCTTCTTTAGATGTCGCTGCCATTTTAGAATGTACATGTAAAGGAACTGACAAGTTAAAATATATAACAGGAAAATCTGGTCATGGAGCAAACATGTCCACACATAATATAATAGTTTTGAGTGTCTGTATAAAAAATTACCACAAACTCCAAGACATTACACAATACTGTTTATTATCTCCCAAGTACATAAGTCAGAAGTCCAAGTAGGCCTGACCATGTTCTCTGCTTTAAGGTGCCAGAAGACCAAAATCACAGTATCTTCAGGGCTCTAACCTAGAGGCTCTGGGAAGAGTCCAGTTCCAGACTCATTTTGGCTGCTGGAAGAATTCAGTTCTGTGTGATTGTAGGACTGAGATCCCCATTCTATTGTTGTTTGTCAGCTCTTTAAGGCCACTTGCATTCCTTCTCAGGTGGCCTTCTCTGTCTTCAATCCTGTAAGGGCCACTGACTCCTCACCCTTAGAATCTCTCCTCACTTTTCCTTCTGCCTGAAGTCTGAGGAAACATCTCTGGTTTTAAGGTGTCCACATTACATTACTCCCACCTGGATAATCTCCCTTTTGCCATTTATGGAACATATTCACAGGAGTAATGCCAGGAGGCAAAGATCATGGAGATCATCTTAAAATTCTGCGTATCATACATAACTTGTGACTCACTGTAGAGACAGAAACAACTCTGTGCTTTCCCACCAGATGATGACTCTGGTTAAAGAGAATACCAGAAAGGAGGCAGCCTGCATTTTTGTGTGGAGTGTATAATTACAGGTAGTGTGATATATGGTGATAGCTATGATTGTTCATCTCACATGACTGTTGCTTAGTATCCTTTAAAATGATCTCGGGCATATGTTCTACCTCTGCCCTTATAGCTCCTCCCCATCTTGACTTCCAACCTTACTCCTCCTCCCATCACAAAAGTCTCAGGTCTGAGTCTTGAAGAAACCTCACTTTCCTCTGGCGATACTGCTCTTCTGAATACACTTAGAGCTGTTGATGTTGCTCTGTTCACATTGATTTGCCTGTATAAATCTTTTTTCCTCCAGTCTGCTCTGAGCACCTCAAGGGCAATTAGAGTGCCTGAGGAGATTCTACTCACCTGTGAATCCCCTGGCAAAATCCTGCCTGAAAACTGACCCAGAACATGTACTCAATGAATGATTGTAAGACTGAGATAGGTAGTGCCATATACCGTACTGTGTTATGTATAGGCAGTAAATTATATGCCCAACAGCTTTGCATGCTGTTCTGTTAGCAAAACAGATTAAGGTTTTAAGTCCCACAATAGCCAATCAATATATATTGCAACACAGAATCCATACACTTCTAAATGAGTTTGTACAGTTCAGTTACCTTCTTTCCCCATTCAGGTAATACAATTCTCATATTTAATCTGTTGGCTGATATGTGAGCTCTCAGAAGCCAGAGGATTATCTTCTTTGCTTCTGCAAATGATATCAGAATTAGCTACAGTGAGTCTATCCGTGCTACTTCTGCTACAGGTAACTTCATGATCTGGGGAGGAGGCAGCTGTGGTCAAGGAAGTAGCTCTTGCCCACTCAAGATTATTCTAAAAACAAATCATCAATCCATATCAGTGTCATTTCAACCCAACAAATGTAGGAAGTTCAGGACCACCTATCAAAATGTGATATGGAGGGATGCCTAGGTGGCTCAGTTGGTTGGACGACTGCCTTCAGCTCAGGTCATGATCCTGGAGTCCCTGGATCGAGTGCCGCATCAGGCTCCCGGCTCCGCAGGGAGTCTGCTTCTCTCTCTGACCTTCTCCTTGCTCATGCTCTCTCTCACTGTCTCTCTCTCAAATCAATAAATAAAAGCTTTAAAAAAAATGTGATATGGAAATCTAATAGATATAGCCAGATCTATAACAAAGGACTGGATAGGAAACATACCTATGGGGCTTCAATGCCAGGTAGCACTTGGATGTGCAGACACTCCCACCAAGAATATGGCATTTAACTGCTGCCCATAAAACATAAGGAGCTACTTCTCAGATATGCAGAACCAGAATGGGAACATAAGTATGTATTTTGGGGGCAGGGCTGAGGAGTCCCCTGATTGCAGAAACAGAATATCTCCAGTGATATGCACTTAAATGTTGTCCAGAGGCTAACACAGACCCAGGGACTTTTGCAGAATAAAATATGATTGGAGATCCGCCAAGTGAAAGAAGGGGTGGAGGAAAACTATTGTGACTTTGAATCATAAATGACCTGCCCATGGAGGATCCCTTAGACAGGGTAGCCAGACTTTTCAAATGACCTGCCCCTGCATTTCCAATAGTTTAAACAGATATCCCAAGGAATGAGAAACAGTGGCCAGATTTGGATACTTAAAAATACTAAACTCTGTCTTCAGTAGCCTTTCTGGTGCCTCAGCAAGGTCACCGAGGGCAGTATAGTAATTTAATACTTCGCGTAGGTGCTGTCTATATATTGGTTAGGCATTAGAATATGCTAGGCTATAAATATAAAAAAAATAAATGAGCTGTATATAAACTGATGCTATAGGAGAAAACCAGAAAATCAAGATGGCTATGAGGTGATATCTTTCTTGTTTACCATTATTAAAGTTTACCATATATTGTATTTGAAGAATAATCCCTGCCTTTATCCTTAAAAAGTTATAGACTACATGAATGGTCTTCTTAGAACTTCAGATGAGCCCCTTTACACATGGCTCAAAAGCTGTTGAGAAAACATTGCAAATGTATTTTTCAATGAATAAGTACATTATTGAAGTAGTTCTACATAAACCAAACTTTATAATATTTTGGTTGAAGTGCTTAGGTTTTTTTCCCCCCAGGGAGCCCTCTTGTGGGTATTTCAGCATATTACTGAAACATAGATTATCAGTGATTGGTTGGAATTGAGTTGGGAAGAATGCTTCATGTTTCATTCATGATAAGCCTGAATATGTATGCATTTTTCTGCCCCCACATTGTTTCTCCATTTTTAACTTCCCAAATTTAATTTTAGAATCCTTGACTTCCAAGCTTTCAGAGAACTCAAAGGTCACCTGCTTTGGTGGCTCCCAAATCAACTGATCATCATTATCATCCAGGGAGCATTTAAAAAATATATATCCACACATCCTTGGGTTGCTCTCAAAGATATTCTGGGTTGGTATGTTGGGAAAGGGGCTGGCAATCACCAGTGTTTTAAACCCCCCGCTCCCACCCAGTGATTCTCGTTATGAATCAAACTTAACACTGAATCTGTCCAACTCCCCTTCTGATTATATTTGCTGCAACATAAGGAATACTCAAACTTAAAGTTATTCATTTACTTGTCAACTCAAGTGTGAATCTGGGATAAGGTCCTGCTTGACTTCTTCCCCCAAGAACCTAGTGTAGTGAGGAGTAAAGAGTAGGTACTCAATAAATGTTTATTTGATTGAGTTAGGTAATTCCAATCTACTAATCAATATTGTTAATAGTATTGAAACAATAGTCCCAATGGATTTGTACCTTGGAAAAGCTTAAACAAAGAGATTTCAGTATAAAATCTAATAGTAATCAATCAGTTCAATGACCTTACAGAATCCCAGGAGCATTCAAACATGTGTCATGCGTATTTGGAGTCCTTATGTTGAATGATAGGAATAAAGCTGAGACTTGTTTTCCCTCACTTATAGTTTAAAAGAATGTGGTGTTATATTTCAGTTAAAGTTAATAAAGTTTTCAGTCCTTCTCACCGTTCAATGTAATGTACTTGTATGACTGCTGTAATGGAAAAAGACAATCATGGATACTCTCATTTATATGCACAATTTGAATTCCAAGAAAATAGGGAGCAAGTTACCATGCATTTACCTTTACAAATGCTGGGATGAGGCAAGATTGGATATAAGCAATCGGATCTGACGATAATATATTCCATTTGCAATTGTTAGAGATTTATGAAAGATAGCAAGTAACACCTTCCTTTTGAATTTCAAATGCTGTATAACCTTTTGAAGATAACAAGGGATATTCATCCAAAATAATGGTAGGAAATTTATAATGGAGACTACATAATTAGTTGTTATTTTTGCAAGTATCATATATTCTGATAGGAACATGGCTAGAAAAAAATATATACTCCTTAGTAAAAAGTCAGCCCCTTTCCTATCCTCTCCTCTTCTCTCTTCACCTCTCTTGGCCTCTCCTCGCCTCTCCTCTCCTCACCTCACCTCTCCTGTCCTGTCCTGTCCTGTCCTTTAGTTTAACAACTTGGTACATAGAGCACCCAACAATTTAGAAGAATGCACGTTAAATGTAAAAACATTCTGAAATGCTTATGGGCTCTGTTGGATTATCAGGTATTTCTAATGTATATCCTTACCAAAATAGAGTTATATGGTTCTGGGTTAAACTCTTTGGCATGGGAGACATCTATCAGTCTCTAACCTAGCAGTTCAATATAAGAAAGAAGAAACATGAATTTAATTATTTTAGAAAAACCATTCTTTACATGATATTTTGCAGCAGAATTCACACCTCACCTTCAGTTTCAGAGTAAAGCTACTTCAAAGCAACTTTACTCCAACAGGAGTAATTGAACAGGTTTTCCCCTAGAACCATGGCCTGGCAATTCTGCTCATCTAGGATAATTTTAAGCTGATATTTCTTGATATGTCCATTTACTCCTTGTGTGGTTGAGATGGGTCATGCAGAGTAAACTATACTGAGTCTTCACATATCTCTAGAAAGTTCTCCAGTGGGCAGCAGCTACTACTAAGTGACTGTATTCATCTCTGCCATTTCAACTTTGTCTGGTGTTCAGAGAGAGGGAGAGAGAGAGAATGTTCTATGTCATTTCACCAAACTCTTAATCTTGATGAAGTGAGGTAGAATGACTCTCCTTTTGCACCCTAGAAGACACTTTCAATTCCACATAATGAATCAGTGGTTTTAAAGGCACTTCTTTTATACCAGACCCACGGTTCAATTTCAGAGGAAAGAAAACTCCTTGCCTTCTTGGCTATTCCTCTGTCACCTTTCTCCCACTTGTATACAGCCAGAAAAAACATAATCCTAAACAATACTGCCAGCTGAATAGTCATTTACTTCTCTTTATAACGTCCAGTGACTTCTTCCCTAAGACCTCCTCTATTAAATATTAAATGAGGGATGTCCTCCTCATCCCTACAAAACAAAACAAACACCCTCCTTCTTTGAGACAAAAACAAAACAAAATGTTAATAGTGATATAAGTTCTCATAAAATAACAGCAACAAAAATTACTATAGACAATAATGTCTGTAGGAATTCAGCACATGACATGGTTACATGTTCCAGAATAGCCAAGGGAAGCCATGGGAAGAAAGGGAGATGTGAGTGGGAACTTGGAGGATCAGTGAATTTCCATAGTGGAAAGCAGAGGGGAAGCATCTGAGTACCTTTTGTCTATGGGAAACCCTGCCCTCTCAAGCAAGAGGAGGTCCAATCTGGATGCTACTCTTTAAAGGGAACTGATCCCTAGGCTGTTCAATGTTTTCATATACATAGTTGTTGGCTCTGTGTACTCAATCTATGTCTGTCCTTAAATTAGAACTTAAATGTCAACATTAAGACAACAAAGCTTTAGTTGAAAATGGTTGGGCATACACTACTGAATATAAATTATATACTGTTTGCCAAACAAACGACTTGGGAGCATACAGACACTTTCACATTATAAGTGATATCCAGAAATAACTGTATTATGATTCTTCTGTTAACTGTAATACCAATATTCCATAATTGAGTGGTTGAGATCTGGATTTTACTCCTGTTTCCTAGTCCTAATTCTGTAAATCTCTATTTGGAAGATCATCTCTTTTTATGAGAGTTCTTCTTTTCCTTCTCCTCCTTCTCATCTTCTCCTTCTTTGTTACAGAGCACTGGCACTACAAAAGTCAGTGTTTAAAATAAAGACCCTTTTAGTTTCCAAAAGAGACTCCACTGACAATATTTCAATTTTGGCCATTTCTGATATTATTTGCTATTGTATATAAGAGTGAAAACTCAGTCAAGTCTTAACGTTTCCAGTGCAAACATTCTGGTAATGCTCTCCACAAATTGCTTGTACATTGGGTTTCTACAAGATGTTTTCTGTTGCAATGGAAGGAAAGGTACTGAAAAACTTCCTGGCTTTAGGTAGAACAAAATATCTTTTATCCTGAGGACTCAGGGGAAGGTTTGGTTTTCTCTCTGTAATAATTGGGCTTTTAAAGTTGCAAGGATGAATACTCCCTGGTTACATTAGTAAGAGGGGTTCCTGCATGGATACCAAGAAGTAGCTCACATCATGAGACTTAAAAAAAAAAAAAAATTAGGTAGGGTACCATGCAAGAAATTGTATGATACTTAGTGCTTTATTATGAGTCATTTAACAGGTGCACCTTCAAAGAGAGAGGATCTTTATGGGTCAGTCACTCTTCAATATGAATCACCCCACTGAACAGAAGTTTTCACCACAACTTTTAGTCATATTAGTCCAAGAACCTATTATGTGCCTGACACTGTATTGAGGTTTCAATCCTCTTTTTGTTGTTGTTATGTTATGTTAGTCACCATACAGTACGTCATTAGTTTTTGACGTAGTATTCCAAGATTTATTGTTTACATATAATACCCAGTGCTCTATGCAATACGTGTCCTACTTAATACCCATCATTGGGCCAACCCATTCCCCACGCCCTCCCTTCCAAAACCCTCAGTTTGTTTCTCGAGTCCACAGTCTCTCATGGTTCCCTTCCCCTCTGATTTCCCCCTCTTCCTTTTTCCCTTCCTTCTAATGTCCTCAATGCTATTCCTTATGTTCCATAAGTAAGTGAAGCTATATGATAATTGACTTTCTCTGTTTGACTTTTTTCACTTAACATAATCTCCTCCAGTCCCAACCATGATGCAAAAGTTGGGTATTCATCATTTCTGATGGAGGCATAATACTCCATAGTATATATGGACCACATCTTCTTTATCCATTCGTCTGTTGAAGGGCATCTCAGCTTTTTCCACAGTTTGGCTATTGTGGACATTGCTGCTATGAACATTGTTCTTTAAATAATACCTGACCTTCTTTGTGCTTACATTATAGTAGTCTTTCAGTTAAAAAAAAATTAGCTTTTTTTTTGTAGATGGTCAAACACAATTGACTTTGGCTCAGGGAGTAATAACCAGAATAACACAACTGGTTTCACTTGACCCAAATGGTGGTAGCCACTACAATGTTATATACACAAGACCTCCAAGAGATCTTATTATTTTTTTTTATTGGAGGGTATTTTAGGTTTATGAACTCTATGAGCACCACTCCAGGGACACATTATGCTTTGGAACTCTTTTCTCTACAGTGTGTCCAGCTCTCAGCCTCAAATGACCATCTAAGAGGAGCTGGAACTAAGTCTGGATCTTTTCTGAAAAATAGTAGTCTGGTTTCTTATGTATTTTATTTCCATGTTTATATTAGTCACAAATATCAGGTAACCTAAAAATATATAGTAAAGCTACAAAATAAGTAATGATTTAATTATGAAAAGCATGACTAACATAGTTTTACTGAAAATAAAAGAATTATTCAGACACACAGACACATCCCTTTACAATTCAGAAAACAAATTTATATGCATTTAATTTCACCTTGTAACCGACCTGCAAGACTGATTCTGGAAGCATTACTGCTCCCATTTAACAGATGAATAAACAAGGTCTCATGTTTTGAAAACGGGAGAGATAGAATTGAAACTGTGCTTGCCTGGCTAGAAGCCCAGTTCTATTTCCATGTTATGTTCTGCCGCCCCTAAAACTGCTAATTTGATTCAGCAAATATTTATTAAATGCATGATTGAGTTTTATTTTCCCCATGCTTGCTACTTGATTGACTAGTGGTTAGAACTGATTGGTATAAGTAGCAGATTCTACTAGGCAGCTTTCATAAAGGAAAGGGACATTTTGGTGTATGATTTTAAGTGATGATGCTTAACAACAGGCTTGCTAACACACTCAACACTCAGAGATAAGTACCCCATAATAAATTTACACCCAGAGTTATTTTAACAAATCATTTGATTAGTAAAGATATAATTTCAATGCTTAGAACAAGTAGAAGTGACTTAGGTGAACGACCCCAGAGCCTGGGAGTCTAGAGGTAATAAGAACAGTGTGTGTCTATAATCTCTAATCTTTACCACTCCCACCCCCTGCCACTGTCCTCTCAGATCCCAGAATTTTGTTGGTGGCACCTTTTGGCTCACTTGCCTTTCTGATGATCTGTAGCATGTATTATGAGGTATTCATTTTGCTTTCCCATCACATTGAATTTTTTATATATATCTTATGCACAGTATGATTAGGGGTAAAGAGTGTTTTCCTACTTCTTGAGGTACCTTCTTAGCTTTTAACAAAGTCATGGCACTCACTATACTTGGAGAATAAAATTAAAACATCACCAAGCAATAGAAATGCCCATTATGGAAGTAATATAAAAATGCCAAAACCCTAGCTCTCAATTCACTTCTCTGCCACTGGAGTCTATTAATTTAGCTGATTAGATTCTAAACATGTGCACCCATGTTTCTAAGGAAAAAAAAAAAAACATGGAAAGAATTTGTAGTCCTTTTAAAGAAAACATTCTACTTATTGATTCACTAAAATACTTCTTTTCCCAGAACACTTCCCATGTTTGTTCTAAGGGAGAAACGTGGTACAAAGTCTTCAGGCAGAAATTAAAGAGAGAAATATGCTTCCACTGGGAACCATTGACTATACATTTGAATAATTCTGAAATGGAAAGAAAAGTGTTCATTATTATCCTAATTCTCAAGTGTTAGGTTTCTTCCCTTCAGGGTTATAATAGAAGCAGTTTCTTATGGGTCATGAAATGGTAGCCTGAGTCTCAGGAATAGGTTTCCACAGGGTCAAGGCTGAGTGTCCTTGAAGTGGAATTAGAGAAATTTTACACTTGGCATCAAAAGTAAATCTGTGCAAGCCAACAGAGGTGGACATTAAATGAGCACTATCTACAGAGCACTTTCTGTGTTTTAGGCATAGTCCCAATGGCTGCACATCCATTATTTTATACAACCTACAAAAGTCCTCTGCAAATAAGTGATTGTGTTCTTATTTTACAAGTGAAGAAAATACATTTCGATGGGTCCAGTCATTGGGACATGAATATGGTAGCTTATTTTACTCTGTGCTTCTGCAAACGGTCTTAACACAAACTTCCCTGTTAGCCTGACCAAACTGAACAAGGTTTTTACATCCCTTAATAGCTTATTTGTTCTCAGAAGTACTTTAACTCCAGCATAGCTGAAGTTCTTCATGCCTTATTGTGATGGAATATAGTCAAAACATGATGTGCCTCATTTGGGGATTTTTTAATTTTGATACATTTTCTAACTCATGGAAAAGTTGCAAGAATAGTATGAGGAACTAATGTATAAATTCAAATAAAATAAATTCAAATAAATTCAAAATGAATATGTCATTTGCAAATATCTTCTCCCATTCTATAGGTTGTCTTTTAGTTTTACTGTTTTCTTTGCTGTACAGAAGATTTCATTTTCATGAAGTCCAAATAGTTTGCTTTTTTCCCCTTGCCTCAAGAGACATATCTAGTAAGAAGTTGATAAGGCCTGTGTCAAAGAAGTTATTGCCTATCCTCTCTTCTTGAATCTTTATGGTTTCAGATCTTACATTTAGGCTTAATCCATTTTGAATTTTTTTTAAAGATTTTATTTATTTATTTATTTATTTATTTGACAGAGATCAAAAGTAGATAGAGAGGCAGGCAGAGAGAGAGAGAGAGAGAGGAGGAAGAAGCAGGCTCCCCGCTGAGCAGAAAGCCTGATGTGGAACTCGATTCCAGGACCCTGGGATCATGATCTGAGCCAAAGGCAGAGGCTTTAACTCACTGAGCCACCCAGGTGCCCCATTTTTTGAATTTATTTTTATATGCTGTAAGAAAATAGTCTGGTTTCATTCTTTTGCATGTTGCTGTCCAGGTTTCCCAGCACCATTTGTTGAATATATTGTCTTTTTCACATTAAATATTCTTTCCTGCTTTGTCAAAGATTACTTGGCCATGTAATTATGTACTCAATTCTGGGTTTTCTATTCTGTTTCATTGATTAATGTGTCTATTTTTGTGCCAGGACCATACTGGTTTGATGACTACAGCTTTGTAATAGGAATATGACTTGAAGTCTGGAATTGTGATGATTCCAGCTTTGCTTTGCTTTTTCAAGGTTTCTTTGGCTATTTGGGGTCTTTTGTGGTCCCTTACAAATTTTAGGATATTTCTGTGAAAAATGCTGTTGGCATTATGATAGGGACTACATTAAATGTGTAAATTGCTTTGGGTAGTATAGACATTTTAACAATATTTGTTCTTCCAATCCATGGGCATGGAATGTCTTTCCATTTCTTCATGTCATCTTCAATTTCTTTCATCAGTGTTTAATGGTTTTCAGAGTACAGGTCTTTACCTCTTTGGTTAGATTTAATCTTATGTGTATCTTACTGGTTTTGGTATGACTATAAATGGGGTTGATTCCTTAATTCCTCTTTCCACAGCTTTGTTATTAGTGTATAGAAATACAAGAGATTTCTGTATGTTAATTTTGTATCCTGTGACTTTATTGATTTTGTTTATCAGTTCTAGCAGGGTTTTTTGGTGGATTTTTTTAAAGATTTTTATTTATTTATTTTTTGACCGAGAGAGACACAGAGAGAGAGGGAACACAAGCAGGGGGAGTGGGAGAGGGAGAAGCAGGAGCAGGGAGCCCAATGCGGGGCTCGATCCCAGGATCCTGGGATCATAACCTGACCTGAAGGCAGACACTTAATGAGTGAGCCACCCAGGCACCCCTTTGGTGGAATCTTTAAAATTTTCTACTTATAGTATCATGTTATCAGCAAATAGTGAAAATTGTACTTCTTCCTTGCCAATTTATGTCTTTTTGTTGTCTGATTGCTGTGACTAGGATTTCTAGTACTATGTTAAATAAAAGTGGTGAGAGTTTTGACAAAATTTTGTCAATTTTTGACAAAATTATTGACAAAATTTTGTTAATTTCCTGGCACTATAGGAAAAGCTCTCTGTTTTCCCCCATTGAGGTTGATATTAGCTGGGAGGAGGGGATTCTTATATGGTCCTTATTACATTCCCTCTAAGTTTACTTTGTTGAAGGTTTTTATCGTGAATGAAAGTTGTACTTTTTTAATGCTTTTTCTGCACCTATTAAAATGATCATATGGTTCTTGTTCTTTCTTTTATTAATGTGATGTATCATGTTGATTGATTTGTGAAAATTGAACCACATTTGCAACCCAGGAATAAATCCCACTTGGTCATGGTGAATGAGTCTTTTAATGTATTGTCAGATTCAGTTTGCTAGTATTTGGATGAGAATTTTTGCATTCTGTTCATCGGGGATGTTGTCATGTAAGTTGTCTTTCTTTGTGGTGTCTTTACCTGGCTTCAGTGAATAGGCATTAACTCTTCTTTAAATGTTTGGTAGAATTCACCAAAGAAGGCATTTGGCCCTAGACTTTTGTTAACTCAAAGTTTTTTGATTACTGATTTAATTTCTTTCCTAGTTATCAGTCTATTCAGGTTTTCAATTTCTTCCTGTTTCAGTTTTGGTATGGTATATATTTTTAGGAATTTATCTATTTCTTCTAGGTTGTACCATTTATTGGAATATAGTTTTTCATACTATTCTCTTATAATTGTATTTCTGTGCTGTTTGTTGTTTTTTTCTCCTCTGTCATTTGTGATTATATTTATTTGGGTCCTTTCTCTTTTCTTTTTGATAAGTCTGACTAGAGATTTGTCAATTTTATTAATTTTTTCAAAGAACCAACTCCTGGCTTCGTTGATCTGGCCTATTGTTCTTTAGTTTCTATATTATTTATTTCTGTTCTAATCTTTATGATTTCTTTTCTTCTGTTGGTTTTGGCCTTCATTTGTTTTTCTTTTTCTTGCTCCTTTAGATGTAAGGTTAGATTGTGAGTTTGAGATTTTTCTTACTTTTTGAGGTAAGCTTGTATTGTTATATACACCCCTCTTAGGACCACTTTTTCTGCATCTCAAAGGTTTTGAACCATTGTGTTTTCATTTCCATTTGTTTTCATAAATTTAAAATTTCTTCTTTGATTTCCTGGTTGACCCACTTATTGTTTTTTATTGTTTGGTAGCATGTTATTTTACTGCCATGTATTTGTGGTCTTTCCAAATTTTTTCTTGTGGTTCATTTCTAGTTTCATAGCATTGTGGTAAGGAAAGATGCATAGTATGATTTCAACCTTTCTGTATTTGTTGAGGCTTGTTTGTGACCTAATACGTGATCTATTCATATGTACTTGAAAAGAGTGTGTGTTCTGCTGTTTTAGGTTAGAATGTTCTGAATATATATGTTAAATTCAACTGGTCCAGAGTGTCATCCAAGGCCACTGTTTCATTCTTTATTTTCTGTTTAAATGACCTGTCCATTGATAAAATTTGAGTGTCAAAGTCCCCTATTATTATTGTTATTATCAATTAGTTTTTAACGAATTATTTTAGATATTTTGGTGCTATCATGTTGGGTTCATTAATATTTACAAATATTTTATCTTCTTGTTGGATTGTCCCACTCATAAGTACATAATGCCTTTATTTGTCTCTTTTTATAGTCCATTTGAAAGTCTAGTTCATCTGATATGAGTATTGCTTCTCTGGCTTTCTTATGACATCCACTTGTGTGATAAATGTTTCTCCATCCCCTCACTTTTGATATCTGGGTGTCTTTGAGTCCAAAATTAGTCCAATTGTAGGCAGCATGTAGATGGGTCTTGTTTTTTCTTTTTTCTTTTCTTTTTTTAATCCATTCTGTCACCCTGTCTTTTTTTTTTTTTTTAAGGTTTTTTATTTATTTATTGACAGAGAGATCACAAGTAGGCAGAGAGGCAGGCAGAGAGAGAGAGAGGGGAAAGCAGGCTCCCTGCTGAGCAGAGAGCCTGATGCGGGACTCGATCCCAGGATCTTGAGATCATGACCTGAGCTGAAGGCAGTGGCTTAACCCACTGAGCCACCCAGGCGCCCCACCCTGTCTTTTAATTGGCACCTTTAGTCCATTTACATTCAAAATAATTATAGATAGATCAATATTTATTTCCTGCTTGCTTTTTTATTGTTTCTGGAGATTTTCTCTGACCCTTTCTTGTCTTTGTCACTTTTGGCCTCTCCTTTACACCCAAATGTTCCCCTTTAATATTTCTTGCAGGGCTTATTTAGTGGTCATGAACTGATTTAGTTTTGTTTTTCCTGGAAAACTCTTTATCTTTCCTTCTATGCTGAATGATACTCTTGCTGGATGGAATATTCTTGGCTACAGATTTTTTCCCATCCAGCATATTGAAGATATCATGCCACTCTCCTCTGGCTTGCCAAGTTTCTGTTGAGAAATCTCTAACTAGCCTTATGGGCTTTCCCTTGTAAGTTAAGGACTTCTTTTGTCTTGCTGCTTTTAAGATTTTTTTCTTTATCGTTATATCTTACAAATTTAGTTACAGAATTCTTGGTCTTGACCTGCTTTTGTTAATTTTGATAGGAGTTCTTTGTGCCTCCTGGATCTGGATGTTTGTTTCCGTCCCACTTTAGGGAAGTTTTCTGCCATTATTTTTTAAAATATATCTTAGATCTGCCCCCTTTTCTCTATCTTCTTCTTCTGGAACTCCTATAATATGAATGTCATTATGTTTGATGGAGTCACTGAGTTCCCTAAATCTGTTCTTGTGTTTCATAATTCTTCTTTCTCTCTTTTGTTCACCTTCATTATTTTTTATATTATTTTGTCTACTAGGTCAACAATTTGTTCCTCTGCTTCTTCCAGCCTCTGCTTATTACATCAAGCCTGTTTTCAATCTTGTTTTTGCATTCTTCATCTCTGATTCTTTTTAAATTCTTCTGTCTCTGTGGTAGGGTCTCACTAATATCTTTATTCTTTCTAGCCCAGTGAGTATCCTTACGATTGCTGCTTTAAGTTCTCCATTAGGCATGTCACCTATATCTGTTTTGCTTAGATGTTTGGTCTTTGCCTTATTTTGTTTTTTCATTTGTGATAAATTCCTTTGTCTTGTTATTTTATCTAAGTCTCTGCCTTCTGCTGTGTGTTAGAAAATCTAGTTATGGGGGCACCTGGGTGGTTCAGTTGGTTAAGCATCTGCCTTTGGCTCAGGTCATGGTCCCAGGGTTCTGGGATTAAGTCCAGCATTGGGCTCCCTGCTCATCAGGGAGCCACCTTCTCCCTCTCCTTCTGCGCTTCCCTATTTGTGCATTCTCTCTCTTTCTCTCTTTCAAATAAATAAAATATCCTTTAAAAAAGAAAAAAAAAAAAAAGGAAAAGAAAAGCCAGTTATGTCTCCTGCTCCTGAAATTAATGGCCTTATGAAGAAGATATCAAGTACTGACCAGGGCCTAGCATTTCAGAAAGTGTTTTTGATGTGTTGTGCATTCACTTTGCTGTTGTGTTTTGGTCTATCCTTCAGGCCTGTCATCTGCAGAGGCCCTTCTTGCCTGCAGAGCAGTGTTTGGTCCCTGGCCTGAATGTTATGAGTTTTAACTGATGTGCTCTGGTCTGCTTGTGAAATGAGACCTTCCACCAATTCCACCAGAACTGAGGCCCTACAGAACACTCTGGTTTGGAAATGTGATGTGGGCACAGGTTTGCTCTGGCCTTCTGCAGGAGGGGCCCACCATACTGGGACTGAGGCAAGATTTATTGAGAAAAGCAGTCCCACCAGAGCACAGTGGGCCAGGGCTTGGTGTAAGCAAGTTAAATACCACTGTCCATGCTATAGTACTTCCCACAGGTAGCTCTGTGTTAATGCTGAGGGGCAGGGAAGAGAAATGGAACCAGCCAGCTCCTTTGTTCCTGGTGAGGTGTCTCCATGAATACTGCTTCTCAGGGATGTGCTCTGAGAAGAGTGAATAATCTCCCCACTGTGGACCCCAGGCATTCTTCAGATAACCGTTTCCACAGTGTCTGCCCCCAAGTTTTTTTGCCTGCTTTATCTTTAGGAGCAGTGTAGTACCCTCTGGTCTCTATCCCAGCCAAGCCTGCCACTGACCTTTAGAAATCCAGGCTTTAAGCCACACTGGTTGCAAGAACTCACAAAATTCACCTCCTCTTGTTTTATAAGCCAATGACTTTGAGGGAATGTTCTCCAGGTTCATTCCTCTTGTGTACCTTTCTCTCTCACCCCTCTCTGAGACCATGGCTCCCTCCTCTCTGAAAGCACTATGATCCATTTATCCCTTAAACCACATCTCCACATTTCCTACCTTCTTCAGTGTGGCTCCCTTCTCTCCTTTTAGTTGTAGAGTTTGTTCTGTCAATCTTCAGGCCAATTTCTGGGTATTTAGGTTGATTTGATAGTTATCTGGTTGTGTTTGTGGGACAAGACTAGCCTAGGGTCCTCTTCTACTGCCATCTTCCTCTAGTCTCTTATTTGTATTCTGACCCATTTGTTTTATCATTCTCTTTCTCCCTCTATTCCATGTATTATATTATGTGCATATGTGCATATTTCTTTTCTGATTCATTTGAGAGTAAGTCCAAAAACTTCATATCCATTTTCCCCCATATACTTTATGGTATACTTTCCAAGAGCAAGGATACACTCTTAAATAATCATAGTACAGGTATCAAAATCTTAAGGTTAAGAAGTAATGCAATACTGTTATCTAAATTGTGGCCCACATTTAAATATCATCAATTTTCCAAGAATCTCCTTTTGTTTTTCCCAGTTCAGAGTCTAATCCAGAATCATATGTGCTTTTAGTTGTCTTGCTTATTTGTTCTTCTTTAATCTGGATATTACTCATCCCCCCAGACCTCCTTTTTTCTTTTTCTTTCTTTTTTGGACTTTCTTTAACTGGGCAATTTCAAAACACATGATTTTTTGAAGAATTGCCCTTCATTTTGGTTTGTATGATATCTGCTCTTACTTAGATTCAGGTTACACATTTTAGCAGATATATTATATATGAAATTTTATGTTCTTCTCAGTGTTTCATAGTAAGAGACACATGATATTGATTCATCTGAGTATTGATATATATCAATGATATTAGCTTTGAATCATTTGGTTAAATTACCAGCCTTCCCGATAAGACTACTATTTTCCCTTTGTAATTAATGTAATTTATAAAGATATACTAAGTAATTTATGGTTGAAATGATGTAACTACTCTTTAATCAAACTTTCACCTGCTCATTTTAGCATCCATTACTGATTTTTCTAACTCCATTATTTCTCCTATAACTATTACATAGAATTCCACTGCAAGAGAGACTCTTCCCTTGTTCATTTATTTATATGTTCATTCATTTATTTATGTCACTCTATGGACCCATGAATTCTAACTTTATTCATTAGATTATAGTCCATTCATTACTATCATTATTTATTTTGAGGCTCAAATTGTCCCAGATTTAATCAATGCAAGTCCCTACAAGCTTAGCTCCTATGTCTTTTTAACATGCCTGAGGTTCCTAGAACATCCATCACTTTCTGATTCAAGTTAATCTTTTGTACTGTCTTTTAAAGGGCTGTGTGAGACTTTCTCTAGTTTCTCTAGATGTACTTTCTCTTTCTTGCTCTCTTGTCTTAGTTTACTACTTGTGGACACTTTGAAAACACACTGTACTACCTGGACTAGTCTTTCTTTCAGTGATTGAGGTTAAACATGTTTCTAGTTCCATGGACCATGTGAAATGGCAGGCTAGTTCCAAAATCAAGTCCTCTCTGTTATGCATGTACTCTAAAAATGTGAATATCAGCATTTGGACAGTTCTTTAAATTTCTAATTTGCATCCATGCCTCTATAACCTCCCCTTGTGGTAGATGTAGTGCTGTGTGGCTCAGAATGTATTCTTATGAGTTAATTAAGAGGCGTGTGGAACAGAGATTGTGTACTTGCACCAACAATATGAGTACCACAAATATAAATGGTAACTTAACAGGTTCAGAGCATACCATGTGAAAATGGAGTGCCAAGGAGAGGGGCCCAAGAACTTCTACATACCATTGACTGATTCAATGGAAATGAATAAAGTATATCTTAATACTTGATGCCTATTACTTAATTGCTGTGACTTTAGAAAAGTCATTCACCATGTCCAATTTTTAGTTTCTTCATCTGCAAAAAATGGAAAATGTGACATTTGCTCTTTGAATTTGAAGAGGCTTTTAGTAGAATGCAACTGTAAAGATAATGTGTTGCTAAAATACATACTCAGTTTATTGAATTCATTTTAATATTTACTTTGTCAAGTTAAATGTAGTACATAAACATTGAGTAGAGCTGTCTAGAAAAAATGTAAAACTAAAGTGGCAAGTCCATCAGCTATCTTGATATTGATGAAGCTGCATAGATTTCTTTACATGATGGGGGGGGAGTCAATACTCTGATACATAGTCTGTACAACGTAGCATGGATATTGAGTATGAAACTATGTCAGCAGCTCTTCAAGCATTCAGACTCTAGTCCTTTCAAGACTGGAGCCAGAACAGAAACTCAGTATCACTATTCTTCCTGATAATTATTCTGCCTTCTAACTATTCATCTAGAAGTAATGTTTCCACCATGAGAGGAGTTGATTGGCATTGTTTTTCATAGGTCAATGAGAAGGAAATTTACTGAGTAGAATTTGATCCCAGATGTCTTAGAGGCTGCCGCCATCCACCATTTTAGGTTACATGTTACTTCTATAGTTCACTTTGGCCAGGATGAAAGGGGTAGTTTTACTGAATCATTGTGGCAGGGCATGTAACCTAGGGAGAAATAAACTTCCAAAGTTCACTTTCCTTAAGGGAAATGAAGCATAAATAGAGCATCATAGGGTGTGAAAAACACTAGGGTATTGCTCTATATTAGTTCATAAGCACAGAAAAATGTTTCCCAGAAGACAAACAGACAAAATCCACTATCCTGCCAAGTACCTTGGCTCTGATTTGTGCCTCATTTTAATGATATCCTCTCTTACAACTTCCTCCTTAAAATTGAAATAGCTTTGCTTTTGCATATTGTGCCATCACGTTAATTGATTATGAGATGTTGATAACATAGCAGCGAGAAGATCCATAACAAATGAATTGTATCATGGCTGATAAATATTTACTGCTGGTATAACCAACTAGCTCACTGCATGCCATATAGCAAGTGCTCAGTAGGTGCTGGATTCTTTTATCTTCTTGAACACATCTAGTTTTACATACATGCTTTGCCCACAATAATGTTTTCTAAATTCTGGAAAAATTAAATCAGTAGAATCAATTTTATCATGATATAGTATGGATTTTCTAAACTGATCATGTTTTGTGAATTAAGAGTCAGAATTCTGACAATTATTTTCCATAGCCAACTACTTAGTGCAAAGTGCACCTAAAGGTGTGTTAGAGGATTCATGTTATCTTACCTCAATTCTAAAGGACAAAAGTAAAACTCAACTGTAACTTGTTTGCTATATATTCTAAGCTAATGAGAACAATGACCCAAAAAAGTATCCAAGGCAAGCACTAGGCCAGTAGCAAAAAGTTCCAGGACAACATACCTCCCCATAACTAGACTAGTCTCAAGCCACAAAGAGCCATACATTAATGTTTTAAGCAGATAAGCTTTTCAAACATCATTTTTTAAACCTCAAATATCATTAATCCCTCATTTTTACCCTCCTCTAAAAATACATCCCAAACTAGAGTGCCTTAAATAGGAAATCTCACATTTGTTTACATATGTTACCAGAACATATTTTGATATTTAGTTATTAAGTTACTTATACTTATTACAGTATGTGAATGATATAAAGTAATAATATTCACAGTTTTGAAATTTCAAGTAAAACATTTTCCACAAATATACCTGTTTTTTAAAGCATACAATCTTCAATTTTATTATCTTGTCTCATAAGTCAAAATAAATATATGTATAAAAGTGCTAAAAATCTTCATATGTAGTGACATATGAGGGAATGTGATGTAAGATATAATGAATGATTTGTCAACATTATACTGAAAACTCTTTACTAATACTGCTAGAGAGAGCTTAAGCTTTTTCATTATCTGTACATTAAAGCCCATAATAGTTAAAATCAAAGCAATGTATCAAAGTAAAATTAAAGGAACTAAGTTCAGTCAGTTTTATTATCATTACATTCAGGACTTTATAACATAGAAAGTGAAATAACATCTTATAAAAGCAGAATCAAATTATACTTTTGTTTTATTACCAGTGCTGTTTTAAGATTTCACATCTTACAGCTAATCCACTGCAACTGATTTTTATGCATAAATTATCTATTTCTAAAACTTTCTGTCAAGCTACATTGAAACTTCATACTGACAAATGATTAAAATATTAACATATTTATAATTTTATTTTTTTAAATTTATTTAATTTTATTTTTTTCAGTGTTCCAAAAATCACTGTTAATGCACCACACCCAGTGTTTCATGCAATATGTGCCTTCCTTAATACCCACCACCAGGCTCACCCAACCCCCCCACCCCTCCAAAACCCTCAGTTTCTTTCTCAGAGTCCACAGTCTCTCTTTCATGCTTTGTCTCCCCCTCTGATTTCCCCCATCTCACTTCTCCTCTCCATCTCTCAATGTCTTCTGTGTTATTCCTTATGCTCCACAAGTAAGTGAAACCATATGAGAATTGACTCTCTCTGCTTGACTTATTTCACTCAGCATAATCTCCTCCAGTCTCGTCCATGTTGATATAAAATTTGGGTATTCATCTTTTCTGATGGAGGCATAATACTCCATTATATATATGGACCATATCTTCCTTATCCATTTATCTGTTGAAGGGCATCTTGGTTCTTTCCACAGTTTGGCAACTGTGGACATTGTTGGTATGAGCATTGGGGTACAGATGGCCCTTCTATTCACTACATCTGTATCTTTGGGGTAAATACCCAGTAGTGCAATTGCTGGGTCATAGGGTAGCTCTATTTTTAATTTCTTATGGAATCTCCACACTGTTTTCCGAAGTGGCTGCACCAACTTGCATTACCACCCATGGTGTAAGAAGGTTCCCCTTTCTCCATGTCCTCTCCAACACATGTTGTTTCCTGTCTTGCTGCTTTTGGCCATTCTAACTGGTGTAAGGTGGTATCTCATTGTGGTTTTGATTTGAATCTCCCTGATGGCTAATGCTGATGAACATTTTTTCATGTGTCTGTTAGCCATTTGTAAGTCTTCTTTGGAGAAGTGTCTGTTCATATCTTCTGCCCATTTCTCAACATGATTATCTCTTTTGTGTGTGTTGAGTTTGAGGAATTCTTTATAGATCTTGGATATCAGCCCTTTGTCTGTAGTGTCATTTGCAAATATCTTCTCCCATTCTGTGGGTTGCCTCTTTGTTTTGTTGACTGTTTCCTTTGCTGTGAAGAAGTTTTTGATCTTGATGAAGTCCCAAAAATTCATTTTCAGTTTTTTTTTCCTTTGCCTTTGGGGACATGTCTTGAAAGAAGTTGCTGTGCCTAATGTCAAAGAGGTTACTGCCTATGTTCTCCTCTATGATTTTGACAGATTCCTGCCTCATATTGAGGTCTTTTATCTATTTCAAGTTTATCTTTGTGTATTGTGTAAGAGAATGGTCGAATTTCATTCTTCTACATATAGCTGTCCAATTTTCCTAGCACCATTTATTGAAGAGGCTATCTTTTTTCTACTGTATATTTTTTCCTGCTTTGTCGAAGATTATTTGACCATAGAGTTGCAGGTCCATATCTGGACTCTCTTTCTATTCTGTTCTACTGGTCTATGTGTCTGTTTCTGTGCCAGTACCATGCTGTCTTGGTGATCACAGCTTTGTAGTAGAGCTTGAAATCAGGCAACATGATGTCCCCAGTTTTGTTTTTCTTTTTTTCAACACTTCCTTAGCAATTCGGGGTCTCTTCTGGTTCCATACAATTTTTAGGATTGTTTTTTCCAGTTCTTTGAAAAATTCTGGTGGAATTTTGATTTGGATGGCATTGAAAGTATAGATGGCTCTAGGTAGTACAGACAGTTTAACAACGTTTATTCTATCGATCCATGAGATTGGAAAGTTCTTCCATCTTTTTGTGTCTTCTTCAATTTCTTTCATGAGTGTTTTGTAGTTCCTCGAGTATAGATCCTTTACCTCTTTGGTTAGGTTTATTCCCAGGTATCTTATGGTTCTTGGTGCTATAGTAAATGGATTTGATTCTCTAATTTCCCTTTCTATATTTTCATTGTTAGTGTATAAGAAAGCAATTGATTTCTGTACATTGATTTTGTATCCTGCCACATTACTGAATTGCTGTATGAGTTCTAGTAGTTTGGGGGTGTAGTCTTTTGGGTTTTCCCTATAAAGTATCATGTCATCTGCGAAGAGAGAGAGTTTGACTTTTTCATTGCCAATTTGGATACCTTTTATTTCTTTTTGTTGTCTGATTGCTATTGCTAGGACTTCTATTACTATGTTGAACAACAGTGGAGAGAGTGGACATTCTTGTTGTGTTCCTGATATCAAAGGGAAGGTTGTCAGCTTTTCCCCATTGAGGATTATATTTGCTGTGGGATTTTCATAGATAGATTTTACAAAGTTGAGTAATATTCCCTCTATCCCTATACTTGGAAGGGTTTTAATCAGGAATGGAAGTTGTATCTTGGCAAATACTTTTTCTGCATCAATTGAGAGGAACATGTGTTTCTTCTCTCTTCTCTTATTGATTTGTTCTATCACACTGATTGATTTGAGAATGTTGAACCACCCTTGCATCCATGGATAAAACTCACCTGGTCATGGTGGATAATCTTTTTAATGTACTGTTGGATTCTATTAGCTAGGATCTTGAGAATCTTGGCATCCATATTCATCAGGGATATTGGTCTGAAATTCTCCTTTTTTGGTGGGATCTTTGCTTGGGTTGGGGATCAGGGTAATGTTGGCTTCATAAAAAGAGTATGGAAGTTTTCCTTCTGTTTCTATTTTTTAAACAGCTTTTGGAGAATAGATATTATTTCTTCTTTGAATGTCTGGCAGAATTCTCCAGGGAATCCATCAGGTCCTGGGCTCTTGTTTTTAGGAGGTTTTTGATTACTGCCTCAATCTCATTACTACATATTGGTCTATTCAGGTTGTCAATTTCTTCCTGATTCAGTTTTGGAAGTTTATAGGTTTCCAGGAATACATCCATTTCATCTAGATTGCTTAACTTGTTGGCATATAACTGTTGGTAATAATTTCTGATGATCGTTTCTATTTCTTTGGTATTAGTTGTTATCGCTCCCTTTTCTTTCATAATTTTATTAATTTGAGTCTTCCTTCTTTTCTTTTGGATTAGTGTGGCCAGTGGTTGATCAATATTTTTGATTCTTTCAAAAAACCAGCTTCTAGGTTCAATGATATGTTCTATTCTATCTCTAGTTTTTATCTCATTGATCTCTGCTCTAATCTTGATTATTTCCCTTCTTTTGTGTGGGGTTGGCTTAATTTGTTGTTGATTCTCCAGTTCTTTAAGGTGTAAAGACATCTGGTGTATTCTTGATTTTTCAATTTTTTTGAGTGAAGCTTGGATGGCTATGTATTTGCCCCTTAGGACCACCTTTGCTGTATTCCATGGGTTTTGTACCCATGTGTCTTCATTCTCATTGGTTTCCATGAATCGTCTAAGTTCTTCTTTGATTTCCTGGTTGATCCAAACATTCTTAAGCAGGGTGGTCTTTAGCTTCCGAGTGTTTGAATTCCTTTCAAACTTTTTCCTGTGGTTAAGTTCCATTTTCAAAGCATTGTGGTCTGAGAATATGCAAGGAACAATCTCAGTCTTTTGGTATCAATTGAGCCCTGATTTGTGACCCCATATGTGGTCTATTCTGGAGAAAGTTCTGTGTCCACTCAAGAAGAATGAGCATTCCATTGTTTTAGGGTGGAATGTTCTATATATATCTATGAGGTCCATCTGGTCCAATGTGTCATTTGATGCTCTTGTTTCTTTATTGATTTTCTGCTTGGATGATCTGTCTATTACTGAGAGTGGTGTGTTAAGATCCCCTACTATTAATGTACTCATATCATTATGACTCTCTATCATGATTAACAGTTGTCTTATGTAGTTGGCTGCTCCCGTATTGGGGGCATAATATTTACAATTGTTAGAACTTCTTGGTGGATAGATCCTTTAAGAATGATCTAGTGTTCTTCTTTATCTCTGACTACAGTCTTTAGTTTAAAATCTAATTTATATGATATGAGAATCACTACCCCAGCTTTCTTTTGAGGCCCATTGGCATGAAAGATGCTTCTCCATCCCTTCACTTTAAGTCTGGATGTATCCTTAGGTTCCAAATGGGTCTCTTTTAGACAACAGATGGACAGGTTCTGTTGTTTTATCCAATCTGCAACCCTGTGCCATTTTATGGGACTGTTTAGGCAATTCACTTTGAGAGTGATTATTGAAAGATACGTTTTTATTGACATCATGTTGCTTGTGAAGCCCTTATTTCTATAGATTGTCTCCGTAAGTTTCTGTTCTATGACACTCTTGGGTTCTTTCTTCTTTTGTAGAACCCCCCTTCCCTTAATATTTCTGGTAGTGTCAGCTTGGTGGTCTCATACTCTTTTAAACCTTGCTGGTCTTGGAAGCTCTTTATTTCTTCATTCATTTTGAATGTCAACCTGGCTGGATAAAGTATTCTTGGTTGCATATTCTTCTCATTTAGTGCCTTGAATATGTCTTGCCAGTCCTTTCTGGCTTTCCAGGTTTCTGTGGGCAGGTCTGACATTATTCTGATGGGCCTTCCTCTGTACGGAAAGAATCTCTTCCCCCTAGCTGCTCTCAGGAGCTCCTGTCTAAAATTATGATTAATCAGTCTCACAATCAAGTCTTGAGGTTTTTCTAGATTTGTTGATCTTGAGGGGTGATCTTTCTGCCTCTAGGACATGAACACTGATTCCATTCCCCAGACTGGGAAAATTTTCATGGAGAATTTGTTTGACTATATCTTCTAGTCTTCTCTCTTTCTCCACCCCCTCAGGGATCCCAATAATTCTGACGTTGGGACATTTCCTTGTTCCATTTATTTCCCTAATTCTGTTTTCATGGTTTCTAAGCCGTTTCTTCCATGCCTACTGCTGCTCCTTTTTCTCTATTAGTTTGTCCTCTAGATCACTATTTCTGTCTTCTGCCTTGGTTACCGTAGCTGTTAGAGTTTTTAGATTAGATTAGATCTCATTGATAGCATTTTGAACTTCTTCCCAGGCAGATTTCACTTCTGCCCTTAGAGATTCTATGTTGTCACTAATGGTTTTCTCCAACCTAGTCATTGCCTGGATAATTGTTACCCTGAATTCACTTTCTGACATACTGTTTATGTCCATTTCCAAGAGTTCTGATGGAGAGGGCACAGTGTCTGAATTTTTCCACTGTTGGGTGTTCCTTCTCCTAGTCATTTTGGTGAGAGGTGGTTGAGGGGATATATAGCTGAATATATCAACCACAATCCAAGAGAGGTGCACCCTGGAAAGCTTCTGAGCAATCAGAAGTCACCAATAAAAAGAAAGAAAAAAAGAAAAGGAAAAAAGAGGGAAAGAGAGAAAGAGAGAGGGAAAGAAAGAGACAACCTAGCCAGAATGGGCCTCAAAGGTAAGCTTTATAAGGTATATAAACAAAAACGGACAAACGAAAAGACTGCCAAAAGTAAATGACAAGGAAAAAAAAAAAAAAAAAGAACCCAGCCAAAATGAACCCCAAGGATAAGATTTATATAATACCAGAACAAAAACAAATACAGAGAAACACTGACAGCAGATAAAGATGGGAGGGTGGTTATAAATACTCGATGTGGGCAAGGAAGGTTATTTTGATTCTTCCTGAGTGTATTTTGATATCTTTGTTAAAGGACTCAACTTGCCAGAGATAAAGGGAGATTAAAACTGGTTTATATATAGGAGTAGTATTGATTAGGGAAAGAGGATTACCTTGAAGCTTATATCTATATGTATATTTTAAAAAATAGAAAAGAAAAAAAATGGGTGTATGTATGAAAAAAGTACAAGTTAAAAGGTTAATATGGAATATGTTGTATTAAACCTCTAGTTTTAATGTTAAGTAGGTTAAAATAATTAAAAAGAACAAGAATAGAATAAATTAAAAATAATAGTTGTATCTATGAAATAAACAGATTTTAGGGTAATACCGGGAGCTTAATACATTGTTTTCTCCTGATAATGGGGTTTTACTGTTTCATGGGGATCCTGTGGTGTTGTCCTCTCGTACTTTTGGCTGGCTTTCTGGGGGAGGGGCCTGTCCCATTGTTTTTCAGTCAGTCTTCCTTGGGTTGAGTCCTTCTTCTCCCTATCAAGGGAATGGGCTCTGTGGAAACCAGTTTTTCAGGCTTTTGTTCTCTGGAAGATTTTGTTCTTTGGAGGCTTTTTGCTTTTCAGAGGTTTAGTGGAAAGCAAACTGCAGTGGGTTAAAGCCTCTGCCTTCAGCTCAGGTCATGATCCCAGGGTCCTGAGATTGAGGCTCGCATTGGGCTCTCTGCTCAGCAGGGAGCTTGCTTCCCCCCTCTCTCTCTCTGCCTACTTGTGATCTCTCTGTCAAATAAATAAATAAATAAATATCTTAAAAAAAATAAAAAAGAAAGAAAGAAAGCAAACTGCACCCAGACCTCCGTCTTGGAGAGAAGCCTCAATCTGCCCCCCTCTGGGTGGTCCAGAACACACAGACTCCCCCTCTGCAAACTTTGCTGAACTGTGCAAACTCCCACAGGCAGTGCACGTTCCTAGCCACTGTCTCAGAGGTCGCCCGAAGCACTTGCTTGTCTCTGCACCCCATCCCACTAAACTGCAAGTGATATTGGTCCAGGGAGCCTGCTTCTGGTGGCTGCCTTTGCTAGGACTGTTGTCTGGGGTCCAGACTTCAGGGTTTCACAGGTTGCTGGACCAGAGATAGCGCACTGAGTTCCTCCAGGCCTGGGCTGGAGGTGTTCAGACTCTAAGCCAGTCCTAGAGATGGTTAGCTAGCACCCTGACAGAGCTCTCTCAGGTGCAGGTGAGGAGCATGGTTCAGACCCAGGTCACGCAGTGCATGCATAGTGCAAAAGGCTGTAGCTCTAGAGAGTGCAGGCTGGTGCCCACATCAGACTCCCTCATGCAGGGGTGGGAGTGCACCCAGCTGAGTGGTGGTACAAGCCACACAATCCTGGGGGCTCCCCCGTACTCTCTCTGGCGCGGGTGGTCACTGGTGGTGGACATCCTGGGACCGTGGGTTTAGGCCCATGTCCATGATTACCCAATTCCACCAGTTGCCCCTTAAGGTCTTTTGCTCTTTTTGAGTGCTTTTAACCAGACTCCAAGTTAATGCTGGTCCCCAATCACAGGGCACTTTCATATTGGGGTATTAGTTTTCAATGGGTTGATTCTGGTGGCTCCCTCTCCCTTCTGTTTATCCTCCGATATCAGTCCAAGCATTCCCACTCTGCTTTACCTCTCTGCTGGTGTCTTCTGCCCCCGTAGAGATCCAGAAATGTATAATCCAAAACTCAGGCTGATTTTATGGGTGTTCAGAGTGTTCTGATAGATAATTAGCTCACTTTAGGAGACCAGTTGAAACAGGGTCTCCTACTTCTCTGTCATCTTCCTCCTCCCTCTGCTATAATTTTTCAAGTATAACCTAAATTTGCTAATTTTGATATAGTTGCTAATGGTAACTAATGTATTTTGTCTGTATTTATCATTCTGCCATTTATGAAGAAAGCATATGCTGCTCTCATTAGGAAAGTTGGCATGAATATAATTTGCATGGCCTTACACAAGGCTTTTTAGTTGGAAAGGGTAAATGTCTTTAGGCAGTCTCTGGATTAAAATAAAAAATCAGCTCCCCAAATGCCTCAAAGCTGGATCAGTGGCAAGTCAGTCTTGATGAGCTTTCGTAAAGCTGGGCTTTTATTCTTGGCAAGACGAGGAAAGTCTTACTGGACTTATCTTTTTCATTTAAAAATACAAACCACAAGTCTATAGCAACCAAAGCCATTTCCAGTAAGCACTGTCATGATTTAATAATTGAGGGCTAAAACTATCAAAGTGAACTATTTTTTTCCTATTCCTTCCATAAAATATAATTGAGCTTTTAGACTTAACATTGACAAAACAGATCCATGAAATACACAAAATTCCAGAGAATAAATTTACAGCAGAGATAAGAAAAACACCTTCTACTTAGAGGCCAAGATGATTCATAAGTAATGTACATTTGGGACTTGCAATACCTTTGAATCACTTAGTTAAGGATGCATAATCTCTTGACAGTGTCTTTGCTTCTGTCTTGCCTTTGCACACAAGTCTATTATTTACATAGAAGCCAGAGAAATCCTTTTAAAAGAGAAATCAGTGCATGTCTATCCCCTGCTCAGGGACTTTCCATGAGTTGTTTTCTCTTTGTGGGACACTCTTCTGAAGTTATCAGTACAGTTGACCATCTCATGCCATTTGGGTCTCTACTTAGATGTCACCTCCTCAAAAAGTTCCCTAAATGCCCTAAAAGCAAATGTTACTCTTGTTTCCTCTGCTTTATTTTTTTAACACTTTTCAGAAACAGATACTTAAGAATCCATTTGTTTATCTATGATGTAACATGCCCAGTCACCACTGTATCGCCAACACCCAAAGAAGGGTCTAGCACATTCTGGATAATGAAAAATATCCATTGAATAAATTAAGGAATAGATACCCAAAATAGACCGTCCAAGAACATAAAACTCACTAAGAGGGTGCGTTGAACAAAGGAGGAGTAACTACACAGTGGTCAAGACTTGGCAGGAATCAAAGAAATGGTCTAAATTATTTCTAAAGTTGAAGTGGGCAGGTGAATGTTTCATTTTGGGGACACAATTAGAGAAAGTTTCCAGTTTATTAGAGCAATCAAAATCAATAAGGAAATAAGAAAATATGCAAATATTCCTTTCCCCAGTCATCATTTTTTGTAAAATCTTTTTTTAAAGCATAAGTATATGAAGACTAGAATATCTCACAAAAATAATTTTTCAAAGTTTGTATATATATATATAAACTTTACAAAATTCATATATAAACTGCAAAATTAGTATTATACACACACACACACACACACACACACACACACACACTCCTTCTTGCTATTTCTGAACCAGCTTTCATCTTTATGGCAATAGTAAATTTGTGATCAGTGAGTCTCTTCTCCTAAAGTTTACTTGTATTTTGATCATGATCTCCTAAGGCAAAAAAAAAAAAAAAATAAAAAAAAAAAAAAAGAAGAAGAAGAAGAAGGGGAAGAAGAAGAAGGAAAAGAAGAAGAAAACTTTCTCCGGTGCCAAAAAATCTCATGTCATAATTACACAGTGATCTCCTTAAGGAAAGGAGTGGTTTCATTCTCTCTGTATATCCTCTTATTGTAGCACACTCACTCATAGAAACTGTGGTCAAGAAATATGAGCTTCTGGGTGCCTGGGTGGCTCAGTGAGTTAAGCCTCTGCCTTCGGCTCAGGTCATGATCTCAGGAGTCTTGGGATCGAGTCCCACATCGGGCTCTCTTCTCAGCGGGGAGTCTGCTTCCTTCTCCCTCTGCCTGCCTCTCTGCCTACTTGTTATCTTGATCTCTCCCTCTCTCTCTCTCTCTGTCAAAATAAATAAATAAATCTTTAAAAAAAAAAAGAAATATGAGCTTCTGATGTTGTTGGACAAATGTTTCAAAACAGGTGCAAGGCATGTATATTAGCAGTTCCTGGGATTAGAAGCGGAGAGATAAGTAGAATCTTGCAGAAGACCTTCTACCAATTCATTCTAGGACCATGGAAACTAATTGAGCCAAAGAACTTTGATTCCAGAAGTGTAGCAAGGTGGGCAAGTCAAGGTTGAAGAAACTTCAATAAATTCAGGTGCTTCTTGCAGATCAATATTTAATGCCTACAAAAGTGGAGGTTGCAGTCTTGAGGACCAGGTTCATTTTTTTTTTTCAAGGAAGCCAAAGTAAACTTCCTCATATCAAGAATATAGATTGCACAGAGTGTTGAGAAATAAAGCCAGAATCAGAAAAGTTATAAATAGTGCCAGGTCTAAGGACAGGCAGTTCTATGTTTAGAAGAAATGAGAGATTCAGGATATGGACATTGGGGAGGGTATGTGCTATGGTGAGTGCTGTGAAGTATGTAAACCTGGCGATTCACAGACCTGGACCCCTCAGGAAAAAAAAAATATATGTTTATAAAAAATAAAAAAAAAAAAGAAATAGAGACAAAGAATTACAGGATCGCTTAGGAGTATGTTTTAATTTTCAGCAATACATATGTGTTTATTCATATTAGTCCTATCTCATATGTAGGTATTTCTAAGAACTTGGAAGGAACTAAGCCTTCAGGGACATCATTGTGTCATCAGCTTTTTGGATGTCTGGGGAAAGGAGAGGCTTCAATACACTTAACTATGAAGTCCTTGAAGTCAGAAACTGGTTTTGCTGTTGTCGGTTTTTTTTTACTGCTGTATCCACAGCATCTAGAAAGTAGGCACTTAATAGATATTTGCTTCAATAATGAATAAAATAACATAGTGTCTGATATTCCCTGCATCAATGAATTGGTGGAGATGGAGTCTGGGAATCATGAAGACTTTCTGTTGGCCCTGTAAAAAACCTTAAATGACAAAAACAGGCATCAATTTCCCCTTTGGATAAATTTATTCCTGGTTATTATGGCATTTTACTACTCTTATTACTAGGAAAAAAGAATAATCATTGCTATTGCCACTTGCAGCATGGGGGAGATTTGACAATCTTGACAACATTGGTGAAAGAGGGACTTCAAACAGGGCTTGCTTTTGAAGGAATGATGTGATCCCTTACCTATTTCACAGAGGTGTTGTGAGAATTTATAAATATTTGGTCATTAAATGCTCATAAAAATGCCTGTTAAACGCCTCCAGAGTCTGTCACAGAAGATGCTTGTTTGAATGTTTAGTGGATCCAGTGCTGTCAGTGAAAAGGCAGACACTCACTGAGGAAAGGGCATTCATACTTTTTAGTTTATTTTTAATGCTTGTTTTTCTTTTCCTGACTATGAAAACAGTGGATGCTCATTAAAAAGAAAAAACAAAAAGAAAGAAAGAAAGAAAGAAAGAAAGAAAGAAAGAAAATGTAAAAGCTGAAAAGGTTAATGAAAAGAATGAACAATAACTTCAAATCAATTATATATATTAAATTTTATATATCTCTATGTATCTACCTTTCTCCATAATAGATATCTCCTTTCCTCCTTGTCTATACACAGTCAAACATACAAATGGACTTTGAATATTTTGTACTATTTCAACAAGTATTTTTCTCAGTGTGTATGTATGTTAGATAAAATGCTAAATGGTTTTGTATTCTACCTTTTCACTTAAGATGATGATGGTGGACAGTCATCTACAGCGTGAATTTTAGTTAGTGTTTATCAGTCCCTCATGCAGATATTCTGTAGTTTCCAACTGTCTATTGTTAGATACTTGGACTGTTTTCATTTTTACCCAATGATAAATTTTGATGCAATAATCATTACTTTGCACAATCTCTTGCCTATCTTTCTCTTTCTCTTTCCCTTTGTTTCTGTCTGTCTTTTTACATAGATTATTAAAAGTGATATTATTGAAGTAAAGGATAAATATCTATTAAGGTTCTTAGCTAATTTTGAAAATTGTTTTATAGTAGGAAACCCAAATTTATACTCACTTTAGGAGTGTATAAAACTGCTTATAAAATGCATTCTGCCTCTAGTATTGAAGTTTTTTAAAAAATCTGTTTTAATATGGTGAATGAAAAAATCTATAGGACTTTAATTTGCATTGCTGATTACTTGTGAGGCTGATCTTTTCAACACATTTTCTGACCTCTGTAAATTGTTCATGTTGAGCGGCCACTTATTTTTTTTTTTAAGTTTTTATTTTAATTCCACTTAGTTAACATAGTCTTATCATTTTCAGGTATACAGTATAGTGATTGAATGATTCCATACATCACCTGGTGCTCATCGCTACAAGTGCCCTCCTTAATCCCCATCACCTATTTAACCCAGTCTCCCACCCACTTTGCCGCTGGCAGCCATCGGTTCTCTGTAATTAAGAGTCTATTTCTTGGCTTGCCTTTCTTTTTTTTTTCCCCCAATGCTCATTTGTTTTCTTAAATTCCACATATGAGTGAAATCTTACGGCACTTATTTTTCTCTAATTTACTCCACTTAGCATTATATTCTCTAGCTCCATCCATGTTGTCGCAAGTGGCAAGATTCTTTCTTTTTCTTGATTAAATAATATTCCTGTGTGTGTGTGTGTGTGTGTGTGTGTGTGTGTACCACATATTCTTTATCTGTTTATCAGTTGGTAGACACTTGGGCTGCTTCCATAATTTGGCTATTGTAAATAATGCTACTATAAACAGGGGTGCATGTATCACTTTGAATTTGTGGTTCTGTATTCTTTAGGTAAATATCCTATAATGCAATTGCTGGATCTCAGTTCTAATTTTAAGTTTTCGAGGAACCTCTGTACTGTCTTCCACAATGGCTGTGCCAGTTTGCATTCCCACCAACAGTGCATGAGGGTTCTTTTCTCTCCACATCCTTACCAACACGTGTTTATTGAGTTTAGCCATTCTGACAGGTGTGGGGTGATGTCTTATTGTAGTTTTGATTTTTATTTCCCTGCTGGTAAGTAATGGTGAGAGTATTTTCTTGTGTCTGTTGATTTTCTGTGTGTCTTTGGAGAAATGTCTGTTCATGTCTTCTTCCCATTTTAAATTGGATTACTCATTTTTGGGATGTTGAGTTTTTTAAGTTCTTTATATATTTTGGATACTAACCCTTTATCAGATATGTCATTTGCAAATATATTCTCCCATTCAGTAGACTATCTTTTAGTTTTGTTGACTATTTTATTTTCTGTGCAGAAGCTTTGTATTTTGACGTAGTCCCAATTGTTTATTTTTTGCCTGAGGAGGATCTAGAAAAAAGTTGCTATGGATAATGTCAAAAAAGTTACTACCTGTGTTCTCTTCTAGGATTTTTATGGTTTCAGGTCTCACATTTAGGTCTTTAATCTACTTTGAATTTATTTTTGTGTATGGTGTATAAATGTGGTCCAGTTTCATTATTTTGCATGTTGCTATCTGGTTTCCTAATACCATTTGTTGAAGAGACTATTTTTCCCCATTGGATATTCTTTCCTGCTTTGTCAAAGATCAATTAACTATATAATAAATTGTCAAAGATTATTTGATCATATAATTAATTGACCATATAATAAATAATTGACCAATAATAAGTGGACTCATTTCTGGGTTTTCTATTCTATTCCATTGATCTATGTGTCTATTTTTGTGCCAGTACCATACCGTTTTGATGACTACAGCTTTGTAATATAATGTGAAGTCTGGAATTGTGAGGCCTTCAGCTTTGTTTTTCTTTTTCAAGGTTTCTTTGGCTATTTGGGGTCTTTTGTGGTCCCATATAAATTTTAGGATAGTTCTATGGAAATGCTGTTGGTATTATGATAGGGACTGCATTAAGTGTGTAGATTGCTTTGGGTAGTATAGACATTTTAATATTTGTTCTTCCGATCCATGGGCATAGAATGTCTATTTCTTTGTGTCATCTTCAATTTCTTTCATCAGTGTTTTATAGTTCTTGAGTACAAGACTCTATTTTTGGTGCAATTTTATGTGAAATTGATTCCTTGATTTCTCTTTCTGTTGCCTCATTATTGGTGTATATAAGTGCAAGAGATTTCTGTATGTTGATTTTGTATCCCTCAACTTTACTGAATTCATTTTATCAGTTTGAACAGATTTTTGGTGGATTCTTTCAGTTTTTCTATATATAGTATCATGTCATCTGCAAATAGTGGAAGTTTTCCTTTTGCCTTACTGATCGGGATGCTTTTTATTTCTTTTTATTGTCTGATTGCTATGGCTAGGACTTCTAGTACTTTGTTGAGTAAAAGCTGTGAGAGTGGGTATCCTTGACGTTGACCATTCCTGACCTTAGGGGAAACACTCTCAGTTTTTCCCTATTAAGGATAATGTTAACTGTGGGTTTTTTATATATGGCCTTACTATGTTGAGGTATGTTTCCTCTAAACCTACTTTGGTGAGGATTTTTATCATGAATGGATGCTGCATTTTGTCAAATGCTTTTTTCTGTATTTATTAAATGATTATATAGTTGTTATCTTTTCTCTTATTGGTGTGATGTATCACATTGACTGTTTTTTGAAAATTGAACCACATTTGCCAACCAGGAATAAATCTCACTTGATAATGGTGAATGGGTTTTTTAATGTGTCATTGGATTCAGTTTGCTAGTATTTTGCTGAGGATTTTTGCATCTTTATTCATCAGAGATACTGACCTGTAGTTCTCTTCCTTTGTGGTATATTTTGTTAAAGATTATTTATTTATTTATTTATTTGACAGAGAGTGAGAGAGCACAAGCGGGGGGAGGGGCTGAGGAAGAGGGAGAAAGAGGACCCCCTCTGAACAGGGAGCCCAACATGGGACTCAATCCCAGGATCCCAGGATTATGACTTGTGCTAAAGGCAGACACCCAACTGAGCCACTGAAGCACCCCTCTTTGTGGTATCTATATCTGTCTTCAGTGTCAGGGTAATGCTGGCCTCAGAGAATGACTTTGGAAGTTTTCCTTCCTTTTCTAATTTTTGGAATAGTTTGAGAAGAATAGGCATTAACTCTTGTTTAAATGGTTGATAGAATTCACCAGTGAAGCCATAGGATCCTGGACTTCTGTTTGTTAAGAGTTGTTTGTTTGTTTGTTTGTTTTGCTTTGTTTTTATTACTGATTCAGTTTCTTTGCTGGTTATTGGCATATTCAAATTTTGAATTTCTTCCTGTTTCAGTTTTGTTAGAATATAGATTTCTAGGAATTTATCCATTTCTTCTAGGCATACAATTTTGTGCTGTTATTTCTCCTCTTTCATTTGTTATTTTATTTACTTTTGTCCTTTTTCTATTTTCCTTTATAAGTCTGGCCATAGGTTTATCAGTTTCATTGATTTTTTTTTTTTAATAATCAACTCTTGGTTCCATTGATCTGTTCTATTTGTTTTTGCTTGTGTTTGTTTTTTTGTGTGCGTGTCTATATATTTTATTGCTGCTGTAATTTTTTTTTCCCTTCTGTCTGCTTGGTTTAGCCTTCATTTGTTGTTTTTCTAGCATCTTTAGGTATTAGTCTAGGTTGCTAATCTGAGATTTTTCTTGCTTCTTGAGCTATGCCTGAATTGCTATAACTTTCCCTCTTAGAATGGTTTTTGCTGCACCCAGAGGTTTTGAATCCTTGTGTTTTCATTTTCATTTCTTTTCATGTGCTTTTTAATTTCTTCTTTGATTTCCTGGTTGACCTATTCACTATTTAGTAGCATATTATTTAACCTCCATGTATTTGTGGTCTTTCTAGATTTTCTCTTATGGTTGACATCTAGTTTTCTAATTTCTAGTATTGTAATCAGAAAAGAAGTATCCTTTGGGGGGAAAAAAAAAGAAAAGATGAATGGTATGATTTTGATCTTATTGAATTTGTTAAGATTTGTTTTGTGGCCTAATATGTGATCTATGCTGGAGAATGTTCCATGTGCACTTGAAAAGAATATGTATTCTGCTGTTTTAGGTTAGAATGTTCTGAATCTCTATGTTAAATCCAACTGGTCCAGTTTGTCATCCTAGGCCCCACTTTCCTTCTTTGTTTCCTGTTTAGATGATCTGTCCATTGATATAAGTGGGATGTCAAAGTCCCCTACTATTATTGTTATTATCAACTAGCTTTTATTAATTGTTTTAGATATTTTGGTGCCATCACGTTGGGTGCATAAATATTTACAAGTGTTTTTATCTTCTTGTTGGATTATCCCCTTTATAAGTACATAATACCTTTCTTTGTCACTTTTTATAGTCATTTTAAAGTCTAGTTTATCTGATATAAGTATTGCTATTCGGGCTTTCTTCTGACATCCACTTGTGTGATAAATGTTTCTCCATCCCCTCACTTTTGATATCTGGGTGTCTTTAGGTCCAAAATGAGCCACTTGTAGGCAGCATATAGATGGGTCTTGTTTTAGTTTGTTTATTTTGTTTGGTTTTTTGTTTGATTGTTTTATCCATTCTGTCACCCTATGTCTTTTGATTGGAGCAATTAGTCCATTTACATTTAAAGTTATTATTGATAGATATGTATTTATTACCATTTTATTACTTGTTTTATGGTTATTTCTGAAGGCTTCTCTGATCCTTTCTTGTTGTCTTGTTATGCTCTGCCATGGAATGTCCTGTTCCCCAGGGCCTGGCACTTTCAGGAGTGTCTCTGATGTGTGCTATGTGTGCTCTGATGTTTTGTCCCAGGAGTGGTCACTTCTGTACCATGACATTTAAAAAAAAATTGTTTAAGAATTATTTACAAAGTGGAAATAATATTTTGCAGTAATGTCTCAGTTTGTTCTTTGCTTCATAAATTTATTTCTGTTTTTAGCATATACATTGTATATGGTGCATAAAATAATCATTGTATGATGTCATCAATGTATTTTGTTCATTTATCTTTAAAATTAAACAATCAAAATTAATCTTCCTTTCTGTAAAATATTGAAAAACAAAAAGCAGTTTATCTTGATCTTTACATAATTCCATTGCCACCCCCTAAAATCTTTTTATTAACCTTTGTGTTTAATTGTAGACATGATCTATATATTTAATTATCTACATACACATGTAATAGTACACATTCCCTTATTATATATTAACAAAACTGCAATTATATATTTATTTTGCATCTTATGTTTTAGTGAACTGCATGTCTTGACTATCTTTTAGCTGATTTATACTTTGAAAATCTATCTTCTATACACACACACACATATGCAGAGGTGACTAGCCAATTTTTTTGAAGGGTATCTTTATTTTCTACATCAATTCTTTGATATAGAAAATACATATGGCACATATATTAATGGATTTCATTCAAATCTAAGTTTATCATTTTCCTATGTGTTTAACTCTTCTCCTGAAATCATGTTCTGAATAATTAATTAGTTCCCCATTGGTGTATGTTGCTTTATCATCATTAGACTCTAATAAATAGTGTAGTTTAAGGCTAACTAGTCTATTCAATTAGCATGTTTTCTTACACCAATTCAACCATCTTTTGGTTGTTGTAATTTTATGATTACATATGCATTAAAACTTGGGTAATTTTTTGGCATTTATTGTTACTTTCTCTTTCAATATTATCTATGTTTTCTTTTAATCAAACTTTTGAATAACTTTTGCATACCTCCCCTGCTTTTGCCAGGAAGAATGAAACAACCTAATTTAAATCTTTATCAGAATTATGTTAAAACTACAAATTGATTTAGGGAGACATGACACCTGTACAATATTTAATATTACTATCTAGAAACATGGTATATGTCATCGTTTTTATGCCTAGTAGGTTTTTTGTTTGTTTGTTTAATTTGTATAAGTTTTCCACATTTCTTTTTTTTTCCTTTTTCGTGTTTTGTGTGTGTGTGTGTGTGTTATGTTAGTCACCTTAAAATACATCATTAGTTTTTGATGCGGTGTCCCAAGATTCATTGTTTATGTACAACACCTAGTGCTCCCTGCAATACATGCCCTCATTAATACCCACAACCAGGCTCACCTACTCCCCCACCCTCCTCCCTTCTAAAATTCTCAGTTTGTTTCTAAGAGTCTACAGTCTCTCTTGGTTCATCTCCCCTTTAGGTTTCCCCCAGTTCACTTTTCCTTTCCTTCCCCTAATGTCCTCCATGATATTCCTTATGTTCCACAAATAAGTGAAACCATATGATAATTGACTTTCTCTGCTTGACTTATTTCCTTTAGCATAATCTCTTCCAGTCCCATCCATGTTGATGCAAAAGTTGGGTATTCATCCTTTCTGATGGCTGAGTAATATTCCATTGTATATATGGACCACATCATCTTTATCCATTTTTCCATTGAAGGGGATCTTGGTTCTTTCCACAGTTTGGTGACTGTGGCCATTGCTGTCATGAACATTAGGGCACATATGACCCTTCTTTTCACTACACCTGTATCTTTGAGGTAAATACCCAATAGTGCAATTGTTGGGACATAGGGTAGCTCTATTTTTAATTTCTTAAGGAATCTCTACACTGTTTTCCAAAGTAGCTGCACCAACTTGCATTCCCACCAACCATGTAAGAGAGTTCCCCTTTGTCCACATCTCTCCAACACTTGTTGTTTCCTGTCTTATTGCTTTTGGCCATTCTAACTGGTGTAAGGTGGTATCTCAATATGGTTTTGATTTGAATCTCCCTGATGACTAATGATGATGAACATTTTTTCATGTGTCTGTTAGCCATTTGTATGTGTTCTTTGGAGAAGTGGCTGTTCATGTCTTCTGGCCATTTTACTGATATCATTATCCATTTTGTGTGTGTTGAGTTTGAGGAGTTCTTTATAGATCTTGGACATCAGTCCTTTGTCTGTAGTGTCATTTGTGAATATCTTCTCCCATTCCATGGGTTGTCCTCTTTGTTTTGTTGACTATTTCCTTTGCTGTGCAGAAGACTTCGATCTTGATGAAGTCCCAAAAGTTCATTTTCATTTTTGTTTCCTTTGCCTTTGGGGACATGTCTTGAAAGAAGTTGCTGTGGCTGATGTTGAAGAGGTTACTGCCTATGTTCTCTAGGATTTTGATGGATTCTTGTGGGATCCCTGAGCGGATGGAGAGAGTAAAAGGACTAGAAGATATAACTGAACAAATCCTAGCTGAGAATTTCCCTAATCTGGGGAATGGAACAAGTGTTCGTGTCCTAGAGGCAGAGAGGACACCCTCAAGATTGATGCGGGTAGAAATACCTCCAGAAATGCAATTGTGAAATTCACGAATTGTAAAATTAGAGACAATATCTTAAGGGCAGCTAGGGAGAAGAGATTTTCCACAATTTCCACATTTTCCACAATTCTTAGCAAGGTGTTCCATATAGTCTGTTTTTTGCTCTTAAGACTAGCACACTTTCTCACAGCATCTACCAATTTGTTATTTCTGGTGCATTACAAAGGTTTTGACTTACTTTATATCTTGAGTCCTGGGTTTGAGACCCTGCCAAGCAGGGAGCCTACTTCTCCCTCTCTTGTGTTCCCTCTCTTGCTAGGTCTTTCTCTGTCAAATAAATAAATTTTAAAAATCTTTTTTAAAAAGTCCTTTTTTACAGTATCTTTTTCATTAAGGTTTGACTTCATTTATGTAATTTTTGTTTTAAGATTTATTTATTTATTTTGGGGAGACACAGCAGGAGCTGAGAGAGAGGCAAAGGGAGAGGGAGAGAGAGAATTCCTAAGCAGATTCCCTATAGAGCACAGAGCCCAATGCAGGGCTCAATCCCAGGACCCCGAGATCATGATCTGAGTCAAAATCAGGAGTCAGCTGCCCAACCAGCTGAACCAGCCAGGCACCCCTGGTGTAGTTTCTTAAATAAAAATTCCTTACTCTTTTAATGACCACTCTGTTGAAATCCTTTTCATTGTAATGCTATATATTTGTGGTTTTGCTTTTTTCCCCCTTAATTAAAACAAGCTATTTGTCTATTTATCATATTCTCTACAACTCCAGAGTGAATTCATCAAATTTATTTTTCAAATGTCCTTTTTGAATATAATCAAATCATCTATTTTTTATTTTTTTTTAATTTTCTGCTGCCTTAGACTTGTGTTATTTTATACACATTGAAAGTTTAGCTAATTTCTATTTCTTAGTAAATAATGAACTCAGGGCCACCTGGGTGGCTCAGTCATTATCATCTGCCTTCGGCTCAGGTCATGATCCCAGGGTCCTGGAATCCAGCCCACGTCAGGCTCCCTACTCAATGTGGGGCCTATTTCTCCCTCTCTGCTTCCCCTGCTTCTCTCTTTCCCACTCCACCTGCTTGTGTTCCCTTTCTTGCTGTCTCTCTCTTTCAAATAAACAAATAAAATCTTAAAAAAAAAATGAAATCAGCTTGGGCCATATATTTGTCTCTGAGAGGAACTTTGGATACATTCTACAAATTTTGATAAAAATAATTTTATGGGGGCACATGGGTGGCTCAGTCATAAGCATCTGCCTTCTGCTCAGGTCATGAGATCGAGCCCCGCATCAAGCTCCCTGTTCAGTGGGAAGCTTGCTTCTCCCTCTCCCACTTCCCCTGCTTGTGTTCCCTCTCTTGCTGTGTCTCTCTTTGTCAAATAAATAAATAAAATCTTTTTATAAATAAACAGATAAACAAACAAACAATTTTATGGTTTCTGCAGATTTTCTCCCTCTCATTTATTGATAATAAATCTGTGTTTTTATTTTGTTTTGGTCTTTAAATTTTTATTATTACTTTCCAATGTTGTGCTTCAATGGTTTTGATGTCAGATAATCTTGTATGTTTCCTTTCATATTTTTATAATACTTTAGTGTTTAATTTGTGATTTGTGATATTTAAAATATCTCTTTCATCAGATCTTAAAAAGATACACCCTGTATTTGTAGGGTATGTATTCCTATAATTAAGTAATTTTAATTTTAACTTTATTAATAATAATGTTCTATGTTTAGAGAGGCAAAGTTTGAAAATATTTTATTGTTTTCTAGTTTTTATAAATTTATTTTTTTAACTACTTATCCATTAAAAGCTGAATGTTTAGGTCAATTTAGTCTTATATTCATAATGGGTTTTATTTTATATATTTGAGGAAAAAATTAATCCTCCATAGATATTTAGCTTCATTAGGAGATTATTGTTATTTTTCAATGGAAAAACTCATCTCTTTATCTAATGTGACCTGAATGTTAAAAATACATTGATGAATTTTGTCTTATTTCTATCATATTGTTTTGCAATTTTAAGAAATTACACTTGTTCTATGTATCCTTTTCCTTCTACATATATTATTTAAATAAAACTAGTGATTGTAAAAATGAGACATTTTAAAAATAGAACTGTAAAGATAATTTGATTTGCAAAACTCATTCTTAATGTTAATTTTAAAATTCTAAAAGTCATGAATTAAACACTGCCTTTTGTATTCATCATTTCAGGTAAGTCACCTTTGTCTTTGGTATTTCATTTTGAGGTTTTAGATACAGATCACTGTTCATAAAGGATGACTGTACCATTTAACTTTCAAGAATAAGTTTAATATTTGAGTTCTTCTTTGTTGCCAAAATTTAAATAATTATAAATATAGTTTATCTGTTTCTAATATTTGGCTAGGCTTTTTATTTTTATATCATGGCTATGCTAATTTTTTTTTCTTTCCTGTCTTTATTACTTGTACTTTTTTACTGGAAAACATGGAATTATAGTACCTTCTCTTGCATGTCTAGGAATGTTTATTTATTGGATACATATTTATTTCACTGAAGCCTTTTTCCTTAAATTCCTATAGACATTGCTCCATGGATTTTTGCTTGTTCATTTGTCTCTGAGGGGCTGACTTATTTGTTTTGGCATTTTACCTTGTGCAGGAGAAATCTGAGGCCAGCTTGGGTTTTATTTAATGAAGCTATCCTTGTTTTACACCTGAATTTTTTTTTTAACCACTTTTAATTACAAACAGGTAGATGTCTTTTTTAACTAGACAAAATTGGTCTTTCCATTTGGGTAATTTTTTTTGTCTGTTATATACATCTCTCTTTCTTCGTTTTATTTTCTAGATATATCTATTTTTCAAAGGTTGGATCTCACCTCTTCTACATGTAGCATATTCTTTGTTGTTAATTTCTGTTTCTCTTTTGAATTAGTGGAGAGCCTTTCAATCTCATCCTCTGCATAATTCAGTTTCTTGGAGGGTCACTTCTGATGATTAATTCCTCTGATTTCTTCTACTAACCAACCTTCTTTTAGAAGCAGAGTTTCTCAACTCCAGAAGTATTGGTGGCATTTGAGCCAGATGACTCTTTGATGTGAAAGACTGTTATGGGCATTGTATAATATTTAGCAGCAGTTCCTAGCCACAAGATAAACACTAGTATCCGTCAAGTCGTGACTATCAAAAATGTCACCAGACATTGCCACATAGTCCCTGTGGAGAGACAGGTGCAAAACAACTCTTAGTTGAGAACCACTTCTTTACAGTTTAACATGTTTTAATGTCTTGATTTCTCTTTGTGTCAGTCTTTACCTGAGTGATTTACCTACGAATCCTTGCTCTGATTTGATGATTTAATCACCAGTTTTCTTGTTTTTTGCCTAGTCAGTATTTCTATGGTAGACTTTTCTTAGGCTATAAAGTCTTCATCCTATCTCAGTGTGGTAAGGAGATGTTCAATCTGTAATTCTTAATTCATGTGTAATGTATTCAAGCGAGCAACCAGAGCATCAAGTACTTTCAGATTTTTCTAGGGGGTGCCTGGCAGTTAAGTGTCTGAGACTCTTGATTAGGTCATGGTCTTGGGGTCATGGGATCAAGCCCTGCACTGGGGCTCTGTGCTCAGCATGAAGTCTCCTTGTCCCTCTTTCTCTGCTCTTCTCCCCATCTCCCCAAATAAATTAATAAAATATTTTTTAAAAATTAAAAAATAATACATTTTTAAAAAGATTTTTATAGGAACAGCTTCTGCTTTGCCTTGTTAACAATGCATGCCCTGCTTTTCACACCAAAATCTACCCTGTTTACCTTCAATACGATTGCAAATTATATAATCTCTACTTCCTCACCCTCCCTCTGCCTCTTCTCTCTTTTTCTTTTTCTCATATTTCTTCCCTCCTTGTGTATGTAGGAGATGGTGGCAGGAAGAGCCATAATAATATTTGATAGATGAAAAATAAGAATGGCAATTGAATACTTATTATATTTGTAATCTTGGGCTAACTATGCCTTGTGTACTGCCTCAAGCATCACAATTCTTTGAAATAGGTACTGTTACTATCCCCACTTTGCAAATGATAAAACTTAGACTTAGCCTAAGTAAAATGTCTAAGCTAGTAAGTGGTGGAGCTAAGGTTTAATTCAGGTTCTGCTGACCTCAGATACAACCCACATTCTTCTGCACATTGATTTCTTTTGTGGGGGGGGGTGTCCAGGAAATAGTCACCATGACATGGAGGTGGGATAGAAATGAGGATGAGTAGCTGCTTAGTTTTCTACTTGAATCATTTTCTCTGACCTCAAGCAAGGATAAGACAATGCAATGAGTCAAAAGCTTTTGTTACCATTTCCTGGCTGGATGAATGTTTTACTTCAGGTGGCAGACCATTTTCCCAAGTCAAATTTATAGTCTCATCATCTGTGATTATCATTGTCATATTTTGGCCTGAATTCTCTTTTGTCCCCAAATCCCAGGAACGTTTAAGTTTTTTCTAAATTATATGATTCTGTCGTTATTCTTATGGGATCTTGGAAGAGATTCTATTAGTCATTGATAGCATGAATGTTAAGATTTTAACTAGAAATCTTTCTAAATGTGTTTTTTTATTAATCATTTTGAGTACTAACAAAAGTATTAGTGGTCCATCAAATAAATACAGGTATTTATGTATTAAGTTAACAAGATTCATTTTAAAAATTTAACCTGTTATCTCTCATTAAACAACAATTTTTTTAAAGGGCCTAGAACAATGTCAGAGTACTTCTCAGAAGTCTATGTAGGAAATTCTGGTTTCTGAGACTTCTACATTGTCATAGGGCAGTCTTTATATCCTACTTTGGCTCAAGAGTTATAAATACACATGGGAAACTGAATGAAGATTTTCAGCTTCTCATCCTCTGACTGACATTTTTATTTGAAAATGTCTCTTATTTTTAACAAGATACTCAACTTGCAAAAATAATTCTTCAAGTTTGTATCTATACAATAGACTTACATTTTTCCAGAGAATAAAATCCTTCACAGAATACCATAAAGAAAGAACCCTGTGTTGTAGTGGGATAGATAAATTGAATCCCAATTCTGGAAAGCCAGTTTTTCATTGCATGGAACAAGGTTGAGGTCAGGACATAACTCTCAACCTGAACTACCTCCCAGGACAGATATAATATCAGAAATTCAAATGGAGCTTATGCCCTGTCTACACATACAACCTGAAATTGTGTTTAATTCCATTTAGTCTCCAGGATACCCAATACCCTTTACTTCTTTGTCAAAGAAACCTTGGTTTTGTTTGGAATAGCAACATGTCCAGCTCAGACTATAGATTAAAGTAGTCTTAAGGGATCACATTGCACATTTCTGACCAATGAGCTCTTTGAAGAACTCACTGGGATTCATATCTGAAAAAATGTTCCTTCCCTAATCCTGACAGAAGAGGACAGACATTAGGAATACAGTTCTGTGCCCTCCCTCCCCTCTTTTTTCATGAGGCCTGGGGCTTGCACACCTATTTTGTAGTTATGAGGCAAAAAATAAATTAATTTTTAAAAAGATAAGAGGATACGAGCTATCACTGAGGTTGATGGAATGGAAGGATAGGAGGAAACTTGGTTCTACCCTGAGCAGCTAAGCAAATGCTAGCATCTCACACTCAAATCTTGTTATGTAAGAGTAATAAAGTCCTGTGTTCAAGGCCTATAAGTCAGATTCACTTTACTTGCAGCAAAACAAATTCTGAACTGGTACCATTTCAAGAATTTCTTCTCTATCTTACTTTGGAATTTTGGGAATGACCTTTACATGTAAGAATGGAGGATTAAGAAAGAAGGGAATTGGAAGACAGTTGTAGTTATTTTCTAGGACATGGAAACTTTATAAAGAAAGTTTACCCATTCTCACTCTTGCAATCAATAATCTTTAGAATATACAGTTGATTCTCATTATTCACTATAGTTATGTTCTATAAAATTCCTGAGGAACACTGGATTAGTGAATGCTGAACCAGTGCCCCTAAAGGAAATAGATAGATGTAGATCTAGATATCTCATATATTAGAATCTTAAATATCACATACTTGATTCTGGTAGATCCTATTTTCTTTATTTAACAAAAGAATAAATGAAGTTTAGAAATTTTAAGGTATTTCCCTGGGGCTGCTTCGTTAACAAGAACGAGTTCTGGATTCAAACTCCATTCTATTGGACCCACAGTTCGTACCACAATGCTCTGCCCCTGAATTTCTCCATCCTCTGGTCATCCCTAAAGCTGAACAAGGAGTCATTCTGTTGCCTTGGTTGATCTCAGATGAGAACATAGGGGAGGGAAACGAAAGGATTCTCATTTTTCCCTATTCTATATAGGTCTGCAAATGACTGCAAACCATGAGTAGTAATTTGGGGGTTAGAAATAACAATTTATTGTTTTGTTTTAAAGTTTTGTAGATTTTGCTGCTGGATACAAAATAAAAGGCATGCATCTGTCACAAGCAAAGCAGTACATACAAATCCTAGGCTATAAGAGCCATTTCAAAATACAAACTCATTTTTTGGAATACATTGTGTCAGAGGTTGCCCACATTAATACCTTCTCCATGAAACAGTAACATTTCCCTTATAAAGCAAACCAAACCAATCCATTGTAACTACTTTACCTAGTCTGGTCTCTACCACCCAATTAGTCACAACTCACTTCTGTCCCTTCACAGACATAAAGGAAACTGGGAGGTAAGTAACCTAGTAGGTCCATCCTATGCAATCACCATGCAGTCAACCTAGATACAGTGCTGGCTACCTGTGCCCCCAAATCACACATCCCCTCAACAGTCTTACGCACATCCCTTAAACAAATATGAACATGGACGTGTTCACCAGACCCCAAAGAATCTGCACAGCCTCTCAGTCTGCTTGCTGATGGGCATTCTATTTTAGCAAGTGGGTGAATTGCAAATACAGAATCCCTAAGTAGTGAGAATCCATGTTACTGTATTTTTGTTTTCTCATTATAATTCCCTTTTCTCAGTAAAAAGTAAAATCTTGTTATACCCACTTTGAATACCTCTGCTGACAGCTTTTGCTATCTAAGTGTAAGCTGACTTCAAACCTTTGCTTCTCTTCATGAATGATTTCTTATATTTCCTTTAGCCTCTGTGCATGGCCACATGAACATAGGTGCTCATACACATATAGCCATATAATAGCCACACCATATCATGTTCTCCAATGTATACAAATGCCATTCGATTATTCAGTGGCCCAATTCACAAAGCAGCAGGCATATGGGAGTCAATAGCTCCAAGCCAAAATGGAGTAAAAATGAAACATCATAGACTGAAGGAGGGAATAGGGAATAATTGTAAATGGGTGTAAGGATTCTTTCTGTGGAGATGGAAATGTTCTAAAATTAGTTTGTAGTAATCATTGCACCATTTTGTAAATATATTAGACATTATTGAGTAGTATATTTTAGGTGGGAGGATTGTATGCTATGTAAATTATACCTCAATGAACCCGTTAATAAAAACAAAGTGATGCATCTGCTACACATGCACAGGTCTGGAGAACAATGGGGGGACATACTGTCACTGCTCAGGAATTTACACTCACTGGGGATTTTCTATGTACAGTTGCCACGTTCTTGGGAGGCTTTATTATTCACCTGTCACAAGAAAGCTGCAAAACTCCATGTGCCTGCATGGGTTGGAAATGTCTATTAACTTGTCAGTAAATGAAAAGGGGTGAAGGGTTTTCGTCTCTGCAGATGAATTGGAGCAGGTGCAACGTGTCTCCGAGATCGCTAATTAAAACTACTCAGGACTTGTATTTATTTTACATGAAAAAGAGTTTTACACGTGTTTGAAAACTGTATGGAAATATAGCTTTTAAAAATTTGACTATAGAATCAAGCTTTATTTCTGCTTTATATCACTTCATGAATGGAGCCCTCGCTAGGGCATTTCTCATTTTTGGATTAATATACTGGTTTTATATTCCACATACCAATGCAGCAAATCTAAGCTGTATTTATTAGCAAGAGGATTTTGGTTAGTGTGGGCATAAATATATGCTTTCAATTTGTACAATTTGTATTTGACTCCATGGAATGACACTAATACATTTTTATACATAATCTTTGGAGAGTCTGAGGCTCTTGCCCTTCTGAACTGCATATTTCTTTGTAGCTCAAGGAAAGGAGAGAGATACATGTGCATGGGGAAAGAAAAGAACAACCAGATGGATCTATATTATAAATTTTTGAGAAAAGTCTGAATCTAGGCATAAGAAAACTGGTATTTGAAGAACTTATGAAATTTTAAACAAGTCCCTGAGCCTATCTGTTCCTTAGATACTTAATCTCTTAAGGTATAGCTCAAATGTCACTTCCTCCACACAGTTTCAGGAGATCTCTTTAGCTGGAATCAATATTTTCTTCTATCCTCCCATAGAACTGTGCACCTTGAGTATATTCTATACCATAGAGGAGTAGGTTTGGAGAAAGCAGCAAGTTGAGAGACTGTAGTTGTGTGATGAAGGTTTGGATTCCTTTACCAGAGTCAGGATATCTAGGATGAAAGCTGAGTCTTACCCCTTATAGCTATAGAACCTTGAAGAAGATTCTTTAGGTTTCTTATCTACCAAATTAGAGTTATAATGGTATTTGCCTTACCTAGTTTTGTTGGGAGGGTTAAATGGGAGAAGCCAAGTAAAATGCTTTGAATTGTGGCTGGGAGAATGTAATTGCTCCAGAAACAATGGTTGTTGATATTATTTATCACGAGGGCAGTGTACCTTAGTTTAAAAAAAAAAATTGAGAAAGGAAGATTGGATTGAGTTCTGACTCAACAAGTTGCTAGACTTGTGATCTGGAAAATCAGTTAACTATGTGTTAATTCCCTCATCAATAATGTTATATATAAGGGTGCTAAGGCTCCAACACAATGGAATCCATGAACGTGTTTTACAAGTGACACAGTGCTATTCAAGTATTACACATTATTTGGAGGAAATTGGGTCTTAAAAAATATGTAGTCAATTAGACCTGGACTTAAATTCAGGAATCATCCTTCACTAACTTTGTTTCTTACTAAATTACTTACCTCTGTGCAGGTTTCCTAATATCAGTGAAGACTGGATTGTTATCAAAAGCATTAAGTTAACATCTTATGTACTGGACCCACTGTGATGTATGTAGCAGGAATCAAATTGCATAATGCCATTCCCAGCACAGTTTGTTTTATTATTTGTACATATGTCTATCTGGTCTCCTGGACTATATAGTGCTCTGTTTTACACATTACAAAGACCTCTGAAAGAACCCACAACATAGGGAGATTTCAGCCAAGTCTTGAGTTGCTAGACAAAAATAGCTTACCTTCAAGGCCTTGTACAGAAAACCAGTAGATTCTGGGATAAGTTTCCCTTGTCATACCCAAGGTTTTGAACAAAAAGTGAAGTGAATCAACAAATACAAAGGTACTCTGACCAATTCCAAGGCCTTTAATATAAAGATATTTTATTGTATAATGACTGTTTCAATGTCAGCACCCTCCACATCAGCCTGTACCTGTCATGCCCTACATTTTACTTTAGCCTGGCCACCAGCTGGAGTGAAGAGAATCCCCTGACATTGGGCAGGTCATGGCAGGAATGAGCAGTCAGTCTCCTTGTTTATGTTGAAGAAAGCAGGCCATCTTGAAGAATTATATTGTTACTTCAGTGTAACCACCAGTCCACTAGCTTTTAGGGTCTGGAGCTTATCAGTGCTACTCCCTTTTCTTGCTCCTTAGCCCCAGTGGTTGAGAAGCAATGAAAGGTAGAAGTCCAATCCTCACCTGAAATGGTTCCTACCTGGCTAGATAGATTCTGTCTGGTGGTTGTCTATACTTAGCAGACTTAGGAAATAGTATGGAATGTGGAAGGAAAAATCATAGGGCTTGCAATTTCATTTTGGAAAGAGGAATAAGGATAAAGATACAAATCATATATCAATCAGGAAAATATTTGGTTTTTCTCCATAATTTTCATGGTACTAGGCAGTAACTGAGAAGTCTAGACTGACAGTGGAAGATTCCCGGGCGCAACACTGGTGGCCCCCTCTTGGTAGCTCTGCAAAACCAATGGTCATTTTTGTTTGTCTTTCTGGCATCTGTCCCATGGTCGCTCTTTCTTCTACACCCTTTACTGTGCCAGATCTGTCAGTTACCTACAGCCCCCAACATTCAGCTAAAATTTAAAACAAATAAAAGACTCAGTAAATAGTAGCAAAACAATTCGGTGGCAGTGGCTCTCTGTGCCACTGGCTGATGTTCACAGAATGAACAAGGAAGTAAGAGTCAACAAAACAAAACAAAAAGAGAAAAGGACAAGAAAAACTGCTACACTTAGTAATATGTAAGAATCATGTCATCAATTCAGACTCAACTGGTCAAGCCACGTCTTTCCAGAAGAGACCTGGACCATTTTCAAGTTCTGTTTATGTGCCCACAGGAAGCAGGGTTATAAATATCCCCGATGCACCATTTGAGCAGCTGGCCAGTCTCAGGGAGTTTCAAACTTTAAACATTAATTTCCCCACCTTCTGGCTCTTCCTGTCCTGTGTCCTCTCCTTGTTCTGTCTCTCAAGGCAGAATGAAACTGGGTTCTGAGTTGCACTGTAGAAAGACAAAAGAGTTTCCGCAGCTTGAAGCTTATTCCATCCAGGGAAGTAGCACAGACTTCAGGTGCTTGGGGAAGCCATCTGCAGCTTTTGAGGCGACAGAACTGGGCTGAGAATGAATGCTTTCTGGCTGCTCTGCCTCCAGCTGGAAAGACCACTGAGGAAACCCATCTCGCAGCATTGCCTGCAGAATTGTCTTTATCCATCCCATCTGCTCTTTCCCCGTGATGGAGAGCTGCCTGAAATGTCCCAGAAACTGAAGGAAGGGATGCCAGAGAGGTCTGGGGAACTATGTTTTCCAGGTAATCACAAAAAGCTGGAACATACCTGCCATACGCAGGCTGCCTGAGCCTGAGCTTGGGAAAGGGGCTCAGATACAGGTCTGAGCATCTCCGGTGGAAAGGGAGGGATTATCACAGGTGTGCCAGCAGAAGAGAAGCAGAAACACACGAGGCTGCTTTTGAAGTATGCAAACCATAGACCAAATTCTACTTTATGAAATCACAAAACAAACCACGGCAACTTTTCGCTATAAATGTGGACGTAATCTGAGATGAAATAGAAATCTCAAAGGTATGCACAAAGGAAAGCCTAATAATGTCCAGGGGAATGTGAAAAAGAAATGAAGAGGAACTAAGGAGAGAGAAAAGAAAGTGAGCAAGGAAGGGAGGGAGAGGTACTTATCCTGTGCAACGCAGTCTCTGGGGAACAGGGACCTTCATCTCCCTGACCACTGCTTATCAAGGCACATGAGAGAAGCAAAGCACAGTGTGCTCTTTGTGTGGTTTTTCATCATTTTTTTCAGTATGTTCTGATTGAACCAAAGCCTCCATGTGGCACGCTAACAATACCCTTTACCCTCCTTTTATCCAGCCTGTTCTCCAGACTTGTCATTATTTCTCAAGCCCCACGTGTTGGGTCCCTTTCATCTTTTCTCAGAAATGATTACCTTCAGACCTGTTATGTGAAAAGCTATGACATAGCACATAATACCCAAGACCTTTCAAACAGACCACCTTGAAAAACCCTTGTTAGTACGACACAGGGACCTTCTGGATTAATGTTTGCTGTATATTATTACCACAAGATGCGTAGGAAGGTAGCTCCGGGCACGTTTACCTGTAAGACCCTAGGGAAGAGGAAGGGAGAAATCTGAGTGGTGAATCCAGTTTATGCTTTTGTAGAGAATAAATATTTTTCTTTTTGGTAAATTTGTATATAACCTACTTCTAATAATGACTTGGATGTCTTACAAAAACAACAACAACAACAACAACAACAACAAAACCTTGTTCAACAATAGGCACAGATAATTATAATAACAAAGATGGAGAAGGATATTAAGACACCAAAAATATGAACTATTACAGTAACAAAACCTTGCATTTAGCTTCCTGGAAGCTAAAGCAAACACAAACATACATATACATATATGTGTGTGTTTGTGTGTGTGTGTGATATTTAATTATTAATAGTTGAGGAATAAAATCATAATGGTTAATTGAGTGGGACAATTATCTTTCTGGAAATATGTTTCAATATATCTAGATACATTTAGCTAGCTAAATTAGCATGGGAGGTGAATGAAAGTCAGAAAAATTTGTGTGTGTGACTTCAAAAAACACCTTATCACTTCAAATTTATTCCTCCTACATTTGTGCATGTATGTAAAGGCTCTTAAAATACAGTGGTATCAAGCTGGAGCAAATTATATTTCAGAATTAGCATGGGAGATCTTTTAAATGTGCCCGTTCTTCCCTTCTCCCAGAAAATTCTGATTTGAAGGATATAACAGAAAGGGATCTGTGTTTAGGAATGTTATTGAAATAAATCTTTCCTATCCATATCCCTCTCTGGTAGAAAATTTGCTGGAGCAGCAAGGACAAGTGCCAAGAAGGTAGCAGTCACTGCGGACAGCTTCGCTGCTCTTTAAATTAGGCGGGTGTGATCAGGAGGATTTATTTGATTTTAGCTTTCTTAGGAAAATATAACTCATATCCCAGGTTTGTCCTGTCCTATTAAGGTGTGGAATCTTTTAGTTTCTACCTCATTGCCCTGATCACTAAAACAATGTATTATTTTTTTTTCTTGAGCTATACATTGCTAGTTTGACTTAAAATGTTCTTCTAAAGAAACGAAGAGTAAAAAAGGCTTCTTCTTTCTTTAAATGGTCCTTTGACACAAGTTCTCTTCATTGTCGTTCTTGAGTGGGGAATTGGCCAGTGCTTCATCCGTGCCATCACTATGGGCTTTCAGTACACTTCTACAAACCTAACCTAGCAAAGGCTGTGCCTATAGGCACTGAGGCTAAAATTTAATAATGATTGTCATTCATTGATGTCTACTAATGGCCATGAATATATCATTTCACCAACAAACCTTATGAGACCAGTCTTACGATCTCCCTTGTTTTATGGATGAGTAAACGAAGTGATTTTCCCACGTATCATGCACCAAATAGATGACAGAGGGCATTCTGGGCAGAGCCCATAGATCTCAGCAATTTATTAGACTGAACCTGGGCTACCTCATGGACCCTTAGTAGTCATGGTCTTATTTACACACCAGATAGAACCTGTTTTGGAAAGTACCTCAAAGCCGGGTCAAGGGCCTCACCAAATCTGTGCCCACATTCTAAGAATATCCCCACTGATCATCATTGAAAGGCAGGGTCCTGTTCATTGAGTTCATTTCTTAACTTGAGAGTATCTGTAGTTAAATGTGTAGCTTTGCTGCTAGAGAAACATAGAACTGGGAACCGTACTGTCCATGTTCAAATCCTACCCTGACACTTGTTAGCTTTGTGACTCTGCTCAAGTTCATCTCTCTATGCCTCGGTTTTCTTCCTGATAAAAAATGGTAACTATGGTGTTTATCTTCGAGGTTCTTGTGGGTACTGAATATGTTTTTACATGTACAGTACTTATAAAGTACCTGACAGAGTATACATACATTCAATGAACACTAATTTTAGTATTCTTTTCCATTGAAGTTAATCTATTTGTCATCTTCTTTGGACATCATACTAGCTATGTTCTTTTTCTGAAGAACATGCTTTTTAGGGTAGACCTATGAGTCCAGTGACACTTGAAGTAGCATCAAAGACAGCCTCCCTGCCAGGACCCACAAAACCCAAACTTTTGCCAAGCTACAAAGGAAAACTCCATCTCTATATTTCTCCTCCAAACATTGCTGCACCTTCTGGTTCATAAGTCAGAACATCTGAATGAGGCAAACTTTCTCCCTGGCTCAGTCTCTCTCCCTTTCTCTCACTCTCTCAAACACACAGAATTTCTTACAAGATATTTTTCTTTCTATATCATAGTCTCCTTTTTTTATGTTCCTCAATTTTAAATTTAAAAGACTACCTATGCTGGGAATTGTTCAGTGATGTTGATTTATGAGACTTATGCAAAAAGGACAGTCTTACCGATGCACGTATCTATTTGGCAAGGCAGCAGTGATTTATAAAAAGACAGGCTGGTGACACTCATATAAAGGCAGCTTTCGTGTGGCAAGTGTAAAGGCAAAAAGAAAACCTGCTACCAATTGAATGACAAAATCCTTTGCTATTTTAAGAGGAGAGTAAATGCCACCTGAGTTTCAGCTAGAAGTCCACCTGTGGAGAATGTGCTGTTTCAGCTGGGGTGCCCAAGGTGAGCTTGTATTAACTGTTCTTAATCTCTGAAGCTCAGTTTCAATTAGGTTGGCTGGTCTTTTTCTAATCAATATTTATGGGGCTGCCTGCTATGAACTTCTCTCAACTTCACTGAAGCTCTATACATTTTGTAGATATTTTTTTAATCTAGATGACCCACTGGGGAAATGATATGCAATATCAAGCTTCTTTTATTTATCCTAGAAGAATATATTTCACATTTTGTAGGACATTTTCTATGAAAACTAGACTTGGGAAATTGGACTTCATTCATTAGGCTTTCTGGACTATTTTTTGGTGCAGTAGCCTCAATCATGATTTAGTCTTGTTCCCAAGACTCAGTGTAGTTCAGCACAAACAGGAGTCCAGCTTTATTTCTAGGACTTTCCCTGGCAATGCACAACCTATCAGAGAGAATGGCCGTGGTGAATTCTCAAACCCTTTCAATGACTGCAGAACATCACACACATTGCCTGAAAGTGACTGCACAAATGCTTCCACCTGTCACATCAATTAAAAGTTCTCTCTTGCATTCTTCCCACCTGTATGTGTCAACATAGGCTTGGTGTCATAGACAGAATGTTTAGGTCCCCCCATCATATGTTGGTTAACCATAGTTGCAGCAATTTACCATCAACAAAGGTTATTTCCTGCTCAGGCTGCATGTTTGTAATGGGTCAGGTGAAGTTCTGTTCCATATCATCTTCACTCTTAAGGCCATGTTAATGGAATAACCTCTAGAATTTTGCCTGTCTTGTGGTATACGGAAAAGGAATCATACCAAAAACTATGAAATGGCTACTCAGAAGTGACACACATTTCTGCTCAAATTTCCTTAGCTGAAGCAAGGCATATAATCAATATGTACTAGTCAATAATCCTCCCTTAAGGAGGGAGGACCATCAGGAGAAAAATGGAATCTTTTCTGTGACAGAGAACTAACATGATCCCTCAGGTTTTGATGAAAACACAAAGAAGCAAAAGTAAAGTGGCCACTGAAACATCCTAAAACTGGTGCTTAGGATAAGATGTGTTTGTGTAGTGGACTGATTGGGGAAAACTATGTTTGTGATGAATATAAACAGGGAATTTCTAGAAAAGAGGAAGAAAGCAGCAGTACCTTTTTACCACATGTTAAGAATTTCAGCAGAGCAGGAAAGAGATAATGGTGGGTTTATACTGTTAGACCTTTGAGAATCTTCCCAGGATAGTTTTTGTCGAAGACAACAAACTCAGAGACCCTGGACTTTGCTTGAAATCAGCTCTTCCCCAGGCTGAGGATCAGCAAAGGATGGCCTGCCTCTTGAGAAGGAAACTGCCCTGTATGGTGAGCAAGAGATAGGACTGTGCAAGGGAGTGTTTGGGGGAAATGTTCTTCAGTGAAGAGAAGAACTAGACATTTCCATGTAGAATGGAAATTCCCTTTCCTTCCAAAAAGGAAAGCAGCAGCTGAGAGTGGGTGAATGTGAATTGAAGAGAAAGGAGAACATAGAACACTAAGAAATGGAAAAATAAAGGAAACAGAAGCTTAGGTTGAGAGGGAATAAAGGAAATTCCAGGTGGGGTGAAGGCAGCAGACAGAACGAAGCCTGGGTAAGAACTGGAAGATGATAAAGAGTCAGGTGAAGGAGAGCTTTGATTTTAAAAGTTTGGCATTACTAAAAAAGGGATTATGAGAAGCAGTGAGAATAGCAGCCTAACTTTCTCAAGTCAACAAAATCTTCAGATCCTTCTATGATAGGCTCTGTGCCAGGTCCTGAGAATGGAAAGTTGAATAGAGCACAGACCCTTACCTCCAGAAGCTTATATTCTAATATGGGTGGTGGTCATTAAATAGAAACACTTAATATTGTGTGATTAAGTGCAAACAGAATTAAATTCAAGATGGTAATAGAATATAGGAGAATGGCATTTAGGCAATCAGAGACAAAAGTAATGGACGAAGATCAAGAGAGATTTTCTAGGATGGTAATACTTGACTGTCATATTGAAGGATAAAAAAGACTTGACTATATGACGAAAAGTTAGAAAATTCGCACCTCTTTGCATGGCAAAGAGCAAATGCAAGTGCATACAGATATTAGAGCCATTAAATGGAAGGCCATATTCGGGGAACTTAGCACAAGCTGTGTTGTTGTGGCTGAAGCTGAGGGGATGAGTGGAGAACACTCAAATGTGAATCACAGGCTGGAGTCCATGTGTCAGCTCTGCCACTATGAAGCTGAAAATTGAGCCAAGATTCAACTTTTCTGTGCCTCAGTTTTATTTCTGGGAAAAATGATGGTGTTGAAGGAATTGGTTTCTCAGAACCCCTTGATACCTGACATTGTAAAAGGTCAAAGTGAAAAATTTTCAGTGGAGGGCTAGACATCTGCAGCACTTATTAATTACCTGTTAGAGCAAAGGCACTAAGAGGAGACATACCAAGTCCTGAAGAAGGTAGCTCAAAGGTTGTTCAGGTCATTTATTTTTTTAACGCCAACTTCCCACATTCGGTATCCTTTCTACTGACTTCCTGAAAGAATTGTGTCTGAGAGCTCATTACCACTGGGGGCAGCCTTTTTAAGTGATAGCCATTTTGCTGTCTGGAAATGCTCCTTAGACTGTGATGAAAAATCATAGATGAGACATGACAGCCTCTGTGGCATCTCCAAATTCCCCCGCAGGTGCTTGAGAGGTACCACTGTGTGAAGGACTGACTGCAGAGAACAGGTGCACTGGACATTTCCACCAGAAGAAAGAAGGTGCAGCAAGAGTGAGTGGACATGGATTGCAGAGAGGAGAGGGAGACTGTTAGAAGTGGAAAAAGAAAGGAAGTTGAGAAACTGAGGGTGAAGGAAGAAGAGAGGATACTGATTAAGGTGAGGGTAGCAGAGAGGATAAAGCTAGAAAACCAGTGGGTGAAAAGGAACCAAGGTGAAGGAGAATGTATTTTTCACCCATAAAGTTCAGTAATGCTTTTAGAATTGCAAATATGCATTTAAATTTAATAATACAATTATGGTATATTAAATGTCAAATGACTGTTACAGAAAAGCACTTAAAATTAATACATATGCATGAGATAAATCCTGTCTAGTTGTCAAGATCTGAATTCAAAGTTACATAAGTGAGGCTTTTGCACTGAATTTTCTTAGAGCTTAAGGTTGCAAAGATCTATGAATTTCATTGATATTTAACAAAGAAGGCTGAGCAAAGCTTCAACCAAAAGATGGGTATCTAGGCAGTGAACATCCAAGCCCAGATGCTGTTCAAATCAAAGTAAAATTGAAGGGAATGATGGTCTTCATTATTCACCATCATCACCGTCATGATTGACAAATGATTATTGAGGTCCCTAAGTATAGCTCTGTATTACTAAGGAGTCACCCTTTACTTCCTTCCTTCCTTCCTTCAAAAAAATACCACATTAACTATATGAATATAAATAAAATATATTTTTATATAATTTATATACAATATATATAAATAATATATTGTATATAATAATACATTATTAGCATCTATTAATATATAATTTATAAATATAGTTTATAAACATAAAACTAAATACATATATCTATGCATATTGTATATTGTATATATATAGTATATATAGTATATATTATGATCTATATTGTATATTGCATATATACAATGTATACATATTGTGCATATATACTGTATATATATATATATATTTATGTATATATTTAGTTTTAATCTTAAAGATATGCAATAAATATATATTCAGGAAAGAGTGAAAGTTTCTTGTCACAATCAATATCCCTCCACCAATTCTACTTTTCAGAAGTAACTCCTTTGTGACCTTCTGAACCTTTTTCTTCAAGGAAATCATTTTCAACAAAATCATGGGATACTTCTAGAGGACCCATAATTTTGCTAAGAAACTAACAATGGATAGTGGAAGATACAACACTCATGCTTTATAGACATGTATTCTGTGCACAATGGGGTTCTATGAGAAGGTCACCACATCCCCATGATTGGAGACCCTTGGATAACATCCCTCTTCTTCTTATTATTATTTATCTGCTTATTAGCTTGTTATTTTTTGGAGTAACTCAGTTCCTTACAGTTGTGGCGCTATGTCCCTGTTTTCTTGCCAGTTGCCAACAGGGGCCTGCTCTCAATCCCTGAATGACACCTATATTCCTTGACACATGATCCCCTTGATTAACTTATTTAAGGTAAACTGTGCCATGTACACAGGGAGAGAGAGTAGAAAATCTTGAAGGCCACCTTAGATCTGTCTACAGAACTTCTTTGGCTCTGGAACCAATACAAAATAAAATATAGGAGATGACTATGAAAATGATGAAGCTGGTTACAGAATGTGATCTTGGGACTGTGACAGAATGGGTTTACAGATATTCCCTCGCCAAATTAAACCACTTTACTTTCCCTATCCCTGACAACATGTACAATTTCAGGCCTCCACAGGACAGGAAGATACTGACTTAATGAAAATATCTCATGGCAGAAGAGTAAGTCAGAATGCACTTTCTCCATAGCCAGGCAAATCTGAGAGTTGGAAACCAAAACACAAAAAGAAAAGTAAGAGTTGGGACTGAATCATTCTGATCCCTGAAATAGTTCATATATTCCTCCCTGTTCTTTCTTTCATCATCACTGAGTAGAGCAAGAGGGTAGAATCAGAAAATGGAAGAATTGCCAAGTCCAATCTGATCCACAGTGGGCTTTTTGTGAGTGAAGATTAAACTTTCTTTTTTTTTTTTTTTTTTTTTTTTTTGCATTCAGCCACTGAAGTTTGGGGTAGTTTGTTTAGTAGCCAACAGTGAGTTCCTTGATAAATGGCCAAAAGATTCTTTATAAACTTAGTATATTTTTACCAGTCTTATTTTCAGTCATATAGCACATATGTTTTCATACCTCTATTCCATTACTAAGGTTGTTACCTTAATCATCACCTGAAAAATATTCAGCCAGTAACACCAGGAATGTTGTTTCTCTCCATTCTCCTTGTTATCTCTTTCTGTATGTGTCATTCAGAATCAAAACACAGTATCCTTGTAATAGAGCTGTATAGATGGTAGCTACACTTGGGGTGAGCATAGGATAATGAATAGAGTTGCCAAAACAATATATTATATACCTGAACTTAATGTAACATTCTGCATCAACTATACTTCAATTAAAAAAAAATGTAATACCTGGGGCATTCAGGGTGGCTCAGTCATTAAGTGTCTGACTCTTGATTTCAGCTCAGGTCATGATCTCAGAGTAGTGGGATTGAGTCTTGTTAGGCTCTGCTCACTGGGTGTAGACCCACTTGAGATTCTCTCCCCCTGCCTCCCCCCACATTCTTCCTCCCTTAACAACAACAATAAAAAAGCAATACCATTTATGGGTGCCTGGGTGGCTCAGTGGGTTAAGCCTCTGCCTTCAGCTCAGGTCATGGTGCCAGGGTCCTGGGATCGAGCCCCGCATCAGGTTCTCTGCTCAGTGAGGAGCCTGCTTCTCCCTCTCCCTCTGTCTGCTCCTCCCCCTGCTCGTGCACTTTCCCCCAAATAAGTAAATAAATCTTTAGGAAAAAAAAAAAAAAGCAATACCATTTAAAAATTCCAATTTTTAAAAATAACCTACCAAAAATTTGTTTGCAAGTATTAAATATACCATAAATCTGTGTTAATTAAAACATATGAAAAAATGGACAAATAAAAAGAATATCATCTTTAACATCTGAAAATATGTCAAAATTTAGTATATGGCAATAATGAAGTCATTTCAGATCAGTGAGTAAAAATAATACAGTTAACATGTTATGTTGGAATAAATAGCCGTTTGGATAAGGAATGAGATCTAGATCATTTTCATAATTCTAACTAAGCATTTAAATACAAGATTAAACATTAAATTACCAAGAGTGAATAGTCCCTGGCTTATTTAAATCTAACACAGAGAAGACCTTTCTAAGCATAATTCCAACACAGAATAGAGAAATGATAATTCCACAAAGATTTCAGGAGTCATTAGAAGAAAATAAAAATCTAATTGCATAATAAGCAAGATACAAGAAGAGCAAATCACAGATTAAAACAGTCCCAAAATATGTGAAAATATTTGCTTCATTTCATCAGAATTTAAACTTCATGAAGGCAGGATTCATTTTAAGTTTGTTCATCAAGATAAACTAACAACTCTGTTTAGTCCCTGGTAAGCATTAATTTTATAAGTAAATGAATGAATGAATCAATCAATCAATAATTTGATAAATATTGTCTGTGGTCTTTTGTTTTTGGTTATTAGGCTAGTTTTACTAAAAGATCTGTTGATGTACAAAACCAACTTAGTTAAACTTTCTGAATAAGAATTTCCAATACCCTTTTATAGGTAAGGGTTGTATAGGAAACAATTAACAGAATAAATATTCTAACAATGTAAAGATAAATATATGTTTTATAAGCTTGGGTAAATATGAAAAAAATCATACTTTTAAAAACATCTGTGTATGGTATGTGGAAGCAACAAAAATTAGATGAACTAAAATTCCAGAATGAGAACTATCTTGAAACAAACTGTTACCAATTGCCATTCATTGATCTCCATGTGGGATTTATCAAATCTGGGCATGTACTGAGCCAAAGAAAGGAGCAATACTATGGGAAAGAGTAATTATCAAAAATTTTGGTGGTGATACAGGAATAGAAAACTATATTTGGTATTGTTTTTGACCTAGTTGTCCTTTTCTTTTGTTAATTTCAATAATATATGTATTGCAAAAGCAATATCTAAAGCCATATCACTTGAGAATTTTCCAAAAATACTGAAAGACATCAACCCACAGATTCAATAAGTTCTGAGAAACCCAAGCAGAATAAATGTAAAAACAAAACAAAACACATGTTGGCAGACAAAAGTTTCCAGAAACCAAAGACAAAATCATGTATGTTCAGTAGAAGACAAACATTAAAATGTTCAGATCTACACTATCTGAAAATAGACAACATTGAAAAGTACCTAACTGACCTTGACCAGCATAATGGAATACTATAAAGCAATGAGAGTGAACTATATACATAATAGTATTGAAACAATCTATAAACAGTGTTCAACAAAAGTATCTGGACACAAAGAAATATATATGATCCCATTTATAAATACTATAGAATTGTCAAAACTAATTAGACATGGGTTTCATTCTCAGAGAAGTAGTGACTAAATGGATATCTGGGGTGCTTGTAATGTTCTTTATCTCATACTCTTGATACAGCCTGTTTAGCTCAGAAAACTCAGACTATACATGTATGATATATACATTTCTGTATATGTATTATACATACATAAAATTCTTTAAAAATAATTACACTTCTTGGAATTGGAAAAGCCCAATTTTTACCATAATAGATAGCAGAATTAGAATGGAGGTAATATTCATTGAGTAGAGAATTTCAAGGATATAAGCAGGCAAATTTTGGATACACTGTTTAAATGGACATTGATTCTCCTCCACATAAAGCCAGAACTTGAGAAAGCCTGTAAGTCAGCTGCTAAAATGAATATGAATGAAGAGGTTGGCAGGCAATATTCCTGAGAATATTCATAGGGTAGCTTTTGGCAAAGAGTAAGAGCTTTGAACAGGACAGGGAAAAGTAAATATTTGAAATCAGAATTATGGGGAAAAAAAGAGAGTCCATCTCCCCAAAATATGACAAATGGGTTGTGAGAAATAAGGATCCCTCACTTTGGAGGAATGGAGATCAAATAAAAGACTCAGGATAGAGCTATATTTTTGTTATAGTAGGAAACAGAGGTGACATGTAGAAATACATTTAGGAATTTAGGAAATGCTTTGTTTCATAGAAAATGGGCACCAGAGAGAATTCTAGAAAGATTTGAGAGGGAAAGGAGTAAAAGGTAGTATGTAGGGTTAGAGGAGAGAGACAAAGGTGCAGAGAAACAGAGGAGCCAAAATATTAGATATTACCAAGGATAATGAGCTTTTGAAGATATCTCAAGCCAGGTAAGTCTAACTTTGATTATTCAGTTTGTGGAATATACTTTCCAAAAGTATTTGGAGAGAGTGAGAGGTACTGATAGTGGTATGCATGGGGAATGAGAGGGAAAGTGGTGCCTTCTCATCATACTATAGTTCCAACTTTATATAAAACTTAAAAGAGGGGTATGTGGGTGGCTTAGTCAGTTAAGTGACTGACTCTTGATCTCAGCCCAGATCTTTGATCTCAGGATCGTGAATTCAAACCCTGCCACACTGTGCTCCACAAAACAAAACAAAAACAACCTTAAAAGACCTCAGTTACATTGGTCTGGTATAATAGATACATTGGATGTAGATAAATTACTCTAAGCATGCATATAATATAAGAACCCTTCTATAACATCTTCGAAAAGAAATCCTCCAATTTCTCCTTTAATACTCTAAGCAATGGAGAATTGACTGCTTCATACAATTTTCTCTTCCAATTTCAAATAATTCCAATTATTAGAAAGCGCTTCCTGGGGCCCTGGGTGGCATTGATTAAGTGGCCTAGTCTTTGTTTTGGCTCAGGTCATGATCTCAGGGTTATGGGATCAAGCTCCATATTAGTCTCAGAGCATGGAGCCTGTTTGTCCCTCTCCCTCTTCTCCTCCCCCTGCTCTCTCACTCTCTCATAAATGAAAAATAAATAAATAAAATCTTAAAAAATAAAAAGTTCTTCCTAATCTTGAGTCCACATCTGCCTCCACGTCATTCCCATATATTAGTTCTAGTTCTGCCTGCTGGAGCCAAACAGAGCAAGCCTGCTTCCTGTTTCACATGACAGCGCATCAAATATTTATTGACAGTTTGCATGTCACCAGTGTTTTCTCCAGGCCAAACTCCCTTAGGTCCTAGCTGTCTCAGAATCAATGGACTATGGCAACACAAATGATGTATCCTTCATTTCCAAACTACTAACACCTGTTTCAGATACTAAATGGTAGAAAATAAAATCCTGGTCACATTTACACCTGGGGTTCCACTGGCATACTGTATATGGAAAATCAAATGATTCATCTTCAAATTTATACCATTGTACAGTGGCTTCCAATGCCCCCAGTGGATGCCTGAAACTGGGGATAGTACCGAATCTTATGTATAGTATGTTTTTTCATGTATATGCATACCTATGATAAAGTTTAATTTATAAATTAAGCATAGTAAGAGATTAACAACAGCTAATTATAAAATATAACAATTATAACAATATGCTGTAATAAAAGTTATGCAAACATGGTCTCTTTCTCTCTCAGAATATTTTATGGTACTGTACTCACCCTTCTGATGATGGTGATGATGATGTGAGATGATAAAATGCCTATATGAGGGGCACCTGGGTGGCTTAGTGGGTTAAAGCCTCTGCCTTTGGCTTGGGTCATGATCCCAGGGTCCTGGAATCGAGCCCCACATCGGGCTCTCTGCTCAGCGGGGAGCCTGCTTCCTCCTCTCTGCTTACTTGTAGATCTCTGTCTGTCAAATAAATAAATAAAATCTTTAAAAAAATGCCTATATGATGACATAAAGTAAGGGAAGGACATAGGCACTATAATAAAGCATTAGGCAACTACTGACTTTCTGATAGGGCAGAGCAAGGATCATCTGCTTCCAGACTGCCATTGACTGAAACTATGAAAAGCCTAGCATGGGGGCGCCTGAGTGGCTCAGTGGGTTAAGGCCTCTGCCTTCGGCTCAGGTTATGATCCCAAGAACCTGGGATCGAGCCCCGCATCGGGCTCTCTGCTCGGAGGGGAACCTGCTTCCTCCTCTCTCTCTGCCTGCCTCTCTGCCTACTTGTGATCTCTCTCTATCAAATAAATAAATAAAATCTTAAAAAAAAAAAAAAGAAAAGCCTAGCATGGACAAGTGAGGACTACTCTATTGATAAATACATGCTCTGCTTCTACTATTCAAACAGAAAATATACTATACATTCCAGGTGTATATCGGTTTTAAAGAATCACAATTACACTTTCATGGTTGATAAATACGAGTTACAAAACATTGATTTTATGAGAATTGTGGGTCAAATGAACTGAACCATGAAATAGCAAATGTGTCTAAAAGTAATATTCTGTCACAAAGTTAAGTTATATTTGTACTCCAAAATTTTACTTTTGAAAACTTGGGAATAAGGAAGTGCTTTAGGATGTTCAAAAAATACTAAGTTTTTCCAACTAGTTTCTACTTGTTTCAGAAGTGGCCTTTAGACTCACTTAATGCAAGACAGTCATGGGAAATTATTTTTTTTCTCTCTAGTGAGATGGGATACCTACATGGGCAGTATGGCAATTATTGATTTTGGCTCTTTATGCTTGTATTTCTAGCATGATTCACCACATAATGCAACTTTTCCCTGACCAACTACCAAACTAAAAAGCACCTTCTGTGAGGAAAATGCTTAGATGTTGGAGGGAATTGTGCAGGTGTGTATCCCACCATGCCTACTTTAAAGGGCTTCCAATATGATTGAGGAGATAATACTGAAACTTCAGAGGGATCAATTGTAGCAATGGTGAATGCATGGATGATAGATAGATAGATAGATAGCTATATCATCCATGCCTTCACTGTGTGTGTGTGTGTGTGTATATATAAATATAATATATATAGATATAAATATATAATATATATTATATATAATAATAAATGAATATATAATATAAAATAGCAGAGCTGCATGTGAATCTTGGATTTACCATATATCAGCAGCATGGCCCTTGACAAATCATTAAACCATTATAAGCCAATATCAGGACGATAATAGTTACTTTTATATTAGAGTATTACATAGCCTCTTCTATAATCTTCTTAGTCCCAAAATGATATGTAATATCACTGATTTCAGTGATTTTCAGTGGTTTTTATCTAGGTGTCCATATTCCTCTGGTTCTTCTACTCCACTGGGTGTCCCATCACAGTCTATCTTGCTAATTTTTTCCCTCTCTTTCAGAATTCTCAAAGTTGAACCACTTCAAGGGTTGGTCCTATAACATCTTACCTTCTCTGGTTGTTTTTTTTTTTTTTTTTTTTTTCTCTATGTAATCTTATATAGTACCACAGAATTAAATATCATCCATATGTCAGTGACCTCCAAAATCTTATCTCTAGACTTCATATCCTAAGTTGCAAACTCTAGATCTAATTACCTTCTTAACATTTTTTAAAAATATTTTATTTCTTCATTTGAGAGAGAGAGAGCATGAAAGGTGGAGGATCAGAGGAAGAACCAGATTCCCTGCTGAGCAGGGAGCCTGACGCAGGACTTGATCTCTGGACCCCAGGATCATGATATGAGCTGAAGGCAGTTGCTTAACAAACTGAGAAACCCAGGCAACCCCTTCTTAACATTTTTAATGAATGCTGTATGTGTAATAAGTATCTTAAGTTAAACATGTCCAACTCAGAAAATTGGATTTTCCCACCTTTGAAGTCTGTTCTTCCCTTACTCTTCCACTCTTAATAATATAATCCTGTCCACAGAATTCCTAAAGCCAAAAATAAGGGATAACCCTTGAATAATGTTTTCTTCCTTTGGAGGCTATCTATCAGAAAGTCTAAACTATCAGAGTCATGTTGACTCAATTTCTAAAACATTTCCCAGATGAGTTAACTCCCTTGACTTCCATAATGTCTATAATTTTCCACATCATGGCCTCTCTCACCACTACTAGATCTTCTAACTAGCCCCCTTCCCCTACTCTTGTCCCAAACACAACAGAGAGGCTAATCTTTAAAAATATCATAGCTAAGATCAGTCTACTCACTTGCCTACAACAACAACAACAACAACAACAACTACATATGCATTGTAGAGGTTGTGGTCCAGGACATCAATGTAGAAAGACCCTGAAATCACCTCCTCCATTGAACACACCAAATTATACCTATTAACAGAACGATTCTTCCTGAAGAACTGAGGACTGAATGAACAGCCACTGAATAACCAAAGATAGAACAACAAGAAAGGAGCACCTGGGTGTCTCAGTGGGTTAAAGCCTCTTCCTTCAGCTCAGGTCTTATCTCAGGGTCCTGGGATCAAGCCCCACATTGGGCTCTCTGCCCAGCAGGGAGACTGCTTCCTTCTCTTTCTCTGCCTACTTGTGAACTCTCAGTCAAATCAATAAATAAAATCTTAAAAACAAAACAAACCAAACAAACAAACAAACAAAAAATAACCAACAAGAGAGAAAGAGACACAATAACAAAGTGAACTTTTACCCCACCCTCCAACACTGCCAACAGGAGTGGGGGAAGATACTACTGAGGGACAGGAACAAATTCTTTTGTCCTTAGGAATTAAAAAACAAAAAACAAAAAAACAAAACAAACACACAAACAAAAACCTGTGGTTGAAAAGAACAACTATCATAAAAAGGAAACAACACTAGAACTCTGCAAAGCTTTGAAGGAACTGTGGCAATGCTGTCCAGGGTAGACAGACTGGAAAACAACAGAGTTTACATTTCCACTCCACCTTAAAAGCTTAAACCGGAGCAGGGTCTGGACACCATAATGGGTGGGTTAACTCATTACTGTAAGTTTGTGACCTCAGTGAGCCCAGAGTCCATGAGCCACACCAGCCTGCATTGCATTGGGACACAGAAAAATAGCCAAGTTTTAAATAGAGCTAAGAAACTTCTAGAACACTCTCCCCATCCACCTTAAAAGACCAGACTGGAATGGAGTCTGGTTCATAATGAATTTGCAACCACAGTGAGTCCACAGGGGTCCTCAAGCCCACACCACCCTCTGTAGTGCTAGTGCACAGAAAAAAAGAAGAAGAAGAAAAAAAAAAACAGTGGTTATTTTTTAATAAATTTTGTTTTTGTCTTTTTAATTAAAATTTTATTGTATATTTTTTATTTTTCTAATTGATTTAATTTTGGTTTAATTTTTGTTCTCTTTAGTATTGTTTTCTGTTTTCCTTTTAATTTTTTCCTTCTCTTATTTTCTTTTTTCTTATTATTTATTTTTTCTTCATTATGAAAAAAGCAGCATTTTAAGAAAGTAACTAGAATATATAGCCATAGTTCCAGGCAGCCAGCAAAAGTCACCAAGTACACAGTTTATATAAGGGATACTAATACAAAACCACTCCTTCAAGTGTAAGAGAAGTTACCATTCCACCTAATCCATAGAAACACACAAAGAAATTCAAACAAAATGGGTAGACAGAATATGTTCTACAATAAAGAGCAACAACAACAACAATGAAAAAAAAAAACTCAGAAAAATAACTAAATGGCACATGGATAAGCAATATTTCTGATAACAAATTTAAAGTAATTGATCATAAATATAGTCACAAGGCTGGAGAAAAGAGTGGAAGATCCCAGTAAGACTTTCAACAAAGAAATTGAAAATATTAAAAAGAATCGATTGGAATTGAAGAATTAAATAATTAATATAAAAAATAGAGGAAATCAATCTAGACTAGAGGATGCAGAATAACATACCAACAATATGGAAGACAGGGTAATGGAAAGCACACAAGATGAATAGCAAAAAGAAAAAAAAGGATTTAAAAAAATGAGGATAGATTAAGCTATCTCTTGGATAACAATAAATGAACTTGCATTATCAGAGCAAATGAAATGTATAGCAAATGCACCTGAAGAAATAATAACTGAAAACTCTCATAATCTAGGAAGGAAAAAAAGATACCCAAGTCCATGAAGATGGAGAGTTCCAAAAAAGATGAACTCAAGGAGGTCCACACCACAGCAAATAATAACTAAAATGTCAAAGGTAAAGTTAGAGAATCATTAATCAGCAAAAGAAACAAAAAGTTACCTACAAGGGAAAACCTATAAGGCTGTGAGTTGATTTTTCAGCAGAAACTTTGCAGGCCAGAAGAAAGTGGCGTGATCTATTCAAAGTGCTAAATGGAAGAACTTAGAACCAACAATACTCCACCCAGCAAGAGTATCATTCAGATTTGAAGGGAGATAAAGAGTTTCCCAGACAAACAAAAGGACTTACCACCACTAAACCAACATTATGAGAAATGTCAAAGAAAAAAAAGTCCATAATTAGATATAAGAAAATTAAGGAGACAAGATGGCGGGGAAGTAGGAGGAGGCGCCTTTTCAACCTGTACCCTAAAGTGAGCTGATTACCTACCAAAGAATTCCGATCACCCATGAAAACAGCCTGAGACCAGAATTATACACGTCTGGATCTCTACAGGGGCAGAAGACGCCAGTGGGCAGGTAAAGCAGAGCGGGAACTTTGGACTGATATCGGAAGATAAACAAAAGGGGGAGGGAGCCACCAGAGGCTACTGATTGGAAAGTAATACCCCAATCCGAGAGTGCCCTGCGTCTGGGGACCAGCATTAACGTGGAGTCTGGTTGAAAGCACTCAAAGAGAGCAAAGGATCGAAGGGGGAAATTGCGGGAATCGGGGCGGCTAGGGACAGGGGCTTAAGTCCCCGGACCAAGGACAGCCTCCCCTAGCACTGAGCCAGAGAGAGTGCGGCAGAGAAACCAGGTCTTGGTCCTGAGCCGCCAGCACTCCCAAGATCGAGTGGGGTCCGGCTCCTGTGAGGGGCTGGGAGCCTCGCCAGAAGGCAGAGGCTCCAGAGCCAGAGGGCAGGTGCTGCAGAGCCTGAGACACGTCCCCCCGCCCCCCCGCCGTGCTCTTAGACCTGCGCCATTCCACCAGAGCCTGAGACACACGCACGTGCCCCACACACTCCCCTGAGAGAGGTGAGTGCAAGCCCGGTGCTCTTAGACCCAGAAAGACCAGGCACTCCCAGCCCAGGCCAGCGGGAAAATCTCAGCATGCGATCGCTGCTTGGAACCTCTCTGGCAGTCTGGAGCTGCCCAGATAGCTGCCGCTGCCGTGGTTTTGGGTACAAACGGAAGATCCTGCGTCCCCAGGGACCGCGACTCAGAACTTGCTCTGCCAGCAACCAAGGGGGAATTTATTTGGGCTCTGCGGCCAGACTGAGGCTTCTCTCTCAGAGGGAGGTCAGGGTGCAGTTTGCTTTCCTCTAAACCTACAAAACCCATCAAAAGTGGTCAAGGCAAGGAAAAAAAAAAGTGAACAAACATAAAAACCTCCAGAGAACAAAAGCCTGAAAAAACCAGTTTCCTCAGAGCCCACCCCCTTGAGGGGGACGGAAGGACTTAACTCAGGGAACATCATTGACTGAAAACCCACGTGGCAGGCCCCTCCCCCAGAAAACCAACCAGGAAAGAAAAAAAAAATAAAGACAAGAGAACAACCACCACTACTTCATAGGACAACATTTATTTTTAACTAGTTCTCACTATTCTGGTTCATTTTTTTTTATATACATAATTTTTTTAACCTATTTACCATCACAGTGAGATGTCCAGTACATCAAACTCCATAATAACCTTCTAACCTGAACTTTTTGATTCATACACCTGTGTTTTTCTTTTGCATTTCTATTTTCTTAAATTTTAGTTTAGTTTAGTCTAGTTTATTCCTTTTTAATTTTTATTTTCAAATAGTCATATAGAGTTAAACTTCAAGGTAATCCCCTCTCCCCAATCAATGCTACCCCTATAGGTAAACCAATTTTTAACCCCCCTTTATCTTAGGAAAGTTGATTCCTTTAACAAAGATATCAAGATACATCCAGGAAGAATCAAAACAACCTTCCTCGCCCACACTGAGAATTTATTACCACTCTCCCATCTTTTTCTTCCACCAGTGTTTCTGTGTTTTTGTGTTTGTCCTGATAGTATATAAATCTTATACTTGGGGTTCTTTTTGCGAGGTTCTTCCTTTATTTGCTTATAAATATACATACATATATATATTTTTCCTCTCTCTTGTCATATACTTTTATCAGTCTTTTTGTTTGTCTGTTTTTGTTTGTATACTTCCTTAAATCTTACCTTGGGGCCCATTTGGGCTGAATCTTCTCTTTTATCTTCCCTTTTTTTCCTGTCTTTCTCTCTCTCTCTCTTTTTTTCTTTCTCTTTTCTTTTTTCTCTCGTTTGGTTGGGGAATCCTGATTGCTCAGAAGCATTCCAGGGTGCACCTTGACTGCACTATGGTCGATACACCCAGCTACATCCATTCAGCCATCTCTCACCAAAATGACTAGGAGTAGGAATGCCCAACAGAAGAAAAATACAGAGGATGGGCCTTCTGCAACAGAGCTAACAGCTATCAACATAGACAATATGTCGGAAAGAGAATTCAGGCTAACAATTATCCAGGCAATAGCTAGGTTGGAGAAAGCCATGGATGACCAAACAGAATTGATTAGGGCCGAACCAAAAGCGACCAGGGAAGATGTTCACAATGTTAGGGCTGAGCTGAAAGCTACCAGGGAAGAGGTTCACAAAGCTCTCAGTGAGTTCCAATCTAATCTAAATTCTCTCAAAGCTAGGGTAACTGAGACAGAAGATAGAATTAGTGATCTTGAGGACAAACAAAGAGAGAGAAAGGATCAGGAGGAAGCCTGGAATAAACAGCTTAGAAGCCACGAAAACAGAATCAGGGAAATAAATGATGCCATGAAACGTTCCAACGTCAGAATTATTGGAATCCCTGAAGGGGAGGAGAAAGAAAGAAGTCTAGAAGACATAGTGGAACAAGTTCTTCATGAAAATTTTCCCAATCTCGTGAATGGAACCAGTGTTCATGTACTAGAGGCCAAACGGTCTCCACCCAAGATTATAGATTCAAGAAAAACATCAAGGCACCTGATAGTCAAATTGGGGAATCATAATTATAGATATAATCTCTTGAAAGACACTAGGACAAAGAGGCTCCTTACTTACAGAGGAAAGCCCATCAGAATAACGTCAGACCTGTCCACAGAGACCTGGCAAGCCAGAAAGGGCTGGCAAGATTTTTCAGGGCACTAAATGAGAAGAACATGCAGCCAAGAATACTTTATCCATCAAGACTGACATTCAAAATGGATGGAGAGATAAAGAGTTTCCAAGACCGGCAAGGCTTAAAAGACTATGTAACCATGAAGCCGACACTGCAGGAAATATTAAGGGGGGGAACTATAAAAGAGGAAAAATCTTAAGAATAACATTGAACAGAAATATAGAGACAATCTACAGAAAGAAAGACTTCAAAGGTAACACGATGTCAATAAAAACATATCTATCAATAATCACTCTCAATGTGAGTGGCCTAAATGTGCCCATAAAATGACACAGGGTTGCAGATTGGATAAAATGACAGGACCCATCCATATGTTGTCTACAAGAGACCCATTTTGAACCTAAAGATACACCCAGACTGAAAGTGAAAGGATGGAGAAGCATCTTTCATGCCAATGGGCCTCAAAAGAAGGCCGGGGTAGCGATTCTCATATCAGACAAATTAGATTTTAAACTAAAGACTGTAGTCAGAGATACAGAAGGACACTATATAATTCTTAAAGGGACTATCCACCAAGATGATCTAACAATTGTAAATATCTATGCCCCCAATATGGGAGCAGCCAATTACATAAGAAAACTGTTAAGATAAAGAGTCATATTGATATGAATACATTAATAGTAGGAGATCTTAAACTCCTCTCTCAGAAATAGACAGATCATCGAAGCAGAAAATCAATAAAGAAACAAGAGCATTGAATGACACACTGGACCAGATGGACCTCATGCATATATACAGAACATTCCACCCTAAAACAACAGAATACTCATTCTTCTCAAGTGCACATGGAACCTTCTCCAGAATAGACCATGTACTGGGTCACAAATCAGGACTCAACTGATACCAAAAGACAGATTATTCCCTGCATATTCTCAGATCACAATGCTTTGAAACTGGAGCTCAATCACAAGGAAAAGTTCCAAAGGAACTCAAACACCTGGAAGCTAAAGGCCACCTTGCTTAAGAATGCTTGGATCAACCAGGATATCAAGGAAGAACTGAAACAATTCATGGAAACCAATGAGAATTGACACTTTGGTCCAAAACCTATGGGATACAGCAAAGGCAGTCCTAAGGGGGAAATACATAGCCATCCAAGCCTCCCTCAAAAAAATTGAAAAATCCAGAATACACCAGCTGTCTCTACACCTTAAAGAACTGGAGAATCAATAACAAATCAAACCAACTCCACACATAAGAAGGGAAATAATCAAGATTAGAGCTGACATCAATGAGGTAGAAACCAGAGATACAGAGATACAATGAAACTAGAAGCTGGTTTTTTGAAAGAATCAATAAGATCGATAAACCATTTGCTACACTAATCCAAAAGAAAAGAGAGAAAGCCCAAATTCATAAAATTATGAATGAAAAGGGAGAGATCACAACACCAAGGAAGTAGAAACAATCATCAGAAGTTATTATCAACAGTTATATGCCAATAAGCTAAGCAACCTAGATGAAATGGATGCAATCCTGGAAAACTATAAACTCCCAAAATTGAACCAGGAAGAAATTGACAACCTGAATAGACCGATATCTAGTAACGAGATTGAAGCAGTGATCAAAAACCTCCCAAAAAACAAGAGCCCAGGACCTGATGGATTCCCTGGGGAATTCTACCAAACGTTCAAAGAAGAAATAACACCTATTCTCCTGACGCTGTTTCAAAAAATTGAAGCAAAAGGAAAACTTCCAGACTCTTTCTATGAAGTCAGCATTACCCTGATCCCCAAACTAGGCAAAGACCCTACCTGAAAGGAGAATTTCAGAGCAATATCACTGATGAATATTGATGCTAAGATTCTCAACAAGATCCTAGCAAACAGGATCCAACATCACATTAAAAAGATTATCCACCATGACCAGGTGGGATTCATCCCTGGGCTACAAGTATGGTTCAACATTCGCAAATCAATAAATGTGATAGAACAAATCAATAAGAGAAGAGAGAAGAAACACATGGTCCTCTCAGTTGATGCAGAAAAAGCATTTGACAAAATCCAGCATCCGTTCCTGATTAAAACGCTTCAAAGTATAGGGATAGAGGGAACATTCCTGAACTTCATAAAATCTATCTATGAAAGACCCACAGCAAATATCATCCTCAATGGGAAAAAGCTTGCAGCCTTCCCATTGAGATCAGGAACACGACAAGGATGCCCACTCTCACCACTCTTGTTAAACATAGTATTAGAAGTCCTAGCAACAGCAATCAGACAACAAAGAGAAATAAAAGGTATCCAAATTGGCAATGAAGAAGTGAAACTCTCTCTCTTCACAGATGACATGATTCTTTATATGGAAAACCCAAAAGACTCCACCCCCAAACTACTAGAACTCATACAGCAATTCAGTAACGTGGCAGGATACAAAGTCAACGTACAGAAATCAGTGGCTTTCTTATACACTAACAATGAAAATACAGAAAGGGAAGTTAGAGAATCGATTCCATTTACTATAGCACCAAGAACCATAAGATACCTGGGAATAAACCTAACCAAAGAGGTAAAGGAACTGTACTCGAGGAACTACAGGACACTCATGAAAGAAATTGAAGAAGACACAAAAAGATGGAAGACCATTCCATGCTCTTGGATCAGAAGAATAAACATTGTTAAAATGTCTATACTGCCTAGAGCAATCTATACTTTCAATGTCATTCCGATCAAAATTCCACCAATATTTTTCAAAGAGCTGGAACAAATAATCCTAAAATTTGTATGGAATCAGAAGAGACCTCAAATCGCTAAGGAAATGTTGAAAAACAAAAATAAAACTGGGGGCATCACGTTACCTGATTTCAATCTTTACTACAAAGCTGTGATCACCAAGACAGCATTGTACTGACATAAAAACAGACACATAGACCAGTGGAACAGCGTAGAGAGCCCAGATATGGACCCTCAACTCTATGGTCAAATAATCTTTGACAAAACAGGAAAAAATATACAGTGGGAAAAAGACAGTCTCTTCAATAAATGGTGCTGGGAAAACTGGACAGCTATATGCAGAAGAATGAAACTCAACCATTCTCTTACACCATACACAAATATAAACTCAAAATGGATAAAAGATCTCAACGTGAGACAGGAATCCATCAGAATCCTAGAGGAGACATAGGCAGTAACCTCTTCGATACCAGCCACAGCAACTTCTTTCAAGATATGTCTCCAAAGGCAAAGGAAACAAAAGCAAAAATGAACTTTTGGGACTTCATCAAGATCAAAAGCTTCTGCACAGCAAAGGAAACAGTCAACAAAACAAAGAGGCAACCCCCGGAATGGGAAAAGATATTTGCAAATGACAGTACAGACAAAAGGTTGATATCCAGGATCTATAAAGAACTCCTGAAACTAAACACACAAAACAGACAATCATATCAAAAAATGGGCAAGAAGATATGAACAGATACTTCTCCAATGAAGACATACAAATGGCTAACAGACACATGAAAAAATGTTCATCATCACTAGCCATCAGGGAGATTCAAATTAAAACCACATTGAGATACCACCTTACACCAGTTATTATGGCCAAAATTAGCAAGACAGGAAACAACATGTGTTGAAGAGGATGTGGAGAAAGGGGAACCCTCTTACACTGTTGGTGGGAATGCAGGTTGGTGCAGCCATTTTGGAGAACAGTGTGGCGATTCCTCAAGAAATTTAAAATAGAGCTTCCCTATGACCCTGCCATTGCACTACTGGGTATTTACCCCAAAGATACAGATGTAGTGAAAAGAAGGGCCATCTGTACCCCAATGTTTATAGCAGCAATGGCCATGGTCGCCAAACTGTGGAAAGAACCAAGATGCCCTTCAACGGATGAATGGATAAGGAAGATGTGGTCCATATACACTATGGAGTATTATGCCTCCATCAGAAAGGATGAATACCCAACTTTTGTATCAACATGGACGGGACTGGAAGAGATTATGCTGAGTGAAATAAGTCAAGCAGAGAGAGTCAATTATCATATGGTTTCACTTATTTGTGGAGCATAACAAATAGCATGGAGGACAAGGGGAGATGGAGAGGAGAAGGGAGTTGAGGGAAATTGGAAGGGGAGGTGAACCATGAGAGACTATGGACTCTGAAAAACAATCTGAGGGTTTTGAAGGGGCGGGGGGTTGGAGTTTGGGGGATCCAGGTGGTGGCTATTGGAGAGGGCATGGATTGCATGGAGCACTGGGTTTGGTGCAAAAATAATGAATACTGTTACGCTGAAAAAAAAAAGAAAATTATAAATAAAAAGATGTAAAATGTGGCAACATATACATAAAATGTAGAGAATGGAGTAAAAAGGAAAGAGAAGAGGAAAAAGAAAAAAAAATGTGCTTCTTTTTCTTTTCTTTTTTACAATGTATTTGAACTTAAATGACCATCAAATTAATATAGATTGCTATTTATATAGGATGTTATAGATGAACCTTGCAGTAACCACAAACACAAAACCTATGATAGTGTCACAAAAAATTAAGAAAAATGAAATTCAAACATAACAGTATAAAAACTCAGCAATCACAAAGAAAGCAAGATTAAAAGGAACAAAAAGGAACAGCAAAAACAACCAGAAAACAAATTTTAAAATGGCACATACCCATCAATATTTGCTATAAATCTAAATGGCCCAAGTTCTCTAATCCAAAGACATAGGCAAGCAGAATGGATAAAAATGCCAAGAATCATGTATATGCTGCCTACAAGAGACTCACCTCACATCTAAAGACACATACAGTCTGAAAATGAAGGGATAGAAAAACATTGACAATGTAAATGGAAGTGAAAAAAAATATCTTTAAGATTCTTACTGATTTTCTGCCTAGATGATTTATCTAAGAAAACATTGTCTTTGAATGACACATTGGACCAAATGGATATAACAGATATATATGGAATGTCCCATCCCAAAACAACAGTGCGCATAGAATATTCTCCAGGATAGAGAACATATTAGCCCATAAAGAAAACTAAATTTAATAATTTTAATAAATTTAATAAATTTAAGAACTGTGAAACCATACCATGAATCTTTTCTGATCAGAATGGTATAAAGCTAGGAAGAAATCACAAGAAAAATACTGAAAAACCACAAACATATGGACACTAAACAGTATGACACTAGACAACCAATAGGGGAATGAAGCAATCAAAGAAGAAATTCAAAAATACATAGTTACAAATGAATGAAAACACAACAGTCCAAAATCTTTGGGACAGAGTGAAAACAGTTCTGAGAAGAAATAAGAAAAAGCTAAAATAAACTATCTAAACTTACACCTAAAGGAATGAGAAAAAGAAGAACAAATGAAGCCCGAAGTGAGAAGATAAAGGAAAACAATAAAATCAGGACAGAAATAAATGACATAGAAACTAATAAAAATAGAGAAAATCAATGAAACTATAGAACTCCATTGCATTTCTATACAATATTGAAACAAAAATCATATGACCATCTTGGCCACAATACTGAGAAGAAGAATAAAAAAGAGGCATTCATATTGGAAAAGAACTTAAAGTATCAATAATCACAGACAACTTATACTATTTATACAAAACTCTAAAGACTCCATCAAAAAACTGCTAGAAGTAATAAATGAATTCAGTAAAGTGGCAGGATAAAAAAAAAATTAATACCCAGAATTCGTAATGTTTATATTAACACTAATAACAAAGTAGCAGAAAGAGAAATTTTTTAAGAAGTGCCATTTAATAATGGACCCCGATAATTAAAACACAGGAATAAACTTAACCAAAGAGGTGATAGACCTGTACTCTGAAAACTATAAAACACTAATGAAAGAAACTGAGGATGACATGAACAAATGGAAAGACACTTCATGCTTATGGGCTGGAAGAACAAATATTGTTAAAACATTCATATTACCCAATGCCACTATAGATTTAATGCAATCCCTATCAAAATACAAATAGCATGTTTTACAAAGTTATAACAACCTAAACATTTGTATTGAACTACAAAAGACTCCAAATAGCCAAAGCAATCTTGAGAAAGAAAAACAAAGCTGGGGGTATCAAAATAAAAGATTACAAGATATACTATAAGCTGTAGTAATCAAAACAGTAAGGTATTGGCACAAAAACAGAATAGGGAAGAAAACACACAACTATACAGTCAATTAATCTATGACTAAAGAGACAAGAATATACAGTTTAATAATTTATATATAATCTCACTTTAATAAATGAGAAAATTGGACAACTACATGTAAAAGAATGAAACTGAACCACTTTCTTACACCATACACACAAAAAAGCTCAAAATGAAGTAAGGACTTCAAAGAGAGACTTAAAACAATAAAATCCTAAAAGACAGCATAGGCAGTGATTTCTCCAATTGGCTGTAGCAACATTTTTTTTTAGATACAACTTCTAAGGAAAGGAAACAAAAACAAAAATAAACTATTGGGAATACATCAACATGAAAAGCTTTTACACTGCAAAGGAAACCATTAACAAAACAAAAAGACAACCTCTGGAATGGGACAAAATACTTGCAAATGATATGTCTGACAAGGGGTTAGTATCTAAAATATATAAAGAACTTACTTAACACCAAAAACAAAACAAAAACAAAAACAAAAACCCAAAAAGTCCAATTAAAAAATGGGCAGAGATTTGAACAGATATTTTTTTCCAAAGACAGAGGGCACATGAGAAGATACTCAACAGCACTCATCATCAGGGAAATGCAAATCAAAACCACAATGAGATATCACCTCTAGAATGACAAGAAACAAGATAATAACAAATGAAACCACTAGTGTTGGTAAGGATTTGGAGAGAAAGGAACACTTGTTCACTGTTGGTGAGAATACAAATTAATACAACCACTGTGGAAAACAGCATGGAGATTCCTCAAGAAATTAAAAATATACTACGTGATCCAATAATTCCACTACTGGGTATAAACCCGGGGAAAATGAAAACACTGACTTGAAAAGATATATGCACCCCTATGTTTATTGCACCATTATTCACAATAGTCAAGACATGGAAGGAACCTAAGTGTAAATCAACAGATGAATGGATAAGGAAAAAGCGGTATATATATATACACACACACATACATACACACACACATACATACACATACATACATACATACCAGTACACACACACACACACACACACACACACACACACACACATTATGGAATATTATACAGCCATACAAATGATGAGATCATGCCAGTTGAGACAGTGTGGATGGACCTGGAAGATATTATACTAAGTGAAATAAATTAGGCTGAGAAAACCAAGTACACATATGATTCCATTAATAATTGGGATCTAAAAAAATATAATCAGAAAGAATCAGAACTATAAATATAGTGAATAAACTGGGGTACTGGGCAAAATAGGTGGACAGAGGGAAATACATGCCTCCAGTTATGGAATGAATAGTCATGGGTATAAAAAGCAGAGCATAAATAATACAGTCAATGGTATTTTAATAAAAATGTAATGGGAGAGATGGTAGCTATACTTGTGGTGAACATAGCATAATATATAAATATGTCAAATCACTAAGTTGTATGCCTGAAACTAATGTAACATTCTGTGTCAAGTTTACTTGAAAAATAAATAAGCCAATAAAAAGCAGAAGCAGATCTATAAATACAGGAAACTGATGGTTGTATATAATGTAACACTGTGTGTCACCCATACTCAAATAAAATTAATCTTTTTAATTAAAGAAACACTCTGGTGGTTCTACATTTTATGCTAAAAAATTGAAACTCTTCACATAACCTATGAGGCCATACAGTATCTGATCTGGCTACTTCTCAAATATCACCTCCTATAACTCTCCCCTCTCTTGCTGCATTGCCAGTCATACTAGCCTCATTGAACATGGTGAGGGCTCAGTCTTGGAACCCTTATAACAGATGTTTCCTCTATGTACCAGTATGTTCCATATCTCTTCATGGCTTGTTCCTTTTGTCATCCATTTCTCTCCTAAGAAAACTTCTTTGGGTGTATTATAAATGTGACAGAAAAATGAGCATGCTCTCAGACACTCAACCACAGGGAACACAGCTGAACCAACTATTGTATTTTGGTATTCATCACTATCTTTGCACAAAAGTCATGCCTACTTTAAATAATGACTAAGTTTGGCAGAGACACTAACTCATTGCTAGGAGACATGGAACTTCCCTGATAGCCTTCTTTAGCTTGAAGTCTCTACAAATGGCTTTGCCAAACCACAGACTGTACAACAATCTATGACACATTCGCCCAAACTTCCTTCCTCTCTCCTTCATTCAGGGTCACACTTGCATCAGGGTACTCGGTTCCCCCAGCTTCCTTCATCTCCCTCCCTATTTTTCCTGATCGTAGGCATTTCCACTAGTAAAACTCTTGCAGATTTAAACCCTTCTTTTTGTGCCTGTTTTTCAGAGAACCCCAAATAACAACCCAATAAAAATATCTGATTCTGAGACACTGATCTTTAAAATTTGCACATCATAACTTAAAAATTGTTTTTCTGCACAACAATGGAAACAGTCAACAAAACAGAGAGGCAACCACAGAATAGGAGAAGATATCCGCAAATGACAATACAAAGGACTGATATCTAAGATCTATAAAGAACTCCTCAAACTCAACACACACAAAACAGTTAATCACGTCAAAAAATGGGCAGACATGAACAGACAATTCTCCAAAGAAGACATACAAATGGCTAACAGACACATGAAAAAATGTTCATCAGCATTAACCATCAGGGAGATTCAAATCAAAACCACAGTGAGATACTATTTTACACCAGTTACAATGGCCAAAATCAACAAGACAGGAAACATGTGTTGGAGAGAATGTGGAGAAAGGGGAACCCTTTTACACTGTTGGTGGGAATGCAAGTTGGTGCAGCCACTTTGGAAAACAGTGTGGAGATTCCTCAAGAAATTAAAAATAGAGCTAACCTATGACCTGGCAATTGCACTACTGGGTATTTACCCAAAGATACAGATGTAGTGAAAAGAAGGGCCATCTGTACCCCAATGTTCATAGCAGCAATGGCCACAGTCACCAAACTGTGGAAAGAACTAAGATGCCCTTCAGTGGACGAATGGATAAAGAATATATGGTCCATATATTCAATGGAGTATTATGCCTCCATCAGAAAGGATGAATACCCAACTTTTGTATCAACTTGGATAGGACTGGAGGAGATTCTGCTGAGTGAAATAAGTCACCCAGAGAGAGTCAATTATATGGTTTCACTTACTTGTGGAGCATAAGGAATAACAAGGACGACATTGGCAGATGGAGAGGAGAAGTGAGATGGGGGAAATCAGAGGGAGAGACAAAGCATGAGAGAGACACTGTGGACTCTAGGAAACAAACTGAGGGTTTTGGAGCCTGGTGGTGGGTATTAAGGAGGGCACATATTTCATGGAGCACTGGGTGTGGTGCATAAACAATAAATTTTGGGACACTGAAAAAAAAACCTAAAAAAATTGTTTTATTGTTACATTATCCGGCCCACATACAACATTGTCCCCATTTTTTGCATTAGGAGCTGAGGCTCAGAAAGAATAAGTGACTTATGCTAAGGATCATAATAAGCAAGTGTAAAAATAGAACTCGCCTTCTAACTCTAAACACTTTCCACTGTGTCTGTTGTATGCCCTCCTGTGTACCAAGGAGGGCTTCAGAGATGCCTGAAAAGACTGAAATCTCCACCAGATCTGCATCCAAATTATGCTCTGAGTGTTTGTACTTTGGTTGTGACTGACCCTAGGGTTATGCATTTAGATGGGGAGGACAGAATGCTTAGCATTTTTATTATACACGACATTCTTCTTCAGCAGTAACACATACACTCTTTATGTTATGCAAATGCATTTTCTTCTGCCCTCTCATTATTTTAGTGAATGAAGTCTACCTAAGGTCAATGTCTTTGTCAGCAATAGGGTGGATGTTGGCAGTGTGGCGGCTCAAAACTTCAACCCGTTAGCAGTCACTGTCAGCAGTAAGCTGTGTTCCTACCTCTACTGCCCTAGCAGAGCCCTTTCACTCTCCCTTCACACCAGCATAGAAGAAAGAACTTCCTCTCCTTTTGATATTTGAAAGCCATATCCACCTACTTCTCCAAATGCCCAGCAGAATTCTGCTGGCTGTTTGGAAGGGTCACTTTATCAAAACTTTACTATGAAGACCTTCCATTCCTTCACTCAGCTATCATTCCTGCACCAACACCCCTGCTTCTTGCTTCTCAAGAAGACTTAACAAACCTCAGAGAGGCCAGGGAATGCAGCCACCAATGTGCAAATCCTGAAATATTCAAAGTAACAGTAGTTCTCAGTAGTACCAGTCCTATTTTGTGAGATTTGGATGGCATGCCATCATCATTTCTTTTGGAAAAGCCCCGATCTGCAACACACGTGTGGCCCAGTTGGTTAAGCATCAGCCTTTGGCTCAGCTCATGATCCCAGAATTCTGAGATCCAGTCCAGAATGGGCCTCCTTCCTCAGTGGGGAGCCTGCTTCTCCCTCTGCCTGCTGCTCCCGTTGCTAGTGCATGTGCTCTCTCCCTCTCTGATGAGATAAAATTTAATTTAATTTAACTTAAAGTAAATATAAAATAAAATAATAAAATATAAAATAAAAAAAGTCCTGATCTGCCAATATAACACCCATATGAGCTGTGCACCATTTCTTCCAATACAAGTTTTCTTCTAAATTTTATATTTAGGTTTATTTTCATCTGATACATAGGCATAGCAGGGAACTATTTGTTGAGGGGTAAAGAAAACATGTAAGGAGAGAAAAAAGTTTTCTGTCAGAATCACAGGAGAAGTACTATATATTTGAAGAATGAATACATGGTGGGATTCTAAAATAATGAAACTGATTTTCAAGTGTAGCTTATATATATCTCCTTAAGAATCTGATTCATTTTTATAAAAATTGCATCAACACTACCAATTTTATTTTGTTTATCAAAATTGGAGGACACACTGCAATTTTTCTACAAAATCTGGTTAATATGAAATGCCACTTATTCTAAAATTTTAAGAAATAACATTTTTTGATAGAAGCTTTACATGAGAATCCATTCACTCATATAGTATTATCTTTTTGCAGAGAATACTAAAATGCAAGGAGGATAATTAAGTTTCCCAAGATCATACATCTGGTTAGTGACTGAAAAGGGATTAGAATCCAGATTTGCTAGTACATAATTACTGTCATGCTCTGTACTCATCTTGCAAATACCTGAACGCCATGGCATAGACTAAATGGTTCTTAACAATATAGCCCATATATGCTACACCAAGGTAAGATGATTTTATCTTGGAAGTGTTGTGGTTTTGTATTACTAGCAGTGTCCAAACAGTAGCTGGGAACCAGCTGTCAAGAAGTTTAGGGAGATTTCTTTCTTTCCTTTCTTTCTTTTTTCTTGTTGTTGTTGTTGTTAAAGATTTTATTTATTTACTTGACAGAGATCACAAGTAGGCAGAGAGGCAGGCAGGGGTGGGGGAAGCAGGCTCCTTGCCAAGCAGAGAGCCCGATGTGGGGCTCGATCCCAAGACCCCGAGATTTTGGCTTGAGCCGAAGGCAGAGGCTTTAATCCACTGAGCCACCCAGGTGCCCCGAAGTTTAGGGAGATTTCTAACCCTGGTTTGAAGAAGGTAGGACTTGAGTTTACCTTTGACCTTTGAAGAATGTAGTGAGATGCAAGCCAAACAAGAGAAGACAAAGGTTTTAAAGAATGGTCCAAGAAGAGAAAAGAGTGGGAACATTTGGTGGTAGTCACTATATTACTATGTACTTAAGAGAAGCTGTAACCCAGGCTGAAGAAGTCAGGAGCACCAAATGTGGGGCTCTTGAAAGCTTATTGGAGAGGGGATGCTAGTTAGGTGTATTGGACTCAAGGGGAGCTAGCCTAGATAAATGGCCAAGGCACAAAAGTGTTGGCAATGAGAGAGAGAGAGAGAGATCTTGGAATTTCTCAGAATCTGCATTTCTGTTCAGCCCTATATCTGACACAAACTTGCAGTCATAATTTATATGGTCTTGCTGTACTCAAAGGTGGGTACACATTCCCTGCAGCTTCTAAATGAAGCTTGTAGTCACATATGGGAAGGTAGTTTCTCTGAAAGCCAAATGCACTGAGCAGTAACACAAAATGCAGGCTCAGGAACCATAGACTTGACTTTCCAGAAGTACTCTGGAATAGCTAGAAGTAGCATTGCATTAATTGATGCAAGAAAGAAGCTGAAGGCCATGAACACAATCAAAGCAACTCAGCGAGGAAAAGAAACAGTGAGAGGTTTACAAAAAGAGGGGACTTGAGGGGTCCAAAACTACAGATAAGTAAAAAGAAGAGTATGTTAAAAAAAAATACATATATATCCTTTCCACTTCTGTCTCCCCCTGGCTCAACTTCCCACCTCCATGTAAAAGACTCAGGTACTATAATTTGTTACAAATGTCTTTAAAGCAGATGGGGACCCAACTGAAACGTATCTCAGAAACAGATGCAACTTCACAGAAGTTTAAGAGCCCACAAATGACAATAGAGACTGTTACCACCATAAAACATGCAGAAAGCCATCAAAACACAGAGAAAAAAAAAAAAATAGGTTTTTAATTTAGGAAAAAAAAAAAAAAAAGTAGGCCAATAACTTAGGTATTTAAATTGATGCATGAACCCCACAGGGCAGGAGGAAATCCAATGCACTCCAGAACCAAATTACAAGGTAGAAAAGTTCAATTCACATAAATACATGGATTAACTGATCTGGGAACTGGGTTCAGTTGTCACCTTTGGGAAAATAAAATCTGTCATATTAATAACAAGAGTATTAACATGATCCTCCTATTCAAATGCTAATCACAATAAGGGCTTTTCTACGTGTTATCAAGCAAAATAAAACATTTTTCCAAATATAAAGATTCTGCAAACTTCGTAATACCTTCAGAGCCTTATTAAAAGTGTTCACACATTTAAGTAAAATTAAATTCCAGCCTAATCACCTCAGGTAGATATCTTTCCATGTGAGGTGGCTTGCCCCCAAAGTCACATCTGAACAACCATATGCAGGGGATTTCACAGTGATTTATCTCTTGTGGTGTTACATATATTGAATTCAGATTATTATGCAAACATAAATAATTATCATTATTTATGTTTAATGATCTAGAGGCCATGTCCACAATCTTAGCACCTAATCACTTTGACCAGGGCGAAGAATGCTGATATTAAAACAAAACAAAACAAAATAAAAAACAGAAAGCTTCCTAGAATAAGGCTTATTTCTGAAGGCAAAACTGCCAAGTCCTTATACCTAAGAAGGATTACAGTTTATATTCAAAACACCACAGCCTGGATTCTTCAGGTAGTTTGGAAATAAATGACAACCTCGTTAGGTGCTGAAGTTTATAGTCCCATGCCCTGTGCACTCAAGCAACAAGGCCAAATCCTCAATCCCAGATTGAGTTCCTTAAAGATTTCATTCAGCTGTCTCATCTAGTGATGAGCATCAAGCAGTATTTAAGTCCTATGGATTTATTCTCATTACTGTATAAAGTGTATTAGGAGAGTAAACACTCAGCTGCAGAGACTAACAATTTCTCAATCTCTGTAATTTAACACAATAGAAGCATATTCTCACTTATCTCACAGTCCCCTGGCTTTTCTTGAGCAGGAACCTAGTTCTTTACAACTTGTGGCACCATCACATTTGAGGGCCTTTTCTCACTCCTCCACTGAATTACTTATATTCACTGGAGAGTAAGTATGGAAAATAAGGGACAAGAGAAAATGGATTGATAATCCAGTTTCTGTTACATAAATTGACTAATTTGTATGTAAATTCAAAAAGAGGAATTTCATTGGAGAACATGGGAATGGTAGAACAAATGAGAAAATTCCCTAGGTAGGGGTGCCTGGGTGGCTCAGTCAGTTAATCATCTGCCTTCAGCTCACTTCATGATCCTGGGGTCCTGAGATCACTATCTGGGCTCTGGGCTGCTTCTTATACCTCTGCTCCTCCCCTGCTTGTGCTCTCTTTCTTTCTCTCAAATAAATAAATAAAATATTTTTTTTTTAAATCCCCTAGGTAAATTATAGCTTCAACAAAGAAAATTCAAAAGAAAAATTTATGCCTCATGCCTCAATTCCCTCAGTCAGCCACTGACACATACATTGTCCACCTGGTCACATCCTGGATTTGAACCTCCACAACCACCCCCATGCCCAAGAGCTTGCAGGATACTGGGAGTGTGCTGGGGAGGGGAAATAATAAATAGAGAAACTCAGTGTGGTGGTCGCACGAACAGAGATATATTAAAAAGTGTTACCTCTTCTGTATTCTTCTTTGTGTCTGTTTAGTCTCTGAAATTCTTTGTGACAACTCATTTGCCTTTGAATTGCCATTTCTTGGTCTCCTGGAAAAAGTGTGAGGACCTTGGAGTATCTGTGTAAGAGCAAATAAAAGAAGGAAAATACTTAAAATATACTGAATAAAAATTAAACATTAATATCTAGTCTATAGCAAAAACCATAAAGATATTCATTCCCTCTAACCTAATAATTGCTTTCATGAGAATTTATCCTAAAGAAATCATTCAACAGAAGGAAATTGTTTTATAAATCAACAGGTCTATTGAAGAGTAAGTTAAAATAGTTTAAAAATAGAAGGAAGAAGAGCAAAATACCCAATACTAAACTTGCATTTACTTGATGGGTAAGATAGACTCATTAAAATCATACTAAGTTGCCACATCAAAATGTTTATGTCACAGTTTTAATACAAGTAGACAATGGAATGTTTCTTTCACAGAATATAATACAAATAAAAAATAAAAGTAACTGCTTTATTGGGATGATGAAATGACAGGTAATTTTTTAATTCACATATTATCTTGAATATTGCTACATCACCTCAGTAATTAAAACATTTATACCATCTGCATGTGGGAGGTGAAATATACAATTTATTATTCATTCTGAAAAAATTGTCATTTCACAAAATTGCTAGCATTTGTCATCTAGAATTTTTTATTTGGGTTACATGTCCTCCTCTTCCCTAAACATATTGCTTTCTTCTTCACAGGATCCTCCCCCAAATCCTCTTTCTCCTGCTCTCTTGAAGCACATTTTCTTCAAATCATAACATTGTCTTTGGCCCTCAGAGGGCTGGATTCCTGGGTACTGGGGAAAGCCCACAGCCGCATCCATTCCCAGCACTCATGATTTATCATCTCATCCCTAAAATTCAGAAAATCCCTAAACTCTGGGGCACAAGGAATTGTGTTTTCTCTGAATCATACTTGAGGCAGGAGGTAAACAACAGTTGAAGACACAACAACAGAGGTTGTTAGGGTTGTAGGGTTGAGAATTAAATAAGATAATATATGTAAATTCTTAGATTAAGAGAGATTGGCTCTGTAATAAATTGCTTCAGATCAAATTCTGACAGGTTCATCTTATTATGATATTGGGAAATTTATTGAAAATTTCTATGCCTCCATTATTCCATCATGAGAAGAACAAGAAGAGGAGAGGAGGGGAACTGCTACCCACACAACCAGTAAAAGGATTAAATGAGATAATGGATGCACTTGCTTAGAACCATCCTGTCATATTGTGTTTTAGCTATTTTCTCAGTAATAGTTACGAGGGTGGAAAGAGATTGTGTTTTCATTTAAATATGGGTGAATTATGTAGAATTGACCAGGTCTAAAATTCCTCAACTTTCTGCCCTCCCTTCTGTAAGTGTCACCCGCATCCCTGATGACAGGCATCCTTGTTCTTACTTACTCCACTTGTGTTCTTGTCCCCATCTCTTCAAATCTTGAATATTAACCCATAATTTTTCTCTTATATTTTATTTTTCTTCAACCAGTCCCATTTTGATTGTCTATCCTCTTTCCATATCATTCTTCTCCATGCTATCAGCAAATACTGTTGATTTTACCCCCTGGTAACTACTAAATCTATTCTCTCCTTTATGTTTTACCTCTGGTGCTCTAGTTGATTTCATCAGTTTCTGCCTAAAATATTGCAGTGAGGAGCCACCTAATCAGTCTTGCCTGAAACCTTGCACTGTCAGAAATTTTCAGAAATCCAGATAATTTACCTAAAATACAACAAATGACTGTACCAAGTGTTTCTCTCTTTGCAGACCTTCGGTGGCCTTTGATTACTTACAGGATGAGGTGCTGTATTTTCAGCATACCATGCCCCTTCTACCATGTTTGCTCTTTGACTCACCTTGCTATGAACTTTGCCAATTTTAAAACTTATTTTCTGTAATACAACATACTAGATAATGAAACGTCTCAGTTTGAAAATATTCAGGCATTAACAAAAGCAAACACAAACTCTGTACACTCAGAACTTCCCTTCAACAATAGCCTCAAATTAAAAAGATATTTTTTTAGATTATGACATCATAGGCAAAAGACACTAAACACATAAGAAAAGAAGGCACCATCAACAAAAGTAGACAGAGACAACAGATCATAGGATCAGATGTCCAGACACTTTAACTGTGGAATTATGAAACAATGAATATAAAATAAGTATGTTAATATATTAAAAGGGAAATTTTTTAATGTAAGAAAATATAAAATGTCAAGCTTATTTGAAAAAAAAAAAAGCCAAATACATCTTTGAACTAATACATTTTGAAAAATCTATAATGGAAGGTTTAAAGGTAAATAGACATGATTGAGGAAGTAACTGATGAATTGTTCTAGAATGTAGCTTAAAAAGATGGTAAAGATAAGAAAGAGGTTGTAAGACAAAGTAAGGATATCCATGATATATCTAATCAGATTATAGAATGAGAATTGATAAGAAATGAATAGAAGTTATATTTTAAGAGAAAATGACTAAAAATTTTAGAACTATTAACAGTTATGAATCAATAGCTTCAGGAAAACCACACACATTTTACACAATAGCAAACTGCTACATATCAGAAACAAGGAGGTGACTGTAGAAATAACTACAGTAAAATATAGATTACTAACATAGGAACAATTATTGGAATGGCAGCTGCTTTCTGATCTGCAACAATGAAAACTGGAATACAGTGTAATAAAATATTCATTGTCTAATAGGTAATAACTATCAATGTAGAGTTGTGTTCACAATGAATGTATCTTTCAAGAATGAGGTGCAATAAAAACAGCTTTTGACAAGAAAAAAGTATGAATTTGCTACCAGCAGATCTTCTCACATACAACTGGTGGGAAATGTAAATTGATATGACCAATTTAGAAAACAGTTTGAGATTACCCAGTCCAGTACCCTTGGACATGGACACACCCTCACACCCAAGTTTTACTTCTACACATGCTCCATCGGGAAAACTCTCCCATATATGCACTAAGAAAAATATACTAGGATGTTCATAGTGGACAAAATGTCAATAAGCAAGATGTTAAAATGGTTAACTATCATTATGATCTATTAATACAGTGTAACAAATTGGTAAATCATAAACTGAAATAACAAGGTGCAGAATATGTAGTATGACCCATTTATACACATTTTCAAACACATAGAAAGCTAAACAAAAATCATTTAGAGTCAGAAATATGTGGTAAAAAATAAGAAAAAAAAGAAAAAGAATAAAGAAAATCAAGAATCTGATAAATACAAAGATGAGGACAATGTTATCTGAGTAAGGCAGAAAACAATGGAATGGGAAGGAGTATACCATGGGCTTCAAGAGTCATGATCATTTTTAAATGGAGCAGGGGATATACGAGTGCTTGATATATTGTTATCCTTTATAGTTTATCTATATTTTTATAAATACTCATATGTATCTACCAAATATTTAATTTGAAAAGTTAAAGTGAAGGAAAGGCATCTACTCCAGACTCTGAGTTTTCTTCCAATTTGCCTGTACACAAGCTGGTCCTGCTTGGAATACTGCTCCCTCCTATTTTTGCCTGGCTAATACTTGTAATTACCTATACTCTCAAAATTTTTTATCAAACCCATGGTGGATCTAAGGACTGTCTTTCTCTACCCTTCCCCCAAATACATACATAGACACCTTCCTTTGACTTCTACGAGTGCAAACCAGTCTTTATCATGCTTTACATAATATGCTGAAGACACTTTGCTTCCCTCTCTCTCCCAAGTTTCTATAAAGCGGGTATTTTCTCTTATTTTCCATATCCAGTGTTTGGTTCATAGTAGATGGTCAATGAAAATTACATGGATTGTCACTTGGAAGTAGAGTTATGTCCTTATATCCACCAGAGTCATTCTGGAGGAGGTGGAAACTGAACAAGGTCTGAAAGGAGAAAGAAGAGGAGAATGAGGAATTTAAAACCGAAATGACTGGGAATTTCATCAGGATTACAAATTATTCTGGTGTTGCTTCTACAGCTATGGCCAGAAGTTCTTACCATTCTTATTAGTACGCATGTACATCTCTGCTTCCAAGTCTTGCTTCAATCCTTCTTTCTCTTGGTATGTGCAATGCCTCCCTTTGCTCATCTTACATTCACATCCAACTCCTGTATTAAAAAAGTTGATTCTAGAAAGACAATTTTCCTCATTCATCTCCAGTGATTAGGAATCATTTAATTAAATTATAAATCATTGATTGAGGTGGTGACTAGCTGGTCACTTGACATTTTCAAGATGCCTATTACCCTTGGAAAGATAAGTAGCCCTAAGTGGTAAGTAAGTCATTTGGGGCCTGACTTCTGTAAGATTTTTTTTTTCCCCAAGGAAAATGTTGGTCACATAAGGAAATACATCAAGAATAACTTTAGCTATGGATGAGGGTTAAACAGAGGTCCAAGATTCCTAGAACCAGTTCTCATGGAAACTAAGATAATATCCTTGTTTTTTAAGATCAGCAACAGACGTTTCCATAGTAATGTTCACCAGGGGATTATAGTCCCTCAGGGTTGAAGAGGTTTTATTGAGCATCTAATATGTATTCAATTAGAAGAAACTAAGGCAATAGTGCTTTGTCTTAATCTTTACAATTTAAAAATTATTTTACAAGGAAACAGTACAACACCCATATGGCAGTAAATATAAAGAAGCTATTCCACTCAATTACAAATATTACTGAACATTTATGACATACACACACACACATACACACACACACACACACACACACATATATAACATTCTTCTAGGCATGGGATATAACTAAGAATGAATTATGTTGTGAAATCTATTTTCGAGATATTTTGAATAACCATCAAGGCTTCTCTGTTTTCATTGCCTCTAAGAACTTAGAATGGTGCTTTACACAAGTTCCAGGCTCAGTCAAGTTATGTTTTAGAAGATCATGGCAGCTATGTATATATAGGAAAAGTTGGTGGACAGTTTGTAGTATTAGAATACCTCAGTGGCTTTGGAATTGCATAGGGCAAAGACATGGTTACATGTATATTCTATGTGTATTTATTTTAAGTGAATTCTGACTATTGCCTCTATAGTAGTACTGTCCACTCTCTACTCAATTCAGACTGCTTCCATTAGCCTGAAATCAAATGTTGCTGGGCATGCTATTGGTCTCAATTAGCATGAAGTAGGGTATTCGTTAAAATGGTCCTATGAGCACTCATCCATTGTCTACCAGCAGCCATGTCCCGATCACTATCTAAAGAATTGCCTGAGGACTAAAGGGACCAAATGTGGAAAAAACAGAAGGGTGGAGAGTAGGATGACTTTCCAATGGCTGTCTCAGAATGCCTAAGGTTTAGAGGAAAATCACAATGGGGTCCTTGAGCTCTCCATCATCTTTACTACAGGAAATACAAGCTCTTATTTCCTTCCTAAGTAGCTTATGCATCCCCTTACTGTCAGCCATTTCAGTTTCCCCAATACAATGATGGTCGATTCTCTTTTATAATAACTCTTTCTTTTCTTACTACTCCCAAGAGATAAAACTGGTTTATTTTATCCTCAAAGATCTTGCTTCTCAGAAACTCAATATTCTTCATTTAAAGGTTGTTTTTTAGCTTCATGCTCTCCTCTATCTGTGATGGAAAAATAAACAAAGGGTCAGGCATATTTGGATATGCACCACAAGGGCCAGGCAAGAGCTAGCAGCTTATAGACATGATCTAATATAATCCTCATAACACTGAATCAACTGTTATTATTTACTTTATTTGCAGATAAAAGAGATTAAGTGAATTGCCTAAGCAATTCTGAATTAAACCAACCGTTCAAACTTTAAACCAAATTGTATCAAACCATCCCTGTGTTGCTTACACTACACCTATCAAAACCCTTTGTTTCTCAAGGAAAGAGGAAATAGTACCAGTCTTGAGTAAAGGAGATTCAACTCCCTTAAAGTAATCTTACAGAATTTTATTGTGAGAATTTGCTACAGAACATTTTGTATCCCCTATGAATACATGAATATAAATATTTTGTAGGAAAAGAAGTTTTGTGTGTGTATGCATACACATGCTATATCTGAGTTCACTGTAAATTATTAACCCTTTTATACTGTAAGGAATTTGAAAATATTTGTATTTTTTTGCAGATTTTAAGATTTTTATTTTTCTTACATCCCTAGGAATTAAGAAAAAAGAGAATGGTCTCTGCAGTGTTCATTTCTTTAGTAATCCTCAAAAGAAACCTAAAATTTGACCTATAGTTCCTTAGCCAAAACTAAATATAAAATCTGCCACCCTGAGCTGAGTATTCCTTATGCTAACTCTTGGAAAGGAATGGCCTGTTTCCTCTCAATCCCATCTGGATCTTTATATTTGGCTGAGATTAATGGATTCAGCTAATGAGTCACCCCGTCAGTGTGTAGTTGTTCAGCACTGGAGGAAAAAAAAAACAAAAAACATAAAACAAAAAAACCCAACCAACAACAAAACACTTCCACCTTTCTATAGAGCAATTAAATTTCTTAGCTGAAGAAAACATTCAATAGGAATATATAAAGTTATGAAAAATAGATTTGCCTCTTTCCAAATAACAGTATGGGCATTTTATAAAGTGTAATTCCAAAATGGCCACATTTCTATGGGTTCAGATACAACAGGGTATCTACAAATTGGATCTGGCATTTATTACTGCAGTTGGATGTGATATTATGATCCTTCCTGTACATACTTGGCTGTCCATTGGTATTACACATGTGATTAATGTGTGTGAGTGTGTATATGTGGTTGTGTGTGTTTACCAACTCTGGCTATTTCCTTTTTCAGAACACAATGGATGATGATCATAAAATTATTACTTAGGGACTATAAGAAATTAGAACCTGTAAAATACGGGAATCCCAACTTTATGTTCTTCCTTTTCCTGTAGTTGGTTTCCTGAACTATTAGCCTTACAGTGAAAGAAAAGGAGGAATATGACATTTCTGAGTGCTTCTGATTTACTGGAATAGCTCATTTTTGTTGGTTGTAATTATGTCACCCCAGGTGGTGAATCAGAGAAAAAGAAAGAAAAGGCAGGACCAGAAGAGCCACAGACAACATTTTAGGATAGGTGTGTTGGCGAGTACAGGCAATGACCTAGAAATAAGGATATCTGGGAGAAAAAGATGACAATGAGGCACAGAGAGAAACTGGAGACAAATGTGGCACAGATAAAAGAAAGTTATATTTTACAAAGCTTCAGGTACCTGGAAACAAAATCCCAGTTTATGGCCTTTGAGAATGCATGGTGTAACAAGATGGGAACCCCAGGACATTAATCTGAAGCATTTTCAAGAACAATCAAGACTAAAAGTCTCAGAAGTCTTAATAAAGGTCATATGCATTAGATTAAAATGTTTAGAGTTGGTTTTTGGAAGTACTGAATGGTTAAAATATAATAACTTGCATTTCCTAAAGAAGAAGTACAGAGGATAAGCCTGGGATACACTCACTAGAAGAACAGCTGAACTCATGTATCTTTAGATATGACCCTGGGAAAACTCTTTCCAACAAAAGAGACATATTTCCTAAGAAAGCAAGGAGGCTGGACTAACACTGATATGGAAAGAAAGACACCGTGACAATTGTTTTCCACAGCCTTGAAAGTGGAGAAAAGCTTTGGATGTTTAATACTTCAAGGGGCTCTTCTGGTGGTAGGAAATCCAGTGGATGACTTGAAAAAATATATGATGTTGTTTACATAAGACTTGTATCAGGAAAACTGTAATCCTATAATGAATATTAAAAATCTATATGATATTTACCTATTCAAATAGTTGATTATAATGTATTATTCATTTTATATATTGTGAACTGCAGTATGCTAAAGTTTTGTTTAGAATATCTGTATCTCTGTCATAAAGAATATTGATCAAAATGTTTCTTTTTTTTCTTTTTTATTATTTTATTTTTTCATCATTATAAGTGTACTCTTTAATTCCCATCACCTATTTTACCCATCCCTCCACCAACCTCTCCTCTGGTAACCATCAGTTTGTTCTCTGTAGTTGTGTCTGTTTCTTGGTTTGTCTCTCTCTTTTTTTCCTTTGATCATTTGTTTTGTTTTCAATTCTAAATATGGGTGAAATCATGTGATATTTGTCTTTCTCTGACTTATTTTGTTTAGCATTATACTTCATAGCTCTATGCTGTTGCAAATGGCAAGGTTTCATTCTCTTTGTGGCCAAATAATATATTTTATTGTATATATGTGTGTCTGTATATACATTACATCTTCTTTACCCACTCATTTATTAATGGACACTCAGGCTTTTTCCATAACTTGGCTATTGTAGATAATTCTGCTATAAACATAGGGGTGCCTGTATCCCTTTGAGTTACTATTTTTCTATCCTTTAGGTAAATACCTAGTAGCACAATTGCTGGATCTCAGGGTAGTTCTATTTTTAACTTTTTGAGGAATCTCCATGCTGTTCTACAGAGTGGCTGTACCAGTTTGCATTCCCACCAACAGTGCAAGAGGTATCCCCTTTCTCCACATCCTCACCAACACTTATTGTTTCTTGTTTTCTTGATGTTAGCCATTCTGAAAGATGCACAGTGATATCTCATTGTGGTTTTAATTTGCATTTCCCTGATGGTAAGTGTTGAGTATCTTTTCATGTGTCTGTTGGACAACTGTATGTCTTCTTTGGAGAAATGTCTGGTCATGTTTTCTGTCCATTTTAAAATTGGATTATTTGGTTTTATGGGTGTTGAGTTGCACTGGGTTTTTATATATTTTGGATACTAACCCTTTATTAGACACGTCATTTGCAAATATCTCCTCCTATTCAGTAGCTTGCCTTTAAATTTTGATTATTCCATTAGTTTTGCAGAAGCTTTTCATTTTGATACAGTCCTAATAGATTATTTTTGCTTTGATTTCCCTTGCCTCAAAAGACATATCTAGAAAAATGTTGCTATAGTCCGAAGGTTTATTTTCTTATAATAGCTTTGTCTAGTTTTTTCATCAGGGTAATACTGTCCTCAAAACATAAGAGGTATGCTCTCTTCTTCAATTTTTTAAAGGATGAGTTTTTTGTAGAATCAGCAGTATTTCTTCCTTAAATGATCAGTAGAATTTACCAATGAACCCATCTGGGTGTAGAATTTTCTATGTGGGAAGATTTTTCACTAGAAATCACACTACTGTGGTTGATATAGAGCTATTACATTTCTTTTAAATTAGGTTTTCTAGTTTGAGTTATTCAAAGAATTTGTCCATCTCTCCTAAGTTGTAGAGATTAGAATAAAGTTATTCAAAATATTATCTTATTAACATTTTAATATGTGTAGAATGTATACCAATGTCACCTCTCTCAATTCCAACACTGACAATTTTGTATCTTTCATTCATTTTTCTGATTAGTCAGGTTAAAGATTTGCCAATTTCTTAAAATCTTCAAAGACCAAAAAAAGATCATTTGGTTTTCATGTTTCTTTTCTTTTACTTATTTTGTACTTAATTTGCTCTCCCTTTTCTAGTTTCTTAGGGTGAGCTGAGGTCATTAGCTTGATAAAATTCTTGTTTTCCGATATAGGCATTAATGTGATAAATTTCCCTCTAGCTATTATTTTAGCTTTATCCACAAATTTTGATATGTTGTGTTTTCATTTGCACTTAGGACAAAATTTTAATTTCTTTTTTGCTTCTTTTTTGACATGGGTTATACAGAATCATGGTATTCAGTTTCTAAATATTTGGAAACTTTCCATAGATCCTTTGTATTTCTGATTTAGTTCCCTTATAGTCAGAGACCATGTTTTTGAAAAATAAAATTACTGAGACATACTTTAAGGCTTGAATATGTTTTTTCCTGGTAAATGTCCCACGTGCACTTGGAAAAAAATGTGTATTTTGCTATTGGTAGGTGGAGTGTTCTATTAATATCAGAATTTCAAATTGGTTCACTTGTGATGATTAATTTTATGCATCAACTTGATTGGACTAAAATATGCCTAGAAAGCTAGGAAAACATTATTTCTAGGTGTGTCTGTGAGGGTATTTCTAGAAGAGGTTAGTATATAAATTGGTAAACTGAGTAAAGTTTAGAGTAAAGTAAAGTAAAGTTTAGAGTAAAGTAAAGACCACCTTTACCAATATAGGTGAATGCCATACAATCTGTCAAAGGCCTGAATAGAACAAAAAGATGGAGGAGGAACAAATTTGCTCCCTGCTTGACTACCTAGTTCTGCCCTTGGACATCAGCACTTATGGACTCAAACTAGAGCTTACACCATTAGCTCCCTGGTGCTTAGGCCTTTGGATTGGACTGAAACTGCACCATCAGCTTTCCTGGGTTTCCATTTTGAAGGTGGTAGATCATGGGACTTGTCACCCTCCAAAACCATGTGAGCCAACCCTTCATAATGTCTCTTTCTATGTATCTCTTCATAGATATTCTACTGGCTCTATTTCCTAAAGAATCCTAACTAACACAATTGTGTTATTCAAGTCTTTTATATACTTAATGATATTATTCTTTTTACTTGTTTTATCTACTATTGAGGTAGGAAAAATTAAGTAAATGAATATAATTGTGGCTTGTCTATTTCTTTTCTAGTTATATCAAGTTTTCATGTGTATTTTGAAGCTCTGTTATTTGGGATATGTTTGGTATTGTGATGACCTCTTGATGAATTAACTTTTCATCATTATGAAGTAATCTTCTGTTTCCCTAAAAACATATTGTTTTCCTGCAATCAACTTCATGGGACCATAATATAGCCACTATAGCTTTATTTTCATTAATGTTAGCATTGCTATACATTTTTCTCTCCTATTTTCAACCTACTTATGTCATTAGAAAGAAAGTGCATTTCTTTTGGGTCTTGCTTTCTTCAAACTGATAATCTGCCTTTTTATTGGGATTATTTTTTAAAAATATTTATTTACTTTAGAGAGAGAGAGAGAGTGAGCATGAGCAGGAGTGGCAGAGGGAAAAGGAGAGATAAGCTTAAGCAGACTCCATGCTGAGCGTGGAGACTGATACAGGGCTTGATCTCACAACCCTGAGATCACAACCTGAGCCCCAAAGTTGGACACTTAACTGACTATTCCACCCAGGCACCCCTTATTGGGACTATTTTTAAACCATTTACATTCAATATGATTTTGAAATGGTGAAGTTTAAGCCCAATACCTTGAAAACCATGTTTCATACATTTTATTTGTCTTTTGACTATTTGGAGGATAAATTCATTTACTTTTATGGTTCTCTGTAACCTGATATGGAAGTTGTTATATTGGAATTTAAGTACCTGTTTACATTTCTATATTATATTCTCTGTCATTAATGCATTATGAGCAGAAAATGCCTTATTCATCTTTCTTGAACTTTTGACATTATTGGTATTTTACAGCTATAATCTAAAGTTGCTTGACTATCTTTGCAGCAAATAATGAAATGAATACATCCATTAATTCTTCACTAAGAAGTATCAGTTGTAAATGGGTGCTTTATCCTAAGATTAACTTCTCATTACAAGCCAATCAACATCATCTGGGTTAAAAATTGTGCTCCTATTATATGGTCTCAAACTCTGTTTTTAACTTTAAATCAGGATAGGGGGAGGTAACTTAGAACTGATTTGAGGTCCTTTTGGAATCCATGTTTTATTGGATATACCACAGGTATTCCAATTGGAATGTTAGTATGTCAAGTATATGTTCCAACAAGATGTAAGAGAGAAAACTAGCATTAACACTACTTGCCTTATTAATTCTCCTTGTCTTACAGAATAAGATGCTTATTTTAAGTGGCATAAATGCTATCGATTCAATACTGGAGAGAGTCAAAAAGGAGTATTTGACCAGGACAGTTAGTGCATTCAATTGAAATACTGGTCTTAGCCCTTTCCAAATCCCAAATGTGGAACAGCCCAGAACCAGATGAGCAACTTGACCTTTCTCAATTAGTAGGAATTTTAAAAACAGTAACACTAATTTTATTTTTTTATTTTTTAATATTTTATTTATTTATTTGACAGAGATCACAAGTAGTCAGAGAGGCAGGCAGAGAGAGAAGAGGAAGTAGGCTCACTGTTGAGCAGCGAGCCCAATGTGAGGCTTGATCCCAGGACCCTGAGACCATGACCTAAGCTGAAGGCAGAGACTTTAACCCACTGAGCCACCCAGGTGCCCCTGTAACACTAATTTTAAACCCATCTTCAAAGATTTAAAAAGCAATTAGTTCAAATTAAGTGAAAAAAATTACTATTTTCTGAATTCAGGTATTAAGATTAGTTGTACTAGATCAATATTAATGCCATAAACATGCTTTTAAGTTATTTCTTTTAATTTACAACTTTTTTGTACTCATTGTAGTATAAAAATATATAAGATGTTTGGGTTCACTTATGAAGCCATAAATCAAATTTTCCTATAAATTTGGACTGATACTAACTAGAAATCTTAAGGGGAAGAAAAAAGCAGGCACATCTTATATTTTGAAAAGTTGTAGAGAATATATCCTTACAGAATGCTTTTTCCAAAAGAAAAAGAAGAATATGACTTTTCCTCCTTAAAAAAGGTTTGAGAATTTGAGTGAAAGATGAAAAATGATTCTCTCTCCATACAGTGAAACCACAGGCAAAACAGAATAGTTTTGGCATCTTAGGAGCTGTAGAGTGAAAAATGAGTACCCAGAAGTAGATAATTCTATTCTGGTTGTACAGTTAAAGAAACTTAATGGAAACTTTTTTGTTTTGTTTTGTTTTTCCCCAGATAGACAGATAGATAGATAAACAGAGATATGTATGTATGTATGTATATACTCAAAGTATTATTAAATTGGCCAGCATATAGTTAAGTTACTGTAATTCAAAGTATGTGAAAGGCAAAATTATAACTGGACATCTTTTATCACAAATTACTTAAAAGTAAGATTGGGTTCTGTAGAATATGAATCATCTGCATACTTATATATTCTGTTACATCAACTTGGTGAGTTATTACCACTGCTGCTCTAGCATGTAATTTATTAATAGTAATATTAAGCAATATTCCCTTGATTTCCATAACTGTAGTTTCCCAGGACAGTGTGATGCCACAAATAAGCTAGGATAATGGTTGTTGTCATTTGTATTCATTACTTTGAAAGCTGCTCCCAAAATAGACCTACTGGTAATTTACATGTCTGATTTTGTGTTCAAGAAGGTTATGATTTTAAGAAATGCTTGCCCTGTTATGAACCACAGTTTGTTGGTCTCCTATCAGTAACACTGAAGTGTTAAAGTTAAACCAGGTAGGTTTAAGGGACTCTTCCAAAGGCTTGAAATTACCAAAGGTGCACTTAGTAGTTTCTCTGGGGTGAAGCTGTACTGCAAGGTACACTGTCCCAACCAGCCACACAGGCTGGTAAGTTAGTTTATATGCACAGGAACACACAGTCCCAGAGGTTCTCCCCTGAGAAAAGTTTTTCAAGTTTTCCTTTACGCACATCATACTGCCCTCCTTCATTTAAAGGCCTTGGCCTCTTACCACTGAATAATAGCATGTTGTTGAGTAGAGAAGTGACATTGGGAGAGCAGCTCTTGAATGAGGAAGTCCTGAAGGACTGTTGTAGGCAGGGTAGTTTACAAATGTCAAAGATGATTATTCCCCAGGACATAAAATAAAGGTAAATGGAGAGCATAAATCTTGTCTTTGTACACTGAAAGTTTTATTGTGTTTCCCCCTAGTTATTGCAAATCCAATTTTCATTGGAATTCCATTGGGAATGTGCCTCACACTAATTTTTGAGCTTGAAGAATTATCAGGGAACAAAATCATTGTATTGTTTTTGGACTCAAATGCAAATCTAGTATGAATATGGAATAGGCATTTCTGTACATTGAGAAAGTGTGTTTCTCTTCAGCTTAAAAAACAAGCTACAAGAGACATATTTCTCTCCAAACATTAAGAAACAACTGAGCTAAGTTGCAAAATACCTTCTCTTCCTAGGTTGCCAGAACATGAAAAATTGCAGAGCTTCTAGGCCTTGAGCCAACCTTACTCAGGACTCAGGAAAGAGAAAAAAAAAAAAAACCAGTCTGGATAAATTCTCAATGTAAACTGCTATGGGATCATGCTACCACCTAAGCCTGGAGAGAGAGAGGTTGCGCCTGTACCTCTGTCTTAGTTTTCCGTTATTCCATCCTCAGCAAAAGGCAAAGCAAGTTAAAATGCTATCTCTAGCCTTCTTTTTGCTCAGCTCACTCAAGTCATTTTTATAGACTTCAACCACACATTGTGTCTACACATATTTCCGAAGTATTTCCAAAGTGAGTGGTCAGTTTTATCGATTAAAAGACAAAAATAGATACTAGTCACATTACATGAGTGGATTAACAAGGTCTAAAATCAATAAATAATTCCACAACAGCCCTGGTTTTCTACCTGTGCTTTACTCCAGATACCTCTCATCAGTTGAAATAATCCCCCAAATCCAATATATTCAAATGAGTAAACCAGAGGGCTCTGGCTGAAATGTTTATGGAGATCTCTGAGCCAACCTTCCCCAGCCCAAGAGCTTCCTCTTCCCTGAACAATTGCTAAAACCCCTCAGAATGTCTATGATTGCACCTGGCTCAATGTACAAACCTCTAGCATAAGATCACCCAACTCAGATGGAGGCCACTTGTACCCCAAACCAATAATCATCACTAAGATAAGGTATGTGTTGAAATGGAATGAGATTAATGGAAGAGATATTAGGATTTGAGTGTGTGTTAAAGAGTCTAAAAGAAGCCAGATGAAGCCAACTCTGATCCTTTTGATGAATGTCTAATGATAACTAAATAAAATAGTAAACCCCTCCTTATTTTCATGATCATCTCACTCTTCCTCAGTTCTTGAAACTAACTGTACATGATTCTCCTTCTGAATTTTCAAGGAGATGGAACTTCTCACATCAATATGCCAGGGACCACACCCCCCACCACCACCAAGACTTACACTTTCTGTCCTGTGCTTGATAACTTGAGCCTTTTGGCCTTCTGCAACCATCTTCTAGCAATCTCCTATCCCAGGTAAAGATGAAGCTCAAGAAAGCCTCTATTAGAATTAAAGCAGATCCTTGTTTGATGCAGGTCACAGACACATTCTTGCTCATCAACATTAACTTAAGTCAAATATTTTAGCTAGAGGAGACTGATCCACATTGGCCAGCTACTTGTCCCCACTGACATCCCTCCATGAATCACTAGGTCTCTTTATAGCAGACAACTTTGCCCTGTCTTCCACTCTTTACATTTCCAGAGGCCACTAAGATGCCATGTCCCTAAAAAAGTGACAACCTCTTTTACGATGGCAAACTTAGAATGGCCCTGGAATACATATTAGACTCCAGGAATGCTGGTTGCTACTAACACTCATGCCGATATTTTCAAACTTATGTAATATTTTCTAACTTATGTAATAGAATATTCAGGGAACAACAGAAAGTAAATATTTTCCCAATAGGGTATATAACTTGCTATAGAAAGAATTAATTTTTGAGTTTTCAAAGATACAAAAGAAATGACTAGAGGCTGTTCATGTGTCTGGGTAAGGAGCATATGGGAAATCTCTATACCTTCTACTCAATACCACTCTAAAAAATAAAGTTAATTTAAAAAAAATGAACAAGTCCTAAAATAAATACAAACATCTGGAAAAAAAGAAATTTTAACACTAACTCTTAGCCTTTTCCCTGTCAACACTATTCTGTTTTTTTTATATATTTTTTTCTATTTTTAAAAATTGTGATAAAATATATGTAAAATTAATTTACCATTTTTACCATTGTAAGTGCACAGTCCTATGGCACTAAGTCAGTTCATATTATTGAGCAATCATTATTATTATCCGTCTCTAGAATCTTTAAGTCTTCCCCCAATAAAATCTGTCTTTATATATTTGACTACTTTCTAGGAACTTCATATAAGTAGAATCATACAATATTTTTGTAATGTTTTTTCATTCAGCATAACATGAGGTTCTATGTTGCTACATGTGTCAGAATTTCCTTCCTCTTTAATAAAAGGCTGAGTAATATTCTGTTGTATGTATGTACCACATTTTATTTACCCATTCACTCATTAATGAATGCTTGGAGTGTTTCATTTTGTCTTTTAACTATATGTAATTTTGAAGTCATAAACAATAAAGAGAGAACATTACATCATCACCATTTCCTTAAAAAATTAAGTAAATGACACTCATGAAACACATGTTAACAAGGAAAAAAAAAGAAAGAAAAGAAAAAGAAAGTGGCCATATCATATCAGCATGAGAAGGCTTAATCATCTCTCAAAAATCAAAGTAGATGACATGAGTTACGGATTCTAGGAAGTGACTATTGTAAATTTAATGGAGCTTTATACAATGTCTTTATTATAATAATGGGTGATATTATGCCTACATTTTTCACCTTCTTCTCTTCTCTAACTGCTCTTCTTGTTTTTATTTCTCTACTTCATTTGGGATGGCTGCCCTCTCCTCTAAGCATTTTTCAAATACCTCAAATCCTGTCTCTTACAGAAACTCTGACAGTTATAATCTTGCCTTCATTCTACAAACATATGTTGATAACTACATGTGATAAGCTCTTGTCTAAGTAATCAGAGCTAACAGCTTTGACTTATTGACTTCCTTTTGCATGTCCACATACATTGAGAAACATGGATTTCCCATGCAAATATTTGCTAAATATTCTTCTTGTATCTTATTTGGTCTCTGCTGTAATGTCTTTAATAGAACTTGTATCTTCTTGTTTCTTATTTGGTCTCTGCTATAATGTCTTTCATAGAACTAGCCACAGAGTTAGTGCTCAACATACTTAATGATGGCTAATGGCATGTTTGCTCAGCATGTGTCCACATGTCATCTCTCCAGTAAACAGACAGCACACTCTACTGTCAACTGTATAAAACCTCCTGCAGGGGTGTGCCTAGGTGGCTCAGTTGGTTAAGTGTCTGCCTTTGGTCAGGTCATGATTCCTGGATCCTGGGATAGAGCCCATCCTCAGACTTCCTGCTTAGCAGGGTGTCTGTTTCTCCCTCCCTCTCTACCCCTCCCATTTGTGCCTGCTCTCTCTCTCACATAAATAAAATCTTAAGCAAAAACAATAACAAAAAACCTAGTGTGTTATCTCATGTGATAACAACTGAATGCTTGAGCTGAAGGAACCATATTCATTACCCAAGTAACAGCACAAAGGTGGGTATCAGATTCCACAAACTACAACCATTAGAAAGCATTTGGTAAGTGACTCACAGCAGTTCAATGTTTTGGTCAGAGCTTGAACTACCAAAAAAGACTCTCAAATCTGATGCCTTTGGGATGGCCATTACAACCTTTACCAAACAACACTAACTTCACCCAGCTAAGTGTAAATAACTCAACATTAGTACTCCTCTTTATAGAAAAGTCTGTGTATACCTAACCCCAAGCTCTAGGTATATGGAATGGGATAAAAACCATAAATATCTAAGTTTCCACTCATGTTTGACCATACATATACCTCTAGAGAAGCTAAGGTTTCTGGCTATTTCTTCGAGGTTCCTTTGCAGAGAGGGGAACAGGGAAAAAGTATGCTACTAGGAGTCAGAACATCTGGGTTGACTTCACATCTTCCATACTCAAGGCATCCGAATTTAGTTCATTTTCTCTCCAATCTGAGAATTTGTTTCCTCTTGAAAATAAGTTCAGTAAGTCTTTTTTACCTTTTATGATGTCGTGCAATATTAAACGTAATAATAAATGTATTTTTTTGTAACTGTGAATGGTTATATATACCCAAGCACAGTTGGTTCACATATTGTCTATGAGGCAAACAGTTATAGCATGGAAATAATGGCAATATTAGAGATTTTAAATGTTTGTCTCCTTTTTTTTCCATTCCACCAAGATTTGATTTCCTATTCTTCCCTAAACAGTGTCAAAGAAAAAAAAACAAAAAACAGATCACTAGGACAGTTAGAGGCACAAATCATGGCAGGAAGCACATTGAAATCCTGGAGATTTGAAGTGTGGGTGCATCTTGATAGCAACCTGTGCACAGGTATGTCTCTCTGGATATGTGTAAGCAGTATGTAATGATAGACAGTTATTGAACATGTACAGGTGCTGGGCCCTGTAAGTACTGTCAGGATAATGATAGCAAATGTTTAGTAAGCCCTACCTAATTTGTATCAGGTACTGTTCTTTCTAATAACTTCATATACACTATCTTATTTAAATATCACAGCAATCCTAATAGTCAGTGACTATTACTATCCTATTTTACACCCAAGAATACTGAAGCACAGAGAACTTGAAAAACTTATCCAAGATCCCTCAGCTAATATGTAGAAGAGCCAGAATTCCAAACCAGGCACTTATCAGAAACCATACTAAGCATTTTTCTGTTCCCAAGATAATAACAAGGCAAAGCAGAAGTCTGGCTGAGTGAGGAATGGATAAAAAATCTTTATGAAACAGCAGCTGCTGAGCATTTCCATCTTCTCTTCTAAGCCCTAAGTATAGGCAGTTACAACCAGGAGAAAGAAATTCTTAGAAAACTTCTAGATTTTCCAAAAGAGAATGAAAGACTGGTAATGACAAAGCAAATGGGTATGTTGAGATTATCCAACACTAAACTCACTAGAGGGAGCAGAAGCCCTTATCCTCTGGGAAACATGACTAGTTAAGGTAAATGAGCTTAAAGAGAAACATAAGAAGCTATCTGAGTACAGCCTTTAAAATAGGATGTAGTCACACAGAACAATGTATATTCCATGATTCAGAATAAATGGAATATAGAGATCAATATTTAAAAACAAACATAAGGGGGGGGGGTCCCCTGGGTGGCTCAGATGGTTGAGCATCTGCCTTCAGCTTGGGTCATGATCCCAGGGTCCTGGGATCGAGCCCCACATCAGGCTCCCTGCCCAGCAGGAAGCCTGCTTCTCCCTCTCCCACTCCTCCTTCTTGTGTTCCCTCTCTCACTGTCTCTCTCTGTCAAATAAGTAAATCTTTTTTAAAAAACAAATAAATAAATAATAAAAAACAAACATAAATATATTAAAAGAGCTAGGATAGGATATATTGATGACATTAGCAGCAATACACAATTATCAAGAAGAAGAAATAGATAAATTAGAAATAAAAATAAATATATTTTTAAAATCACATGAAATGGATAGTTAATAAAACTGATAGAGCCACAAATTAGTCAACAAGAAGATCAAATCCAGGAAATTATTTAAAGGGTGCTAGAAAGCAATAAAGTAATGGAAAGTATAAAAGAGAATAATCATAGATGATAAAAACACACTGGCCATTTATAGCAGTTTCAGAATGAAATAAAATAAATGAAGATGTTAAAATAGATAAAATAATATTCTACCAGTATTTCCCAGAATTTAAAAGTATGAACATGTAAGATAAAGGACCTTGGAATGTGCAAAATAGTATAGATAGAAAAACCCCCACACATATGTGCATCTTAAGGAAATTTAACAAAATATTCTACATGCTTTCAGAGAGTGAAGTTATTTTAAAGGAAAAAGTTTCAGATTGATACCAAATTTTTCACTATCAACACTGGGAGCAAGATGTCAGAAGGCTAACATTTTCAAAGTGTTAAAGATCTTTAAACCTGTATCTACCAATTGTTTTATTTATTTATTTTATTTTAGAGTGCAGATGATTCCCTGAATAATTAAACCCCTCTTTGAAAAAAAGTAAGAAAATAAATTAATCCTAGACAATGCTATGTGAAATTTGGGAAATGAGTGTAATCAAATAACTTAGTAAAGTGTATGATTATCTAAAAGTAAAGAATATAATGAAAACTTAGGAGAAGTAGTGATGAAAACAGAAGATAGTTTGTGAACCATGTGGGGATATCCACTGGGTTTCTCCATCTTTCTCGAACATTTCTGGCTTGATTTAAAATCTAAAGCAAAAGACTCCTCTCAATGCTTTCTGCCTCCAACCACTTAAAGACAAAAAAACTGTCCAGAAGTGTTGTTGCCTGGTGGTATGGGAGTCAGAAGGAATACTCAACAGAGGACCAAGGATATATTGGTTTTCTATTGTTGCATAAACAACTGTCACAAATTTAGAGGCTTTGAACAGCACACATTAATTATTTCCCAGTTTCTGTAGAAGTGTAGACCCAGCTTAACTAGGTCCTCTGCTTTAGATTCTCATCAGGCAGTAATCCAGCATTAAGTGGGGTTGCAGTCTTATCAATGGCTTGGTTGGGAAAGATGTGCTCCAAGCTCTCTCAGACTGTTGACAGAATTCAGCTTCTGAAGTTGTGGGACTGAGATTCCTGATTTCTTGCTGGCTGTCAGCAAGTGCTCATTTCCATCCCTAGAGGCCACTTGTGATTCCCTGTCATATGACATTTTCCATTGGCAATTCACAATATATCTGCTTTCTTCTTCAAGACTAGCAGGAAAATGTCTCCCTCCAGTCTGCAAAGATGAAATCATATATAACAAAACATAATCATAGGAAGACATTCCATAACATTTGCCAAAGTCTATTGCTTTGAAGCAAGATGCAGGTTCTGCTGGCACTGAAGAGGGAGGGGACTTACAAGGATTTACAAGGACATGATCTGTGGTAAGTGACCAAAAGGTGTGTCTACCACAGGTGCCCAGGAGTTTCCACCTTGATGTTATTTCCTATTAGAACTATTAGAGTGCCAAGGTTGGTTCAAACTTGAGCTTGTCCATTACCACAAGTGATAACATTCAGGAAAATATGAATTGGCATGCCAAATTTTCAAGCACTTACAGAGTACAATCACTGTATAAGAAAGACTACAAACCAAACAGCATATGCTCCATGAAGCAGAATTATGAAACAGATGGCCAATGAATATAAAATAAGCACACTAAATATTCTCAAAGATAGGAAGAAGTATACTATTAATATAGAGAAGGGACAAGAAGTCATAAAAAGTTGGAAATATTAAGTTTGCAGGATATAGTAGCTAAACATTTTTAAATGGTTTAATTAGTATGAATACAACTGCAGAGTGAATAAGCAAGCTGAAAGATCAGATTAAAGAACACTCTCAGAAAACACAAAAAAGAAAAAAAAAAGAAATAGAAGATGTAAGGGAAAAGCTGGAGAATACAGAGGTTAGAAATAGGAATGCTAATCACTGTAATAGTTTCAGAACAAAAAATAATAAGCAGGAGAAAGAAGATATTTGCAAAAAGAATGAAGATAAATCTAAAATTAAAACTATGATAAGAAACCTCAGGCTGGAAGCGTCCATATGGAACCAAGTAAGGAAGGGAAACTTCCATAAGGAATGTAAGGTAAAGAAAAATCTGTACCTATACACGTTGGAAACACCCAACACACATGGACACTATCCTCCAGAAAGAACATAAGTTACTTATAATGAAACTGGATGAGACTGTCATCAGATCCTAGAATTCTTTGTTTAGCAAAATCACCATTACAATATGATGGTGAAAAAAAGTATCTTCAAGCATGTTGGTCTCAGAGATTCAAAATACAAAAATTCCTTTGGAAAACACTCTTGGAAGACACATTCAAAGAAGAAAAAATACATATCCATGGGGATGATGCAACCCATCTGAAAAGTAAGGATGATTAACTATTTTAGCACAGATTATGGTTTATTTCTTAAAACAAGGATAAAAAAGGAAAGCAGTACTCTGTGTTGTGTAATACATTTAGGACAAAAATGTAGAGGTAGGTAAGTGGGAGAAAAGACCAAAACATCCCAAGAATGTCATAATTTTATTTGTTTGGAGGAAAGATGCAGAAAATAATAAGTTTAAGAAATCAATATGAAGGGCACCTGTGTGGCTCAGTCATTCATTATCTGCCTTCCACTCAGGTCATGATACCGGGGCCCTGGAATCAAGCCCCACATTGGGCTCCCTGCTCAGCAGGAAGCCTGCTTCTTCCTCTCCCACTCCCCCTGCTTATATTCCCTCTCGCCATTTCTCTCTCTGTCAAATAATTAATAAAATCTTCAAAAAAATCAATATGAATATAAACAGGAGGATACTTTATTGAAAGAATAAGGAATAAGAAATAAGGAATATAAAAACAAAAGAAGCACCTAGAATTTCAAAACCAATAGAAGAAAACCTAACATGACCAATGTTGACCAAAGAAAACAAAAATAAAGGACATTAAAGGGAAAATATTAAATAAGATCACAGAAACAATTCCCCATGTAATTATGAAAATAAGATTAAACTCACCAATAAATCAGAATAACTCAGACTGAAAACAAAAAACAGTTCCAACAATATATCATCTGTAATATTTGAAAATAAAGTAAGAGTTGAAAATAAAAAATGGATGAGCAACATGTCATATAAATATTAAGCAAAAGAAATATGAGGAAGTATTCTCAATATCTAGCAAAATACAATTGCAAAGAAAATCATAAGAGAAGAAAGGGGATCATTATATTGGCAAAAAGTGCAATTGAACAAGATCATAAAATCATCATAAAACAGCTATCACTACAACAATAAAATCACAAAATATATAAAGCCAAAATGGGAAAAACTAAAGAGAGAAATAAATTATCAATTGTTGGAAGAGATTTTATTATACTTATAACAGAAATGGATACAGAAAACAAAATAAATAGAAATATGGAAAATCTGGATAAATGAACTTCTCTTCCTTGACACAAATAACACAGAAATATAACAGAAGGGAGAGGGCAGGTCATAGAACAGTATCTATAAAGAGAGGACCCCAAGATAAATGTGAACAAAGATATTAATAGGTAATAGAAGAAAACAAAATTGACTAATAAGTACAAGAAGAAGCTATCAGACTCACTACAAAGCAGAGACATGCAAGTGAAATTATGGTATAACATTTTACATCATAAGAAAGGCAAAAACAATTTTTTTTAATGACTAGCACCTATTAGGAAAGATGTGTTCTCTTTTGTACCAGAGATGGCAATGTAATATCCAAAAGAAACCCAGGGTCCCTTGGCACTAGCACTGTATTCAATGAGGGTGCAATCTCAGATTGGAGACATGGCAGCAGAAATACAGTAAGTGTACAATTCTCAAAATCAGTTCATCCTAATGCCAGTTCAGCTGGCATTCAGAGTGTGTTTTCATTTAAATCTAGAAACAACAAAAGAAAAGACAAAAATTCCACTCCCTTGCAGCAGGAAGGTTGGGATAGGCCTTACCTAATTCACTCCAGGGCTGTCCCCAGATGCCCAGAGTATCTTGAGGAACTCAGATTCTGTCTTCCTGGGAGTTCTCACTCTCCAATGCTGCCCAATGATGTCCTGGGTGTGAGTGTTTTATTTAAAATTTCATCTTTTATTTCCTGAGAGTAAACCCTGAATATGGTAGGTTTCCTTCCTAAGCCACAAACAAGGGACTCCGGATAAACCAACATACATCATACTACTGGATATTACAAATCAACAGTAATCTTTTACTGCCAATTTGTTTCTGATTAAACATAATATTATAATTATGATCCGTTAATAATTATCACTTTTTGGCTGACTAAATGCTAATATATCCTAATAATCAATTAGACTTGATTTTTAAAATAACTTCAGCAAGTATCTCCTAATCTAATGCTTTTTCAACTCAGTTATAATCACCCAGCAATTTCTCTGTGTGTATTTAACACTGCATGGTGATCTTCACATAGACAGAAATCCTTTTTTGCCACATATTCATGACACTTTGTGATCAGTTTTATCAAATAAAATATAAGAAATCTAGTTACATTTGAATTTGAGATATTTTTTTTTTTTTTTAGTATAAATACGTCCCAAATATTACTTATACTAAATCTGGCAACTGCCTGTGACTCCACATTAGCCTTGCCTCTAAACAGCAGCGCTGTTCATAGTTAGTATTCTCTTCTTTCTGTCCTCAAAACTGAGTCTCATTCTTCTGGTAATTTTTCATTGCCCATAACCTGAAATCTGCTGCCAAGACAAAAAAAAGGAACATGCATTTTTCCCCCTTAATTGTAATAAAACTGTGATATAGGTATCATTATCCCCAATGTCTAAAGAAGAAAACTGAAGTTCATATGTTCAAAACTGTTCCTGGGATCACAGAGCTCCCCAGTGGAGTCAATCCTAGAAGATGAAGTAGTCTGAGACCAAAGTCCTTCTCTTTCCATTTAACCATACAATTAGGAAGAATAAAGGAGAAATTCAAAGACTTAGTGCTGTGTTAGGGTGGATGAGTGGGTAATATTTTTGCAGATTGAGGAGTTTTGACCAAAGTGGGATAGTATCAAAAATATATAAAGCACTTATAAAACTCAACACCCAAAAAAACAAGTAATCCACTTAAAAAATGGGCAGAAGACGTGAACAGACATTTCTCCAAAGAAGATACAGATGGTCAACAGACACATGAAAAGATGCTCAATATTACCGATCATCAGGGAAATACAAATAAAAACTACAATGAGATATTACATCACACCTGTCAGATTGGCTAAAATCAACAACATAAGAAACAACAGGTATTGGTGAGGATGTGGAAAAACGGGAACTCTCCTACAGTATTGGTGGGAATGAAAACTGCTGCAGCCACTCTGGAAAACAGTATAGAGATTCCTCAAAATGTTAAATATAGAACTACGCTGAGATCTAGCAATTGCATTACTAGGTATTTACCTAAATAATATAAAAATATTAATTTGAAGGAATACATAAAACCTGATATTTGTAGCATTATCTCCCAAAGCCAAATTATGGAAAAAGCCTGAATGCCCATCAATAGATGAATGGATAAAGAAGATGTGGTATACATATACTATGGAATATTACTCAGACATAAAAAAGAATGAAATCTCACCATTTGTAATGATGTGGATGGAGCTAGAGAGTATTATGCTAAGCAAACAGTCAGAGAAAGACAAATACCATATGATTTCACTTATATGCAGAATTTATTTATTTATGTATATTTATATATTTATTTATTTATTTATTTATGTCCATGATATTTTTAAGTAAGAAGTCAAGTTATAAACAGTATAGCTGGTAAAATCTCAGTTTTGTAAAACATACATATGTACATAAACATTCATACCTAAATACTTAGACACACACTCATAAAGACTAAACAATATATATTTTTTTCTTTTTCTTTTTTCCATTTTATTTTATTTTGTTTATTTTCAGTGTTCCAAAATTGTTTATGCACTACACTCAGTGCTTCATGCAATATGTGCCCTCCTTAATACCCACCCCCAGGCTCAGCCAACCCCCCACCCCTACCCCTCCAAAACCCTCAGTTTTTTTCTCAGAGTCCACAGTCTCATGGTTTGTCTCCCCCTCCAATTTCCCCCAACTCACTTCTCCTCTCCATCTCCCAATGTCTTCTGTGTTATTCCTTATGCTCCCTAAGTTAAGTGAAACCATATGATAATGGACTCTCTCTACTTGACTTATTTCACTCAGCATAATCTCCTTCAGTCCCATCCATGTTGATATAAAAGTTGGATATTCATCCTTTCTGATGGAGACATAATACTCTATTGTATATGTGGACCACATCTTCTTTACCCATTCGTCCATTGAAGAGCATCTTGGTTCTTTCCACAGTGGTGACTGTGGCCATTGCTGCTATGAACATTGGGGTACAGATGGCCCTTCTTTTCACTACATCTGTATCTTTGGGGTAAATACCCAGTAGTGTAATGGCAGGGTCATAGGGAAGTTCTATTTTTAATTTCTCAAGGCATCTCCACACTGTTTTCTAAGGTGGTTGCACCAACTTGCATTCCCACCAACCGTGTAAGAGGGTTCCCCTTTCTCCACATCCTCTCCAACACATGTTATTTCCTGTCTTGTTGATTTTGGCCATTGTAACTGGTATAAGGTCGTATCTCAATGTGGTTTTGATTTGAATCTCCCTGACGGCTAATGCTGATGAACATTTTTTCATGTGTCTGTTAGCCATTTGTATGTCTTCTTTGGAGAAGAGTCTGCTCATGTCTTCTGCCCACTTTTTGACATGATTATCTGTTTTGTGTATGTTGAGTTTGAGGGGTTCTTTATAGATCTTGGATATCAGTCCTTTGTCTGTATTGTCATTTGCGAATATCTTCTTCCATTCCGTGGGTTGCCTCTTTGTTTTGTGGACTGTTTCCTTTGCTCTGCAGAAGCTTTTGATCTTGATGAAGTCTCAAAAGTTCTTTTTCGCTTTTGTTTCCTTTGCCTTTGGAGACATATCTTGAAAGAAGTTGCTGTGGCCAATGTCAAAGAGGTTACTGCCTATGTTCTCCTCTAGGATTTTGATAGATTCCTGTCTCACATTTAGGTCTTTTATCCATTTCGAGTTTATCTTTGTGTACGCTTATATGCAGATTTAAGAAAACAAAATATACCAGCATAGGGAAAAGAAGAGTGAGAGAGGCTGACCAAGAAAGAGACTCTTAACTCTGGAGAACAAACTGATGGTTACCAGATGGGAGATGCATGGAAAGATGGGTTAAATAGGTGATAGGGATTAAGTGGTGCACTTATTTTGATGTTACATGTGTTATATGTAATACTGAATCACTAAATTTTATACCTGAAACTAATATTATGCTGTATGTTAACTAACTAGAATTTATATAAAAATTTTATAAAGCGCAAAAAAAAAAAAAAAAACCCTCCAGATATTGATGTTGAGATCTTAGGCTGGGTTAGAGCAATGGTGCCTGGACCTCTGTAAGTTGCAGAGCTAAGTTCACTGTGCTGCTTCTTATAAGTCATCTACTGGAAACCCAACAGTGAAGAGCCATCATAGACATACAGGGAATAGAAAAACTCAAAGCAGTGACTTGAAAGCACATTTATTTGTCCCTATTCTCAGAGCCCCCCAGAGAAGTCATCTTACATCTTCTTGCTTTACTCACCATCTATAGAACAAAACAAAGACCAAATTCTAAATCCTACTTCTAAGAACCATTTACAAACTCCGTGCCCTTTCCTCCATCTCTCCTCCTCACTGAGAAGAGATAACTCTCCTACATTTAGGAAAATCACCCAATTTATATGAGCTAATTATCCATGTCATGTCTTTCTCTCTCTCTCTCTGTCTCTCTCTCTTTTTCCCTAAATTATGGTCACCCTTAAGAGCATCCAATTGCTTTTTTAAAACAGAAGAGTGAACCACCTTTTGGAATATAAAATAATGTGCTAACTGGAGTTCAAATCAAATAATGGGACACAGTCTAAATTTATACTTATAAAACAAATTATCCTCACCTTTGCACCCCTAACTCCATGGACTCAAAACAGAAGACCCAAAGTCACCTTGAGTCTGCCCATCCTTACAACCTGACAACGATTGCTCTGTTTTATTTTGTTTTGTCTCTTTCAACCAGAAGTAACTGCTCTTAACTGTGAGATTATGCAGCTCTGTTTGGAAAGCTTTTGTGAGTCCCTGTAGTATAATGACTTTCCTTTAGAGAGCATGTAATTTTAGGTTCTTGCATAACAGCACAGATTTTTATGGTATTACTAAACTTTGTAATTTTATTTCCCTCTGACAATTAAGTGCACATTGATGTTATGGAATTTTTTTCTTCTTTCCATCACAGTTGGTTGAAATTAGAAAGGCAGACTGTGCTGTGTTGGGAGTGCTCATGTCTAGAAGTGTAAACGTTTTGTGATTCCCTTGTTGAAGATCCATTTCACACATAGGCAAATCCATCACATCGCTACTGTTTGCTTTCAGTTACAAACAAGCTGTAACCCAAAATACACAATGCACCAACCAAAAACAATCAATGTGCCATTTATGCACTCCCTTTGTTTAGGAAATAGTTTAACAGTTTACAGTACATTAGCTCAGATGTTTAAACTAACCTTTCTGCAGAAAGTGAGCATCTTCTGAATAAATGCATTTTTTTTCCCTCTTGGAATTCAGCATTTCTCATCACTAGCCATATCACTCTCTCATCTATTGCACTCAGACTTGGGCAGTAACACCTGTCTTCTATAGAGACCCTTGTTGCTTCCCTTTGCTATGTAAATGAGGCACATCACTTGTTCAGATCCAGGCAGCTGAATGTAGATGACTGTGAACTGAGCAACCTCATTTGGACATGTATGACTCACTCTGTTCCTTGGAGGCAAGGTCAAGGTTTCTCTACCACAAAGATGAGTGTTTAGTACCCATTAGTCATATGGCAATTGGCCCCTGAGTCCCTCTAAATTGAATTTTGTAATTTATCCAAGAATCTCTAAGAATGATAATGTTCCTCTTTTAATTTTCATCTGTTGGCTTTAATCCATTCCCCAATGATTAGAGTTTTGCAGGCTTGCTAGGACTTAATGATGCCTCTCCTGGAAAGGTTTATATGATCAATAATAGTATGGTCCCAAGACAGGGTGGATAGAAACCCTGAAATTCAGTCTGGCTCAGCCTCTACTCTATGGTCAGGTGCAGTCATTTCCCAGTGGAAATCACTTCCCATAGTTGGCAGTTCCCGCATCCTTATATTCTGTCACTCAGATTTGTGAAATTGAGGCACTAGACAAATGTTTGTGATCTTCACTCCATGTAATAGCTTTATCTTAAAATCTACCAGTGGCTCTTGCTCCTTCCCTAACACTTGGGTATACTCTCTTATGGACTGAGTGTTCACACAATCCCCTCCACCCTGGAATTTATATGTTGAAACCCTAGCCCCTAGTTTGGCTGTATTTGGAGATGGGATCTCTAAGGAAGTAATTAAGATAACCATTGTGGGGGCACCTGGGTGGCTCAGAGGGTTAAGCCACTGCGTTTGGGTCAGGTCATGATCTCAGGGTCCTGGCATCAAGCCCCATATCAGGCTCTCTGCTCAGCAGGGAGCCTGCATCCTCCTCTTTCTCTCTCTGTCTGCCTCTCTGCCTACTTGTGATCTTTCTCTCTGTGTGTCAAATAAATAAATAAAATTTAAAAAAAAAAAAAGATAACCATCGTGTGTATTTGTGAGAGTACCTGAAATCTACTCTCTTAGCAAGTTTCCAATATACAATATAGTACTATTAACTATAGTTATCATGCTGTACCTCAAAACATCATATTGTACTCCTTAAATATATACAACTATCATTTAAAATTCTTAAAGAAAATCTCTAAGATTGTTTTTAATTGGAAAAAAATATAAGATTAAATGAAGACACAAGTTTGGGCTGATCCCACAAGATTAGCATCGTTATAAGAAAATATACCAGAGAGCTTTCTCCCCTGGCACACAAGCACAGAGGGAAGGCCGTCTGAGGACAGAGTGAGAAGGGGGCCACATACAAGCCAAGAAGAGAACTCTCACCAGAAACTAACTGTGCTGGCACCCTGATCTCAGAATCTGCCTCCAGAACCATGAGGAAATAAATTTTTGTTGTTTAAACCCTCTAGTCTATGATATTTGTTAAGGCAGCCTGACAGACTAATATATACTCATGTGTATAATTATCCTAGAAGCCATCTTAATATTCTTGGGGTTTTCACCAGAGAAGTTACAGATGAATTGGGACTCATTTTCCACACACAAATTACCATTTCCAAAATTAAACAATCAAGAAATTAATACATGTAGATGTATGGTCTTAGATTTAGCAGCCTTGGTAAATAATTATGGATTTATTCCTTCTAAACTTTGAAGTTTTCTTCTATGAGCTATCCTGAATAAATACAGAATCATTAAGAAAAGAAAGAAGAAAAAATGTTTCCCCAATAGTGGTTTGTCCACTTAATGTCCAGAATGGTGTGTCTAGAAGCAATATCTCAGAGCTCAGAGATTTTGCTGAGATAGTCTGTTCATCCTTAACTCCCTAAATACTTTTCACATTGGTCAAACCCACCAATCATCCATTACTTTTTCTAACAGAAGTTTTCCCCAGATTCAGAAACCTCAGTTGTTGGGCTGATTAGACTGCAAAGTTGAGTGGCTGTGGTTGCCTAAGTCTGAACACACAGAACAGAGCAGTCCCCACCTAGTGCCATGTGAGGATGACCCCTCTGTGGCCATTCTGTCCATAGTCATTCAAGAAATTCTCCACCAAAACTGACTCATGTCAGTTTAATAAACAATTTAATTGGGTCCAAGAAAATAACCAGGAAACTCTGACTGGTGTATCAACGCAGATTGCAAATCTATAACTCTATGAGTGTGTGTGTGTGTGTGAGGGAGAGAGACAGAGAGAGAGAGAGGGAGAGAGATGTGGGCTAGGAAGATTTCATCGGAATTGTTATTTTTAAGCATGCATGAAATATCCTGTGCACTGAAAATTATGGAGATCTGAAGATCCAAAATGGACTTAAGTGAGCCACGCACACTTCAGGAGCTCAGTCAGCATTAGATTTCTTCCTTCTCACAGGTGTTCCATGCCATCTGGTTCCCCCTACCCCTCATTCATCTTTCCATCCCAAGTTCAGTGTTTTCAGCTAGACCTCTAAGGCATTCCCTGTACTATGAGTATTTTGATTGAGAATAGGGATAAATAAATGCAGAGGCAGGGATGAACTTAGCCTCCTCTTTGACTGAAGCACCTGTTCAGTGAAGGTTTACCCAATAAGAACTCAGTGACCCAGGTTCTCAGAGCAGATAACTTTTTCACCCTGTGATATGACTTGCTCTTCCACCATTTGGTGACTACAGATTATGATTAATGACTCTCTCTCTCCATTTATCTGGTCCAAATCCCCTCTAGACCCTCCTCTGGAACTATGTAGTGAGACTAGAAATACATTTCTCTTCCCCAAACTCCATTTCCCATTCCTGGAGGGACTCTGAAGCTTCCTGTTGATCAGGGCTGACAGGGGAGCTTGTGTATACGCTGGCCAAATTCAAAGCAGGATTTATGAATCCTGAGCAGGATTTTCATGCTGTCTATACCACCGTGAAATTATCTGCTGATTCCATTTAGTGAACAAGGCAGCAGGTTGAAGCCTGCCATTCCCAAACCCAGCAGAGAGATTATGTGGTCACAATGCTAATGTGATAATGTAGAGACTAATGAACAGGACTTCTACTGGGGAGGTGAGCTCCAACCCAGCATCACTTTTCAAGTTCCTAAATAGGAGGCAAATGAAAGAAGATATGTTTGCATACTATTTCTCCACTTATGCACAGTGTATATTATTCAAAATAAGAAATTATCCCATAGAAAACAAAACTGTTTGCATTTCCCAGGAAAGAATTTGCCCCTCTGAGGAAGTTAGTGTCAGAGAGTAAGAAACAACTGCTTAGAGCAGAAATAGTACCATATTCCCTCTGCAGGAGAAAATCCAAATGCTTCAGGCTGGTGAGCCCAGCATTCCACATCCTGGCCTTGGCCAGTCTGATTTGTTTCACTTCACAAATGCCCAATATAGCCCTTGCTCTTGAGCTGAACTTAGTTCTTATTCAAAATAGAGACCAATGTTGTAAGCACCAATGTTTAAAAAAATTATGGGTGGGAGAGCCTCCACTATTTGCTTCCTTTGGTGAAATAAATACAGTGAGCATTACAGTATAAAGATGATTCTTCTGCATAAATCCTTTCTTATGTACTCTACCCACAGTGTTTTTTCTCGGATATTGGAGCAGTGGTTTTCCAATTTTCATAAGCATTCAGAGTTCCTTAAGAGGCCTGTAAAAACACAGATAGCTGGGCCCCACCACCAAAGTTTCTTATTCACTAGGCCTACATCAAACACCAATAATTTGTATTTATAAAAAAATTTCCCAGTGGTTCCTATGCTGCTAGTCCAGGTACCAATTTTGATAACCATTGTTCTGAAGTTGTGCTGTCCAACTCCAGATAATCAAAGTAATCTTGAAAAAGAAGAAGTGGAGGTATCAAAATCTTAGATTTCAAAATATCCAACAAAAGCTATTATAATCTAAACATAATGGCACTAGCACAGAAAAACAAACAAAAAAACAAAAAACAAAAAACACATAAATCAATGGGACAATGGAGAACATGGAAATAAACCCACAATTATATGGTCAATTCATCCTTTACACATGCAAAAATATGCAATGGGAAAAAGACTCTTCATCAAAGAGTGTTGGGAAAACTGGACAGCTACATACAAAAGAATGAAACTGAACCACTTTCTTACATTACATACAAAAATAAATTCAAATGGATTAAGGACCTAAATATGAGACATGAATCCATAAAAACCCTAAAAAAAAAAACACAGTAATTTCTTTGACATTGGCTGAAACAAAATTTTTCTAGATATATCAAGGTAAATCAAAGCAAAATAAACTATTGGGACTATATAAAAATAAAAAGTTTCTGCATAGTAAAGGAAACTATCAACAGAACTAAAAGACAACCTACAGAATAAGAGAATATACTTGTGAATAACTTCTGATAAAGGGCTAATATCCAAAATATATAAAGTACTGATACAACTCAACACCCAAAACACAAATAATCCAGTTAAAATGGGTAGGAGACATAAACAGACATTTCTCCAAAGAAGACATACAATTGCCCAACAAACACATGAAAAGATGCTCAACATCACTCATTATCAGGGAAATTCAAATTCAAACTTCAATGAAATATTACTTCACACCTGTCAGAATGGCTAAAATTAAAAACACAAGAAATAACGGGTTTTGGAGAGGATGTAAAGAAAAAGAAACTCTCGTGCACTATTGGTGGGAATGCAAACTGGTGCAGCCACTGTGGAAAACAATACGGAGGTTCCTTAAAAAATTAAAAATAGAATTACCATATGATCCAGTAATTTCTACCACTAGGTATTTACCCAAAGAATATGAAGACAGTAATTCAAAAAGATACATGCTCTCTTGTGTTTAGTGGCAACAATAGCCAAACTATGAAAGCAGTCCAAGTTTCCATTAACAGATGAATGGATAAAGAAGTCATGTATATTCATATACAATGGGATATTACTCGGCCATAAAAAGAATGAAATCTTGCCATTTGCAACAACCTGGATCGATTTAGAGAGTATTATGTTCAGTGAAATAAGTCAGTTGGAGAAAGACAAATACCATATGATTCCACTCATCCGTGGAACTTAAAAAACAAAACAAACAGGGGCACCTGGGTAGTCAATCATTTAAGCATCCAACTCTGGATTTTGGCTCAGGTCATGATCTCAGGGTCATGAGATTGAGCCCTGTGTTGGGCTCCACACTGGGTATGGAGCCTGCTTAAGTTTCTTTCTCTCTCTCTCCCTCCCTTTGCATATCTCCACCCCTTAAAAAAATGAACAAAGAAAAAAAGGAGACAATTCATGAAAAAGACTCTTAAACATAGAGAACAAACTGACAGTTACCAGACAGGATGGCAACCAGGGTGGATGGCAGGATGGGTGAAATAGGTAAAAGGGATTAAGAGTGCACACATCATTATGAGCACTGGGTAATATACAGAATTGCTGAATCACTGTATCATACACCTGAAACTAACATAACACTATATGTTAACTATACAGGAATTAAAATTTTAAAAAGTTGTGCTGTCCAATAAGGTATGTACTAGTCATATGTGACTACTGAGCACCCGAAATGTGGCTGGTCTGGGATGTGCCATAATGATAAAATACACTTTAGACTCTAAGACTTTGTACATAAATAGAATGTAAAATACCATATTAATAATATATATGATTATTTGATAAAATTATAGTATTTTTGAATATTTTAAGTGTAACATTATTAAAATTCATTTCACTTGTTTTCATTTTTTAATGTGGCTACTATAAAATTTTAAATTATTAAAATGGCTCACATCATATTTCTATCTAATAACATTGTTCCAGAGGATGATACATGGGCTAAAGATGGCATACTGTTAATATGAGATTGAATGGTGAATACAGATTCAAAGTGGAAACCAAATTCAATTACCTGAGTATTAGGTGACTCTTCTAGATCTTAGGGAAGACTATATACTGAGCTATGAAGTAGCTAAGATGATCCAATTCAGAGAAACGGGTTGGTCAAGAGGAAAGAAACTACAAACAATTTAGGTCAAAAGTATCTAATAGAATTGGGCTTTTAGAGAGTCAAAACATGGTTTTCCATTTGCCCAGTCTTACAGGTGATACCAGCATGTGAAACACAGCTCTTATTATGCAATGAATTTGACTTCTATGTATATAAATTGATTCTTCAGGGAGATTGCTAGCTTTACAAGGACAAGAACTAAGTCTCTTATTTTACATAATTTTGGATACTGAGCACTTCATCAATCTACATTACAAAAATAAGTGTGATAAATGAATTAATGAAGACATCTTAAATATTTTACATCCCTAAACCAAGAATAAAATCATGCTCGTATTTTATGGGACTAACATCAAGCCCAGGGAAACAATTCTGAGCTGGTGCTGAATAGTTTACAAGTAATCTGTAGTTGTAGCAGTTTAGGAGAATATATATACAACCTGTGCTTGGGTATTCACAGCAACAACAAAATACATAAATACAAAATTGCACTGAGAAGTCCTGCAATTATTAAACATTTGACTTTATCTTACTGAGCATTTTATGTAAACATGAGATGATTTTTGCTAATAGTATCTATTAACTTTTCATGAAGTTAAACTTAACATTTAAATTTTTATGGAACTCACTTCTGGAAGATATAGTCCAGTGACAAGAGGTTTCTTGTTCATGATTACTTTTACGGGCCAGGAGAAAAGAAGCAGGAAGGCTACCTCCCTGACGAACCATGTAGACAAATCCTTCCTGATAGTTTACCTTTGACTCTCCCCGTCTGTGAAGGCAGGAAAGAATTCTACTGTTTAGATCCATCTAATCCTTTCTGAAAACAGCAAAACCAAGCATTCTGAGGTGAGATCTCTGCATGGAAAACCTCTCCCAAGATTTTTCACTTTCTGGCCCCTTTCCTGGGATTTCTTAGCAGTGGTCCTGTGTCTGACCCATGACTTGAAGAGAAATGTCCTCAACATGTTATTTTGCTGGGCTGACTAAGGATAAGATAGTTCTCAGGCAGTAGCTGATAGACCCAGGCACTAGTCTGGCCAGGAGAGCAAGAGGTAGAGAAAAGGAGAAGCAGAGGAAAGCATAGCTGTGTTCAGGGGCCAGGGGCCCTGTTTTCATCAACTCCCTGTCAAATATCTTTAAAGGTGTTTGAAAACAACTCTAGTAACATGTATTATTTTTCACAAAATCCATATGGTTACCTTTGGACAAAAAGTATTTGGGCTTTCATCACAGCAGAGGCTAAAGTAATTTAGAAGGTAAATATTTAAAGTAAAAAATGTTGTTTGCCTTAGCGCCAAATCACAAACAACAATCATTCTCTCTTATAAATAGATTTGGGATTCTTTAAGACAGCATTTTTACTCTAGCTGGACTTTATGTCCCCAAACTCCAATCTGCCCCAGTTGACAGAGCAGGACTATTTTTTTTTCCCCTGAACACTATCTAAGGTTGTATGGCTTGATTATGTTGTATGCATATGATGCATACCCTCCTTAGGGAGGAGCTCTGAAGTAAAAGGCATTATTGGAATTTCTTTGTTTTATTATTCCACATTGTTCTTCCCAAGCCTAAGTAAGGAGTTTTCTCTACTGGTACAGAACCAGAATGAAAGCACTGTTCTTACAAAGTCATTTGGCAAAAATGTGCTTCCATAGGAGGGTCAAGAAACTATCCGTATCACATTCTTATGCTGGGAGAATCCAGTTCAAGTAAAATCACTCTTCCTTAATTTCATAAATATTCATATTATAGAGAGGAATTTACCCAAGTCAAACTATGTTACTCTTGTAAGTGACAAAGGACAGGGGATAAGTACGCTTCCTCAAATCCCAAGGTTCCTACCCTGTCAAGTGATGGCGTGACATTTCACTGAGGTAGTTTTTCCTTTCTGCTTGGATGTACGGTAGGTAGCTAAGAGAAACTGATTCACTTTACATAAAATATTAGCGATCGTCAGGGTGTTTGTTTTGTTTTGTTTTTTCTTTACATGATTAGAGCAATGTGGAAATAAATGTAGTTCCCTAAGTGAGGTGTGAATGTGCCAGCCCCAAGAAAAACCCTAGGCATGGAAATGGGGAGAAAATTTCAAGAAGACATGGGAAATTTCTCTCATTACTTTACTATAAGAATCTTAATTAGTCCCAAAGGTTTTTCTCACTCATTTTAAAGCAAACTCAGGTAGATCAGACAATGAAATACGTGTCAATCAATCTCTGTTAGAGTCGACCATCCTTATACAATCTGACCCTCTATACTTGGAATCGTGAGTTGGCTGGGATTTTGTTCCATTTGAAATAGCAGATATGCAAGTGGAATTGTGCCGAAAAATGAGCTTTTCTAATTTAGTTCATCCTTGTAAATTAATAAAAAATTCCTGCCAATCAAACATGTGCATGTTTGCAGGAATATTATCAGTAGGTAATGGAGATAATTAATACTTCATGACATCAAGGTCTGAAATTAAAATCAAATCTGAGACTTAACTGCGATTATTAAATCTGAGGAAAATTATCTTTCAGATGACAAGTGTCACAACCTTCAGCACCTGAATTAATAACAGGGAGCGAGCCTCCAAAAACACACTGCACACTTCTTTTTTTTTTTTTTCCTGTGTTGCAATAATTACCACTTCATGACATCAAGGACCCTACATGTCTGGCTCAAGATAATATTGGACATCAGTGAAATATTATTGAAGCAGAAAACACAAATTTCAGACAGTGTATCTAGTAGCAAAATATTACTGGAAGGGTACATGATGGGCAGGTGGGAGATATTGGCCTTAGTGCTGACTTTTTGAGACCTGGGTTCTAACCCAGAATCTTGCTAATAATTCTCCTTTTGACTCTAGTTAAGCAAATCATTTCACCTAGCTTTTTCTTAGTTATTTCGTCATGTGAAGTTAATTTTTGCCCATGGAAAAGGTGGATCCTATAGGAGTCTTTCCGAAACAACTTATTTGTTTTCTTTTATCCATTCATCTTCCCAAGAAGTACTGAGCCTCAGTCATTATGTGAGGTATTTGAGAAAGAGAAATTAAAAAAGACAAGATACAGTCCCTGCTTTCAAAGGACATCATGACCTGATGATAGAATTGTCTCCATAAAGTGTACCAGGACCGGGAGAAGCTTGGAGTCCATGGGAGGCATGTCTTATGGGGCAGTGCTGAGGGTGGATGGCCCCAGAAGAGAGAATGCTGGGCTGAATCTTGGGGAACATGCGCCTTTTAACAGACAGACTAATATCCAAGGACACACGATAACTGCTCATAAATTATTTTTTCCACCATAAGTAGGTTGGAGTGGTTGATTCTCAGGGGATAGTTACATACTAATAATGTATGACTATCATATGTACAAGCTGAAAACAAAACACTGTTTCTCAAATCATATCTACATTCTGGAAGTGGAGAGTTATGGTTTTAAAAAGGAAAAAAAAATAATAACTTGCCTGAGGATAGCTGACTAGAAAGGATTGGAGCTAGGATTTGAACCATGTAGCTTAATGGGTACATGTAACATCTTCTTTTACTGCGATTGTTGAGATCCAAGAATCACCGGGGTAAGGCCAGTGAGGACCCTTTCTTATAGGGGCAGGACCCAATAAAACATCTGGATTGAGGACCAATCCCAGACCCAGAGAAGCAGACCAATGCCCTTCAGGGAGTGCAGTAGTGGAGACCAAGCTGGGTTTCAGGAATGAGGAGAGGCTTAAAGAGTGAGGAGAGGGATGGGGCTGACCAGGGCCCACTAAACCTCAGACCGAAGGCTGAAGAGTGATTCCCGACACTGCGCTGGGGTCTCTGAGCTCGCTTTGGCCCTGGCTTGCTTTGCCAGTATTGACCCAGGGGAGGTTATATCTTTTTACAACTGAGAAAGGGAAGGGAGAGGCAGGTCCTGGCAATACCCAGGAGTGACTGAAGGGGAGTAAGAATCCTGTGTTCATCTGGGTCTGGCAACACTCTCCCTGCCAAGGGAGATGTTGATCTACAACTGTCCCTACTGCTGTTCAGACCTAAACCTTCTGACATATAGGCCGCGAGGCTTTCCCTTCTGTGCAAGCTGGCGGAAACTCAGGTGGTATGCACCCACACTGGTGATTAAAATATGAAAAATCTTCCATCCTGGTGTGTAAATAATCATGACGCAACCTCCCACCTCCCTACCACAACAGCTCCCCCTCCATGACCTTCTAGGGATCCCCTCGGGGGACCTTCAGGGCCTCTCTCCAACCCTAGCGCCACTGTCTGTCCAGTGGCTAGGCCCTGTGCTATATACACTCTCAAATATTTTGGAAAGTCACCACTAAGTCAAAGAACAGTGCTACCCTCCTCCATGCCCTGGAGGACTCAGTTTCCCCTGCCTCTGGTCCCACTTGCTGCTCAAATGCGAAATCTCCTCTCAGCTCAGATGCGACTAATAGGAAACTGTTGGAAAACATGACTTAAACTCAATGCTGGCCTAGCATATGCCCTTCTCCAGCACACACCCAGCACAGATTGCTGTTTCTTACTCTCTTGTCTGATTAAAATCCTTTATATATTACTTTGTAGCTGAGACATGAGATGTTCAAATTGTGTTAAGACAAAGGGTCTGCTAACATACAATTTCCTCTTTCCACTACCCATCCGAACTTGCCATTCGTTATCTCATTTCTCCTGAGCCTGTCAGATGCCGGAAGCCTAATTTAGGACACCAATTATCACTTTGGAAGTGACAGTTGCTGGAGGGGTAGTACGGTCTTATGACTGAGCACAAAGGTTAGTCAGAAAGACCTGGGCTGAGTCCTATGTCAGCTACTTAAAAGATTAATGACTTTGTATGGGTGATCTCGTCCCTTCAAGTTTCAGTTTTTCAACTATATATATATATATAATGGACACATTAAGAGGATCTAACATATAAACTTGTTGTGTGGGCTAAATGGGATCATGGACATTAAATGCTTAGAACGCTTTAGTGAAAAATAAGTGTTTTTGCTGGTCCTTTTGTTGCTTATTAACACCTTTGCAGTATATTGTGCTCTGAAGCTCAGAGAACAAGTGTGTTCAGCCTTAATGTGAATGAATCCTTGAAACCCAGGTAGAACGCTGTGGAATAGCACAGGAAGGTCATAAACCATGGGAGACTGCTGACAGGGCTTTGAGGCAGGGGTGCTTACCCTGCTGTCAGCCACCTTCCCATAGTGAGGATGTGACTAAGTGTTTCCTCGGACATTACTAAAGCCCTGAGACCAACTCTAAAATCTAGGTCTCATGAGAGCCCCTGCAAAATGGGGTTTTGGAATTTACTTGTAAAGAGATAAACATATGCTGTAGTTGAAAGGTAGCTGAATCTCTAGGCCATATCTAGTCTTCTGGGAATTTGGTGTGTATTAGCATAACTACAGAAATCATCTTTTCAGCAACACTTCCATGGCCAGAGTTGCAGTGGACTTCCTGTTAGCACAGGGAGCCCTGGGGTGCTGGGACTCCACTTTGTGTGATCCAGAGAGAAGAATCTGGAGAAGCTTAGCCCTCACCCCCCTCACCTTGGAACAATGTTTATTTCCTGCTTTATCCTACAAGTGAATGCATACGTTTCTTCGATTTGTTGTTTGCAGCAAGGTACAGCTTAGAGGGGAGTGTGGATACGCTTGTGTTTGCCATGAAATTAAATAAGAGCAATGATACATAGCCAATGTGCACCCATAAATTTCAAGAAGGAAAATTCCAATGTGGCATGAGGATAGGAGTAGCTGATATATTAGAAGCGAATGACACTGAATCTTGTGCAAAACGAGAGAAATATAATTTCCCTGCATTATCTTGTCCCTTTCTTAATTGCCTACCAAGATGCATTCATCAACTAGCTTCCCCTAGGCTCAAGCTTACAACTTGCATGCGTTTTTATATAAAACCAGCTTGTGTTTTAAGTATAAGACACACTGCTTGTGCTATCACACCAGACACAGCAAATGGATAAAAATCCTCACTTGTCAGTTTCTAGATACAACGCACTTTGCATTTCAAGACTGGGAAATAGGCTGCAAACACCAAGCTCTGACAGTAAATATGGAGCTTTGGAGGATTGGCTGGACCATATTTACTGTGAAGCAGGCTCATGCCACTCTCTAGGGCTTTGTACAACCTTGGAGTTGAGAGAGGGTAAGGATGGCTAGCTATTTAGCTGCTCCCTATCCCGGCAGCAGGCTCAGTGCCCCCTTCCAGACTTGGAATTAATTGCTGAGAGATGTACTCGAGCTCCATCCATCCCTAAAAAACTGAAAGGAAGGCAAATTTGGAGAATGTGGGTTAAACAGCAAATAAGGACTTGATGTAGAAAAGAACATGAAGACCACACAAAGGGGACACATACAAACCATAACATCTCCTCCTTTGACAGTAAGGCCCTCTGGTACATACACCCCAAAACAGCAGGATACAGAAGCTGATGATGGTCCCCCAAAAAGAATGCCGGTAGACGGAAGAATGGTAAGTTACCTTAAGACCAATGATCCCTGAGGTGGCAGAAGCCACACTTCCATCTGCATGTACTCTGAAGGGCCCTATCCCATCTCCTGCCATTGCCTCACCATGCAAATGGTGTACATTCAGAACTTGGCATGAAAAGCAGGAAACACATGGAAGCAATTCCTAGTTCTGACGCCATGCAATTTTTGGCAAATGACATAATCTCTCTCAGCCTCAGTTTCTTAATTGGTAATTTGGGGATAATAATAATATCACTCTCATAGAGTTATTGTAATTATTGAGTTAGATATTGCATCTTAACGACTTAGTTTCCTGCCTGCTAAGTGCTGAATAAATGTGAAGTATCATTATTGGCTTTGACTGATGTTGCATGAAAGCCATGTGTATGCAAAGAACTGCAGGGAATTTGTTTAACAGTTTAGGTTTTGAGGTCAAGGAAGAATATGGGACTTTACCCAGAGCCACACGACTACTCAAAGCTTTTATTTTGCATCATTGTTTTGGGGTTTTCAGTATAAGGATCTTGCACATATTTTGTTAGATTCATACTTGCCTCTGCTGCTGCTGCTTTTTTGTGTGTGTGTGTGCTGTTGTAAATAATTATTTTTAAAAAATTAAATTCCAAGTGTTCATTGTTAGTATAGAAAAATACAATTGATTTTTGCATTATCTGTGTGCTTGCATTATCTGTGACCTTGCAGATCTCATGTATTAGTTCTAGGAAGGTTTTTTATCAATTATTTGGAATTTTATGCCTTCTATGAGTGGATACAATTTTATTTCTTCTTCTCTTATGTGTATGTTTTTATTTTTATTTTTTCCTTTATTGCACTGGCTAGGGTTTCCAGTACAGCATTGAAGGGATTAGCGAAAGAGGAAAATCTTGCCTTAATCCTAGTATTAGGTGAAAAATATTCACTCTTTCATATTATATATGATGTCATCTGTAGATTTTTGGTAGATGTCTTTTTATCAAGTCAAGAAATTCCTCTTCTATTTCTGGCATGCTTAAAGTTTTTATCATGAATGGTCATGCTAAACTTTTTCAAAAAACATTTTTTTTCTGGTGGCTGGGTGGCTCAGTCAGTTGAGCTTCCAGCTCTTGATTTTCAGCTTGGGTCATGATCTTAGGATCCTGGGATAGGGCCCTGATTGGGGGGGGGTCCATGCTCGGTGGGGAGTCTTCTTTCTCTCCCTCTCCTTCTGGCCCTCCCCCTGCTCTCTCTCTCTCTAAAATAAATAAATCTTTAAAAAATGTTTTTGCATCTATTGAAATGATCATATGATTTTTCTTCTTTATTTTGTTAATATAAATCATGTTGATTTTTTCAGAAGTTTTTTTTATATATATAAAATTAGAAGAATTATAACGTTAGTGGAATCATTTTTATTTTTCCGAGGATAGACATTTTGATTTAGAGAACTTTAGTAGGGAAACTGGGAAATAGCTATTTACATCAGTTTTAAATTTAATTAGTGGATAGTTCCCATAGGTCCAGAGGGTAGGACATCTGCTTCTGAGTTTGGAGAGTGCTTGTGGATTTGTCCAAGGTGTTCCATGTGAAACTGGCTTATGCCATTATTTTTAAAAATAAACTCATTTTAATATGTTATTTTCCCTAAGCTTAAAATCAAGCACTATATAATTCAGCTTAAAGGCTGCAACGTGCTCCAAGAGGCCCTGAGGAGAAGGTCCATATAGAGAACAGCCAGGTCTGTCATAGCTGAGGGCTGGGGAAGGTGCAGAGATGGCTGAGCCAGCACTGGCATGCCACCGCAACTACCATTACACCTGCCCTAAAGGTCCCAAGACAGAAATGATAAAAGATAAAATGAGTTAATACCCAGGCATTGGTTCCAGAACTTTCTAGCCTCCAATTAAAATTTTATGTGTGGGAGTTTGAATGGGTGCTTTAATAAAATTTTTATTCATTTGGGTCCTGATTTTTTTTTTATAAAGAAACAGGTCTTTTGTCTCCTAAACAGCACTTGCTCCTTTCTAAATAACATCCATGCCAAACTTCTACTCTGCTTTCATCATTCAAGTCTGATCTGTCTTAGACTGTCAAGAGTCTTTTGGTGCTATTGTCCTTGGCTCCTTTGCCCATTGTCCTTTTCCTCTCACACCCCTTGAGCGATAGCTATTCCATGAAATGGAATTAAAACGACAACAATAATAAACATTACTTAAACCATTTTAACAAATAAGTGCAAGATCTTTCTCCATTTAATATCTGCCCTGGCAGTTCGGTGCAGGCAGGAGCCCTCACAGCCCCAGACTGTAGCAGACATTCTGGTTCGCATGTTCCATATGAAGGAAACCATGTATTAAATTGGGATGAGCCTTTGCATTTCATCAAAGAAAGTGAGTGTTGGCTTGAAATGGGGGATCAGCTCATGTGGGGATGAGATGGTGGCTGGGATCATCGACTGCTGCTCCTGAGCAAAGGACCGAATTATTAAAACTGTTGTTTATGGCCCTTATCATTTACAAACAGGTGAACAGAGAAAAAAGACTTTCAATTTCCCTAAATTAATTTGCAGTTGAGGGTTCTCTTGTGTTAAAAAGATAAGAAACTTGTATGGAATTACAGAACAAGAAGTTTACAGCTGTCTAAAGGAAGTGCAAGTCTAAGATTATCTAGCAAATATGGATAAAATGACATTTGTCAGGATGACTGTTACTCTTTATGACACATCTGAGAAACTGAAATGGCTTTGAGACAAATAGTGTCCAAATTCGCGATCCCATCGCCTGCAAAAAACTACCGGGTAAGTTCAATAAAGTTGGCTCCAAGATAGTAAGTATTGGCGGAGAAGGGAGTCAGGACACTGATGTTCTGAGAAGCCCAAACTGAGTATTATTTTTGTATTTTAACTGCAAGAAGTCCTTCCCCAAACCAGTGTCGTTGGCTAAGTAAAGGGCTCCTCAGCATTTCAAAATGAAGAACTATCAGCTTTTTTTTTTCTCTTCTACTGACTGGTACTACTACTACCACCTTGCACATAAACACTCATCCTCATAAATTCACTTCCATATTAATATTTATATGTCTCTCTCCACAACATTATATATATATATAGAGAGAGAGAGAGAGAGAGAGAGAGACTCACAAAACCTTTTGTATCTATATAATAATAATAGAATAAAATTTATAATACTAATAACTTGTATCTATTGGATGTTACCATGTCTACATAACTTACCAAACATTTTATATATATATATATATATCATCCCATTTCTACCTCATAAAATCCTACTTGATTCAACTATAAGAACCACACCCAACCTACTGATGAGACAGTTGAATTTTAGGGGTTGGGTGACTTGCTTAAGTTCCCATGAATAGCAAAGAAAGAACTCCAAAGTATAACTTCTCTGATTCCAAAGCCCACGCATTCAACTGGTCCATAGAACTTCTCTGATTCCAAAGCCAATGCATTCAACTGGTCCATAGAACTACCTGATACAACTCATTCAATAACTATTTATTGTGTGTCAAGTACAATTCTATATGCCTTCCTAAATATCTTGCACTTCCAATCATATACACAGTCCTCTCTTCACTTCCCGCTTTGAAATTCAATACCACTCATGTCTTTTAGTAATACTGGAGTATTTTTCTTATAAGAATTCTCCTGGGTTTTATTTTTTAATTATTTTTTTTAAGATTTTATTTATTTGACAGATGGAGATCACAAGTAGGCAGAGAGAGGCAGGCAGAGAGAGAGGGGGGCAGGAAGCAGGTCCCTGATGAGCAGAGAGCCTGATGCAGAGCTCAGTCCCAGGACCCCAAAGGCAGAAGCTTTAACCCACTGAGCCACCCAGTCGCCCCAAGAATTCTCCTGGTTTTTGTCTTTTGTTATTTAAGACAGTGTTTATTTTTCCCCTCCTCCATATATTCATCAATTGTACCATGACAAATTATTCTGAGGCAAATTGAAATTCCCCCTCAGTGTCAGATTTCTCCTCACCTTCCCCAATGGCTAGACATTCTTCTCACATTGAAGATAATAGTATTTCTCTTCATAATCAGCAATTTGAACTATATGTCCTTTTGTCCATTCCGGTTGTAATACTGTTTAGAACATATTTTAATGTCTTTCTTGAGCATAAAACTGGGCGCCCAGCTTAAGCTTGGTGAATTCCTATTAAATGATCAGATGATTAAATAAGTACCCCCAAAGATTACATGCTCAAAACAGCAATGAAAACAACAGCAAATAAAACACAATACAATTTTTAAAAGCAAGTTTTTGATGCCTTTTGGGAGAATGATACCATATATCAAAGCCAAGAGAATGATTCCTATAAGAAGTCAGAGAATCAGAAAGGGTCCAGGGCAGAGTAAAGTTAGTAACTCCACTTTTACATAGGGAAAATTCCTCTAACTGGAGGCTATGTAGCTTGAGCTAAGAAAAATGCCACCTAGAGTTTTAAACAAAGTGAAGTGAAACAGCTGTGCTTCAATTCAGACACCTTCTCTGGGCTGAGAAAAGTCTAGAATGTGACCTGAAGATCACAATTCATTCTTCCACAACAGTATGGGGACAGGTCTGTCTGGGTAAGAGATTCAAGATTTGTTTGTGCAGGACACAAGACGGATGTCCATTACTTTCCCTCAACCATTTTATTCTCATTATGCACAACGAGGGCTTAGGTTAGCAAGGATTAAAGAACAAATTATTCTGAAGCAAGAAGCTCTAGCCTCAAGACATACACATAGAGAGAAACTGGCTTTTAAAAAAATAAACAATGTAGGATTAGATTATGAACTTGTTCACTGAACAGTTACATGGCAATTGCTAAGGTAATTATTACCATTAATTTGAGAGCCAATAATTATCATAGCAGTTCTACCATTTCATCTCTCATTTATTCTGAAATCCTAGAAGCAGATTTTTTTGTTTTTGTTTTTTAGATACCTGGTTTTCTTGGCTAGTCTAAAAGCCTCCATTCTAATGACTTTTATAGTCTTAGGCATTTTTTTTGTGGGAATCGCAAACTTTTCAGAAAGCTTTCTTAATGTTAGTGAAACAATGCACTGAGATCCAAAAGGTAATTAATCTTGGTCACTCTTCCTTCCATAGAGCACACCAGCCTGGAGGTTAATAGAAAAGGAGGCAGTGGCTGCCATTTTGGATCTCATTCTGTTTCAATTTTCTGGTCACAAACACCATGATTTTTCTAGCCAAAAGGGGTGAGCAGGAGCATATAACTCTCCCCATGACGCCTTTCCCTCAGGCCCTTCAGTCTTTGGAGTGCAGGACTTGGTGCTAGTTTAATTGAACTGCTGTGCTTGGCTTCTCCTCTGAAAGAGAGAGATATATAGTCCCTATGGTGACTTGTTGCAACAGATTTCAAACACAGCTGGATTAAACTCTGTGAATTAAAAATACTCCTTGAGATTGGGAGCCTCATGAAAAGAGTAACTCCAGATACTAGCATATAAACAGACACCTTACAAAGACTGTGCAAAAGTATTGGCTTCTCTTCCACTTGACTACCATAAATTTGCATTGCTCAATTTTCTTTTTTAGAATGTAATAATGGCTGGCTTGGGGTGTGGGTAGTCACAGTGTATCTTGGTGGAACATCTAATAAATCTGTTCTTGAGGCAATAAAATACCAATATCCTTGCCTTAGAGAAGATATTAACTTCATAGTTTTGAAAGAAGATAATTATCAGCACTATTGCATTTGCTAACAATAGCTTAGAATAGGCTCATTTAAATCCAAATAACCTAATTACACTGATGTTTTGAGAAGAAGAGCTAGAATCAAAGACTTACAAGAAACTAGGAATCTAGCTTCTAATCTATACAGCTACTTGAATACAAAAATGAAAAAAATTAAAATAAGGAAAGAAAACACAAAAAACTGAGGCCCAGAGAGCTTGAAGTGACTTGATCTATTGCTCAGCTAGTTGGGGGGAAGGATGGAGCCAATATTCTAAGGCTTTTAGGTCTTCTTTTAGGTCTTCTTTAGGTCCTAAGACTTTTTCTCTCCTCTACATAACACTGCCTCAAAGAACTTGGGGGAAGCTCTGAAGCCTATTTCCTAGCTATATTACAGAAGAGAAAGTGAAGTCAATAAGGCTTTATAAAGCCCTAGTAAGATAATAAGAAAGGATGCTTGAGCTGGATGACAAATAGCAGCCAAATAAACATCCACATATTCCTTCCCATATTTGGACTCAGAATCCAGCCTTCCCTTCTTACCCTTGGGCTGGGCTAATGGTGGAACCAGATAGGTAAGAATGGGCATCAGAAACCAAGGTTTCCATAAGTCTGCATGTTGGGCTCATGCCCAGAGAAAATTTCTCAACAGTCAAAGAGGAAAGGAAGCTATTCAGGAAACAGGGAGAAAAAATGGCAAGGGAATTCTTGATTGGGGTGGGGCTTATAATTAGGTTTTAATAGAGGGTGTTGGGACTTTAATTCATTATTGCTCTTCCAGACCCAGGACTAAAGGAATAGCATGGAGAATATTGCAAGGCAGAGCCTTAATCCAATATTTAACCTAGCTAGTTCATAGTAATGAAATCCAACCACTTATCGAATCTCCTGTTTGTCATGCCCTATGCTAGGTGACAGATGTACAGAGATGAATGGGCCACACTCCTTGCCTACAAGAAAGAGAACTTCAGAGCAATGTGGTACATAATAGAATCAGCATGTGGCTTTGTGGAACAAGACAGATACCTCATTCCTAACTGTGATTAAATATCCCAGATAAGGGCATGGAGAAATCTCAGAGCTTTCATGTGTAGGAAGAACCTGTGTCCAAGGATGAGTGAATATAGCTGAGGAGAAGCGACCATTATTACAGGAGGTCAAGTGGTCTTTCTTTCAAAGACACAAGCAAGGCAATAGGAGGCAGCTCACCAACCATGATCATCTCCCAGTATGAGAGTGGTTTGCGGCCCAGGAATGAGCTGCAGGGCAACATGGCTATGGCACCCCCAAAAAAATCTATAGCCAAAGAAAAACAGCTGAGATATTGCACAGGATACTAAGGCCCTCTTCCTAGGGAAAGGACAAGACTGAGACAAGACTCCAGTGTGCTGAGAGAAGCAGAGCTGTCAGTAATAAGTGGACATCCAACAGATTTGCTGCATTGTTTGTGTTTTCAGCCCTTGTTTAAAATAAGCATGATGGTTGCAAAGGAAGAGAGCTCAATCTTATGGACACCTGCTTCTGTTATGAGCTCCTATTCTGCTCTTAGCTGGGCCCTCTCTTTGCTGGTTACACCCTTGTCCTACAGGTACAGTCCCCCTATGCTCTGTATGGCAAATCGCTGTGAGTCAAGACTCTTTAGGGGTAAAGCAGTTGAAGATGGTAAACAAACCTGACTCTTTGAAACTGGAAGGCTCTTTCTTTGGGCCTCAGTTCCTTCCTGATATCCCCTGAGGACATGGTAGATGGAGTTAAGATCCCTTCCAGGGAAGCTATAAAGAAATATTGATTCAAAGACAGCATCCAACTTCCGATTATAAAATGTAAAGAAGCAGTCTAACATCAATGCTGCATGGGAGTGGGAGGGAAGAGAAAAGAGGTAGTAAACATACAATGTGTCCTGAAGCTGTTTCATGTCTTCAGCACAGTCAAGCAGACAAAACAAAGGAGAGGCTGAATCTTTCCTCATGGGCCTTGGGCTCCACAGAGAGCATAAGATCATCATTATTATCCTGCTCTACCTCAGTGAAGATGAGTCCTGGAAGCAGAAGGGATAACTGATACTAGAAGCACAGTTTTCCCCTGTTCAGGGAGTTTTGTGTCTCAGAATGCACCTTGTTGATGAATGTCTGCTCTCCGGAGATTCTGGACCTGCACAATTACTGGCCTGGTGTTGCGACAAGACTAGCTGCCTGGCTAGGTCCAAAATGGCTAAGGGACATAGATAATTCAGGTATTTTTCTCCAGTGAAATCCCTCTGGTGACATCCTGGAGTCATAATGCATGCACAAAGATATTGATGTAGCTCTCACACCTGAGCTCTGCCACCTTTCTTTGACACAAAATAGGCTTAACCTAAGATAAGTCCAGAGACACTCAATGCACCAAGAGGCAGATGTCAGTGGGATGACCTTTAGAAAGCATAATTCCTGGAGCCTCTGTCACTGGTTTATTTAGCATACTTTCCAAGAAATGTGATTTGTGACTTTACTTTTCATGTGGTACAATCCATGCCTGCTCTGATGCATGGGGGGCTCCATTATGTTAAATATCCCCTTAGCACTTTTTCTCCTTGACAGTGTGCCACTTCCTTCCATACTTATCATGCCCATTTCCCAACATACACTCTCCCCAATTTCCCTGATTCCTCTCTGCTCTTTTATTCACCTCCCGTTCCTGCCATTCCGGAATATTCTCCATTCACTTCTAGCTCCGTCATTTTGTTCACCCTGCTCCTCTCACATTGAATACTTTGTCTACTCTACTCTAAACAGCTCAGAAGAACTGTTTTTTTGTTTGTTTGTTTGTTTTTAATATTCCCCACTGTTATCAGATAAATGTCATTTCTCTTAATCTTAAACTCTGGTACTCTGGAGTTCTAGAGGTGTGCTATAGATCATGCATATCTGTTCCCAATTCCACATTCAGTTAAATCGAGGTTGGTAGCTTGAGACCAGCCTTGGTGGTTGGAGTATAGTATTTGCACCATAGAAATTGGCAAATGCTACAAATCAGAGCTTTCTGCTACCCCAAAACCAACCCATTTATGAATAGCAAATGGTACAGGAAATTACATATATGTGGGACTCAACAAATTTTTACTAAATGGATTTTCACATGCTAAAGATACTTATTTTTTATTTCCACCATATGAGATATTTTTTGTTTGTTTTTTGAAGAGTAAAATATCTAACCACTGTAGACAAAAGAACTTGGTAAAATTATGAAGAGTATATTTGTAAGAATGTTACTTTGTTTACCAACAGAATACATTAATTTAATGGGAACCAAAGCCAGCCGAATTCCTGCTCTCCTCCAGCTGACAGATTTGCTCATCTGAGGATAGAAGTCTGTTAGGATACAAGTCTCTCCTGCCCAGAACAGACTTCTGAAAACAATCATTGGAGCTATAAAATAACTGTGGCTCTTTATTTTTCCTTTATTTTTTTTTCCCCAAAGCAAGAACAACCTTAAAAGAAATTTCTGATCCAAGATACCGGTTTTCTTGGAATGTAATCTTAGCCCACATGTCATGTAGCCATGACCTTCTTTTTTTTTTTTTTTTTAAGATTTTATTTATTTTTCAGAGAGAGAGTACAAGCAGGGGGAAAGGCAGACGGAAAAGCAGACTCCCCTCCGATCAAGGAGCCCCGTGCAGGACTCAATCCCAGTACCCTGGGATCATGACCGGAGCTGAAGGCAGATGCTTAACCGACTGAGCCACTTAGGCATATGACCTTCTTTTTGATGAGAAAACCTCCAGAGGTGGAAGAAATGGTCTGGATACAAACTAGGAGGCAGCAGGTATATGGCTCAAGGATATGATTCTTGAGAGTCTTAAGAAAGTGAAAGAGGTAGACATATGACATTAATCTCTGGTTTTAAATATCCCACAGTCTCTTATTTTTAAGAAAGCCCTATTAGTAAGTTTCTATGCATGCAAGCATACAAATAAGATCTGGTTCATTTAGGTAACAAAGGATATGAAGTAGCTTACAGATTCAATAAAAGGCTAGTGAATCAGATTCAGAAAACGGGTAGGCATCAAAAAAACAAGGTGACAAAACACAGCCTAGGTTATGTCCCTGACAACTCATGTGTTAGAATCTCAACACTTCTATTATATGTGGATAATTTCTCAACTGCATTCTGGGGACTTGAGCTGCTTCTCCCTGATTTGAAGCCCTGGGCAGGAGTATTAGCTTAGTTGAGCCTAGATTACATGTTCCTGTGTTAGCTTACTGATTGAACTCTTTAGACTCCTATAATGGGAAATAGGCACTGCCTCCCATAAGAATTCCACTCCGAGGGATGGCTTAAAATAAAGAATGTGTGGAGCTAAAAGAGAAAATGAGAACTATACATAGAAATGCTGAAAGAAAAAAGATAGGGAGGAACAAAGCAAGGCAACTCCTGATCTGCTTGCGTATCTGTTTTTCTAGATAAAAAGAAATCTTGAAAGTCATGTAGTTTTGATATTGCTATTAAAATATATTCTGAAGATATCTAAGCATTGAAATACTACATAATTAATTCTATAAATAATCCCCTTCACTCACTTCTCTATTAAATCTGGTAAAGTGTTTGGGTCAGTGTGTATTCCAAAAATGGAAAAAAGAAAGCATTTGAAACAAGGTGTGAAAACCTAAGCCAACTTTTGCTCATTCAACAAAAACAATTAATTAACTGTACATTGATTTTCCCATTACATCACCAAAGAGCAACCGCTCCATTTTAAAGTTGTAGAAAGTCAACTTGATATTCAGAAAGCCACTAGAGTCATCACTGTTGGTTGCCTGCCCCATACTGTGAATACTTTTGGTCCTTTCTAAAACAAAACCCTTTTACTTCATATAACTATCTTTACTTCATACAATGTGCCTCAATTTCACAATGGCTATCCCATTCTCCTTGCCAGGGATTGGCTTAGAGGGCGTATATGACCCAACTCTGATCATTGAGATTTGAAGGGGGTCTCTGGAAGTCCATTGAGAAGATAAAGAAAGAATCATGTTGGTCCCTTCACCACCTGAATGTTATTAGGACCAAATGTGATGCTGAAATTGCTCCAGTCATCACACTAGTTAAAAGGGACGTTATCCTCTTAACTAACCTCTCACAGGGCCTGCCCTACCTTTAGATTTCTTGTTACTTGAGACCATGGGTTTCCTTTTTGTGAAAGCCGATTTAAGGTGGGATTTCTTGTTAATTGCCATCAAACGTGTCCTGATATCACTAGCTGGAACTATGTGGTTGGTTGGTTGGTTGGTTGGTTGATGATTAATTGATTTGAAGAAACTGAAGGCTATACTGTTCACGGTGTCTGTTAAGAGGCAAGGCAAGACAGGGGCAGAGAGACAACTGATTTTCTTTTAGGAAGAAGGTAAAGCATACCCTTATAAAAAGATCATACTAATTCTTTAGAATTAACGTAAAGATCCAAACTGGATGCTCCTCCTGCCTTTCACAAAAACAAGTCTATATCATGGTCTAATGATCACATGTACTCAAGAGACATTCAAAGTGAAGCCATTTCTCAGTACCGTGAAGCTTATTGAATTTGTCATATATCTAGTAATACAAATAGTAATGCAGGCTTGGAAGAGCATTCTATTAAGTGTATATTCTTTAGAGAAAGAATAAATGGACTCAATTAGTTGGTTTCATAGGAAGCAGGTCTACTTGGAAAGGGTTCATCCAATATAATTGCCATCCATTGCCTGCTAACCATATGTCCCACGTGATTCATAATGTACCAGAATCGTGTAATCTTTAAATAATTCTATGACTTGGGTTTTATTAAACCCATTTCTCTAGGAAAAGGAACTAGCTTTCAAAGAGGTCAAGTAAATTGTCCAAGATCATAGAGCCAGTAATTAACATGTTGGAATATGAATCCAGCATGCCTGACTTAAAAAGATAAAGATATTTATCTTTTTTCTGTCTTGTTTCTGGGTTAATAATTCTAGATTTAAAAAAAAATGCTGAGAAAGACTTCTTTTGGTCATCTTTTCCACTTCTTCCTTCTTAAAAAATTTTTCTGCTATCTTCCCTTTTTTTTTAAATTTTTCTTCTTTCTTCATAATATATTTAGAGCAACTATGAAGGATACAAAGCTGACTCAGAATAGGTCCTACTCTTGCTGTCTTCAAAAAAGCTAATCCATACATACCTATAAGTCGAAGTGGAAATTAATAAACAATGTAAGAGAGACAAGTGAAGGATGATAGAAGTTCGGAGAGAAATGAATGATTTCATAACAATGAAAAATTTGTACAAAGAATGTAGACAAGTGGTCCTCTATGAAGACAAGCAATCTAAATGCATATTATACTTAGGCATCAATGAGATCTTGACTTTTAGAGATGAGAAAATCTTGGGAAGATAGTACACAGAGATAAACATTTCTCAGGTTCTAAAAATAGTCAGTTATCCTGACATATGTGAGAATATCCTAAATTCAACTTCAATTACCTCAAGATATACTGAGATACATTCATGTGAGTTGATGGACTAGAGGAATGGCATGTCCCTCCATTACACTCGGTGTATCTTCTCTAATCAAGGATTTGGGATCCTCAGTGGATCATTCATACATGCTCCCTAGGTCAGATGTATGCAACAGCCTGCTACTGAGTAGATATAAGGATCTTGAAAGGTTCCTTCTATCTGTATTTCTATGGAAGAACATATTTTCCACGGATATTTTCTTCTTTGGGATGAATACACAGTGCTTGAGAAAGTGAAGTATTTGTTAAGATTTTAGTATGTTAGGGAGCTAGATGGGGTGAGTAATATTACATCCATGTTAATAATTCTCCCACATACAGGAAGGTAATTTATTATACTCCATTACTGAGATTGGGAGATAGGGTGAGAAAATGTAAACATTTCAGTCAAGATAACCTTCCCTTACCCCTGAAAAGTCAGTCTTCATTTATCTTCTTCCTACCCAGATAGCTTTGACTAAATACTATTATATGAAAAAAGAGTGTAGTAGATTTTAAATAGGAGGGGATAATACTATATTTAATATAGCTATATATCATCTGTGCTCTCATGAAACTCTTGCAACAACTATTTGTGCATTCAAAAATATGTTTGAAAACACCTTTTTGCTGGTCTTCCTATTTCTTAACACATGGTATCAATAGACATAGGTGATTTGTGAGTTTTACAAATATACGGATTCCCTAAAGTGATTGTTTCCATATTTTCTAAGACAGTCATAAAGTTATAGACATAGACAAATTGAGATGATTTTATAATCTATACCTAAAGCAGAAGAACATGTTATAAACATTCCAATCCAAAATTTAATAAGCAAATAATATAAGTAATAAGAAAACTGCCAGATTCCCTATCTCAATTCAATTCAAAATAATATATAGCACAATTTAGGAATAGACATTCTAGGGAGGTAGAGGCAAAGAGTTCTAGAACATAGTTCTTCCGGCAAGAAGTTCACTGTAGAATAGAAGGCTGGAGCTGAATAAATGATATGCGGCAGAATATGGTCAGCTGTGATAGGTATGGATGAGGGCCACGTGATGTAGAAGAGATGAGCTTCACACATGACTGGAGAATCAGGAAAGGCTTCAGAAACACTTGATGTCTCAGCTGCACTCTGGATAAGTGGACAGAAAGAACTCCCATACATAAAGATGGGGAGGAGTAAATGAGTAAAAGGAAGGCCATAGATGGCCTTGCTCAGTCAATGTGGAAACAATATAGCAGTGAAAAGATCAAGAACTCTGCATCAGACAAAATAGATTCATATCCTGGCTGCCCCACCATCTAACAATTAACTCAATAAAGCCTACTTCATTTCTTGGGCCTCATGTTTTTCCCTATATGAAATGAAAATTTTTACCTTATAAAACTTCTTAGTTGGTTTGTTTTGAATATTAAATGACGTTTACAAGTGTTTAGCCCAGGCCAATGGGAAATATTCTATTATTTCTTCCCCTCTAGTCTCTCTACTTGTCTCTACTTAACAAACCCAATCTCTCTAATCTTTAAGAAGACATATAGCCTGCAGGCATGCATTCATTCATTCCACAAATATTCACTGAGCCCTGTCTACATCATTCACCTTCTTCTCCTAAGACCTACCACACTTCCTTTCAGTATAGCAATTACCTTGAGAGCAAAGAAGTGTTCACACTTTCTGTCCTCCTCAGTTTGAGAATCTCTGTTGTCCTGAGTCAGGATTAACTGGTGAACTACAGGAATGGCAGATATGAGTGACTGCCATGTGCAAATAAGAACCAAGATCAGTGGTTACCCTCTGCCCTCTTTAGCACAGGGGGCCTGAGAGCAAACAGACTTAGCCAGCTCTGGACTTATGTAGACAATGAACCCTCACTGTAGAATTTAATTTCCCATTTTTTATTTGTCACTTGAAAATATTGACCTATTCCAGCTCTGGTTCCAAGATCAACACACCCTGGCACACTGTGAGTGTCATCCGGCGCCCACAGCCTTATAAGGCCATTTGGAACAGAAGAAAGAGTATAAATAAAAGAAACAAAAGGCATTAGCAACTCACTTTTTTCCATATGTAAACATAATTGCCACTTCCCTTCTTTCCCACATGGCCTTCAGACTCTCTTAAAGGCAATATCTCACTCTTGTTTTTTTTTTCTTATTTTGCTTTTTTTTTTGCTTTTTGTTTTGTTTTGTTTGTGTTCAGTATGTGCTACAAAAAAAAAAAAAGGAGAAAGTTGAGCTATTTTCATTATATAAAAATAAGAAATTAACACAGTTGAAGTGTCAGGGAGTCTGTGAAAGTTTCTGATAAACAATACCAGTGCTGAGAGGTCCCTGGAAGAATCTTTTACACTATGTGTGAAATGAGGAATTCCTGAACCCATTTACCTGGGTCAGCTTTCCTGGAATCAAAGTCATACATGGAGATCATCATAAATAATTTCGTCTTTGTGGGTTTTTTTTCTTTTACAGTGCTATCCTTTTTCTCCCCCACCCTGACCCCAATTCTATATTTGATGGTTTCTCTAAGGCAAGGAGAAAGACAGCCATGAATCCCCACAATTATAGAACCAGTGATGAAAAGACAGACAACACATGCCCCTGGGGGAAAGCCCACTTAATCAGAAGACCAATGGAGCCTTTACTACTTTGCTATAGCCTTTAGAAAGGTATATCCAAAAGCAAATGAATGCCCAGAGTCCTACAGAAATAAACAACTGATAAATATTAAAGGAATTTGATATGTCCAGCAGAGCTATCTTCTTTCTTCCCCCAGGCTTCCTTATCCAGTTGAGTCACTTAGAGGATGTATTTAAGGAAAAAAAAAAAAAAAACTCAAATTTTTTGTCTTGCCTTTAATGTCTCCTGAATTTATCTATTATATATTCATGATGTATTATAAAGTATTTTTCCTTAAAAGTCCAGATATTCTTGAAGAAGAAAGAACAGTCAGAGTGTAAATTTAAGTCAACAGATTGCTTTTCTCCTAACCTTACCATGTGGACAGAAGTTTTGAATGGCTGGAGGAAAGAGTATTATGGTGTGTGGGTTATTTTGAGGGTTTGGGACTTGGATATGACACTGGAGTCTAGGATTTTAGCCAAGAAAAAAAAAAAGAGGGAGAGAGAGAAAGAGGGAGCAAACTCTGCCAGTGATAAACTAGGGCCAGACAGTAAAAAGAGAACATAAAAGAATTCAAGAAGTACCAAAAGCCAATTTCCCAGTCTATGAGATGCTAGATATTCAATACAGTAAAAACACTTTTAGAGGGTGGCAACTTTCTAATCACCATGTTTCTTTAGGATAATGTTGTTTATTATTAACAAAGGAAGTGTCTGGAAACACTTTCTGGCCAAGTAAATTCTTGGCTACATCAACCTTCTCCAGATTTATCGTTTGATTTGTTGCTGTGGCAGTTTTCTTTTTTAATTATTGTGATGTGCTCAGTTTGAAAGCATTTTTATTTTCACACTGGAGATATATCCAAAGATCTCTGGAGTAGACTCTTCCTCAAAATTCTACTCATCAGCATGGGGTTGCAATGTGGGAAATGCTACCCTCTACCCAGGTTTGGACACAGTTCTGAGCTACCATGTGTTCCCAGTCTTCAGGTCACAGGGCTCAACTGCAAATTTCCTACTCTGTGTCTGGTTCTTTTCCTTGCCTCATATGATTTTCAGTTCATTTCTGCTTTTGTTTCTGGCATGATGCTACTTAGCATGTCTTAGCAGTAAATAAAGATTTGGCATGTTACAGGCTTTTTTTCACACTGCTGCACTCAATGAGAACTTTCTGTTGGTTCTTTTTTCCAGTGAGAATGTCTTAAAGATTGCAGGTTAATTCCTCCTTGTTAGATGCTTTATTCAAGAGCATCCTGATTCTGGAAGATTCAGCTTTCAGTGGTTATTTTTAGTACTCAATTGATTCAAGCATATTCCAAATTCTGAGGGGGAAAAAAAATCACTTCAACCAAGAGATCCTATCAATCACAGCATGGTTTGCATGCTTATTTAGCTGGTTAGTAATTAAAGGCAGCTAAAAATACCAGGCATGCATGAATGGTGTGATTTTTATATCTTAGCTCCTTTCCAGAGAAGACCCAAGTTCCATCAATCAAACAGTTGGTAGCTGAAGTCATTATCACTGAAATTAAGGCAATTATATACAAATGAATATTAATGAAGTATCTAGTCAAAATTAGGGTCAGTTCTTAACACATAAAAAGAAATTGTAGAGAATCTAGGTTCACTGTTAATCCATTATAAAATAACTTAAGGACACACCTTCCATATTAAACTGCCACTACAGTTAAGAGGGCACCTATCACATTTATGTTATCTCTTGTTTCAGAGACAAATGATTTTCATCCATATTGTAGCCTCTATTTTAATATTTCAAAATGGCCTGTAAACCTACATTTAATATAATCACACAACATCCTAATAAGAAAAAGGCACATTGGCCCCAGGCATTGTGATTTTATAGCTTAAAAAAAAATCTACATGATATTCATTGCAATTTACATCAGTTATTATTTATAAGATAAGGAGACTATACCAGATGATCTCAAAGGATTTTTCAGTCCTAACATTCTATTGTTAGAGGATTCCAACGTGGAATGAGAACATATCACTTTAAAAACTTTGGAAAATTTAATGCTGGTATGTTGATCCTTTAAAATGCTATGAATAGGAAAGAATTGTGAGAATATAAGAGGTCTGAATTTTCTAGATATGCTTGCAGATAATTAAAGTTCCCCAAATGAGACCTTTTTTTTTTTTTTTTAATTAAATAAATAGAAAGCACGGGGAGTGATAGGGGCAGAGAGAGAGGGAGAAGCAGACTCCCTACTGAGCAGGAAGTCAAATTCAAGGCTTGATCCCAGGACTCTGGGATGCTGACCTGAGCTGAGAGCAGATGCTTACCCAACTGAGCCACCCAGGCACCCCCAAATGGGACATTCTTAACTAAAAGCTGGTAGAATCCCCCCAATAACCAGATGTATGCCTCCAGGCATGGCTACCATATCCTGCGACTCCAAGGACACCATTTACATTAGGGTCTAGACAAGAAGTTCTCCTGGGATTGTACAGTGTACAAACTGTGTGGCTTTAGATGCTAGCCCCATACAATAAAGGATTTTGTGTCACTTTATTTTTCTTATCTTCATACTACCTATTTTATATACCCAGAGAAATGAAAGAAAGAAATAGAACATTGTTCTGTGACCATTGGAAGTGGAAAAATTTGGACTCAACAGGTCTTTGCGTTAGTCATGTCTCATCCAGAAAAGTCAATGATCGGGGCCTTTCAGATGGTCCGTAAAAGGAGCCAAAATGTAAGGAGCCACTCCAATTTCAAAATATATAGGCCTTTGAAAACTGGAAAAGAAGAATGAGAATAAGAAAGCAGTAGGCTAACTGAGCTAGATGGATTCTAAAAAGAATAGATCTGGAAATCAATAGGGGAAAGCAAAAATAGTTGGGAGAGGAAGAGAAAAGATAGTTGTATAGGAAGATACAGTTATTCTGATCGAATCCCATTGGCTCGGCTCTCCTCAGTTGCTTGCAAGATGGCAAGTAAGGCCTCAAATAAAAGTAAATGGCCTGGGGTGCTTGAAAAATTGCCACACGTAGAAGCAAAAATACAAAGTAGATATTCTTTTATTCTTTAGAACCCTGCGTAACACTACAGAATGATTTATCTTTGTGAAGATTTAGGGTAAGGTACTATAAGTATATAAGTGTGTACACACACACACACACACACGCAAACACACACACACACTATAGAGTACTATAGTTCATCTAGTTAAAAACATACAGCTTTCTACTAAGATTAGGTACAACTCACCACTCTTTTTCACTATTTCACTAGAAGTCCTTGCAAATGCCATAAGGCAGGAAGAAGAAATAAAAAGTACATAGATTAGGAAGGAAGATATAAATTTGTCTCTGTTTGTAGATGACATCATCATCTATGTAGAACAACGTGGATGGAACTAGAGGGTATCATGCTTAGCGAAATAAGTCAATCAGAGAAAGACAACTATCATATGATCTCCCTGATATGAGGAAGTGGAGATGCAACATGGGGAGCTAAGGGGGTAGGAGAAGAATAAATGAAACAAGATGGGATTGGGAGGGAGACAAACCATAAGTGACTCTTAATCTCACAAAACAAACTGAGGGTTGCTGTGGAGAGGGGGGTTGGAAGAAGGAGGGTGGGGTTATGGACATTGGGGAGGGTATGTGCTATGGTGAGTGCTGTGAAGTGTGTAAACCTGGCGATTCACAGACCTGTACCCCTGGGGATAAAAATATATTATATGTTTATAAAAAATTAAAAAAAAGAAAAAAAGAAAAAAGAAAAAAAAAAAAAGAAAATCTAAATGTAGAAAATCCAAATGGAACTAGTAAGCATTATAGCAAGGTTCAGGGCACAAATTTGTTATATAAAAGTCAACGGCTTTCCTATATACCAACAATAAAAAATTGGAATTTGAAACAAAAAATACAATATCATTTATAGTAGTATCCCCCAAAATTAAATACTTAGATATAAAGCTGACAAAATATGTATGAATCTATATGAAGAAAACTACAAAACTCTGATGAATTAAATCAAAGAAGAACTAAATAAATGGAAAGATATCCATGTTCATGGGTAGGAAGATGCAATATCATCAAGATATCAGTTATTTCCAAATTGATCTATAGATTCAATACAATCTCAATCAGTATCTCTGAAAGTTAACTTATGGATGTCAACAAACTTATTTTTTTTTCTGGAGCTAAAATGCCTGTGTTTGTTTGTTTGTTTTTATTTAAATTTAATTAGCCAATATATTTTATTTATTTATTTAAAGATTTATTTATTTGAGAGAGAGAGAGAAGTAGGGAAGGGACAGAGGGAAAGGGAGAGAAAATCTCAAGCAGACTTCCTGCTGAGCATGGAGCCCAATATGGGTCTTGATCTCACAACCCTAAGATCATAACCTGAGCCAAAAGCAAGAGTCAGAGGCTTAAGCAACTGAGCCATCCAGGCATCCTTCCACAAACTTATTTTAAAAGTTTTTACAGAGAGATAAAAGACCAGAAAATCCAACACAATATTGAAGGACGTTAACAAAATTTGAGGATTGACACTACCCAGCTTTAAGAATTACTGTAAAGCTACCTAATCAAAAGAGTATAGTATTGGAGAAAGAATACACAAACAGATCAATGGAATGGAACAGAGAACCCAGAAATAGACCCCTATAATTATAGTCAACCCTTTGAAAGGAGCAAAGACAATACAATGAAGCAAAGGTAGTATCTTGAACAAATGGTGCTGGAACAACTGGACATCCACATGCAAAAAAATACATCCAGACACAGATTTTACTCTGTTCCCAAAAATTAGCTTAGAAATGGATCACTAACGTAAATGCAAAACTATAAAACTCCTTGAGGATAATATAGGAGAAAACCTAGGTGCCCTTAAGTACAGTGATGCTTTTTTTAGGTATAACACCAAAGACAAAATCCATGAAAGAAATCACTGATAATCTAAACTTCATTAAAGTTAAAAAATTCTCCTTTGCAGAAGGCAGAATCAAGAGAATCAGAAAACAGAACACAGACTTGGAGAAAATATTTGCAAAAGACATAGCTGATTAAGAAATGCTGCCTAAAATAAACTCAACAATAAGAAAACAAACAGCCTGATTAAAAAATGGGCCAAAGACCTCAACAGACACATCACCACAGAGGATACAGAGATGGCAACTAGCCTATAAAAAGATGCTGCATCATAGCCCATCTGGGAATTTCAAATTAAAACAATGAGATTCCACCATACATCTATTAGAATGACCAAAATTTGGAACACTGACAATACCAAATGCTGATGAGAATGTGGAGCAGTAGAACTGTCATTTATTGCCAATGGGAATACAAAATGGCACAGCTACTTTGGAAGATACTATGGTGGTTTCCTACAAAACTAAATGTACTCTTACCATATGATTCAGCAACTGGGCCCCTTGGTGTTTACCCAAAGGAGTTGAAAACTTATGTCCACACAAAAACCCACACATGGATATTTATAGCAGTTTTATTCATAATTGTCAAAATTTGGAAGCAACAAAGATGCCTTTTGTAGGTGAATGGATATAGAAACATCTGGACAGTGGAATATTATTCAGTGCTAAAAAGCAATGAGCTATCAAGCCATGAAAAGACAGAAGAAACTTAAATGCATATCACCAAGTGAAAGAAGTCAATCCAAAAAGGATGCCTTCTGTATGATTCCAACCATATGACATTCTGGAAAATGCAAAACTATGGAGATAATTAAAAGATAAGTGGTTGCAGGTCTGGGGAGGGAGGAAGAGGAGGAAAGAAGACACATAGGCATAACACAGAAGATTTTTAGGGCAGGGAAAATAGTCTAAATGATATTATAATGATGGACACATGCCGTTATACATTTCTCCAAACCTATAGCATTTACAACACCAAGAATGAACCCAAGGTAAATTACGTACTTTGAATGATTACAGGTTCATCATTGGTAAAAACAAAACAAAACGAAACAAACAAACAAAAAAAAAACACCCTACCATTCTGATGAGTGATGTTGCTAATGGGGAAAGCTATGCAAGTATGGGGGCAGGAGATGTATAAGAAAATCTCTGTACTTTCTTCTCAACTTTGTTGTAAACCTAAAACTTATCCACAAAGCAAAGTCTTAAAAAAAAACATGTATATAGGTATATTCAAAGTGTAACTAAAATCAACCTTTAATGGAAACTTTCTAAAATACTCTAGAGAGATGGAAAACATGTGTGTATATGTATGTATATATACGTATGTATATATGTATGTATGTGTATGTATATACGTATGTATATATGTATGTGTGTATGTGTATATTTATGTATATATACGTATGTATACATACACATACACATACACATACATACATATATACATATATACATACGTATATATACATACATATACACACATACTCCTCCCCCAAGATTGTCAGTTTGCAGCTAGGATTGCAAATGATACACTGAACTGTAGGCTGCTGGTGAGTAAATGTTATATTCTATCTTTCCCTAACTTATATATTGTGAATTCTAGATAAATGTCTGTTTTTAAATATAAAGTTTGTTTAAATATAAAGTTTAAAAAAAATCAGTGCCATACACAATCAATGGAAGAATCCCATAAATAAACCACATTCACAGTATTTTTGGTCAGTACTATGAGAGAGATTATTTCAGGGTGCTTTTAAGTTCAAAGGAAGGTCACTGCAACCACACTAGGCTTCATGGTTATACTAATACAGAGCCCATGCAATTTTCTCCCTGTGCATTGAGAACTTCTGAGCACTGGGAGATGCCAACAAAATTAACAAGTGTATGGGTTTGGCAATGGGTTCAACACAAACCTTAGAACCTGCATTCTTCTCACTCCTCTTCCAAATAGCCCCCTTAAGGAGAAGTTTGGTTAATTCAGCAGTATACCTCATTTAGAGTTTTTTCTAAAATATATTTTTCAGGAACTAAGACACAAATGCATGCACAAGTGATACTAAAACAGATTCACCCTCAAGTGTCTTAATATCACGGTAGGAATGAAGCCCTATTGCACTCAGAAAATCCTGTATGTCTCCAAATTCTAAATTCCAAGAGTAATTTGTTGTTCTGCTGATAGCATCCACAATAAGCTTCCCTCAGTCATTTATTATTGAGACAGTCCTTCTTAGTATGTAGAGTGATATGGCAAAGGAAGTTATCATTAGGCAGTTTTCATTTTAATTATACTATTGTGAAACAACAGGCTAAATATAAAATTTACATGACTTGGAGGGTGCTAATTCCTCCCACTTATCTACCTTCTCATTCATCTATTATCTTTCAATTTTAAATAATGAATTATTTCAAAAATATAGAAAATCACAGGAAATTCTATCATAGCTATTTGTGCATTCAACACAAAGATGAAAAACACATTTATATTCTGCCGAATGGCTTCAGCTCCCCTTGTTTTAAAATAAAGTAATTGTACAGATTCAGCAAAATATCTACCTATCTCTTCCCATCCCTTCTTCCTTCTCTTAAGATAATCTCCTATGGTTAAGATGTGTTTCATTCACTGTTTTATACTTCAATTATACCCATAAACATGAGTATGGTGGTTCATACAAATATGTCATGCATTTTAATGACAATGTCCAACATATGTCCAACAGATGAAAAAAATCAGTTTATTCATTTAATTTATTGCGGACCAGTTGGGTTGTTTCCATTTTCTAACTATTGCCAACATTTTTGCAGTGTCATAACTATTACAACAAATATGTAAAGCATGTCTGAGAGTTTCTCAGGAGAATACACTTACGGAGTAGTTGAGACTGCTGGGGTATCAGGTATGTACACTTTTACCTTTAAAAGATACTGCTAATTTACTCTCCAAGTGATTGTGTCAATTTTTTCCCACATTAACTATACACAATTTGCCTACTTCTACATAATTTCTTCCAAAATTCAGTTTTATTAGATTTGTAAATTTCTACAAAGTTGATGGAAATACTATTATCTCAGGTTGATCTTAGCATTTTTTATTCTTCAAAATTCTAGTTTATATTTGCATTTTTACAGGTGAATTTACTATGCAAAATTTAGTTTACATATAAGTGTATATACAAAGACATATATGTTTGTATATGTGTACTTGCATGCAGAATCTATTCTCTTATTTTGTGCTTCTCATTTATCCTGATTTCTCTTTGCTTCAATTGCCTCTTTCCATTGGATTACATTTTCTTAGTCTCTTTTTTTTAATCTATTAATTTAAAGATTATTTATTTTAGAGAAAGAAAAAGAGTGAGCAAGTGGGGGGAAGGGAGACAGAGAGAGAGGGAGAGAGAGAGAGAATCCCCAAGCAGGCGAGAATATCCAGCATAGCCCAATGGGGGCTCCATCCCAGGCAGGAGCCATGAGATCATGACCTGAGCTGAACCCAAGAGTCAGATGCTTAACTGACTGAGCTACCCCGGTGTCCCTCCCATCCATTAATTTAAGTTATATCTTTTTTCACTTTTTGTTCCATATCATGCCTGCTTGTCAAAATCTGAAGTTAATCACATTATTCTCTTGTATGATGCAGAGACCTCAGGATGGTTTAACGAGCCAACCTCCTTCCAGCTTCCTTGCAATTATTTACTGATAATACAATTTCAGTCTGTTTTTATGTCGTAAGTTAATTTTACATTTATTTTTCAAATGAATGCATATTTATTAACAGAATGTTTACTAATTTATTGCTTTCCATCCTCTTTTTTCACATTGTACTTTATCCATCTGTTTTTCAGTTATTTCTGAAAATGTGTACATTTAGAGATTTTTTTTTTCCCATAAGAGTTTGTGAATGAGAAACTCTCAGACTTTACTTTTCTGAAAATGTATATTTTCCTCCTTCACTTTATCTAATCCTATATTCCTTTTTGTTTGTTTGTTTTTGTTAAAATTTATTGTAATTTCAAGGGTTTTTGTTTGTTTTGGGTTTTTGTTTGTTTTGTTTTGTTTTTTGGTGGTGGTCGAGGGGGGGGGGGTCGGGGAATCTCCCAATCTTCCATGGTTCTGGGAGCCACGTTGGGAGAAGGGACTGGGGGGCTCAGGTTCAGTATTCATTATGCTCATGTTCATTTTCATCCCATGACTATGCTGGGATTCCCCCATTTCAGAGACCATCCATTTTATCATCCCTAGAGAATAAACCTCTAGGTTCCTTGGAGGTGGGATGGGTTAGTCCCCAAAATCATGGAAAGAGGAAGGACATCTACATTCTCCAACAGATTATCCCAAATACTCTTTTCTTTTTTAGCTTTCTTCATTCACTTCCAGTTTCAGAGGTATGGGGTGCTTATTTGTCCTATTCATGTGGGTTGCTGGGTTTTTTCCTTTCCACTTTATACAGAGTGAGATTTGTAAAGGTCACTGGGTCTATGAAGGTTTATACAGAGTGAGATCTGTAAAGGTCACTGGGTCACTATTTATCACAAATCCAAGTCTTATCAACGTTCCCGTTAAAGGTTTTAAAAGCCACACTCAACACTCGTTCTCAGCCTCATAGCTATCCTCAGCTACCCTCTTCTATCCCTTGCACTGGGTGGCCAAAGACTGAATGGGGCTTGGTAGGTAAAGCCAGGAGAGATCCCTTGCCCTGGGTGGCTAAAGCATCAGTTCATGTGCTCACTGATCTTAAGTTCAGTTCCCTCTTTACTTCTGGATGAAATTCTCAGGCATTTAATTTCTTTAAGAATCCACTTATGTATTTAAAAGATTTTAATAGCCTTTTTGTTAAATTTTATCTAGCTTTTAAAAATGTTTTTGTAGGGGCACCTGGGTGGCTCAGTTGGTTAAATATCTGCCTTCGGCTCAAGTCATGATCCCAGGGTCCTGGGATGGAGCCCGAAATCAGGCTCCCTGGTCATTAGGGAACCTGCTTTTTCCTCTCTTTCTCCCTCTGCCTCTCTTCCTGCTTGTGTGGTTTCTCTCTGTCAAATAAATAAATAAAATCTTAAAAAAACAAAACAAAAGAAAATTAAAAACAAGACAAAACAAACAAACAAAAAAAAACTTTGTTCTAGTGGTACCTGGGTGGCTCAGTCAGTTAAATGTCTGACTTTGGCTCAGGTCATGATCTCTGAGTCCTGGGATTGAGGCTCACACGGCATTGGGCTTCCCACTCAGCGGGGAGTCAGCTTGCTCCTTGTCCTCTCCCTCTGCCCTCACCCCAGCTCGTTTGCTCACTCATTCTCTCTCTCTCTCTCAAAGAAATAAAAGCCTTTAAAAAATATTTAAGAAAATAAATTAGAAAAAAAATGTTTGCTCTAGGTGAATTCCAGTTAATTCTCTCTTATCATCTTCCAAGAACCACACCTATCCGTTCACCAAATACAATGGCAGCCACTTACTTAGTGTGATTATGGGCCAGGGACTCATCCTTACCCTCTTCCTGTTTACCTGGCATCATTTTCTGTATTTCATAGATGTGAAAGCAGTGATGGATGGAGGGTAAATTATTCTCTGACGAATACCCAATTCACTGACAGAGCTAGGATTTAAAAGCAAGTTTGCCCATCTCTGAAGCCCATGTATGGTAAACCAACCAGTCTCCCATAAGCATTAATAAAGACTGTAGAGATGTGCTGGTGGCCTCCAGGGGAAGGGTGTACAAAGCCATGTTTGTTGGTGTGTGCATGCGTGTCCCTGCTCATGTACAGAGCCATAGCTGTGGGCACTGAGTATTTACGACATAGTGCTATCATGCTACTTGGTTCAGGCAGTGCCACTTTTCACTGATTTGCCTTCTTTCTCTGTGCTCGTTCAACAACATCTAATAAACACCTTATTTCCCTTCTTACTGACTTTCTATTTATTCTGTACTTTCTGCTGAAAGTGCCTATTGTGTTCTGGCAGATGAATGTCACAGCACGCATACTGCTTTGTAACACTAGGGACTATGAACAAGAATTTTACTCTGAGGTAAAAACGTAATGGAGACAGGGAAAATGAGGAGGCTGTGCAGAGACAACACAGAAAATAAATGTGTGTGACCCTGTCAGCTTCAAAAGAAAGCCACAATATGTGAAATATTGCACTTTTGTTGAATAAACTGGTAAAAATGTAACTCTATGTCTTTGAAAGATAGAAACATCATCTTAAATATGCTCTTATTTCAAGGGCCTATCATGTAGGTACAGAGTAGTCATTTAATAAATATTTGTCAAGCTGGAAGGGTTATAAATTGAGGAACTTTCAATTCATACTGACATTGTATATTTTATCACATTTCCAAGTGAGCTAGTAGTGTGGTCTTGTTTCATTCTTTATTTTTAATGAATCCTAGAGTTCACTTCTCCAAGATATCCTCAATCACTTTTGTCCTCAAATGAAATAATCAAGTCCATCTCTTAATATCAGGATCTGTATTTTATAGTTCTGATGCATTTATCATTGTGCCTAGTTGGGTGACTTGTGCACAGTAGGTCCACAGTATGTGCATCACTGAAGATAAGGATTCTTGTCTCTCTGTGCACTGGGACAGACGACAGAGCTCATAGCCAGGTACCAGGAGGTGTTAGAGGAATCTACATTATATGGTTCCTCCCCAGACTCAAAGAAGGATGATTAGAAACCCGTAAGAGTAAGGTCCTTCACATGACTGTTTTTGCTCATTTTTCATGCCTCAGCTACATGTCAATTCCTTACAGATGCTGGTCATGGCAACTTTAACTAAAATAGAATCCCCTTTCTCCTTTCTTCTCACAGTTACTCTCTTTATACCTGCTTAGAACTTATAGGAATTTGTATGTATTTAATTGTCCTTTTAATTGATTTCTGTCTTTCCTTCTAGACTTTAAGCAGCATGAAGTTGGGACCATGTCTTTTTCACGTATCCCCAAAATACATAGAGACCCAGTATTTATTTAATGAATATTGACTTCATTGAAGCCTTTCCCTTTCTCCTTCCTCTTCTTTAACTCAGAAATGGGAAGTGTTATTCAGAGCATGGAGTAGCCACACAGCTTGCCACTACTTCATTTCCAGCTGTACATACCAAGAATCGTGTTTCAGAAAGTTGGAGACTCTCCCTGCAGTTGAAATGGTCTTTCCATGTAAAATCCTCCTGTGCTCTCTATACTGCTCAGCAGCAGTTAAGAAGCAAGTCACTTGTGCAAACTCTGAGAGACTACTGATAAAAACAAAAGGATGATATTTGCTTCTGGCAGTTGTACTCAAAGATATGTGCCTGAGAGTGAGAGAAAGATATCCTGAACCATAGGAAGTAGGAGAGATCTCTGAAGAGAAGGTAGGAAAAGGATGTTCACAGGGTAGGGGCACTTTTCCACTATGTTTGGCAGAAAGAGCAGCTTAGAAACTGAAAGAAGAGTGAGTGGGTTTTAGTAGGTAAGGCCAAGAGAGAGATTGTAGAAAACTGACTCTCATTTCTTATGCGTCATGACCGTGAGCCTTATTGGAGTTTCTGGGTGAGTTAGTCTAGTGGTAAATAGAACTAAGGCCAGGGTTCACTGCAAACACTTGCTCTGATATAACCCATCATGTAAACTATCAAGAGAGAGTCAAACAGAAGTGAATGGATAAATCTGATCAAACATGTACCTACTTTGACGAGACATATAAAAAGAGATAAATAAACTATTTCTAGGACAGATATTGGTTGGAGGAAGAGAAGGAAATTGCCCTAAATTTTGTTACATTTTAACTGAGATTTCATGGAAAAATTCACCCGAGAAATCAACTGATTCCCAATCAGTGTTTTAATGCTGCCATTTATAGTGCTCTATGCTGGTTCATTGCCCAGGTAATTACTTCTCATCAACCTAAAATTCTCCAGCACATTCAGCTGGAAAAGCTAGTCCTCATTTCCCCACGCTGAAGTCAGTTGCAAAATGTTATTGACCCAGGTCTGCTGTCATCTTCCATTTGAATGCAGGTGTCCGTGTAAGAGAGCCATTATTTACAGTTGCTTTCATGGGTACTTAAAAATAGTGCTTAGCCTTAAGGATGGACAAATGGATATAAAGAATGAATAAATAAATAAGTAAAGATAGCAGAATGTGTTCTAAATGGGTAAGTAAATGAATGAGTGCTGTGTACCAAGAATACCTTCATTTATTATATTCATTATTATATTCATTCAGTAATTCAACAGACGTTGAAAGTGAAATATACTTCTTTTTTATTTTTAACTTCAAATGGGCAATTTATCAGCCAGGGTTTAATTAGAGAAGCCAAATCCCTCGCAGTGATCTAGACGAATGGCTTGATTAAAGGGACTTGACTACACAATTGCAGCAGCTACACAGTAGGTTAATAGTCTATGTATAATTTCTGCTTTGCATGTGGTGCTGGAGGCTAAAGTCCACATGGTGGGATGCTGGGAAGGAAGGATGGATATAAAGCTCTGGAGAGAAAGGATGAACAGGACCCAGGAGATGACCTAGAACCTGCGACGATGAACTGGAACCCTTTCAAATTCTCACTGCATCTAAGCCTTCACATGGGATAATGCAGGTTAATTATAGAAGATGGTACCCCTCTTCCCAGATCCAAACACATATTTGACCCAGAAGCTAGGGAAAAGGAAGAAGATAACCCAGTGGTTGCTGGAGGCTGCATGCCTGGCTCTTCACTTTTGCTGACAAGGTCAGCCAGCAGATCTGTAACAACATGAGTTAACTTCAACAACACCTGAACCTAACCCCCACCTTCTGAACGTAAAAATCCCCTGTGCAAATTTCTCATATGGTTAGTTTTATCCCAGAACCACACACTAAGAACTCTGCTAAACGAAATGATGACACCCAGCGGGAGGCCTAGTGAGAGAACGGTGGGGAGTGCTTGGGAAATAACTCTTGGTGAGTACTGAGGCCCTGACTCCTATATATCTCAGCCACAGATGTTCACTTTTTTATTTTGTTAGCTAGTGAATCTTTTTATGCGTTTAAGGCAACTCAACTTGAATTTCTTCTGCTTGAAAGTTAAAGAGATCTGATCAATGCATATATTGTATGATAACTTGAAGCTACTATGTATGGAATGTAACTGGAGGAGAGTCAATCAACTGTGAAAAACAGAGTCTAATATATTTACATGGCCCAAACAATGAATGAATGAATGAATGAGAGGTTCAAAAATGAAAACATTATGGTGCATATATGTAGAAAGTACAAAGTGATGATTAGTATTGACTTTTTCCCCCCAAATTCCATTTGCATGAAATAGCTTCCAAATGAGTTTGGCTTCACTGTAGTTCCAATATAGATTTTATGGCACAATTTGCTTGTCACTTGTTATCATCATGGTGAATGTAGAAATTTCTAACAGTAAAAGACCGAGGCTATCCAAGTCCAGTTTCTGCATTTGTTTTCTTTTAAATGCTCAGCAAAGTGTTAACATCATTATGGACCAATAATTATAATAAATTAAGAAAAAATTAATTTAATTAAATAATTCCACAGTTAAAATTGATTCTGCCTATGCTGTTAGTTCTGAGATGCCAAGATTTCTAGAATGCTAAGGGAAAAAATTAAGTCCCAGAAATCATTGAGTTCTTGTATTTATTTTCCTGAATTTAATTTCTCCCTTCATACATGCTAGTGTTTAGTCAGGATTCCTAATGTTCCACAACAAAACCGTCTGGAGACACACTGTCTAGCAGGTCTAACCATTTGTGTTTTACTCTGGTAATTCATTAGAGGAAAGAAAGTTCTCTCAATATACTCTCCTAAAAGTTTTAAAGAGGGGAAAAAAAATTATTCTCAGCACCCTTTAAAATGGGCTGCATAAACCCTGATTCCAATTTGGCTGGCTAGGGAACACAGTTAATTACTTTGCAATCTTGTCGTCAGAAAAGAGAAAGCAAGTGGCATTGAATAGGGAGATAAGTGAAGAGATTTTAACAGAAAGTGCAAACTAACTGCATGTGGTTGGAACTGCAGGTGCACACTAGCCCAGGGCCCGCAGGGCTTTCCTCACAGAGCCGCAGAAACGTTGCCTCACATGTGAATCAGTCCTGGAAAATCACAACCATTTATCTAAACCACCTATATGGTTCTTCATTATGACTTTCCTGGGTGGTTGTTTAAAGTTAATTTTCTCTAACATATCAGTGGATCAGTTAGATACATAAACTGAAGATGTTATGTACAACGTTCTGAGCAAGTTTACATAACCAGTCATCTCTTGGTAAGGGGTCAAGGGCATTTGTTTACAAGCACAACATTTTCTGAAGTGGCACTCCTGTGATTTTCTTGACATTGTTCTCACTATCAACACATGAAAGTTGCAAGATGGCTGCTACAATTTCAATACGGATGCTCGCCTCAGGACAGAGAGGGGGTGGGGGAAGCCATACTGAATGCATTCATTTATACCAACTCTTAAAAGCAAACCTCTTTGCAGAGCATGTAGCAGATTTCACTTCTATCTCAATGGAAAGATTATGTCACATGCCTGCACATATGGCACGGGAGGCTGGGGTTCTGTCAGTAAGAAAGAAGAAATACATGGATACTGGGTGGGCAACCAATGGCTTTGGCTATATTTGCCGAGATGGTTATGGGTTCTTTGAAAGAAGGAACTAAGCTCTATAGTTCTTTCACAATTTCTTTTTGCTTTAAAAAGTTTCTCATATTTTCATTTCCCTTCTCTGACCGTAATTGAGAAGGAATTGGCCTTTGACACCTGATAGCTCATTTAAATTAAAAATGAATCAACGTTAGACATAAAAGGCACTCACACATATGATGCCTTAATGTTTTAAATTGGCAGGTTAATACAGACATTGCCCAATATAAGATTAGTCAAGTAAGCTGGGAAAAGGAAAGGAAAACAAACAAATCAGCAATAGCAACAACAACAGAAGGCTCAGTCTATGCAAAACTTGGAGAAAAAAAGAATTTATCAGCAGCCGGGAAGGGAAAACACATCTATAAAGAAAAAGAAGTATATTGATATAGATTATTTTAAACACAATGGAAAAATTTCAAAAGATATTTGAGGGAATACAAAAAGTAGAGTGCTACAGATGCTCTTTTTCTTGACACTGATAAATACAGAAATATAAGCTTAGGTACGTGTGTTTAAAATATAAAATATGCTGGGATGTCTGGGTGGCTCAGAGAGTTAAGCATCTGACTTCGGCTCAGGTCATGATCCCAGGGTCCTGGTTTTGAGCTCTGCATCCGGCTCCCTGCTCTGTGGGGAGCCTGCTTCTCTCTCTGCATGCAGCTCCCCGCGGCTTGTGCTCTCTCTCTGAGACAAATGAATAAATAAAATCCCTTTAAAAAAAAAAAAAAAAAGTAAAATATGCTACTAACAGAGTTTGTGCTATAGAATTTTCAAGTTAGAAGAAGAAATAAGGAAGAACAAAAGTTTAAAGGACAGTAAATAAATGATAAAGTAAGCTGCTAAAAAAGCAAAGAAACAAAAAGCAAAATACAGGCTGGACTTAGACTTCTAATTCCTGTTAGCTGTTTCTGTAAAGAACATCTAGTAGTAAACTTGGACAACACAGAAAAAAAACAAAAACAAAAACAAAAACTCTTGAAATTCATCAGAGTCATGAAGCTATCAGCATTTGAGGTTGCAGAAGAGAAAAGGAAGGAGAAAGAGGCAATATTCTGTAAGCTGCTTTTCTCCTAGGCTTTTTCCTAATTCTTCCAGGCAACAGGATGGCAAACCAGCCTGAGGGTCCCTGCTAAGAGATTAATATTTGCCCACTTTACAGGGCAGGAAAGATAATCACTGGAGGAGTCGGGGCTACCAAGGAGGGCAGGACCTAAGAGGTCAAGGCTCCAGAGGAGAAGCAGGTACAGAGAAACTATCCCAACACTGGAGTGGAGGTTCTCCGTTAGGAGGCATTTGCTGAGTTTAAACCTGTGCAGGGTAGAAGTTAGGAAGCCAAATAGAAAACCACTGAAATGTAGAGCTGAGTTTTTGGAAGTCTCCTTGTATTGAGGAGACGAAGACAGCGTCCAGGGCCTTCCAAGAACAGAGGCACTAACAAACATCCTACTCTCTCATTTGGGACCCTGTTAGAGCTACATCCTAGAAGCATTCTAGAAGCATGTAGGAGCCACTTATGATCTGTAAAGTTTATAAAATTTCCTATATTTTTTGTTAATAATTTATAAATAATTTACAAAACAAAACCAACAAAACCCACAAAAACCCATGATATACACAGTATCAAAATAAATGGAAACAGGCTGAATCCTTAAAATGAAGGCCAAAACTGAGATTGGTTTAAAATAACTCAACTTACAACTTCTGTAAAAAATCACACCCAAATCAAAATAACAAAGAAAGGGGCAAATGGTGGGGAAATGCCTATACATAGGCATTTTCTATATACAATAGAAATAGTAATCATAATAGCAAAAGTAAAATCATGCAAAAGGTATTAACTCTGAAAAAGGAAATTATTTAATATAAGGGACAATTCACAATGAAGATACAGTTGTCATGGTTCTGTGTTCCGAATTCATTAATTCCAAAGTATACAAGAAAAAACTTAGAAAATAACCAGCAAGATGAAAAAATAGGAGGAAGAGACTGACATATATTGCTATATATAAATTTTTTACGATTTTTTTATTTGAGAGAAAGAGGAGGGGGTGGAGGGACAGAGGGAGAGGGACAAGCAGACTTGGAGCTGAGCACAGAACCCAGAGCTGAGCATAGAGCCCAGAACTGAGCACAGAGCCTGACCAGGGACTAGAGAACAGAACCCTGAGATCATGACTCCAGCTGAAGTCGGACGCTTTACCAGCTGAGCCACCCGGGTGCCCCCTATATTACTATATTCTTTACAGCTCGATCAGAACAAAATGATGCGTACAGTATTAGAATAATATAACCAATAAGTTAAACCCAGTAGATGGTATTTACTAACATTGCTCCACTACATTTATTTACAAAAGATCACAATTACGATCATAAATCCTCTATTCACAATGTAATAAAACCAGAAATGTATTACAAAATGATAAAGAAAACTAATCTAATCACTTAGAAATAAAAACAAAAACCTCTGCTAAATAATCTTTGGATCTGAAGCTTAATCAAAGCTTCTATAACAACTTATTAAAATTAACTACAATAAGATTTTATGTAGCATGGTAATCTCACTGTAGCTATTTAGTCATTTATAGGTGTGGTTGAGACTTTAAAAAGAACAAAATTCATTTTCTTAATTATATTTTTCATTAAATAAGAAATAATGAAATCAAATGAAATAAATATCCCACTCCAGAAACTAGCAAAGTTGCAGCACAACAAACCTAATAAATTTTAAGTATTAAATCAGAACACAGAAAAAGTTCTAAACACATCTGAGAACTTTTAAAATTAAAAAAACACTAATGTGTTTGCAAACATATCAAGTCAATTAATGAAAGATGAGAAAAAGAAAATACAATTATGCAACATGATGAAGGCTAAAACGCATAAAAAAAAAACTGGTTATCTCAGTTTTTCTCAGAACGCAGACTTGTTAAGAGCTCCTCTTTTCTTCCTTCAATCTGATCAAACTACGCCATACAGAGTGGACTTTTTTTTTTTTTTTTTAACCTTACTAAGAGATCATCCCCTTCTTATTTACAGGGCTGCTGAAAGCTTTTCCCTATTGTTATTTTAATAACTTCATCAAAGCCCGTTTTTGTTTTGTTCTCTTTGTTGTTGCTATCATTTCAAGGCCTTCTAACCCTTCTCTTTGTTCCTTTCTAAAGGAAGATGAAACAGGAGCGGGGATGACAATGTGAAGTCAACATGCTACTTTTTAAATCAGGGTTACTTAATTATTAGTCAGACGCATGCTTTCTACCATACAGGACTTTCCGAGACCTATCTGGAATACTGGTTTAATCTAAGGCCCGGCCAAAATTTTGCCCAGAGGTCCCTATCTGACCACTGACCATGTTCTGGAGAGCAAAAGTCCGAACACCGGATGTGTGAAGGGTAAAAGAAAACCACAAGGGAGCAATCTATCCAAGTCTTGAACCTTGAGCAGAACCACTTACAGAGGATCCCTTGAACACCTGTTGACCTTGCCTATCAGGAAACAGAACTTCACCGCATGCTGAATGTCTCCACCATCTGATAAGCAACTTCACATAGGGAGGTGGGATGGCGAAAGAGGAAGAACACTGCTTCCAGAGACACAGTGATTTTCCCCCAGGTGTGTATGGCCTCAGGCACAAAGGGTTACAAACCCGCCAAGTAATGCAGGCACATCTTGCCTCTGTGTCAAAGGAATCCAAGAGCAGGAATGAAGCACAGGTCCCAGCCTGGTTAAAGACGTCGCTGTGGATTTTCATGTGCTCCTCCTGATGATTTATAGATGTGCATAATCAACCTGTTTTGGCTAACATATGTAAATAGTTCCTAATGATTGCTTAAGTAACAATGACTCTGCCACAAGAGCACTTTATAAAAGCAAATTTCCTCTGAATAGAGAGTGCCTTGAGAACAATATTTTTCTGAGCCTTGATACAGAGTAGTGAGTTTAGCCCACTGTATTTTTATATATAATTGTGAAAAACAATTAGTCCTTTTCAGTAAATGAAAAGGCATTCCACAAAGGAAATTCTCTAGAAAATAGTTCATCAACCAAAGCTTAAGAGAACTGAAGGGAAAAACAACTGTTGTAGAGGACTTAGAAACATTTTTTTTTTCTGTCTCTAATTAGAAAAACAATATATTTAACCCTTGGTCTTTATTGTTGAGAGAGATCATGGTTTTCTTCTCAATTCTATTCTCCAAAGATTTTCTGGGACACTGAGTGCTGAAATTATGAAGATGAATGAAAACCCTGAAGTTTGTCAGAGACAGATATATAAGCATGTGTAATTCATCTTCTGGTTTCTTCTACTGAGACTTTATTGCAGGGATTTAAAAATATCAGTGAGAATTCTGGCATGTGGAGTCATCAACCAGAAATAACTTTGCATCAAATCCCAAAATGGTCTTTCTGATTGGCAGGAATGCACAGGCTGAGAAGTAGCATTTCCTTTCTCTTAGACTTGTTCTGCCCTTTCTATAAAGGAGGCAGCAGTTCTAAAACTCTTGAAAGTAATAGATCTTAATGTGGATTCAATTCCATATCAGTGGCAGATTCCTGCACTATAGGTATAGGTAACAGGTAAGTTATAAACGACTCTCTGGCTGTCTACAGTACCTAAACTTAGAATATAAAATTTTAGGACTAAATGGAACTTTAGGAACTATCCCACTCATTCTTAATTCTCTCATTTTGAAAAAAAGAGAAAAGAAAACTAACTTAACTTAGATGTTTTGACAAAGAAAACACTAAATAGAATTCTTGACTCACAGAAGTTATCTGTCTGTGGGACCAAAATTTTTATCAATTTCAATATGATTACTTCACCAACTAAATGTATCACAAAGCTTTGCTTGATTATTGCAAAATAAATAAATGAATAAATAAATAAACAAACAAACATCTTTCATAACCTCTGGAGCATGGGAAAAGTACCTGAAATCATTTAAAAAAAAAAAAGGATGTTGTCTCAACTGTCAGAAGGAGATAAGAGATGTACTGTGGAGACATCTGACTACACAGCCTTGCTGCTATCTTCAAAGAGATGAAGAACAAGATGGCAATGAACTTTGGTGAAAAATATGGGAAGAAAACATAAGGTTGTACTAGTTTTTGTCTTCTCGTTATCCAGACAAAGCCTGTTAAAGTAGGTTTATCTTGGTTTTAGGAAAACATTAAAGATGACTTTTATTTCCATTATATTTTCTTTAAGAGTATGATAAAATGTATGCCAGGGTACATATCTGTTTGTGAACTGGTTTTATAGCTGCTTAAACAATAAGGTACGGTCACTTAGTGGCTTTTTGTCAGCCTAGACAAAATTTCCAGTGGTCCCACTCAGGATTCCTCCCTTAGGTCTATTTGGTTCAATATTCTCAGCCCAAAAACTGACAAAAAAAAAAAAAAAAAAAGGAAGAATATATGTTCTTCACATGGGACCCCTGATCGTTGGAAGGGAGCACTTAGTATTGCCAATGGCAAAATCAGAGTTCGAAATTATCTTGAAAATTTGTAATGCTCCCAGCCAATAAAATGAAATCTGACACTTAGAAATGCATAAAGTTCCATATGTAGGATCAAAAATCCATTTGCATCAGTATAGAATGAAAGAGACCATAGGTTTCTGAGAGTTTTTATTTTTAAAATAGGCTCGACATGAGCTTGTGATCTCATGGAGCTAATATATTCTAACACTGAATTTACATGAATATATAGAAAAGCGTTTATAGAGTCATAGGGAGTCTGAAGGTTAACTCTGCATTGGGAGTTTTCCAGTTCAGATATCACATGGTTAGAGGACGGTTGGTCAAGTAAAGACGGTAGTCAATTAGACAGGGAAAGAAGCAGACAGATTACAGGGAAGCTAAGGCTGTCGCAGACCAGAGACTCATATGAACAAAGTGCAGTTCATCAAACACTCTTTCACATGTTAAGTACCGATCAGTGTATAACATCATGGGAATACAGAGCCTTACTTCCACTCTTGAAGAACTCAGTGTCGCATGAGGGAGAAAGACAAACATTTCTAGCACTAGGTGTAGAGTGGAACAGTCTACAGAGCACAGAAGCACAGAGAAAGAAATGTTTCTTCACGGGGACAGCAGCAAAGCAGGGTGTCAGGATAGTTTAAAATTGGGACTATTTCATTTGGAAAAGAAGGCTAAGGAAAAGAACTATCTAATTAAATCTAATAGTGCTTGAGGCATCCTGCAAATATGCTATGTTCATTTTGCTTCTGTATCTTTGCTCATTCTATTGCCCCTTCTGTAAGGTCCACCTGTCCTAAATTCTACCTACCCTTCCAGACTTGCTTACAAACCGGTCTTTCCCATCATGCTGTCCACAGGACTATGTCAGCTGACCGCGAGGGCAAGTATTCCCTTTACACTTGTTACACCATTTGTCACATTATCGTATGCTGGTATCATAACCAATTCACCTGAGCAGAAGAAAAACACCTTTTCAAGTCCTTGACTGTGCTTTGTACCAGACTGGCACAGAAAGGCTCAATAAATACCTTGCAGTTAGCCAATTAGCCTACTTTCTTTAATAAAGATCAATTCTAGACCTCTGACTAGTGAGCTGACTTCCCAAGTTCCTTCCTTTGTGCATCATTTCTCCACCTAACAAAGCAGAATTCTTCCTGCCAACATTAACCCTGTGGGGGTAGAGTGAGAATGCACTGCACATCTCTGATGGGTTCTGCCTGGTGAGGTTGTCCGGGTAGGGAAAGCTCCCTCTCCCAAAAGATGGCCCTAGATCCAATTTCTGTCCTAGTTGTAGTGATTTTGTCTGTAAAGTTTCATTTCGAGCCACAAGGAAAACCAATATCTTTGTGTCCCATATCCTGAAACTTGTGAAGTTATCTTGCTTTTATCTTTCCGATTTTTTTTTTCATCTATTACAAAGCTGCTAAAAGCCTCTGGCATGGGCAATGTTTCTTTGGGCTCAGTTGCATACATCTCAGTGGCTCCTTCCCTTCTGAAAACCGGTCTTTTCTGTCAAACATGCCTTCATCTTATTACAAAATAGGGCTCATGAATTCGGCCCTACCCAGGGAAAAATCCGCATGCTGGTGATTGCTTTGAAAGCAGTATTATACTAATACAGGATCTCATTAGAACCTCTTTCCTGGGATCTGGGGGTTTCTTCCAAATCCAAATGGAGATTGTGGTGTTCATTATGTGTTCAGAAGCACTGCTTCTCTGTACCATCAAATGGCCTGAGGAGAGAAAATCTTTTGACCTTTGTAATTGCTACAATATTATGTAGGGTTCTTCCTCCATTTGAACAGAGCAATAAATATTGCAGAGCTGTACTTCTTTATTCCTCCTAAATGCAATTAAAATAGAGGGGAGAAAATTATTCTGAAGATATTTTGGTGATGCCATGCCATCCAACACCTGGGTGGGACATTTGTAGGTGGTTGTGCTACAGGTGGCAAAACTTTGGGTTCATTTCAGATAATTTTCATCAACTGGCTTGGGGCCACGGGTTGCAGAATTAGCTCATCCAGGGCTGCAGCTCCTGGTTTCAGACTCATTAAGACTGTCTTGTCAGGATAGGTATGTGATCAGTTTCTGGACTGCAAACTAAGCCCAATAAATTGCTGAACTCGGCTTAAAAAGTTAATTACTGAATCTGGTGCATGTGGTGCAGAAAAAGGACAGAAACTACAAGTTAATGTGCAGAACAGCAGTTTTTTGGGTTTTTTTTTTTTTAATTAACTTCAAAAATATAAATATTCTACCACGACTGCTTGGGCCTGAGCATAATCTCAATTCAACTCCAAGTTCTCATTTCTTTTGTACTTGCCAGACTGTTTCCTTTTTCTGTTCTCACACAGGTTTGTGTGGGGATGAGCTCTGAAACTTGTCAAGGTATCCTGACAGATCAAGCACAATGCACAAGGTATGAGCAGCTTCTCCAGACACATTAAAAATGTCCACATTCAAGCTGAATATGATGTGCGTTTGTAGTAGAAATATATATTGGCTGCCAGTTCATACGTTTTCCTGAAGGGCCACCATTTTTATGAAGGAAATTCTTTGGTGTATTTAAGAATTTTATTTTTCAAACTAGTAATATACAAAAGTAATTGCTGTAGGGTCCACAGTGGGCCATGCCATGCCCTGTGCCTGGCACTTTGGGAGATGTAACAGGAGGCAATGTGACCACTGGAATAAGTGGCCTGCACTGGGGGCAATTCAAGGGAGTGGCTGCACCCTCCACCCATGCCCCCTTCCCCATTCTCTTTCACCATGCCCCAGATTTAGTGGAGTAGAGGGAGGAAGTGGGCCTTGATCTTCTCTTTGTTTCCATCTTTTCATCCTCTTGGGTTGAACTTAAATATGTTTGTTTTTTTTTTTTCACCAGAAATGTTTGAACAATCCTTGCTTACCTGGACCAGGTTTAAATATACCCAAGGAAGCAGAGTTGAGCCAAAGGTGCTACAGAATATAAACTCTGTAGAAGTAGATGCCTATCTTTTCATTCATGATTCCTATGGTGCCTAACACAGTGCCTGTCATCAAAATTTCAGAATGGCAATTAGTCCTTGTTGGAATGAAGGAAAAGTGAAGAAAGGAATTGGAATCTGTTCACAGTGTATTTAAAAGAGATACGATGTTCCAAGACTCCCATGTGACTGTGGTAATCCTTCATAGACATCTTGCAAAGTGTTTCAGGATCACCAAAAATGGAGGGCCTGCAGGACACATTAGCATTTCAATAAATGTCGGAGCAATATTTTGTGGGGTTTTACACGCTGGATCTGTTGTTTCACACAGAGCATGTTCCAGAAAATTATGCCATTCCTTATTTCTCCAGCCAAAAAGAAACAGTATTTCCAGAGTGCTTACCAGGAAGTGGGTACCATGCTAGGAGCTCCAGTTCACGATGTAATTCTTTAAGGAGTTCTGTTCCATTAAGATATTGTACATAAATATAGTTACACCAATTTAAAAGATGTAGAAGTTGAAGCTCATGAAATGTAGGTCACTTCCCAAATATATAGTAATTGTAAGTAGCAGAACTAAGGGTTCAAATCTAATTACATCTTAAAACACCAATGCCCATGGTCCATCCACACCACGATGCCATGCAGTTGGAGAACAGGAGAAGGAAAATCTTGTCTTCTCTTCTAGGAAGAAAAAGTGTATACTTTTTTTCTCCCTTCCTAATTCTTTAAGTGCTATATTCATTTCTTAGGTGCTTTTTTATTAATACCCCATAATAACTTTTATTTGCTTTATTAAAATTAAGAAAGAAAACAAAAGCCTAGAAAATCCACATAGCCAGTCAACACCACCTCCTCCTGAGTCCTCCAATTTGTTCTGTAAAAACTTTGCAGTTGGCTAATGGTTACAACATCAACAAAATAACTTCTTTCACTTTCCTCATTAAACTAAAGGAAAAAAAAATCAACTGATACACTGTGTCCTTGTTGACTGGTGGCTCATTACAGAGGCTAATAAGAGAAAATATATTTTCATATACTGATCATTGGAGCTGAGAGAATTTGAGGAGAGCCACCTGCTGAGTAAGTATCCATTTTCGCTTCTGACTTTGTATGTATTAGTCTGGTCAATTTTCCCAAGCTGGCCTGATTAGGAAAGTTTTATTTAAACAAATGGAGATAAGACCTGAAGTTAGTGGAGAAACACAGAAACTGTGCCTGACCACTCAGCCAGTCTTCACCCATGGCCAGACATACTGACCACTGGTGCCCTTCTGGGGCACAGACTATAGGTCATTCATCAGAGCCCAAGGTTTTTTCTTCTTGCACACAGCTAGACCACATTTCTCAGCCTCCCCTGCAACCAGCTCCCACCTTCCATTGGCTGTCCAACTGAGGGGAATGAAATATGCTATTTCAGATCCCAGCAAGAAGATACCTCCATAGGCACATGCACGGCTTCTCTCCCTCCCACCCCGCCCCTTGTCTGCCTCCGAAATTTTTTGGCTCCTGCTGACTTATAAACCACATACCAAATATAGCAGACCATTTTTAGTCTGGGTTCCTGAATGACTACATGGACATCACTGCTTCACAGTGCCAAACAGTCACTGATTGGACTTTAAATGAGCAAGAAGTAAGTTTGTATGTGTTAAGCTCCTCAAATTTTAAGCATTATGTGTTACTTTATGTTATGGACTAAATATTTGTGTCTCCCCAGAATTCCCATGTCAAAACCCTATCTTCCCTACCCCACCAACACACACACACAGAAGATGTGTTGGAATTAAAAGGAAGAGCCATTGGGAGGTAATTAGGATTAGATGAGGTCCTGATGGTGGAGTCCTCGTGAATGACATTAGTACCCTTACCTGAGTCACAACAGAACTTGCTTCCCCTCTCTGCTCCCAACCACAGAAAACTACAAGTCTGAAGTCTATAAGCCCTGATGTGGACTCCTGCCAGAACACGACCATGCTGGCACTTTGATCTCATACTTACAGCCTCCATAAATGAGAGAAACAAGGTTTTGCTGTTTATCATCCACTCAGTCCACGGTATTTTTATTATAGTAGCTCAGCTGACTAAGACCGAAGACAGCGCTAATTTAACTCACATATACCCCTTAAAATATTTAGCAGTATATAGCATAAATGGATTTGTTCTTATTTTTAGACAAACACTTTAAAATTCACATGTCACATTTTAACACACTGAAATCTAGAAATGAATATATCGGACAGCATATCTGTTTAAATGTAATAGTAACGGATGTCAATATAGACATGGATGTGGCATAGATGGAGATGGAAATTCAGGTGTAGCTACACACACAGACGTGTTCCCTAACAAAGATAAGGTGGTACCTGTACACAAATTCGACACAAAGCTCATCACACAATAAGTTTCAATGAAGATTCTGTGAACTTGAGACAAACTGAAAACATAATCTAATTGAATACAGTTGCCTGGAAAATTTACTTGTAAATCATTTAATATCACATCAATAAGAACTTTTAGACACAACCTAATTTATAAACAGAGGGACACACACACAAAAAAGAGAGACTAAGTAAGATAAATAGGGGATGAGAAAGAAGGTCACTTTATAGTTACATTTGTAAATTCTCCATGAAAGCTTTATCTTGAAAATCTAAGTATGAAAGTCTTAGGTTCAAGTAGGATGAATCAAGAAGAAAAATTCAGAACTTGATAAGAAGTGTCATAGTGGATTCTAAGCCTTGTAGAAAATAAGCCCCTCAAGAACCAGAATATGTTCAATTTAATAAAGTATTTTGAGAGATGACCATGAATAAGTCATTCTGCACAATTAAAATATGAGTAATACCTAGAGTATGACAGGACAGCTTCACAACCCAATGGAAGGACAGGCTTAGGTTAGAAAATTTCGATACTATGTGTACATACAACAGAGGTGCACATAGGATAAAACAGAAATTGGGGGAGATCATGGCAATATAATGAAGGGAAACGACACAGCTATCTCTGGAAAAACAAGAAAATTCGGGATGAACATAAACCAGAAGCAGACAATCATAGGCAAAAACAGACTGGACATGTTTCTTTATTGTTTCATTCTGTTCCAAACCCCTTGCATGTCAGAAAAGTTGTATGTGTAAATGTTTTATAATTGTTATTTAGAATGCATCTATTAAAAGGATAAAAATCCAGAAAGTGTCTTAATTAGATTAAGTATGAGGAATTCCTGGAAAATCAAAAAAGCAGATGATATCAGATTGATAGGGAAATACAATACAAAATTACAACCCAAATATATGCAGAAAAAGAAGGGCTGTTGAAGTAGAGGCAGGTTCTGGAGTGGAGTGTGGTTTTGGCTGCAAATAAGGGAAGAGAGAAAAAAGTCATATAATCTGTTCACCTACAACAAAGTCGGGATATGGGCCATTTCAGGCTGATTCCCCGGGCCCCACTACACCATCAATGACCTCCAGGCCCTTCTTGTATTCCTTCTCTACTAATATCTTCTGTTGTCAGGGTTGCAGAAAGATTTTTGGGATTGAAAACACTACTTCCTGACTTGAAATCTCCCAAGCAGGGAAAAAGGGAGCAGTAAAGGAAGGACCTTCTTCTTGTGCATCTCCTTCTTTTATAATGGAACAAGGAGTAAACCTTTCTCAGAGAGCTCAGCATACATGGCAACCTTTTCGTTCTGATTTTCCTTGCAGCCACATTTGGGGTACATGTTCACTGCTTGACCAACACAGACAAACTACAGAGTCTGCTATCATTAGGTAAACTAATCATTATTCAAACTCTGAGGCTGATGCTTAATAGTTCTCCCAAAGTGAGGGTCCTATTAGCAAGAAATAAAGGATATAATTTAATGGGTGGATAACAATATATAGCAGGTATAGGGAACTCAGATTAGAGGTCAAGTGACCTAAGGAACTGGAAATGACCTGGCAATATTTGTTAGGATGATTGTTACTAGAACTGTACTGAAGCAATGAGGTCTGTGTGTCCTTTCCATCTCTCCAGCTTGCACTTCACAGAGTTCACCACTTGCCTGGAAACTAGATAATGCAGTGAGTATGAGTGGTTGGGCCGGTGGAGCAGGGCCCTAGATGGCTTCCTGATCCAAGAAGCAGCACAGGAGCCCTCACACTGGATTGCAGATCCTTCCCCTTTCAAACACAACCAAAGGTAAACCCCCACAGGCAGAGCTTCTGTTAATCAGAGATCCCTGAAAAGTGTGGTTAAAAAACCCTGGAAGAAAGGCACCAAATTAACCAATGAACTAAAAATCAGATTGAGAAGTGTAAGCATAGGATAAACACAAAATAAAGAAATTTGATGTCTTTACAGAACCTGAAACAATTACCACATTCATAAAAAGAGGACAGGTTGCTAAAACAAACCAAACTAAATATGAACCAATTAAAGAGCCTGAATAATGAAAGTATAGTCACAAGCAAGGGCAAGAAAAATTTAAATCAAGAGGCTTAAATCTCTGTTGGAAATAAGGGCATGTACTTCCCTCCTCCCTTTCCTTAGAGCATTTTCTTTGGAAAACTTGTTAATTCCAAGTTCTTTTTCTAGGTCTTTGGAATGTATGAAAATTTTTTGAAGTCTAAATAAGGCTTTTGCCAGCTTTACAACCCAAGAATGTCTTTATCAAGGACCCTAGGGTCATCTCTTTGAAATGCAATCATCCAGAGAGAAAGTATCCCCATATCCCACTTTCTGGGGAAGGGGAGGAGCTTAATCTAAGAGGGCCAAAGCCCACCAAATTATAAAACCACTTCTCATCATAAAATTATGATGTTTCTTGGGGTTATGGACATTGCGGAGGTTATGTGCTATGGTGAATGCTGTGAAGTGTGTAAACCTGGCACTTCATAGACCTGTACCCCTGGGGCTAATAATACATTATATGTTTATTAAAAAATTTTAAAAAGTATATAAAAAAATTATGATGTTTCTTTTTCCTCTGGATAAAACCAATTAGCTAACACAGATGGTCACCCCAGTGAATTTAGGATCATTTACTTGTGACAAGCAGTACTGCCAGTCTTCCTACTTTAAGACCAGTAATTGTTTACCCTGAGAAGCTGTGTCTAAGGGGTTGCATCTGCCAGACTATAGAAAAAGGATTTCTTTCTGTCTTTGCAAACTCTTGGAAGATTGTATGTGATACATACCCCACTCTGGTTTAATAATTTACTTAATAATGAAATTGTTCTCTTTCTCTTCTATTTTGGTACAGAAGTATTCTGGAGTAATAGGAAGTTTTGTTTTTAGTTATATTACCCCAAATATCTACGGAACATATTATAGAATGAAAAGAATGAGCCTAAAAGTGCCCCCAGAAGGCAACATATTAAACAAATAGATGACAAAAAAATAAAAAATTAAGTGACATAGAGGACTGATCCAGAAGTTCTATAACATATTTACTAGGATTTCCAGAAGAAAATTAATATAATCGAGGTGAGATATAGTAAAGCAAAAGAAAAAAAAAAACTTTTCAATATTGTAAAGAAGATATTTAAGTTTTCAAATTGAAAACAAACAAAACAAAACAAAATGTGTTCCAAGGAAGATAAGTAGAAAACATAAACAAAAGGCCACACTTCAACATTACCAAGTGAAATTTGAGAACTTCAATAAAATGATAAAGCACAAAATGTGTTCAGAGAAAAAAAAGTACATTTGAGTAAAAAGAATAAAACAACTCATTAACGTTATAAATACTGGAAGATAACTGAGTCATTTCTGTAAAGATGTGAGATAAAATAATCCCTAACCTGAAGTTTTGTACTAGGCAAACAGCACTTGGAAAAGAGCCAAACCAAGAAATTTTCATGTGGGTCTGACGTAAACAGCTCTAAACTATAACAGGCTCTAAAAATCTTACTTAGATATATGCTCCATCAAAATTAAAGTAAATCCAAGAGTGAGAAAATACACATTATAAGAGCAAAGACACTAGTAAACGATAAAGCTTGGTGATATTATAAAAAAATAAATCTTGAAATAAAATATCTAATGATCTTAATATAGGAAGTGACCAAGGAAGTAGAAGAGAGAAGAATATAAGCACTTTAAGTGTCTTCTCTAATCTAGGGGAAGATATAACTAAAAATTAACCCTAGGTATTAAAAATGGAAGATTGAAAATGTATGTTAAAATTTTTATAATAACCACTAGAGGGATAATTAGCATATACAACAGTTATACTGTCAATGGGAGAGAATAAAACAATAAAAAAAATCTAAAAAGATAGAAAAGAGGAAAAAAGAAATTAAGAAAAACAAAGCAAACTGGAGTAAACTGTAATTAAAAAAAAAACTAGATGGTAAACGTAAACCATATTCACTGTAAGTCTGAATGGATTAAATTCTCTGTTAAATTCATATTAAACAGAGACCCTCAAATCAAGTAACAAAGTAGTATATTTTAATTATAAGAATGATACCTAAAATGATATATCAGTGAGCCTTTAGAAATAAGCAAATGCAAATGCAAAAGCAAAAGCAAAAAAAAAAAAAAAAAGTTAGAGAGCTGTGTCAGAAAAAGACAAACAGTAAGAAAAATGTACAGAGATATCACTGGAAAAAATAAAATCCAAGTGAAAAGGAATGAGTAACATAATTTTAATTCATTCAAGAAGGATAAAACTGAATAGACAAATAACTATTTAAAATATTGGAAAATGTCTAATAGTATGTCACTAAAAGGTTCCTAAGCATCCTTTTACAGCTGTGTTCTACCAAATTTTCAGGAAATACTTTATTCCTCTGCAAAACAAATTGTTTCAGATCCTCATCCCAATCATCCAGTTATATTACTGTGTGATATATTGATGGAAAACCTTCCAACTTAATTTGAAAGATCAAAAAAACTATGATTTAACAACAAGATAAAGGTAGCATCAAATGTTAAAACTGTAATATTACTAAAAAATATAGATGAAAAATGTTAAATAAAATAATAGCAGATAGAGTTTATGGTAGATTAAAAGTATGAAATAATAAAACACAAAGAATGATACATTGAGATCAAATGGCCTCGATCCAGAAATGTAAGTATTGGTCAATATTAGGATAAAAAAACCTGGAGTGTGGCTGATCACCTGGGGAAGTAGTCAGTGCAGAGAACAGGCTGACCAATAAGAGAAAGAGCACACAACAAAGGACTAGCTTGAAAACATGAAATCCAGAGTCCAAATAAAGATAAGCCCTTGAGAAGGGGAGAAAGAGCCCATCCTCTAAGAGTACAAGGAAAGCAGCAGCTGTGATGGGAGTACAGGTAAGTTAAAACAAAGTTGAACAGCTGAAAGTTGAGGGTGATCATGCAAAAAGCTCTCCAATTCTCCTTCAAAATTAAAAAGAGACTTCACATTGCAAATTCTGGACTTGTGGCTTGGGTATGGGGGTCTCAAGAAGAACGATGGAGGGGTACCTGGGTGGCTCAGTGGGTTAAAGCCTCTGCCTTCGGCTCAGGTCATGATCCCAGGGTCCTGGGATCGAGCCCCTCATCTGGCTCGCTGCTCAGCAGGGAGCCTGCTTCCTCCTCTCTCTCTCTGCCTGCCTCTCTGCCTACTTGTGATCTGTCTGTCAAATAAATAAATAAAAAATCTTAAAAAAAAAAAAAAGAACTATGGACATTTAAAGTTGTCAGGGCAAGCAGAAAAGTTTGCAAACCAATGCAAAGTAAAAGGGTAGTCAGGATTACTGAGGTTAGAGGTGAAAGTGAAAGAATTTATTAACATGATTATTACTGTTATTAATCAGGAGAGACGCAATAATTGCTATTTTTTTAAAAATATTTTAAAAAGAATTTTATCCATTTGACAGACAGAGATCACAAGTAGGCAGGCAGGCAGGAAGAGAGAGAGAGAGGGAGGGAAGCAGGCTCCCTGTTGTACTCAAAAAGCCCAATGTGGGGCTCAATCCCAGGACCCTGGGATCATGACCTGAGCCAAAGGCAGAGGCTTTAACCTACTGAGCCACCCAGGTGCCCCAATAATTGCTATTTTTTAAGACTACCTGTAATTCAGGTGACTAATACTATTGTGAAGTAGGGGTGCATGGGTGGCTCTGTCAGTTGAGCATCAGACTTTTGATTTTGGCTCAGGTCATGATCTCAGGGTCTTGGGATTGAGCTCCACTTCCAGGTCCCCTCTCAGTGGTGAGTCTTCTCTCAGTGGTGCATCTTCTCGTCTCCATCTCCCTCTGCTCCTCCCCCTGTGCATGCTCTCTCTCTATCTCTCTCTTGCTCTCGCTCTCACTCTCAAATAAACAAATAGATCTTTTAAAAAATAGCATTGAGAAGTAGAAGTTTAAAACAGAATTTTTCTTTGGCTTCCTTTCATATTTTAACGTTGCCTTTAAAACTACCTAAGTCTGAGACAAAGAGAGAAAATGCTCTCAACAATAAGTCAGCTCCAAAGTGGGAAGCTATGGACCTGGGATAGTCCAAAACAGAAGACACTGGAATTTGACAAAGAGAGACCAAGAAGGGAGCTGTGGTCCAAGGATGGTGGCATGTCTGCTTCTCACATCAGAAATTACAGTAGAAGTCCCTGTGAAGAGGAGTGGATGTTGAAATCTGGGGGCTGTCGTACCCAATAGCTATTTTTAAGATTTCCATTTCTGCATTCTAATTTCATTATTTAATCTTAATACCTTAGAAATTAAACATAACAACTTTTGTCAGTAATGCCTTGAAAGGAAATTGTCATACCTCTCTCCAAGCGCTGGGGCAAAGTGGACCAGAAGATCAGAAACCACCAGAGGCAATGAGAAGATAAGGTAGAGGACTGGGCAAGAGGAAAAGGTGTGAGGAAGCACTGTGCACATGTTAGCTCCCTATCAAAGATGCAGAGAAATCTTAACTAAGGGAGGGATATATAATAATTATAGTAATATAATAACTGGTCATGCAGAATGGGGGATTCAATATTTAAATAGACTTTTAGAGAAAAGGGTTGTGCCAGAAAGTTGGAAACCCTGAAAGCTTTTATGTTGTCTTTATTGGAGTGATACCAAATCAAGGCATGGCCTGAGTTCAAAGAACATGTGTATTCTGTGGCTGACCCTCTATGGGATCATGCAGACGTGATGTTAAGAAAAGGACAGCAATTAAGGAAGTCTCAATTGAGAGCAAGTGTGTGGACACTAAGTTGTATATGTCTCTCCCATGCCTAAGAACAGAGAAGGAGATGCTTCATCTCTACCTGCATAAACCCTTCCTTAGACTCACAATAGATTCGCCTTAGCTGAGAAAAAACATGATTTAATTATTTCCCCGAATGATAGCTTCTTTGACTGTTGTCTGTGAACCCATTATACCAATTATAATATGGACACCTCTATATATTTTCCTTAGAATAAGATCTGGGTTTCCGGAAAGTCCCAGGGTCTGCAATAGAGAAGATTCCATTCTCTGATCCCTAAGAGTATTGAGCTAAGGAAGAGAAAAGATACCAGATCAGTTTTTGCAGATACCTTCACCCCTGCAAGTCAGCTGGGGTCTACTTGGGTCAACAATTCCAGCAGCAGGGCCCTTAGAGCATTATCTTTTCTTTGATCTTAGCAATGCCATGTGGATTGATTTTTAAGGCATGCCTACTCTTCAAAAGGCTTGATCTCTAGCTTAAGAATATGAGTTAAGTAGGGATTTTATAGGAACTTTTTGGCTTTAGGAAATAAAACATAAGAGACCCCCTGCCTCTTATAGTCTTCTGTAAATCACCATCCCTAATTGTTTCTCCCCTTCAAAGCAAATTCCCATACGTTTCATAATGTATTAGCAACGTCTCCAGCCAGTATGTGTCTAATTACCCTCCACCTTCCAGACACAGTTCGGAGGGAAATGAATAGTCGTATTTATTGTCAGTTTGTCTCTGAGAGATGACAGTTTATATCAAATCACTATGTGTCAAAAATTGAAGGGTGTGCCAAGGTGGAAATTCAACTCCACAGTTCCCAAAGGTGGAAGGCATCCCTGCTCCACATGCGACTCCAATGTGTCTGCGGCTTAGAGGTAAGGATCTGGCCTTTGCAGCCATCCAGCCTCTTTCCCACAATGGACCCAGCACCTGATGCAGCAGGACTGCATTTGCCCAAAGCTGAAGGTCCTCTTTGCTCAGAGACCTGTTTGCATATTCCCTACCTGCCCTCCCTCTTACTAGTCTCTGCCGACTTGGAGCTCCCGGCTCTACTCCACAATTTTGATGCACCCCTTGGCCTTCTGGGATTTTACTCTACTTAGCATCTGAGAAACAACTTTCCCTATCAAACTCCAGCTTGAACTTGGACCAGCCTCTACTTCCTACGCCACCTTAACTGTGATATTGTCAGAAATGAAGACCCTGGCTCCAACAGTTTTGTGTACAACCTTGGCGACATTCTCAAACTCCCCTGTGTTGGAATCCGGGGTTATTCTTCAATATGCAAAAACAAGGCAAGACAAAACCACCCCCTAAATAGGGAATCAGGGAGTTAGTCTCTTTCTACTGTTCAGTTATACTTCTGATGTATTTGTCAGTATGTCACTATGACCCACTCTCAGGTGGCAGAATTAGAGCTACCTCCTCAACTTAGAATGCTATCCCCGGGGTGCCTGGGTGGCTCAGTGGGTTAAAGCCTCTGCCTTCGGCTCAGGTCCTGATCCCAGGGTACTGGGATCAAGCCCTGCATTGGGCTCTCTGCTCAGCGGGAAGCCTGCTTCCTCCTCTCTCTCTGCCTCTCTGCCTACTTGTGATCTCTATCTGTCAAATAAATAAATAAAATCTTAAAAAAAAAAAAAAAAAAAGAATGCTATTCCCTGTCCTCTGGTCTGTCCATTCTAGTCATATAAAACAATCCATCAATCAATCAATCTCTCCACCTAATTGAATCTCCCCTCCAACCTGGATTTCATCTCTTCCCTATCTTTTAGCAATCCCCTAATTTCTGCTTTTCAATACAGCAGAAAGGGCTTTTGCTAAAAAACAGAATGATCTACCAAGATAGGATAAAGAGAAAGGAATGATACCATTTGCATTTGAACTCTTCTGACCTTCTGGAAAATGGGGGAGGGGACATGAAACACATAACATTTGCCAATACTTGTTCCACTAATCTCTTCTTCGCTCATTCTCTGAATTCCCAAGTGTTCCCATTTACTTCCTCTGTTGGAATCATAACTATCCCCAAGACAGAAAATTCCAAGTAAGAAAATCATCATAAATGAGATCTAGTGAGACTAAGTGGCCACCTTCAGTTTATCTGAGACAACATAGGGACTTCTAGATTGTATTTTAGAGGGTGGCACCAGCAATTAGCATATAAAGTATGCAATTTGACCAAAGAAATTCTGCAAACTGCACGTTAAATTTTAGTGTGTTCTTTTGCTATAAAAGAATACCACAGACTAGGTAGCCAATGAACAACAGAAATTTATTCCTTACAGTTCTGGAGGTTTGGAAGTCTAAGATCAAGTTATCTACAGATTCAATGTCTAGTGAGGGTTCATTTCCTTATTCATAGATGGCCTCCTTTTAGCTCATATAAAAGACAGGACTAGGGACCTTCCTGGAATATCTCTTATAAGGTCCATTAATCCGCAGAACCCTCATGACCTAATACCTATCAGAGGCCCCACCTCCAAACACTATCACAGTGTGACAGCAGGGATTAGGTTTAAACATATGAATTTTGGGGTGATGAAGGCTGGGAAAATACAAACATTCATTCTGTAGCAGCTGAAGACCTATCCTTGAAGTTAATTAATTCCTAATGGAGAGAAGAGGTGCTCCTCTATTACACACATTTTAAATCATTCTATATAGTTCATACCAAGACACATATATTAAGGTTGCTTAATAGATCATTGTTTCTTGCAATGACTGAGATATTTCCTGGCTGTTAATGTTCAGTATATTTCTTATTTCTGGATTTTTTTTTTTTCTAGAGAGAGAAAGAGAGACAGAGAGAGTGTCTGCACATATTAGTGGGGCTGTGGGACAGAGGGAGAGAGAGAAAAATAAATCCCAAGCAGGCTCTAAGCTCAGCAGCCTAGTGGGGAGCCCAATGTGGGGTTTGATCTCACAACCCTGACTGAGATCATGACCTGAGCTGAAATCAAGAGTCAGACACTTACCGGAATGAGCCACCTGGATGCCCCAAATTTCTGGATTTTTATTTTCAGTGCCTTTCCTTCTTCTATCTTACAGGTGTACAAGTTAATTTTCCCACAACCTATCAGTCTCTAGGAAATAATACCATGATCCATCTCTGAGGTTAGCAGTTATGAATTAGCATTCTCTCCTTCTCCCACACCTAATTATCCCACACCCAGCTTAACCTGGTCAACAGAACTGGAGGCTTGAGGCACTGCTGGTGCCTCATTGGTCATAGAGAGCACCATTCCTAACACAGGGCACAAGATGAGAGCTATTTCTTTCTGGCAACACTGATGGCCACTAAGAATAAGGTGAAAAAACATCACAGGGTATTTTTACTCTTCTACATGTTGTACTTGATTTTTCTAGAATGTATTGGGTAGTCCAAATGTGTGGTTCATGTGTGTTCAGAATTCTGAACTCACTGCTGTGGATGGATAATGGAGCTGAAGCGACGTAAGGCAAAACACAGTGTGATTATCAAACTTTTGCCTTTGAGCCATTCCAGGTGTCATGTGATCCCTTTATAGAACATCTTATTGTTTGCTGCCTAAATCTGGTCATATAAAAGTAATAGGGTATTGTTTTTTGTCCTTTGTGTTGTGAGGTTATCTAATTTCCATTCCCAGATGCACGTCAGGCCTGTTCTTTTTTTGTCTTTAAAATAAATCTGTTGCCTAAAGCTAAATATACAATACTTTGAACATGACAATGAAGCTATTTTTAATTTGTCCTTTCGTTTTAATTATGCTCTTGGTATTATTTAGTAGCTGCAATTTGCAACATTCTTGCTGCCACCTACAGGCAACCCTGTGCACCACCAAGGCTATGTGCGGTGATGGCTTGTGGGGGGCGGGGGGACTTTGGTGTAGCATTACCTGTTTATCTTGAATTAGAGATCCTGCTGTACTTCTAACTGTTATTTGTCAGCATGGATATGAGGGTGCTCAAAATGTTTTTTAAACAATACCTAAATCTTTATTTATTTCATGAAAATAAAAATATCTGCAAGATCCTCATAAAATCAGTAAATAGGACAATCTTTGCAAACATAAAGAATTCACTTGGGACAATACAGGAGAAATTCTACACAAATGTGTTCTTAATCGTTTCCATAAGTAATAAAATCAGCACGTTTATGAAAAACCTAAATACATAATTGATCAAAGCAATTTTCACAGTTTAAAATTTATTAGCTATGAAAATAGCTGATGTGAAAAGGAAGGTTAAGAGAAAAGAAAACAAGTCTATTAAAGAGTGATTCTCTCTCATCTTGACAACTATTGCTAAGTGCACTGAGCTCACTCTGAAATAAGCACAGAGAAGAAAAGTTGAAATGGAGAGGGAGCCGCTGTTAAGAGGCCATTTAACACACAGAGAGAAGAACAGAATGATGAAGTTTGCAATAGAATCCTGGAACTCTGTTATGAATCTTAGTCCTCTGTGAGGCAGGAAGAGCCCAGCACTTGTGGGACTGAAAGAATATTCTCTTTGGGAAGCTGGCCTCAAAGGTGAGAGGTGGTTACTTACAGAATATGCCTGTCGTCTTTAAGCATCTCTTCAGGGATCACTCATTAACTTCCTTCAACTTTCTATTTTTTACTGTAATATACATACCTGTTAGAGTAAAACTCATTGTTCACAATGGGATATGGAGTTACATGCCACTTTCTCAGCCTTTAAGAATTGCATCCCCTGGCCCTAAAACCCCAGCATTTTGAAACTCCTTCATGCAGTACATACCAACATTTGAGAGTGTGAGAGAGAACCTGTATTCTTGTGGATAATCTATTTAACTTCTCTGCATAATCCCTGATTTTTTTATTGAGGAAACTAGCATTCATTCACCTATTGTATTCCACGCTATGTATTTGATGTTAAGGATTAGGATTTAGCCCCTACTTCAAGAACACTTTCTCAGAGGGGTGACAGAAGCAAATGTTGGGCCAAGGGCAAGTTGCCCCCAAAATGTGCCACTTTGGCATCAGATTATTTTGAGCTGAAAACAATCAGACGCAAACTCTCAGAAAGCAATTTTCACTTGCTTGTGGAGCATAAGGGATAATATGGAGGACATTAGGAGAAGGAAAGGAAAAGTGAGTTGGGGGAAATCAGAAGGGAGACTAACCACAAGAGACTGTGGATTCTGATATACAAACTGAGGGTTTGTATATCAAACAAGGGAGAAGGATGGGTGAGCCTGGTGGTGGGGATTAAGGAGGGCACATATTGCATGGAGCACTGGGTGTGGTGCATAAACAATGAATCTTGGAACACTGAAAAAATAAAATTAAAAGTTAAAAAACAAAAAAAGCAACTTTGACCTTTCCCTACCTGCCTAAAAAGCATTTAGATAGAAACCTGCTCTAGGAAGAGAGCTATCTCCATAAATAATTAATTATAATAGGAAGGAGAGGTGATAGGCAGGGAGGAACTTAGCAAAATATGTTTGTTAAAATTCCTCTCTATGCCCCATTGCTTCTGTACGGTCTAGCAAACATTTGCTTATCAAACATTCACTCTTTTTTATCTTCCTGCAAATTGTTTTCCTTCCCTTTGAAGCCTCAGACCCCCACCCTCTTCTTAGTTCATGATGATATTTATACCTCATTTTGCCTGATTGTCTTTGCCATGTGGGTCCCCTGTACATAGGAAAGTAAATCTGATTTTCTTCTGTTGATCTGGCTCATTTAATTCTTAGCCCAGCTAGAATAAGCTTAAAAGGGTAAAGTGTTTTGGTTCTTGTTTTTGTTTTTTTCCTCCCTAGCAGTGACACAAGGGAGTGCAATTGAGTTTGAGGACTACTATACATGCAGGTACTGGCACAATGACAGCCATAAAAGAAAGAGGTCACCTCTCAGAAGGAAAAAATCCTGGAAGGCAAAGGGATAGGGGAAAAAGGTTAAATATATGAGGGAGAAAAGGCAGCACAGCTTTGGCCATTCCCTTTTAGTTCTTCCTTTCCATTCCTTTTATTTCTTGCCAAGAGAAGGATTTTTAAAATGAAACAAAAATCTTAGCAGTATTAAAAAAAAAAAAATCTTGACAGTATCAAGTAGGACCCCAGGCTCAGTACTGTATTTGCCACAAAGAGGATTCCCATTAATAATTCATTCTCAATATTCTCCCCCATCCCTTCACCTAAAATGCAAATAATCCAAAAATGTACAGCACACCAACCTTCTCTGTCACATTTTCCTGCATGAGAGCAAGAAAAGAAAAGAAAAAAAAAAATAAAAACTTGATCAGTAGCACAGAATTGTTAAGTGAACTTTACATGACTGGACATCACCATTATATGTTCCCCCTCATTCTTGCCCAAATACTAGATCCTATTGGATTTTCTTTTTTCCAACATTTTCCCTCTGACATTAAAAAAAAAAAAAAAAAAATCAATGCTGAAATTAAGTATAAACTACTATTATAACATTTCAGTTTTGGAAACCTAAACTTCTTTCACATAATAAAATAAAATAGACATAATGAAAATCATTTTATTTCAATCATCATGTTCTCAGAAATTTCTGTATGAGAAAAGCTATATGAGATACTATAATAGATATAATCTTGGATACATTTCTTCTTCATAAAGAGTGTCAAGTTCATAGAGAGAAAGGAAAAAAATACACACACACACACACACACACACACACACACACACACACATATACATACATAAAAGCAGATAGGCTTGGCACTGGGAAATCCTGAAGTCCACGAAGCCTATCATTAATATCTTTAAATTCTCTTTTTGTACTATTTCCTAATTTTCTCAAATTATTTTCTGTCTCTTCATGATGCATGACAATCTCCAGACCTCCAAATAACAATGAAGCTCAAACTCCTAGTCTCTCTCACTGTGAAGGAAGACATGAATCAATTTGATGGAAGCTTTAATTTGTGATACTCCCTAGCATTATAGGAGTTTCAATAATGAACAAACCAGAGAAAACACTGTTTACACCAATGGAATAATCACTCGTGATGGAACTTCAGACACCATAAACAAACACACACAAAGAAGACCATTAGCAGTGATGAAATCACTGGGGCAATGTCCCATTGGCTGCTCCATCTATGTGGAAATCCTGCTCTGAAATCACAGAATGACATGGTAGAATTTACAATGAAGATGATGAATCAAAGAAGATCAGGGAAGAAATATATCAGTGTTTCTTCAAATAGTCTGGAAAAGCTTCCTGGAAAGGAAAAAAAAAAAAAAAAAAAGTTTTGAATAGTTCTTTAAGAAGGAAGATGACTTGGATAATCAGAGCTTAGGAATTAGGAGACAATCAGGAGCTGGGAAGAGAAAGGACATCCAGGCAGAGGGACAGCAAACACAAAGAGTAAGCATGGCAGGTATGGGAGACAATTTGCTTTTAAAGATCTATTTTAAAGACCAACTTAAAAAACCATTAAAACATTTTAAGTTCACCAATAACCTTTGTTAGATCTAGATGACTCTGAGAATACTCAATGTAGATTGACTACTTTTCTGATAAAAATGAAAAAAAAAATGTTTTCCCATGTTAAAAATACCTAATGTATGATGTACAAAATAGATATAAATCCTTATGATGCTTGACCATTTTCCTTATTGTCTTTAAATACAGTATTTGATGTATTGTAATAAAATTTAAGGATGGGACTTGTTTTTTAATTATTAAAGTCTGATCCTAAAGCAGGATTTTAATTAAGAACAAGAATTGGGGAGTGTTTGAAATGAATTCTGGTGAGTTTTTCCGCAGACAAGCGAAAAACAGATAGACAATGTTTTGACCTCTTCCTAAAATTCCCCAGACCCACTGATCTTTCTGACTTAGTTCAGTCTATTCTGATTAGATTCTAAGAATTCTCAACCAAGCATATTTCATTAGAAATGATATGTGTGTCTGGGTGGCACAGTCAAGTATTTGGCTCAGGTCATGATCCCAGTGTCCTGCGATGGAGTCCCACATCAGGCTCCCTGCTCAGCAGTGAGCCTGCTTCTCTCTTTGCCTGCCACTCCCCCTGCTTGTGCTCTTGTGCACTCTCTCTCTCTGAGAAAAAAAAAATAAAAAAAAAAAAAAAAAGAGAGAGAGAGAGAGAAATATTTATATCATTATATCACAGAAAATAGTAAATATGCAAAAGTTTTGTTCTTTTTCTAAAATATCTAGTCAGATGGTTGATTTATTTTCATTCTTTCTTTCATATGAAGTCTATAGGCTATGAATTTTCCTCTGAGCTCTGATTTAACTCTGTTCCATTGATGACTGTATTGCTACTTTCTGGAAATTCTGAAATTTAGGTTTTTTGCTTTCTTCATTAATTCAAGAGTCTTTGAGAAAGATTTTTATTTAAGTTTTTTTTTCTACCTTTTTATGATGTCTATTGTACAAGAATACCTTTTAGATACATAAAGGCTTTCTTTACAGTCTAGAATAGAGTCTTAAATGTCACTATAGGAATGTGCTTAACTTTATTATATCATTATTATTAATTTATTAATTTATTAATTAATTTATTTTTTAGAGAGAGAGCATGAGCAGCAGGTGTGCTGGGGCAGAGAGAAAGAGCGAGGGGAGCCTTACCCAGGCTCCATCTAAAGACTCTGAGATCATGACCTGGGCTGAGATCTAGATAGAGTCCAATGCCTAACTGACTGAGCCCCCCAGGTGCCCCAGACTTGTGCTTAATTTTTAAAGCAATGAGTACCATATACATCTTCTTGATAACATTGTTAAGGAATACCATATTCTTAAGTGTGTTTTGTCCTTTTGTTACATTTACTTTTGAAATTAGGGACTAGAAAGATTTGATTATTTTTAAGCCTATTTTGTTATCTCCCATAATTTCCGATTTATGAAAGTTACTGCAATGCTATTTGGTACACTGGTATTTATCATGGTTATTTTTAGTGTGAATTATACCACTTAATATTATAAACTGTTCTTTGTATCAGATAATGCTCTTTGACCTAAATTCTGCTTACCCAAAGTTAAAACCAAGACTTATATTTTTTCTGTATTTACACTAATGTGAAATAGCTTTACTCTGCTTACCTTTTTGGGGGGACAGGGTTTTTCTAAGTGACCTTGTTTAAGTGTGTCTCATACAAATTAGAGTAGGGTTTTGTTTTGTAATAAACAAATAATCTACCTTTAAATAAGTGAAACTCATTTATATTTATTAATATAACAGGCATGTTTCCTTTTTATATTCTTTTGTTGTTTTTTGTTTATATTTATTAATGAAGTATTTTTTCTGTTTTATGTCATTCTGATATTTATAAAGTTTAATATTTTAAATTATAGTGCTTACATTTTGTTTGCATCTTTATCTAAAACTGTTTGCCCTTATTTTTAAATAGCATCATCTCTTAAAATATTAAGAGATGTCATCTCTTAATTAAAATATTCCCTGGATCAAATCCATTATAATACTTAAACTTGAAGAAAAGTGATGTGTTTAGATATTTTGGCTCACTCTTCTGGAATATATTGTTAAGTGTTCTTTCATTTCCTGTCACTGAACATTACCATCAAGAAGTCTGTTGAAAATCTTATTTTCTTTCCGTTAAAACAATAGTTACCATATCTTTTTGTCTGACCATATTTTTTTTTTAAGGTTTGATTTATTTATTTGACAGAGAGAGACACAGCAAGAGAGGGAACACAGGCAGAAGGTGTGGGAGAGGGAGAAGCAGGCTCCCTGCCAAGCAGGGAGTCTGATGAGCGGCTCGATACCAGGACCCTGGGATCATGACCTGAGCAGAAGGCTTAACGACTGAACCACCCAGGGGCCCCATGTCTGACCACAATTTGAGATCAAAGAGACTACTATTTATATTGATTTATGTTTATGGAACAATAAGCATACATTTGGATTGCCCCAGGGAAACTGAGCCATATGGTTTTGCCACCTATACATGGCTTGATTTTTTTTTTTTTTCCTTTGGGAGCCTAAAATAGCCTTTCTCTTTTTAATCATCTTATCTATAACATTCTTTTCCTTACCTACATTACATTGATCTTTCCTCTAAATAAAGATATTTTTTCTTTCATTTTCACCTAAATCATGTTCAGTGTTGACAATTCTTTTTTTAATTCAAGTATAATTAACAGTGTTATATCAGTTTCAGATGTATATTATAATGATTCAACAATTCTATACATTACTCAGTGTAGTGATGACAATTTTTAATCAATTTTCTCTTAGTGACTTGTCAATATGCATAATTTTCCTCATATTTCAGAAGAGTTTTCTTGAGTTATACTTTTAAACATCTATGTTCCTTGTTTTTCTTCATTCTCCTTTGCCTATATTTTATATCCATCATTTGGCCCTCTAGTTTCTCTATTTCTCATTCACTTTGTTCCATTTCTTAAATTTCTAATATTATTGTTTATGTAGTATATCGATAATTAGTGATCCCCCATTGGCCATGCTTCCTGACATCCATATCCTTTTGTAGTCCTCTCCCATACTGACTCTTGACTTAACTATGTGACTTGCTCTGGCCAGCAGGACATCAGTAAGTGTAGCAAATGAGGAAGACTGATAAGCACTTGCTCATGGGGACTTGCCCTCTTCACCATGTGAAGAAGCCTAGTTTAAACTTGTTGAGAATGAAAAGCCACATGTAGACAGAGGCTCAACCATTCCAGCTTAACATAGCTCTCAGCCAATTCAACAGCTAAATTCATGCATGTGAATGAGCCCAGGCAAAACCATCACAAGTATGTTATTGGGCACATCTGATTCATAGAATCATGAGATACATGAAATCATTGTTTTAAGCCACAAATTGTGGGGGTGTTATTATGTATTACTAGATAACTGATAGAGAAATTGTGACCTAGAAGTGTGGCATAGATTTGATAAAACCCCCAAATATGTGGCATTGGCTTTATAATGGGGCAGCAGATGGAGGCTTCAGAAGTATAAGGAGTCTGTTGGCAAGAGCTGAAGGAATGGCAAAGAAATGTTGGCAGAGACTTGAAATGAGCTGAAGAAATCATTAGTGGCAGGGAAAAAAAAAGGCTGCCCATATTCTACAATAACAAAACATTTGACAAACCAGTTAAGTGCTGGTACACAAAAGATAGAATCATACTGATGAACTAGTGGATCTGGCTAAGAAGACCTCCTAGCAGAATGTTGAAAATGCCTATTGGCTTCTCTTAGGTGCATATGGTAGGACAGTGGAAGAGAGTTATAAGCTAAGGAGAGAACTATTTAGTTTGCAAGAAGAAACTAGACATGAAGAAAAGACAGAACTTCCTGGGTTGGAAAACAAAAGAACATTTTCAGACTTTTCAGATGGCAACTCAGTATAATCAAAGGCCTCAGGGTAAAGACAAAACCAAGGATATGGAAGTAAAACCTTTTTTTTCAGACCTCAGAATGACTGAAAATGATTTTTAGCGAAAAAGAAGGGCTTGCAGGAATTTTACAAATAGTATCCCACAGCATTCTGAGATACCCAATATATAGCAAGGTCTATATTAAAGAGTATGGATGTGAACTTGAGGCATGGGATGATTCTATCCATAAACACAGGAAATCATTAGGATTTTTAAGGTAGTTGTATCAGTTTGGACTAAAAAGAAGAGAGACAATTAAAAAGAAAAGAGCTTTTCTGGCCTCTACCTTCCTACATACAGAAAATTCACTGATAAAGCTACTCAGCTATTTCTTAGAGAAGAAGAAAAATCTCTAAGAGAACTGAGCCAAAAGCCTATAGAACAAAGCCAAGAGCCCTGGACAAGAATGGATTAGGAAGCCATTTCAAGGGGGGGGGAGGAACCCGAATCTTAATCAAGAAATATTCCAAGACCCTAAGTAAGTATTCCTGCAACATATGTTCACCTAGATTTCAGAATTGTTATGGACTAGTGATTGCTATAAACTTCCAATTATTTTCCTTTTCAGTGGGACTTTCTATTGTGGCCATACTGTTCCTGTCTCACAATTCGATGTTGGGTCTGTGGAGGAAAGTGGGGCAGATAAGTTGTCTTGTTTGGGGGTCTCTGGAACAACAGGATCTATATCCAAGGGGCTACAACTGAGGAGCCTTTTCTGTATCCAGAAATAACACACAAAAGCATGGCATTTAAGTGTGGATAGACTTCAACATGAATCATCAGGGCCAGAGAACAGATTGTGTTATATTGTTACATCAGTAGCCCTCTGTGAATCATACTCCCCTCTAGTCTCCTCTGTAGGCTTCTCCTACCTTGACTGAGCTTGCCGTGTAACTTTCATTTTTGTTTTTGCTTTGTCTAGTGTTGCTACTGGGTTACCAGAAAATATGACATAAGCAGATGATTAATAAGTACTTGCATATTTGGATTTTTAATCCAAATTTTGCATGCTTAATAAGTACTTGCATATTTGGATTTTTTCTTACTGATTGTTACCATTTACCATTTTAAAAGGCCTGGTCTAGACTTATTGAAGGTGAAAACTATACTAAGCGAGCAGCCTAACTGAACCACCCATCCTGCTTGATCTCAGACCCCCAAGACAACCTGCCAGCTGAGTGTAGCATAGGAAGAGCCCAGGCAAGACCAGCAGAACTGCTTAGCCAATCCACAGCATTTTAAGACATAGTCACTATTTTGGATCCTTAAGATATGAGATGGTTTATTATGTAATAATAAATAACAGAATTCCTTACTCTATTTTCCATCATCTCCCTTTGGCTCCTTGAAACTTACTCTTCATTTCTTAAACGGTTTGTCTTTTTCTTCTGTTTTACTTCCTAATATTTTTCCAGTATTAATTTCATCTCTTCCCTGAGTTCTTCACTTCATTTTAAATTTTTTTTAATTTAAATATAATTTAGCTAATATATAGTGTATTATTAGTTTCAGGGGTAGAATTTAGTGATACATCAGTTTCATACAACACCCAGTGCTCATTGCATCACGTGCCCTCCTTAATTCCCATCACCCAATTACCCTATCTCTCCCCACCTCCCCTCTAGCAATGCTAAATTCGTTTCCTATAGTTAAGAATCTCTCACAGTTTGCCTCCTTCTCTGGTTTTATCTTATTTTTCCTTCCCTTACCCTTGTTCACCTGTTTTGTTTCTTAAATTCCACATAGGAGTGGAATCACATGGTATTTGTCTTCCACTGATTGACTTATTTCATTTAGCTTAGTACACTCTAGTTCCACCCATGTCATTGCAAATGGCAAGATTTCATTCTTTTTGATGGCTGAGTAATATACCATTGTGTGTGCATGTGTGTGTGTGTGTGTGTGTGTGTGTGTGTATACACCACATCTTTATCCATTCATCTGTCAATGGGCATCTGGGCTCCTTCTATATTTTGACTATTATGGACACTGCTGCTATAAACATTGGGGTGCATGTGACCCTTTGAATCACTATGATTGTATCCTTTGGATAAATACCTGGTAGTGTAATTGCTGGGTCATAGGGTATTTCTATTTTTAACCTCCATACTGTTTTCCAGAGTGGCTGTACCTTCTCAGTTCTTTCCTTCTGATGAGTGATTTCTTTCAAGGAAGCAGTGGCTTCATTTGACATTTTAAAAATTATTATTATTGGAATATTGAATAACAAATTTCTTTCTGATTTCTGACTACACCCTACTCTTTTTATTGTCTTGTTTTGTATTAAGTAAGCTCCATGCCCAGCATGGAGCCCAACATGGAGCTTGAACTCATGACCCTGAAATCAAGAACTGAGCTGAGATAGGGAGTTGGACACTTAACCTACTGAGCCACCCAGGCACCCCAGATATATTCTATTCTTACCTTTTGTTTTGTTTTTGAAGCTTGTAATGGTATTTTGCACATTTCTTCCTATAACATATTTGCATAGCTGTTAAATTGGTGCCTTCAGTTTGAAACACCAACAAGCAGGATTAGTACTGAACCAGCTATTTTTAATAGATGAGAGATAATACAGGGAAGGAGCGGGCCATTGATATTGGCTGCTATAACAATAAAATTTTTTAATGAAAAAAATGAATGTGTAATTACCACTCATTTGCAACTTAAAATTTAACTTTCTTAGGACTTCTACCATCCATCCTATGACTGACTTATTCTTATTGATTCCAACATCATTTGCAGTCACTAAAGGGCACAGCCTCTAAATTTTAAGTGTTGTACTCATTTATAGTACTTGATGTTGTATGAGTCCTTCTACTTTCTGTAGCACTTAAACCTAGTTAATTTGATCTCAGCCTTTCTCATAGCAGTTCCCACCTAAGGTGGAGACTCTCCAGAAGTGAGTAAGTTCTGGAGATTTCTGAAATCTACCCTCAAAATATCTTCTCTAAGGTGCCTGGGTGGCTCTATCAGTTAAGTGTCTGCCTTCAGCTTCATTTATGGTCCCATGGTCCTGAAATCAAGTCCTGCATCAGGCTCCCTGCTCCACGGGGAACCTGATTCTCTCTCTACCTCTCTCTCTCTGTCTCTCATGAATAAGTAAATAAAATTTTTAAAAAATATCTTCGCTATTCTTTTTGTTCCTCCAGTGTTTCAGCATCTCCCTTTTTCTCAAGATTTGCGTGCTCTTGCTCTGCTGGTCCCCATGCATTTAAAAATAACTAATAATAACTTGGAGTTGACAACTTTTTAAAAATATATTTATTTATTTATTTGAGAGAGCAAGAGAGAGATCAAGAGATAGAGTACACAAGTGGGGGAAGGGGCCAAGGGAGAGCAAGAGAGAGAATCTCAAGCAGACTCCATGTTAAGCATGGAACCCAGTGTGGGGCTTGATCCCAGAACCCTGAGATCATGACCTGAGCCAAAATCAAGAATTGACTGTTTGACTGAGCCATCTAAGTGCCCTGGAGTTTAGAATTTTTACAGAAAACTTGTGATTTCATTCACTATGAGGGTTTTGTTTTTATTTTCATTTTCTATGCAGTTGTAGAGTTTTCAAGAGAATTGAGAAAGGAAGAACAAAGTTGCCATCATGATCTTGTTAGAAGCCCTCTCCTTACAGCTTCTGAGCACAGAAAACTCCCAACAAAATCAACAAAAGCAGATCTACACCAAGACATATTATAAAGAAAATGGCAAAATATAATGATAAAGAAAAAATGTGCTGCCTACAAGAGGCTCATTTTATACCTAAGGCACCTGAAAATTGAAAGAGAGGGGATGGAGAAACATCTATTATCAAATGGATGTCAAAAGAAAGCCAGGATACCAATAGTTATATCAGACAAAACAGATTTTAAAACAAATATTGTAACGAGAGAAAGAAGGACACTATATAATAATAAAGGGGAAAATACAACAAAAATATATAACAATTATAAATATTTGTACACCTAACATGGGAACACCAAAATACATACAACAGTTAGCAACAAATATAAAGGAGCAAATCAATAATAATACAATAATGACAGCAGATTTTAACACCCCACTTACATAAATGGGCAGATTATCTAAACAGAAAATTAAGAAGAAAGCCACTTTGAATGGCAATGGATGAGATGGATTTAACAGCTACATTCAGAACATTCTATCCTAAAACAGCAGAATACATTTTCTTTTCAGGTGGATGTGGAACAGTCTCCAAAATAGATCAATATTAGGCCACAAAACAAGCCTCAACAATTTAAAAAGACTGAAATAATACCATGTGACTTTTCTGACCACAACACTATGAAACTAGAAGTCAACCACAAGAAAAAAATCTGGAAACACCAGAACTACATGGAGGTTAAATAACATGCTACTAAGCAAGGAATGGGTCAACCAGAAAATCAAAGAAGAAATAAACAAGTACATGGAAACAAATGAAATGAAAACATAATGGTTGAAAATCTTTTGGACTCAGCAAAAGAAGTTTTAAGAGGGAAGTTTATAGTAATACAGGCCTACCTCAAGAACAAGAAAAATGTCAAATAAACAACCTAATCTTATACCTAAAGGAGCTAGAGAAAGAACAACAAACAAAACCTAAAACCAGCAGAAGAAAGGATATAATAAAGATCACAGCAGAAGTAAATGATATAGAAACTGAAAATACAATAGAACAGATTAATAAAACCAGGAGCTGGTTCTTTGAAAAAAATCAATAAAATTGATAACTTATAGCCAGACTTATCAAGAAAAAAAGAGAAAAGACCCAAATAAATAAAATCACAAATTAGAGAGGAAAAATAACAATAAACACCACAGAAATACAATTATGAAAATATTATGAGAAACTACATGCCAACAAATGGTACAACCTGGAAGAAATGGATAAATTCCCAGAAACGCATAAGCTACCAAAACTGAAACAGGTAGAAATAGAAAATTTGAACAGACCAATAACCAGCAAAAAAATACACAAAAAAAACCCACAAAAAAAAAACCCAAAACAAACAAAAAACTGACAGTAATAAAAAAGAAAACAAAAATGAAAAACCAACAAATAGACAAAAATTCCCAACAATCCAAAGTCCAAGTTCTGATGACTTTATAGGTGAATTTTAGCAAATGTTTAAAAAAGAGTTAATACTTGTCCTTCTCAAACTACTACAAAAAATAAAAAAGGTACAAAAACTTCCAAATTCATTCTCTGAGGCTAGCATTATTCATCTGATACCAAAACCAAACACACACATACACACACACACACACACACACACACAGAACTGGAGGCCAATACCCCCGATGAACACAAATGCAAAAATCCTCAACAAAATGCTAGCAAGCCAAATCCAACAATATATTTTAAAAATCATTCACCACAATCAAGCAGGATTTATTCCTGGGTTGCAAAGGTGGTTCAATGTTCACAAATATATCACATCAATAACAGAAAGGATATTAACCATGTGATCATCTCAATAGACATGGAAAAAGCATTTGACAAATTATAATATCCACTCATGATAAAAACCCTCAATAAAGTAGGCTTAGAGGGAACACACCTCAACATAATAAAGGTCTTACATGAAAAACCCATAGTGAACATGACACTCAATTGGAAAAAACCAAGAGACTTTCCTCTAAGTCAGAGACAAGACAAAGATATCCACACTCCACTTTTATTCAACATAGTAGTGGAAGGTCTAGCCATAGTAATCAGACAACAAAAAGAAAAAGAATTCAATTCCATAAGGAAGAAATAAAACCTTCATTACCGGCAGATGACACGATATTATATAAAGAAAAACCGAAGGATTCTACCAAAAACAAAGCAAAGCAAAACAAAACAATAAAACACATTCAGCAAGGCCACAGGACACAAAATCAACCAATAGAAATCTGTTGCATTTCTATACACCAATAGTGAAGTAGCTGAAAGAGAAATTAAGAAAACAATCCCATTTACAATTTGTACCAAAAATAGGATACCTAAAAATAAACCTAACCAAAGAGGCAAAAAATTTATACTCTGAAAACTAAAAATACTGATTGAAAAAAACTGAAGACAACACAAAGAAATAGAAAGACATTTTGTGGTTATAGATTAGAAGAACAAACAGTGCTAAGATGTCTATACTACTTAAAGCAGTTGACATATTTAATGCACTCCCTATCAAAACACCAATAGTATTTCTCATGGCCTAGAACAAGCAATCCTAATATTTGTACAGAACCACCAACAACTCTGAAGAGCTGAAAGCACCTTGAAAAAGAAACGCAAAGCTGGAGGCATCACAATTCTGGGCTTCAAATTATATCACAAAGCTGTAGCGATCAAAACAGTATGGTACTGGCACAAAAACAGACACATAGATCAACGGAACAGAATAGAAAACCCAGAAATGAAGCCGTAATTATATGGTCAATTAATCTTTGGCAGAGCAGGAAAAAATATCCAGTGGAAAAAAGACAGTCTCTTTAACAAATGATGTTGGGAAAACTGGATAGCAACATGGAGAATGAAACTGGACCACTTTCTTACACCATATACAAAAAATAAATTCAAAATGGATGAAAGACCTAAATGTGGGACGTGAAACCATAAACATCCTAGAAGAGAGAACAAGCAGTAATTTCTCAGACATCAGCAACTCTTCTCTAGATTAGGTCCTCTGAGGAAAGGGAAACAAAAGCAAAAATAAACTACTGCGAATTCAACAAAATGAAAGACTTCTGCACAGCAAAGGAAACTACCTACAAAACTAAAAGGCAAACTACAGAATGGGAGAAGATATTTGTAAATGACATATCTGATAAAGGGTTAGTACCCAAAGTATATAAAGTACTTGTTTGGGTAAAAATAAATAAATAACCCAACTAAAACTGGGCAGAAGCCACAAACAGACATTTCTCCCAAGAAGACATACAGATGGCCAACAGACATGAAATGATGCTCATCATCACTTACCATCAGGGAAATGCAAATTAATGCTACAATGAGGTATCACCTCACACCTATCAGAATGACTAAAATCAAAAACACCAGAAACAACAAATTTTGGTGAAAATGTTGGGAAAGAGGAACTCTCATGCACTGTTGGTAGGAATGCAAACTGGTGTAGCCACTCTGGAAAACAGTATGGAGGTTCCTCAAAATGTTAAAACTAGAACTACCCTAAGATGCAGCAAGCGCAGTACAGGGTATTTACCCACAGAATACAAAAACACTAACTCAAAGGGGTACATGCACCACTATGTTTACTGCAGCATTACTCACAACAGCCAAACTATGGAAGCAGCCCAAGAATTCATCAACAACTGATATACAGGTAAGGAAGGGCTGTGTGTGTGTGTGTGTGTGTGTGTGTGTGTGTGTGTGTAATTATAATGGACTATTAATTAGCTATTAAAAAAGAATGAAATCTTCCCATTTGCAAGGACATGGATGGAGCTAGAGAATATAAAACTAAGTAAAGTAAGTCAGTACAGGAAGGAAAAATACTGGATGATTTCATTCATATGTGTAATTTAAGAAACAAAACAAGTGACGGGGGTAGGGCAGAGAGAGAGAGACCAAGAAACAGATTCTTGACTCTAAAGAAAAAACTGATGGGTGTGGGTGTGGGGGGTCGTTGGGAGTATGAGAAGGGTGATAGGGATTGAGGAAAGCACTTGTCATGATGAATACCAGGTGGTCAAAAAAATGTAAAAAATGAAATGAGGATTTCTAGAAAACAGCATAGTTTGTTGAGACCTTTGAGGTATGGGAAATACAACCTGACAACCAAAGTTCTATTGGCAGAAAAACTACACTGCTTTGGCCACATATGGAACAACTTTAATTTTTCACAGAAGTGCAGGGCTATGGCACTGATGAAGTAAGGAGCCACATAAATCACCTTGGTGCCTTGCTTCTAGATTCATAATCAGAGTCTGAAAAATCTCTGCCATATGCTGGAATTAGCACCTAAAGCCATGAAGGTTGATAACTTCTCAGAGCCAGGGCCTTAAATTACTGCCTGAAGGCTTTTGGCAAAAAAAGAAAAAAAAAAAAAGTCAAAATCTAATATTGTTATTCTTTTTTTTTAACAAAGAATTGTATTATTATTATTATTATTATTATTATTATTAGAAAAGATATTTAGAGTACCTCACGGAATTTTAGGAAATTTTTTTCACTTTTTTTTTGCCAATAAAGTAAAAGCCCATTCTCAGAACATTTATCAGAGAAAGATTTATTCATAGGATCCTTGAAAGATATTTTTGGCTCCCACCCCAAGTTATTATGAATGAAGCAAATCTTCTGAATCAAGGCCTTGGATTAACTATTTAAAACAGCACTAAAACTCTGTGAGCAATTTTGGATAAACTGCCATTTTAGAAGAGGAGTTTGGATGCAAACAACTTTGCAAACTTTCAAATATTGGAGGAAGAACTTCAGAATACTGGAGTCTCAAGGAACTGAGGATGCCAACTTTTCTGCAGTTAAAATCTGTATAAACATTTTATAGTTTTTAATGTCAGTGCTGCTCAGAAAGCTTTACTTCCCTCTCTTATTATCAGGTATGGCAAGACTTTGCACTAATAATATTTTCAAAATATTTAACTATTTTGCATTATCTCTTTATGACTTTTAGAAGTTATTTTGTTCCATTACATGAAGAAAACATCTAATTTTCTTCCACAGAGAACTTCCACAGAGTTCTCATTTCTCGAACACTCTCTCTCTGTTTTCAGATGCTTCAATTAAATATCACAGGCCAAGTTATCACATGGTAAGTCATGTCTATTAAATATTTTTTATACTAAAGAACAAGAGGAAAGAAAAAAGGATGAAAGGAGAGAAGAGATAAGAGAAGGACAAAGATAAACTTTGAGCACTACATTAAGTAATTTCACATAAACTATATATGAGTTATTCTTTTTTCTGGGTTATTCTTAAACTAACGCCATACAAACTTTAATGAACATGTTTTACAAATTAGAAAAATAAAGTTCAGAAAAGTTAGTAGCCAATGGTTTTGGCAGAGATATGTGGAGAGACTGGCTGAATAATTGATTATGGAGAACTAAACCAAGTAATGGGAAATTGGTTATAATCTAATCTATATGCATATGTACTTCCAGAATTTGAAATTTTATAGGAATGAAGATTAAATGTGAGTTTTTATTAACTCAAGTATATAACATAGTGGCAAGTCCACTGTTAACATCATATGAAATTATTCCAACTTAGCCATTACTCAACCTGGCCCTTGTTACCATCAACCAGTGTTTTATCGGTTGTATCTCTTAAAAATACTCCAGGTCTACACATAACCATTGCAACTTCACTTCTTGTACTGCAGATGGGTAACATTCTGGGGATTGCACTGAAGAATTATCATTTTTTTGATGCTATAATACCCCAATCTTTCAAATTAATGTAGTCATATTGATGGGATATATTTAAAGCTAATCAAAGTGATATTTTAGAAATGGTATGATTTTATTTTAAATAAAACAGTTATTGTTGAAAAACCTTTTCAAATTTGAACTTTCCGTATTTCTCCAATGGCTCCTCATTTAATGTCAACCATAATCTCTCCTCATCTGCTACTTTCCTCGAAGATCGATTCAAATAGTCCTCTGGTGAAGTGTTTCCCAGATCTGTCCAGCTGAGTGCGGCAGTCCCTGTGCTCTCTCAGCACTTTGTTCATTCCATTATTACCATACTTAGTTCAGTGAAGAGTGACTATGTAGTACCACCTGGGCTTTCACCATTAGACTGTGGGAATCTTGAGCCAGTGGCTATGGCTTATACCTCTACACCTATCAGTCTAAAAGCACAGTGTCCCATCTAGTATAAGATAATGATAAGAAGAATTTTTTTTAAATAATAAAACTAAACCTAAAACTATTACTAACATTTTAATATGCTTTAGTCTTTCTTGTATATTCAGTGTGTCTGCATATATACATACATATATGTATAAAATATCAAAACATTATTTTATAATATGTAGTCTAATATATTTTTTTAAATAACAGTATACTGTGAAAATATTTCACATGGATAGTTATTCAACAACACAATTACTTTTACTTGTCACTATGGATATTTCAAAAATATACCAAAGTAAAACAAAAGCATAATCAATCTCTCTGTAACTACCACCCAACTCAATAATTATTAATATCTGGCAATTGTTAAAAATATGTATCTCCACCTACTTTCCCACTCCTCACTCTGAGTTATTTTAAAGCAAAGTCCAGCTATCATATTGTTTCATTAGTAAGCACTTCAATATGTTCGTCTAAAAGATGAACATTAAACAAAAAGCATAATGCTATTATCACCCCCAAGTTATTTTAAAGTTTTATTTATTAACTTTGGAGAGGGAGAGAGAGAGTGCATGAGCAGGAGGGACAGAGGGAGAGGGAAAGAGAATTTCAAGCTGATTCCATGTTGAGCACAGAGCCCATCAGAGCCCCTTAGAACCCAAAATGGGATTTAATCTCATGACCTTGGGATCATGACCTGAGCCAAAATCGAGAGTCAGATGCTCAACCAATTGTGCCACCCAGGAACTCCCACCCCAAGTTATTTTAAATAATTCTTAATATAATCAAGTATCCAGTCAGTATATAAGTTTTCCTGATTTTCTCATAAGGGGTTGTTTCATGGTTTATTCATTAAATTATTAAATCAGTGTCCAAAGTCTTCATGTTGAAATTGGCTGATGTGTTTCTTAAGTCTTTTATAATCATGCTATCTCATTTTATTTTCTCCCTGTCATTATTTCATAGAAACATTTCAAAGCCTTCATCCTATTCCATACTATGGCTATAAGACAATTAATTCAAAAGGCTTCTATCATTGAGCATTTAGCTTATTTCTAATTTTTTTCTCCTATTAAACAATGTTCTAATGAATATGCATGTAGATAAATCTTCGAGCACACCTAGAATTATCCTATTAGGATTAATTCTTAGAAGTGGAATGCCTCATGGGTTTTGTTTTTTTTTCTTTTTTTCTTTTTTTTAAGATTTTGATACAGCTTGTCAAATTACTCTTCAAAATGATTGAGCTAATTTACACTCCTACCAGCAGTATGAGCATATCTGTGCCCCTATACCCTCATCAACACTGCATAATATCTTAATTTAAAATATTTGCCAATTTGATAGACCAGAAAGATCTTGCTGTTTTAATTTGCATTTTTTTGAGTTAATAGTAAGAAGAAGTGCCCTGAATCCTTGAATCCTTATTGAATGCTTACTATGATCACAAAATCCCTTTCTGGTAAGTCTACGAATGAGATACACGTATTTAAGGGACAGCCAAGATGCAGATTTTTATTACTAGATTTAAGCAGAAATTCTGGCCCTGGTGAGTATAAACGGCAAGATTTTTTTTTTTTCCTTAGTCTTCAGGTAAGTTTAAGTGCCTTAAAAAATGTAGTATTTCCCTTATGTGCTTTCATCAGGATGATGATACTTCCCAAATGGGATGCAGCTCCAGACCCACTGTATTGTCTCAGGCACACAGTTCCAAAAGTGTATGGTCCCTAAAGTTCCTTAAGCCTTTTAATCATACATGTGCATAATAACTCCTTATACTACGGCCAAGCTGTAGCCTTGGCATATTACTGTCCAGTATCAATGTGCCCCCTTCCCAGGGTAGAATTCCTGGGAGTACGGGGTAAAGGAGAGTGTTACACATGGAGTAGCAATGAACAAGCTCCCCTTAGAATAGGGGATGTACAGCAAAAGTAGGGTTAATTTTTTTCCTCTAACACTTTCGGTCATTAGAGTATGTCTTTTGTGAATCCTGTATTCATTTTCCCTGCCAATCAATGAGTGATGAACAAATGAAAGAATGAATGATCACATTTTGGGTATAATCATTCAACTAGTTACAAATCAACCAAATTGCACTGTCTTTTAGTCCATATTTCATTTTCTTGTCAACTTTTATTGCAGGAACTATCCAGTCTAGTAGACATCTATTTTAAAGCAGGCTTTTATGTCTAACTTCTTTCTCAGAATTCTTCAAAGTAACTTAAATAGCCAGGGTTTTATCTCTATATACCCTTTAAATGAGGCCAGTCAAGATCCCACTGGTCTAAAAACCAATGGATCAAAGATCACAGAATTATTGATCGTGAGTTTGCTTTCTTCACCGTAGTGTCAAGAAGAGGACCCCTCCTTTCTGAGAATAACCTAACCACGTGCCCTGCATTTTTATTCAATTCTTTTCTCCTCATCACGCCCTTCTCCCACTGATCTTCTCCTCTCTCTTAAGTCATCAACCCTACTCTAGGAACTTTAACAAAGCCCTTTATCCCATCTTTTCACAACAGACTTAAATATGAAATTGTTTTTGGTTCTTACAGTGCTTAGCTTACGCATAGAAGTAGTTCTCTTCAGAAAATGTAAATTTGGAAATCAGCTGGCAATTAATGTCTTTACAAATTCATATTGTATACTGGTAACAAAATTTAGATAGATGATGGATAAATGATAAATAGATAGATAATCATTCTCCATGGCCTGTAGAACACCATTTCCAAAATAGTGTCCCACTAAACCACTCTTAAATTGTTACCATGCTCAGAATTTTTTTGCAAATACATTTTAGAAATGTATTTTGCATATCTCTAAGATTCATAATACATGTAAATATTAGCATATTAAACCCTCTGAGGAATTTTTCATTGAGGAAACCTTACTTATCTCTCTTAATCAAAATGTATTTGACCACAGAATCAGGGTTTTCTGTTTGTTTGTTTAATGAGGCATCCATTAATATTTTTTGCAGAATTGTTTGGGACACACACAAAACACAGGTGATGACACACAGGTGAAATCATCTGGAATTGCCTATCAAAGAATGCTAGATTCTGCATAACTTTTTGGTCCTCTTTCTGCAGAACTTCTTTGGTCCCTGTTGCTCTCTCTCAGTCTCTCCACTTTCAGTGCAGATGTACTAGTTCCATTAAAATCAAAAGTCCCATGCTTCCTTGAACACAAAGTACTTTAGAATATTCACAAGCCGTTTTACATGCTGTTGTTCGCTATCTCAAAAACATTCTTCTGCAAATTCACCTGCAAATTCCCACATATTTCTTAACACTCAGTTTATATGATAGCTATTCAGCAAGATGAGTCGAGATTCCAAGTTTTATACTCCAAGCTTTATCTCCCTGGCTCCTTCAGAACTTTATTTTCCCTTTATAATATTCCATCCATACTATATTACCTATATATCTATCTGTTTCCCTCTTTAGGCCATTTCCCCCTACAGGTCAGGTACCACATTTTATTCATTATTTTATATTTACTGATTAACACAGTGCTTAGCACATAAAAGGTATTCCATGTCTATTTTGGAAGTTAATTAATTTGCTTATCCAACAAAGTTCTTTTCATTCAGTTCTAAGTAGCATAAATATCATGTATCCTGTCCTGACTGTGTACCTCCCTGCAATATTTTAAGACTGCAATGTGCTGTCCTAACAGAAAACAAACAAGAACGGCTTGATTGCTCCCTATCAAAATGATGGCAGGTCATTCTGTTTGCCCAAATGTCTGGATCATTCTGTTAATTTGGCTGTGATGGAGCCACGCAACCATGAACTCTCAGATTTAGAAGAGCCATTCAAATCATCTATCTAGTTCTGCCACCCTTGTCTCTTCCTTTACTATGGAGCTTGTCTGGAGTTTTCTACCTTTCAAAGAAAATATTTTAAAATGGAAGTTTTATTGTGCATTTTTCACATTCATTGATGTACATAAAAGGATCTATAAAGACTAACTATCCATCAGTCATAAATTCATGAGCCTCAAAGTCTCTTAAGGATCATTCATCCTCTCCAGAAATTGTTCTCTCTCCTCATGGAGAAGAGAGGCAAGCTCCCTCAAGGGCAGAAGGACAAGTTTGTGTAGGGGATACTATCAGACGTGGCCCCAGCATCTAAACTAGTTTGTACTCCTCCTGTCCTTTTTTTTTTTAGAAGAATTTATTTATTATTTATTTATTTATTTATTTGAGAGAGAGTGATAGCGAGAGAAAGAGAGAGAGAGAGAGCACGAGCACAGAGGGAGAGGGAGAAGCAGACTCCATGCTGAACAAAGACCCTGACTCGGGGGCTCAAGTCTAGTACCCAAGGCAGACATTTAACTGACTGAGGCCCCCAGGTGCTCTGTATGGTAGCATAACCATAGAGCTACAGAAGTATAGCCACCTCTATACTTCTTCTGTCCTTCCTAAATTGCTTCTTAAAGATTTCAGGAGTATCATTCACCTTGCTTCATAATGACACATAGGAGACACGAATGGATACTGCATTCCCATGAATAATGAAGGAAATTATTCAATGCGCGGTCTTTTAGTCACCTCGTTATTAAGGGCTAGTATATCTGACAAGTCACAAGGAAATCAGAAGTCTTTGCTAAACCATTTGAAAAATGTACTCCTTAACTATCATTATCAATTCAGATATTCAGAAACCTGAATCCCACCCAGAAAATGTCATTTTTAATGCTTTTATGTCATCTCTTGTGTGAATCATTCGCATTAGGTCTGGCTGGAATCAGCAAAAAGAATTTCAGGGAAGTTAGAGCCAGTGACACTCGCTCTGTAAAGTTACTGGGCATCGAACAAGTTATATAATTTCAATGTAATTGTTTCATTTAGAACAATTCTGAGAACCAATCCCCACTGTTGATTTATATCTATTCATTTATTTATCTAGTACTTCATTCAACCAATTACACCATAAAAATAGGTGCTGAATACTGTTATGGACATGATGGTGTATAAGGCACATGGAGCTTATCAACATAGTCCTTAAACTTTCAGGAACTGGAGGTTCTGCACAGGTCAAGTGCACACATGAGAAAGAAAATGACTTACAGACATTTTCAAAGACAGAAAAAACATTAAGCTTAGAGGAAAATAGTGGAATCGCTCCACCGAGTACACACATAAATACAAACACTGGGTAATTGTATATCTTTTCTGTCCAATATGGTAGCTTCTAGCCATAGGTGGCTATTAAGCACATGAAATGTGATAACTCCTCATGGCGATATGTTGCCTACATATAATACTCACCAAAATTTGAAGATTTCAAATGAAAAGTAATGTAAAATAGCATTTATAAATTTACCTTGATTGCATCACCTGGGTGGCTCAGATGGTTAAGCATCTGCCTTCGGCTCAGGTCATGATCCCAGGGTCCTGGGATCAGGCTCCACATCGGGCTCTCTGCTCAGAGGGGAGGCTGCTTCTGCTACTGCTCTGCCTGCTTGCACTTTCTTGCACTCTCTGTCAAAGAAATAAATGAGTAAATAAATACATTTAAATAAGTAAATAAATTTACCTTGATTACTTGTGAGAACTGTAAGATTTAGTATACATTGGATTAAATAACAAATTGCTCAAATTAATTTCATCTACTTCTATTTACTTTTTTCATGTGTGTGGCTATCCAGAAACTTAAAATTACACACACATCTTCTTTTTACATTTTTATTGGCCGCTGGTGGTGGAGATGATCCGCGTGCAGGCACAGGACAGGCTGGAACACAGGCACCTATGTATTCTTACCACTTTCTCATACTGCAAGGGCTACAACTAACAGTCATTTCCCCCCAAATCCTTTACAGCTATGGATTTAGAGACAGTTTACTCCCATTAATTATAAGCATGCGCATTAGACTTGACCTAGGGGCTAAGGAGGAGAGATACAGGTCATTTTGCTGGTTCAGACCCTGAGAGAAATGGCTTTGAAAGAAGAGCTGCTTCGGTGGATTTCCAGTTCAACGGGGGAAATTTCCTGATTGTGGCAGAATAATCAACTCCCCTTGATGGGTCCTTGGTACTGCATAACTTCAGAAGTCAATCCTAGAATGCCCTTTCTGGCTTTGTCAACGATTATACAAGCTACTTAAGAATCTATACTAATTCTATTCCTTCTTAAATGAGCTAAAGTTGATTCCAGTGTCTGCATTTGAACACTTCTCAGTTCAGGGTTGGTGGAAGAGGTGTTAACCGATTTAGCATAAGTTAAAGCGTACATACGTACAAGTCGCTTGTTAATAACAATTTCTCTGTTATCTCCTATAGGTACAGATGTATAGTAGGAGAGCATTTAGCTGTTGAATGCATCATGAAATAAAGAAATATAATGTAACAAATGACTATAAGTTATATATTATAAATTTTAATATTATCTTTATCATCTAATGTTTAAGTAATGTTATAGTAAGGCCCAAGAGTTGTAAAAATCACACTATTTTCTATGCTGTGTATGCCAAGATTTTTTTTTTTCTTCATAAGTGGGTCATCAGCTGGGCTTTTAGTGTTATTCCTTATATCAGAAATGTGTCTTTTTTTCTGTTTCTATCCTAAGGACTACACGCATTGCTTTTGATATGACAGAACTAATTCAAACCTTTTAGAAATTGCAGCAGATAAGGACATGCCCCTGATTTGTCCACCTAAGGGCTTGGGAGCTTGGTTTACCATTAAGTTCATGGCTTGGCATTTTCCCAAGAAAATCAAGAAATCATCTGTGAATGCTCCAAAAAGTTCACATCACGGTCAGAGAAAGCTAAGTTTGGCCATGATCAAGCATCTGTAAGGTGGAAAAAAGGCCAAATGCACTGAGGATTGAGATGACCCTGATCTCCCCACTAGCCAAAGTCCACAGAAGGCACAACTGCCTTGGGACCCCAAGAGCTGGAGGTCAGAGGAAGCACCAGAGCATGCCACAGAGTTCTAAAAAAACAATTAAAGATTTTCTGGCTTAATTTTCCCAGATAATTAACTTTAACAGATGCCTTTGAATTTTCTATCCCTTACCGGTATGCAAATTTTTAGTTTTCTAAATCAGTGGTGATCATACTAATAACTACTGTGCCAACAGAAGAGATGCTTCTATAACCATTTGCAGTCTCAGTCTGGCCACTCATTTGCATAACACTTCCATTTTTAGCTATTACTCCAATTTTAGTGTCACTGCCCAACTCTCCACATGCACACCACCTATTATCACTGAAGCAGAAAGAGTGAGCTAAGAGATACAAAAAAAAAAAACAAAACAAAACACAATGTGTAGAATTTTTTTGCCTCCAAGTACTAAGACCTTATAAAGTAGAAGAGAAACAGAGAGAGACCCAGAAGACAATGCAGTATTAAGTGAGAGATTCTTGGAATGAGTGTGTGTGTGTGTGTGTGTGTGTGTGTGCGTGCGCGCGTGCGTGCGCGCGCATGCGCGCATTTGTGTTTTAAGATCCGAGGTAAAAGAGCAAGTGAGATAGAGAAGAATGATGCAAACCACAGAATAAAGAAGGCCTTGGTGAACAGCGTTTGACCACATCGGTTCATGTCCTCACCATGCTATTATAAGATTCCGCTTTAATTCAGAGAAATAGAACTTTATGAAATGGACTTTCAAAAAAAAAAAAAGCCATTTCTATCTTCAGATACCTAACTCAGCCCTCAGGCATGATTAATGCTCCAGTGGACCTGATCCAAAGTGAAATCATTACAGCCTATGCAGTTCATGCCTTCGAATGATTCAGTCCTACAGGAAATTGAAGAATAAAGAGAATTGTATAAGTACAATGATCAACCCAAAAGAGAAATTGGAAAGTTTAAAACTCATTTTTGGCTCCCAGGTGGAGGCCATCCATAGACCCCTGCCCTGAGTTTAATGAATCTGAGTCTTGTTAATGCAGAGCAATACTTCTCTCTGATCCCATGGATCTAGTCCCTGTGTGGATTCACTGATGCCATGGGAAAGCACTTCAGCATTACCAACAACCTGCAGAGGCATAATAGCTATGCCAGTAAAGTCCTCAAAGACCTCTTACCTTTCTGCCATTAATCACGCTGAAGAGCTGGAAAGTGTGAGGCACATCTTTTTTCAGGGTACATTTTGAGGATATAACATTTTTCCTTTGCTTTCTCTTGGCTCCTCAAACCACACTTTGTGTCCCTCTTTTGTGTATCCTGGAATTTCCTCCTCCAAGCTCCAAAAATTCAGTATGCCAGGAAAATCTCCAGATCTTTTTCAAGTGTCTACCCAGTTAGGATGATCCCATCCAATCCCTACATACTGAACGTTTCACCCCTTTACAAACCAAGACTCCATTCATCATTGCAGTGCCTTAAGACTGATATTAGAAAGAAAGCAATGTTCTGAAATCTCCTTAGAGTAGGGCTGATTCCTAAGGAAATTGGCTCTGTCACTGGAAGTTCTCAGAGCCTTGAACATTTTCTATTACAAATGCTATAAAAGGGATTCTTATCCTTGGTGGGAGGTTAGACCAGACCCCTAAGGTCCTTTCAATCTCTAAAATTGGAAGTTATGAGTAACCTGTGGACCACTCAACTCTCCCTGTGTAATACATGTTTTTAAAGAGAAGGTTGAGGTGATGAATATAGAGTTAGGCTCCAGGGGCCCATTCCTAGCTCGGAAATTGTTGGAGGCAAGACAGAACCTGTTTCCACTGCTATGTCCACACCTGACTTAACACAAGCCCCAGGAAGACAATAATATATCATCTTTTTTCTCAGTGAGGGTCAGATAAAGTCTATAAAGTTCAACAAAAAGTGACTGTGACCCTTACTTTTCTCTTCTCAATGCACTACCAAAGTCTCTGGGATTTTGACTCAATTACAATGTAATTTGGGGTCAGCAGAATAAGACTGTTGTTGGTTCTGAAATTGGAATAGAGTTGTTTTCTGAGATATTAGCAATTGTGGACAGTTAGGCCATTTTCGCTTTAACATCTCTTCCTCAATGACTTCACTTGTGGTTGAATTTGCTCTGTTGTGGGAGCAACAGTGGTGGCAGCTGTGGGCAAATCACAGCTGTTAAACATCCAACCGGATGAATCAGGGACAGAGGCTGGCATAATAAAGTCAGTGTTTAACACCTGTGGGCACAGCAGATGTTCTTAAGGTGTACTAGATGGAGGAAGGAGAGATATGGTAGGAAAGTTATTTAAAAAAATGAGTAGGCCTTCACATAATTAAGCCAATAAGATTGAGCCAAAAAGATATGTTTTTTTAGAAAACATATTAATTTGTTCTCCTTTTCCAGCCAAGGTACTTGAGACATCATATCCATTATTATCCAAGTCCATTTCTTTAAGAAATGAGAAATGACATATTTCACAATTTGACTCAAGATCACTCAACCCTGTATTATAGACAATTCCTTATGTTTTCTGAGCATAATTATTTCCTAGGGAGGCACAAAAAAAGAGCAGCTTTCAAAACAAGCTCAAGCCTGGATAGGATGTGCTCTGGGGTGGGTGTCACCAGTGTTCTCCAATGTGATTTGACATAAAAATAATCTCACATGGGTCTGGATTTCTATATCTATCATAATGATGCATTTAAGTTCATATGGTTTGGGATGTGACACTTGAGTCCAGAGACTAGAAGGCCCAACAGATATTGACCCCCATGTTCTGCCTTTATCTGCAAAATTCTCCATAGAACGATATAAGGATACAGAATATTTAAAGGAGTTTAAGGTGCTCCCAGAAAGTGATCAAGGAAGCCAGAGAAGGAGATGCAGTAGAACAATAGGTATGATGTTAATAAATTGAATAAAGGTGTGAAGACTTATAAATGTTTTATAGTGTTTGTCTGAAGACCACTAGTGGAGACCCCACCTGAGAAAAATCAACTGGTGTCAAAGGCATGAATAATATGTGTTTATCAACATCCCCGAATGATTAGTAAAAATGACTCTTTTGGGTGAGCTTAAGGAGAAACAAAGTCAACCTGCTTCTTTAGTGAACAGAACCCCATTTTAGGGCCCAGTAAGCTAGTCTATCTAGAATGTTGACTTCCTCTTTGGCTGATAGCTCTATGATAGTCTCCTCATGGTCTACATTGCTACTTATTTTTCCTTTGTCCCATGTCCAACATCATTTCTCATTTCTCCCATCTCAGCATGCTTTACTTACCTAACCATGTACCAAAGAATAGGGCCAGGGCAAATGTAGAAGTGCCACCTCTGGAAGGTAGGATAGGCAAGAGGTCATACATTTGTGCATGGACAAAGGAATGCTAAGGTTTAAATGACAAATATGTGTACCTTGTAGAGCTATTTCTTCCTATATGGATTGAAAAATCATAAAACATAGGGGAATTTTCAGAATCACAAAGAGCACATTAAGTTGCTTGAAGTTTGGATAAGATTCTCAAAAAGAATGGAGATATCCTGGAGGATTAACTGTGTGGAAAATGGCTCATTTCACACCTTCCAATGACCCCACTAAGTCCAAACTCCATCTCTGCAGTACACACCTTTCTGAGATCCAAGACATTATCTCTAACAGTTTAACAAGTGGTACTATAGTAAATATTAGGAGAAAAAAAATCACTTACTTGAAGAAAATAAGTGTAAGGACATTGCTCTGTTGTCATCTTTCCTCCAAAACAAAAGTTGGCATGAGGCAATTTTTTTTTTTTAAGATTTAAAGACATTTAAGATTAAATTTGGAATCACTTTCAGAAAACACAGACTCTATTTCAAAGATACCATACTGCCTCTAATTCTATTAAATGTGACCTTGTAAACATCTGCAAACTTCTGCAAAATTACTATACCTAAAATCCCCCCAATCCAGTGTGCTTCTTCAGAGATTAAAAACACTCGAAGTACTATAGCTCTATAGCAAAACACATCAGAGTGGAAGAGCATCACCCAAAGCTACTCTGGTCATGGTTGGATTGTCACCCCAAATTAGTATGCATGAGGGTCTCTCTGACAAATGGAGTTATTATCCACAGATGCTGTAAACATAAATCAGGAGGATATCATCAATAATGTTGTATTCTCTTTGTCCTCATCGTGTTTACAGATCTCGCTTTGAACAGCACATAAATACTTAGAGCATATTGTGGGAAACATGCCACTCATCTTATTAGCTTTCTCTGGCTCCAAGCTCTGATGCTGATCATCCCCTGACAGTGTTTGCCAACAACAAAAGGAGCCTATTGATCACATCGCTTCTCCCTTTGGCAGACTTTCTGCCCACGATTACCTTGCATCACTCGCCTTAAGTCAAATGTCACAGAACAACTTACGAGGGATGTATCTATCTGGTAGAGCAAAATGGATTACTATGAGTTTAATTGGAGGAAAAACCTTTGGTAGTATGAATTGTTTACAATTTAAAATTTTATTCCTTGGCACTAATGAACAGTCAAAATCAAAGCTTACTTTGTGAGATGCAAATCCATAAAATTGTACTCATTTTCAATTTATTTTCTGAACAGTTTGCAGAGTCCCAAATATCTTGGAAGCTGACCCATCAATCATTCTGAGTCACTCTATATATGAACGGTTTTCTCTGTTGGCATTTTCTTTCTATAACAGAGTCTCTCTATTGAAATTTCCTGGTAATTTTTCATCTGTAACATAGTCTTCATTTGGCTTTTTACTTTGATTCCAGATAGATACTATGAAAGGATACATGATTTTTGTTTGTTTGTTTAAATTGAAAAGGAAACACTACAGATTGAGAATGTAGGGATATAACTAGGATATGCATACTCAGTGTGGAAAAAAAAAAAAGAAAGATTATTGTGGGATTATTGGCCAGAGGAAAAATAATAGTTATACTGGAATGCCATAGAGAACAGGTGCTCACGTGTAAAGACAGTCATTTCTGGTCATAATTGGTCTTCTTGACATTTTGTAGTCTCCACCCTGTTACCTATAATTTGTAAGGTGTCTGTTAGACTCTCCAGAGAGATTAGATGTCTGTCTCTTATCAAATCAGGAGCAATTTTACCACACTGAAGCATATCATGTGGTTTGGCTGTTAGAGTGCATCTTTAGGCCCATGTCCACTATCAGGTACTGTGAAGGAAGGAGGAACTCACCCCTCCAAATGCAATTACCTGTTTCTGTCCTCAGGTAAATCTTGAAACTTCGACTTGCTCTATGTTTTCTACCTTTGTTGACTTAACTCTACGAAGCATAGTGTTCAATTACCTGCTATTTGAATTCCCTGCCTGACTTCTCTGCCTTTCCTTCCAGTCCCTGACCTGTCAGATTCACAGCCTTTTCTCAATCATAGGTGCAGGACTTAGGGAATTATATATGCTTAGTCAACTGTTGGTGTCCACTACCACCTACCCACCTCCATCGTGTCTCTGAAAACAAAAAATGGGTTTCAGAGTAAGAAAGCAAGAGAATTCTTCATGCAAGCATGTTTCGTTTTTTTAAGATTTATTTATTTATTTGAGAGAACCAGAGAGAGAAAGAACAGAGGGAGAGTGAGAGGGAGAAGCACACATCCCCCTGAGCAGAGAGCCTGATGTGATGCCAGAATCTATCCCAGAACCCTGAGATCATGACCTGATCTGAAAGCAGACACTTAACTGACTGAGCCACCCAGGCACCCCCAGGGTTTTGGTTGAGAAGAGGAATTGAAGAATCTATATTCCTATGTGCCATGTTTCACTAAAAAGCCTAAGTCACCTCAAAGTCATAAGTATGACTGAAATAGAAACCATTAAAAGAAATTTCTGCAGAAACCACTAATCACAGGCTAAAGGAAACATTTCATATAAAAGAGGATCCCTTGAACTGTCCTGCAAGCTGCTGAAACTCCATGCTTTATACATTAAAAAAAAAAAGTTCATTGGTACCAGTCAAAAAGACATATTTTCTATGTCTTTCTATCATTCACTAAGTTGCAATGATATATTTGACTATTTCCTTCATTTTTTCACCCTCATTGCTCATATTTTGTGTGTGTGTGTGTGGCTTTAAACAACTTCCCACTCATTTCCCATGGAACTGTGTTCTTTGGCTTCTTGTCTTCGAAGACGTCCATTCTAAACCCCCCACATGTCAGTCAGTTTGAACATCAGTCATTTTTCCACCGGTTTGTACCTGACATGTCTGGACTAGACTCCTGAACCACTACATTTGTATTGGCATTGCCTGTCGAGATCTAGGTCTGTATGATTCATTGATTGAATCATTCATTAATTTATTCATTCATTCAGAAAATAATTAAAAGATAAGCATGAGCTGGACTGTATACCTGGAATCTTTAAGTCAGCAATAAAAAATAACCAAGGCTAGCATAATCCCTAGAATTATCATGGATTTTTTTTATCTTTTTCTTTTGTAAACATTAATGAGCTAAGCAACCAGGGTTTTAGACCCTGAGGGTAGACTAGGAACAAGATTCTGGCTCCAGACGTGAAGATAACGTATGCTATACTGGCCCCTGCAAAACTCAGCTTCTTGGTCTATCTCCTTTCCTTTCCTGAGGTTATTTGCTGAATAATTGAAATAATTGCAGAGATACATATTGAAAGACTTTGTAAATTCAGGGTATTATTGTCACTATAATTAGGCCATGCGTGGTATATGGAAATCTTGATTAGAGTACTGCTTTTTCAAAAGCTAATTAGCTTTCATGACAATATGTTTCCTGGATGTGTTTTCAGAGAACTGTTTTATATTTTCTTTTCACTCCTGTCCCCAGAGCAAATGAACTGAAGTGTCCTCCAAGGAAGACTCAGAACCTGAAGGGTAAAAGGTTCTGAGTGAGACTGATGAGGAGACATTTCCCCATGGTGGCTTAGGATAAGCATCTGAGGAGAGGCAAACAGATGACCAGGTTATGGGAAGCTCTTCTGTCTCCTGGGAGTATGTCAGAGGCTGACAACTGCCAAACTAACAGTTTCATCTGTAGAGTGATTTTTTTTTTTCAATTTTCCCTGACAAACCTTTCTCATTCTGCTCAAATGCCTTAAATTCTCCCTGACCTGCTAATACTCTGTGCCCACATAACACGTATTTGACTTATCTTTTTATTTGTTTAACATGCCTATACTATACTCTCTCCTGTACTAGATCAGAATCTCATCTTCCAATCTCATTGAAAGAAAAGACAGGAACACATCTCACTTGTCTTTAAGTCACCAGTCCTTAAACAGTCTTGATCTCAGACTTCCATGAGTCTGTTGACCTTCTCCTAAGTGAAATGTATATGTACATGAATTTTTCATAAAATTACAGGGAATGTATGAACTCCTCCCATTCATCAAAACACACATACCTGCTCCACAAGAATCCTTGCATTATTTCTGTGCCCTTCCCCAAAATGGTCTTGAGATTCTGGCATGAGCTGACCAATCAAAGACAACCATGGTCCCACATCTGAATTTTGGCCAGGTAGAACAAAATCCGGTCATTTTTGAATCCTTTGGAAAAATGATCATCACTGCCTTCAAGGTGTATATATTTACTTCTGAAGTTCACAAGGGAAGAACACATGAGCTGCTCCAGCAGTCAGGGCCACCATGCAAACCTCACAGACATACATACAAAAATTCTAGGAGGGAAAAAATTTTGGACTCTTGCCACAGGTGAAATGATTTCTACAGGCAATTCTCCTTGGTGGTTTGAATTAATGTTTTGCTATTGCCACCAACAATACACTTGTTATAGACATCTTCACCATAAATGTGGAATAGTTCTCAATTGATATGAAAGGTGGGGAATGATATCAAAATCATTCAAGATGCTCTTACTAAAGTACACAAATCCCACTCCCCTCCCCACTGGAAACCCACATTCAAGCAACGTGATTGCTGTATTGAAAGAAGTAACTTCTGGAAGCTAAGGAATCCTGTGCCATTTCTGCAGATGAATGGGCATTTATAACTAAAGTAATGTCGCAAACTTATAAAAAAATGTATTAAGAACTTAATATATATGGATATATTATATATTATTCTAAGTTCTTTATTTGTATTGTCATGCTTAGTACTTATAATAATCCAATGACATAGACATAACTATTTCTGTAGATTGCAAAAAAAGGAAACGGAATTATAAAGTTCACAAGTGGCAAACCCAGAGCTTCTGGCTCCAGAATGTGCTTGGAATCCCCCTACTACTTGCTTCCCTGGATAATGATGACATCCCCAACCCTACCCTCAATCACGTGAGAACTACTATGATAGAACCTTAGCAGGGAAGGCAGCATAGCATCCATCTGTCCTGAAGAAGCAGCCTCATCTTCTGAATCCCCCAATTGTGTTTCACCCTCCCTCCCTGCTCTGCCACTTCCTCTAACTTTGCCCATGATTAGAAAACACAGATACTCATTAAAGTCCATCTCTCCATCCTATTGGCACAAATTAAAACTAGCAGTGGCCCATGCAGTGAACTCAGTGGGATCCCAGCTAATCATTTTTATAAATTGAAAAATAGACTTTTTCTTCATAAGCACCATCTGTACCTTCAGGACATTCTTATTAACACTTTCTCTCCTGAGCCATGCTTTCCACTGAAAATAACTAGAAGCTAAGGTCCTAGAGCTTCTCATTTTTCTAGCCTCTGGGATTTTTCTAAAGGGCTCCAGGCAGTCCGCAGCTTATCTGGTTATTGTAGCAAAGTGATGAAGTCCTTAAGACTTCTGCTACTGTTTCCATACTGTAGATGGGACTACAGACATTCAGAAACTTGAAAGTGATATGCCCATTCACTGAGCAAAAGTTTTAGGGGGCTTACTATATAATGGGTATTGTTCTAAGTTCTTCAGAAATAGCAGTGAGCAAAACAGTGAAGATACCCTAATCTCCCAGAGAATATATTCTAAATAAAAAAAAAAAAGGCAAACAATATGTCATACTTAATGTACGCCAAGCATTGTTCTGAGATTAAGCACAATATGTACATGTGTGTTCACGCAATAGCTTTACCAGGTGCTTACTGCTATTATCTCTGTTTGGCGGTGGAAGAAACTGTGCAAAAAAGTTAAGCACCTTTTCTAGGTCATATGGCTACTAAGAAGCAAATCTAGCCTTTAAGCCTCGGAGTCCGGTACCAGAGTTTATGTTTGAACTACTATTTCATCTCTTTGTCACACAGCTAGCTGGTGGAGAGATATGCAAGACACATCATGTGGCATTGGGTCTAGCCTTCCAGCATAGAACTAACTTTCTGGGGTGAAGACTTATCAAACTTTATTAACTGCCTCTAAAGGGGTTTTCTAAGCTTTCCATTCTCCTGTTTGGGTTGTGGCCAAGTGTACTGGGCTTCTGCATGCATTCAGGCTTGGCTCATGGCCAGGCTCCCCCACTCAGCAGGGGTGTGGCCTGGACAAGCCCAAACCTTTCAAGCTATCCATCAAAAATGAAGTACTTATATCATAACTTTAGCAATTATATATTATATACAGATATATATATAAAAACATAGTGTCTAGTAGAGAATAAGCACCAAAAATATTTTCATTATTATCACATTAAGTTGATGGGTCTTTAACCTTCTCTTAGGACTTCTTATCTGCCTCTCCTTTTGTTTGAGAGCAGCTGGAACCACAAGGAAACAGAGTCAATCTCAGAACGTCATAAGGATTCAGACCCTAGACAGTGCAGCAGGGAATTCCAACAGTGGTCTTGAGGGAACACAAGGATCACCTGCAGGTCTGAAATCCCTACCGAGCATCATTGTCATTGCTGAGAATTTCGACTGGTCCCTCAACAACTTTTATCATGTTCTCAAACCATGAGCAAAACCAGTGGGTTAGAATTTGATTAAATTACTTGATAGAACAAAACTGTTTCTGAGAGACTGTGTTAAGGGCATAATGCTGAAAATGATGATGATGAAGATGATGGTGATAGCTACGATTTTTGGAGCATTGACTGCATACCAGGCACACAATAGGTGCTCCACATTCACTATGTTATTAAATGTCAATATATTCCTGCAATATAATCATAGTTTTACAGATGAGGAAAATGAAATTTAAGAGGGACAAATCCTACGTCCAAGATCATGCAGTAAAAAGTAGCAAAAGTAGGGGTAAGGCCCAAGGTGTCAAACTACATACCCTCTTTGGGTTTTACTTCTTTGGTTGGGACCTGGTTCCTCATCCTCAAGAGCTCCTCACAGAGAGGGACATGGGGATATTCCCCTGCCTCCCAAAGCCAGTGCAGTGATCACTGGTGCCCAGAGTGCATTCAGGAGCTATCCACTCCAAAAATGTTGGTCCTCTGCCTGCTGCCTGGACTGCTAGGGAATTTACCTCTCCAGAGGCAATCCTTAGTCAGTGATGGATGGGAATCCACAGATGTGCACCTCAGTCCCCGAGCCCCTTGGTAAGATAATACTGAAATGCATTCTATAGGACTCTTCAGAGGATCTCCTGAGAGATGAAGCCCCTGGTAGTAGGCAACTTGTTCATTAATGCACCTTTTACTGGAGTCTTACCCTTCCTTGTCACCTTTGCCCCTCCCTCATCTATGTTTCCTAAGGTCATCTCCTAAATAAACTGCCCATACCCAAGTCATTGCCTCAGCATCTGCTTTTGAGGGAACACCCCCTAAGACAGGGGGTGAGAGAGCATTCTAATTAGAGAAAGCACAATTTCTTCTGGAAAAATTAGTAGCAGAGTCCTTGCAACTAGCACATATTAACTTCTTCTTCTTCCTTTTTTTTTTTTTAAACTTATGTCCTTATTACATATTGACTCTGGCTGATTAAACAGCCAAGTGTCAATCTAGTTGCTGGTAGCACCGAGCTTAGTGCTGTCATCAGGCAGTGAAAGAAATGTCAGACCCAGGGCCTGTCCGGGGGAGGTTTATAGTCTGCAGGGAGAAGAGGGTGACTCTCATGCCACAATTAGAGAATAAAATAAGATAGTGTATAATCAGGTGTGAGTCTGAGAGACAGCTGCTTTGCGTGCTTTAAGACTCTGGAGGCAGTGGGGAAGGTAGAAGTACTAAATAATGCAGATCTCTCCAGCTGTGCCGTGGGGGGGGGTTTCCAGTGCTCCGTAGTTTACAAGATGCAAATTGCCTTTGCTCTTTGGTTTCCGTCAACTCTAGTCGCAGCAAGTTAAGCTCAGCATATGGAAGAATGGGACACCAGGAGAAGATTAACGAAGCACAGCAAGTAAGAGCCTCAACTACACTGGAACCCTCCTTCCACATGAGGGGGCTGGAGTCCTGAAACAGGGAGGAGGGATTTCCCACAAGGCAGCCTAAGGGGCAGGACCACTCACCCCACACCACACACTACAAGAGGAGCTGTGTGCATAGCCAAAACTAGGTAAATCCTATATTTTGCTTATCCCGGATTTCCCAGTCGAGTTATACAGGATGTGAATTTGGTCTTTGACAAGTTTCTGCAAATGAGACTTATACTGAAAGCACAGCAATGAACAATGGGGAAATTTACATTTGATTTCAAATTTACATTCGATTTAAGTTACATAGGCCATGAATTGGTTGTGATTCTGGCTCTACGGACAAAAGGATTGGGCAGGGCCAGCTAGCTAAGCCTGAGTCTGATATGTGAAGTTTTTAGGTTAGCTTTGATCCAGAGCTCATCAAGTTATCCCTAGTAAGATTCAGATACCAAGTGAAGTTCTTCCTATTATTCCTCTCTAACTTGCATGACAAATTCATCAAATAATACTCCATTCATTGCTCAAGTGAGGAAACTAGTGCCCAGAGTAGTTATATGGCTCAGAAGAGCTAGCCAAGATTTCAGGGGTTGTGAATCCAACGCCTTTGTTCCTAACCACATTTCTATTCATATTCAGCCATTTAATAATACTGGGCATTTGTGTACATGTAGGTTTGTGCAGTGTAGGTAGGCAGGCTCATGTAAAATGCATTCTCCATGCACACATATGCATATGCTTATCACAACTAATACCTTTGATTGATAAAAAATTAGCTTTCCAACAGGCAGACCAGCACACCTGCTTTTCAAATGTCTTGTCTAATGCATGAGACATAATTGTCCCGTTTCATGTCTGAGAAGGGAATGAATGGGAGGTTTAGACTTACGCTATCCTTCCATTTCTAAGGCCTTTTCATTCTTACTAACCAAAATGCCATGCTCTTACTCAAAGCAACATTACCCATGAGCAAATGTGTTTGGGGTTCTCTTGCTGTGTGTATGTGGGTTTGTTTGTCTGTTTTGGCAACTGCAACATCTCCATGCAGCTACTGAATAAGTAAAAGGGGATAATATTTCATAAAATTAATGAAGCTTTATTTGTGGATTCACTAAGTGTTCTTTCCTGCTATAGACATCCTCTCCTATAAGAATGTTCATTTATTTTGGATTGCCATTTTTTAAAGCAATTTCACATGGATTTTTCTACAATAGTGACACAAAGTTGGCAGGGCATTATAATGCCCATGTGTGGCTTAGAAAATCTAAAGTCAGAAGGTGTACCATTCTACTGAATACCATTCAGGCAGAAATGGATGTGTGCTTGTGTGTTGTGTGTATGAATTTTAGTCTTAGTTAGATACACAATTACTGAGCACTCACAATGTACCAGAAGATGTATAGAGATGTGTGAGTTATGGACTCTGCACTGAAATTAAGGAGAAATACATATAGAACAGTCATTTTTTTTTCAGTCACAGGTATTATAATAGAGATGTAAATAAAGTATGATAAGACCATGTGCAGGGGGAGAATAAACTGTCCAGAGGTGAGAAATCAGATAAATCTCAGAGCTATTTTAGTTAGCCTTGGAAGAAGAAAAAAGGAAAATGGACAGGTAGAGAAAGTAGGAAGAAAGGGTTCTATGCAAAGTATACCACCAGAGGACAGTGAGGACGTTAGGAAGGCTGCAGGGTGGACATGTCCCAAAGGACATGGTGATGAGAGGTGGAAAGCTAAAGTGGCAGCCAGGGCACCTAGCACCCCTTAGAAGCATGTCAAAGAGTGTGGGCTTTATTGAATAGGAATTGGAGAGGTTTTACAATTTCCCAGTGAAGTGGAAAGAATGATTGCTATGGGAGAAGTAGGGAAGGAATTGGAACAAGCTGGTGGGGCCATCAGGTGACTGAGATAGCATTGTCTCCTGTAGGAATCATTCCCTGACACCCTGAGGAGAGGGTAGTTGCCTTTCCTCTATGATCAACAGCACCTTCCCACATGCCTATAACAGCACTCTGTATTCTGGGTTTTACTTTGCCTGTGTCTGCATCTGTTTCTGTTTGTCTCCCCTCTTCCTCTACTGCACACAAATCAGGCTCTGCACAACTGGAAACAGGACCTGCCATTTTGTATATAGTTAATCTTTAGATCCTAAGCGCTGGGCATATTGATGGCTCACAGTAGGTACTCAGATAAAGGCCTATTGGATTTCACTGAATGGAATCCATAGGAAAGGAGACAAGGACAGATGGAAATATTGATGGCTTTTAGGTAGAATGAAAGTAGTTAAGAAATTTCGTGTCTGATGATCATTATTTTCTCAGTGTGATAGGAAGAAAAGCCATCTATTGTGAGGGAGAAGAACATAAATTATGCTGATTTCCTAAGGAAATTAGTAAAGGTTTTGCTCTGGAGGATGCAAGGAAAAAAAAAAAAAATCTAAAGTGGAAATGTGTATGCACTGGGGGAAACATTTAAAACTGTACTGTGTGTCCAGATGGGAACTGAAAGCATTGTTGTAGAACAGAGCATATAAGTTTGGTTACACAATTTGTTTCCAGAGAGGAAAGATAGTTTTATGACCTCAAGTTGGATCTATCACCTGGTTCTTTGATTTAAGTGGTCAAAATTGCTGAAGATGCTGGAGAAAGAGTAAAATATCACGGATGGGCAGGGTAGAAAAGCAAGGGACTATGCCACTGAGAAATTTTACGGGATTAACTCTGGAAAACAAAGAAGGTAAAAGCCAAGTTCAGTGGACAAAGTAGAAAGATAGACTTGTCAGACTACTGAGAACATAAATACAGGATAGCCAAAGAGAACTCTGTTTTAATTTCAACTCCACTACCATATGTTAGCTGTGACCTGACTTGAATTTACTAACCACTCAGAAACTGAATTTCCAAACTAGAACATATGTATCATCCCGTGGTTTGGAAACTGAGAAGTTTCCTGTGCTTCTAGGCCAGAGCTGAGAACCCCAATGTCCCACAAACTAAATTCAGAGAAGCACCAAAGGGCGGATCATCCATCTCCGGCAAGAAGTGCCATTCCTAGAACTGACAGATACCAATGACCCCACAATTCAGTAATGCTGTAAGGAAGGCTATCCCAGTATTAATGGAGAGAGAAGCAAGAGGAGTGCTAACAATACTGACTCCGTCTCTGGCCCGCCATCTTGTTCATGTTTGCTCAGAAATCTCTATTGGCACTATGTGTTCTGGGCCCCTTGGAGATTAATATATATAACCTTAGAAATGCCTGCAAGGGCCAGGATATAATGAGGTTTGTTTTGGCCTCCCATGAATCTGCTAAAGATAACAAAGTCTTTCTTCTTCTTGATGCACAGGTGGTAGGTACCATAAGATCTAATCATAGGTTAGCTGTCCATCAGGTGCATGCAAACCCTCTGGGGTGTGTGAGAACCCTCTGATCGCCGTACAGTGTTCTTCTGCGTGTCTCCTTGTTTTATAAATCTGTGGACTAAGGTCCAGATTTTGTGGAGAATAACTCTGCAGCTGCCCTGGATTATCCTTTGCCTGATCTACCCTCAGGAAGTTACCCGGCATAAATCTCTGTGTAGATTGTGCGCAGTAGCTGGATCATTTTCCACTCGCAAAGTGCCTTCTCGGTTTGTGAGAAACTTTACTATCTCTCCCCCACCTTCTAACAAGAGACCACCATCCCCTCCTATAGGTACCCTCAGCCTGCCCATCACACTATCTCTCCACACTGCTCTACCCAGCTCCAGGTCCTGAAAGAGTGACTTCTGTGAACTGGAACACCAAGACCTCTACTCTAGCCCTCTGCCAGCTTCTGGCTGGTTTCAGCTACTGTGAGACACCAACAGGAAAATGAAGGATAAAGAAGAGATATTTTGCAGAGTATTTTTCCCCCTGGCTGACTTTCTGTCAGAGAGCAAGTTGCCCATGGCAATGTTGCTAAGACCAGAGCTCCTGCCAGGCAAAACCTCTCATAGTTACAACTCTCTTTCTTCACATCCCTGCTGGGTTAGGAGAATCTAATGAACAACATTTAATATTTATTTCTTGATCAGTTGGCTATCTTGCATATTCTTAAAAGGCATCATTTTGAATGTCATTTCTCACCGCTCGAGGCACAAAAGCCATAGAAGATTTCATACAAGTTTAATGGACGTACTCCATCAGTTGTTTCAATATGTGGGGTGTGTGTGTGTGTGTGTGTGTGTGTGTGTGTGTGTGTGTATACGCACGTGTCGTTGTATTGTATTTTGTTAAATTAAATCATGGATTTTTGCCCAGACTTTTTCTTCTCTTAAGATGGAAATGTAGCTAAAAACAAAAGTCAAACCACTGAACTTGAACATCTGTTTCCTTGAATTCTGGTTAATTGAAGTTGACAAAAATACGCATGCTGAGAGAGCAAAATAAAACATTTCCCATGGAAGTTCTGCCAAACAGAAAAGCAGCCTTGCAGGACCTGGAGAATATCAAGCATTGAGTTTTTTCTTGACTCTGAGCACATTTTAGAGAAGAAGAAAAATCCCCATGCTTCTGAGCCACCCCTGATGCAATTAGGAGGGCCTTTCGCCTGATCAGCCCTGCAACCGCAGCCAGCTCTGCCTGATGTCACCTTTGTTCGAAGTGCAGCTAGGCAAAGTGGGCCCAGCGAGTCCTTTGCAGCTAATCTCACAGCAGCTGTAATTCGTGGTGCTGGAAAACACACAGAAAGCCTCAACATAAAATCTGTCACCTCCGTATGTCCTTTTCCTATTCAAATTCACTCAGGTTAGTTTCTCACCGCTCTCTACTTGCTCAGGATGACAATGGCAGGGAGGACATCAATTAGCTATTAATAGTATTTTTTAAACCTTCATCATGAGTATCAAATATTCTACAGCTCTACACAGAGGGCCAGATTCTTCCCTGAAAACACGCAGTGGCTAAGCTGGATTTTGCTCAACTTTTGTTTTCACAGAAGCACTCAATCATTATGGTTATTTTTATTATAACCATCTTCTAACAAGACTATTTTTCCAATTATATATCAATTTATGTGGAAGAGATTGGCTTAGATGATGTCTAAGCATTCAACACAATCCTATTCCAACCACATACAAATCATATGAAAAAATGGTAAGTTCATCTCTAAAACAACGGTCTGTATCACTGCAAATAACAAACTGGAAGGTTTCAGAGCTTCCTAAGGGATGACAAGTAAAACTGGATCTATGTAAAAGCAAGCCAAGAAGGGAATGCAGCCAAAACACACAGATGAAGACTCCTGCAGAAGCAGGGCCAGTTCTGGGGAACTCTGAAGCCCAGACATGCAAGAATCAAGGAGCAGGGGGATGAGTTGGGCCTTACACAGGGGATGGTTGGGAGAACTCCACAGAACACCTAAATGGTTGTTTCTGGAGTGAGACCAGCAGAGGGATAGAGAGGGATTTTCATCTTCACCAGAGCAAGAATGATGCTGTAGGAGACGGGCACTTCCCTGGTAGCTCCTAATCCCCAGAGAGATGTTGGCACACCGAGTAGCTGGGTGTCCAGTCACCACCTCTGGCAAGTCTTTCCTCCCCATGGAATTACTGAAGGCAGACCAGGTTGAGCAAAGTTATCGCCCATTCAATCATAAAAGCAAAGGTGAGGAAACAACACATATTGCCATATACATGTACTATCCAACTTCACTAGCAGTTGTAATACCCAAAGAAATAAAGAGATCTTTCCCATCTTATGAGAGTAATTACTGTATTAAAAAATATATATTTTAAGGGGCATCTGTATTGCTCAGTCAGTTAAGCATCTGACTTTTGATCTCAGCTCAGGTCTTGAGCTTAGGGTCATGAGTTCAAGCCCTTCACTGGGCTCCACACTGGGCATGAAGCCTACTTAGCAAAAAAACAAAACAAAACAAAACAAAAAAACCAAACTATGCATTCTTGAGCATCCAACTTGATATACCTTTATACCAAAACATGTCAAATCCCATTAAAATGAAAATAATTACTTCAGTAGTTCATATTAAGTATTATTTTGTAATACAACAATGTATTTCTTTGAAACAAGTTTTGCTTTATAATTTGGCTGATTATTTATTCTCATAAACTCTTGTAGATATTACTAGAAAATGTACATATTATGCTCGCAAACAGCATTTGGACCATGACTAAGGAAGTCAATCTTTAATTTAAAGGTTGGATCAATATTAAAAGGATAGAATGAGTCAATGGACATAATATAAATGAGATAACATTTTCAAAAACGTTTTTTATTGTAACAGTTATCTGGCATGAAATTATCACTGCTACAGATTGTGAAACTTTGAGTACTCAAAGTTTTCAAGCACATAATACACACACAACCATAAAAGTGGGACTTGATCAGAGTCATGGCATCCAGGCTGGGAAGCAGGATATACACAGATAAGAAGACAATTAGTGACAGGGAAGATACAGTGAAGGCATTCTCCAAGATTCTCCAGTTCTGCATAAAAGGTAAAACAGATGGGAAGTCTGGCAATTAAATTAAGAGCCAGAGAGAGAGAGAAGAGCTCCAGAAAGTCCAGCTAGAGAGAACAGGGTGTAAAATGGAAAAACATCAACAAATAACTGGACAAGATACAAATCTTTTTTTTTTTTTTTTTTTTTTTTTAAAGATTTTACTTATTTATTTGACAGAGAGAGACACATCCAGAGAGGGAACACAAGCAGTGGGAGTGGGAGAGGGAGAAGCAGGCTTCCTGCTGAGCAGAGAGCCCAATCCCAGGACCCTGGGATCAGGACCTGACCTAAAGGCAGATGCTTAAAGATTAAGCCACCCAGGCGCTTCAAGATACAAATCTTTTCATTCAAAGGCCAAACACAAATTCTGAATAGATCATATGTAGATAAACCAATGACTGAAAATAATGACTTTGAGAACGAGAGGCCAAGCAAAGGATGAGGGGGAAAAAGATGATGCGATAGAGTGAAAATAAGATTAAATGAGTAAAAAAGACTGTAAACTAGACAGTGAGACATACAAATTGATCCACCCAAAAGGCGATGGTATTTTAAAATATTTTCACCTGACTACATTGCTTTGAAATATTTAAAACAAATCTCATAAAAAATACAAGAAAAAATTGAAAAATCCATAACTGTTGTAGGAGAACTTAATGGCATCTCTCTGGATTGATAAAACAAATAGATAAATAAAAGTAAATAAGGGTATCAAGGATTAAATAAAACAATAGGCTTGCAAGGAAAAGGTCCTACCATGTGAAACAAACCACCATACCCCTGCAAATGAAAGAAAATAAACATTCTTTCAAAAGCACATGAAACCTATACCCATATAGGATAACTGTAATAAAGAGCTCAATAAATTACAACCATATTCTCTAACTGCAAAGCAGCAAAAAAAAGCAGAAATTAAACGTGAATTAGACTGTCTAGAGAATCTGTTAGCTTGGAAACTTTTATACTGTTGTTTAAATAACTATTGGGTTGAAAAGCAATCTAAGCAGCAATCTGGCTTGTAAGGGTGAGCTTGAAAAGTGTATCTGCAAAGCCCTTTATATAAGAAGGAAGAAAAATCTTTGTCCATATATATATATTTGTTTAATGTTTAAAATCTTTGTCCATATATATATATACACATATATGTATATGTGTGTGTGTGTGTATAAGTAAGTGACATTTCACCCACTTTATGGAATATGAGGCAGATTTTGTTCTATTTTGTTTATATTAATTTTTGTTTAATAATAAAATGTACCTATATATTCCAATATGGAAATAAATCCAAGACATATTACTAAGTGAAAAATATGCAAGTTATATAATAATACATACAATATAAGCTCACTAACTTTAAAAAATATACATTTGTATATGTGTATAGAAACAGATATATAGATAAGAAAAAAACTTAGGGTGAGGATATGAAAAACACATATAAAGGCTTAGAAAAAACCTAGGACAATGTATAGTGAATTATTAAAACCTATACTTCTAGGCATGGGTGCCTTTAGGGAAGTTTGGGGACCACTTTCATCTCTTGATTATGAATATTTAAGTACTGCCTAGATCTTAACAGTGAAAATAAATTCACATATTTTTCTGAATAAAAACAACAAAATTATTATTCGACTTAGAATTTTCTATTTAGAAAACACAAAATATTTTTTTAAAAAGGCAGAAAAAAAAATCACTCAAAATTCTACAAAATTCACCCATATCAACCAGAGTGTGCATTATACAAATTCTTGTATTTGGAAATATCTGGGCCACATTCTGTGTTCTACTCTGTGTATATTCTCCTTCATCTTCCGGGGATAATGTCAGAGTCCCAAATACTGACAACTGATACTCAGAGTAAGGATGATAATAACCCACAGAAGCACTAGGCAGAAAAGAAATACCCAATTTTTTCATTACACTCCACTGAATAAAGCACAGAAGTAGATTAAGTCATTTTAAAGAGCTTTTTCTATGAAAGTTGATATGTACAGATTATAATATTAGTATCTTTCTAGTCTCAAAAAGAAAAAACCTTTAAAATGCAATTCTTTTCACTTCTGCAGCAAACTTCTGTTTTATACTTAACAAATGGCTCAAACAATTCAGTGCTGATTCTCATTCATTCAGTCATGAACACTCTTTCAGATTCTGCATCCAATTCAGATTCCCTGGCTTTCCTTTGAAAACACATCCTTAGTTGATTCTTTCCCACTACCTCTACCACACCCCCCACCAGCCTCAGATGTCTCTGGAAGATTTCAGCCATAGTCTTTCCACTCCCATTTATCCCACCACAGTCCTCTTCACAAAAGACCCACTGTTATCTTTTAAAATATAATGCTTAAAATATAAATCATGTAATTTACTTCCTGGTCAAAAAGATGTGTGCTTGGTGATGTGGAGATCAAAGGTAAAAGGAATGTTTAAAAATAATAATAGTAATAGTAATAATAACAATAAAATTTCCTTAAAATTTATAGCCCACTGACAAGTACTTGAGACAAGCAGAGTGACCTTTCTCCAGGAACTCAACGATTTCATTGTGAGTGCTTTGCTAAAACAAAAGGTAACCTTAGCCTGACAGTAGCCTGACCTCCAGGATCTTGTAAGTCTTCTTTAAAATGTAAAAATCCCTTTGTGTGAAGGTAGGTGGGGGATGGAGTAACTGGGTTGATGAGGGAACAGAAGGCCCGCTGAGGACAAAGCAGAAGCTGACACCCTGCAACCTTCCCCCACACTACTGGGTGGGATCTATGTGACATTCTTTAGGAATCTCCCAACTATCTTAATACCTTGCTAAGAAGGGAAAAATGACCTTGTCTTCAGCATATCAAAGTTCTGTTGAAACCTCCCTTTTTCCTTACTTCCCCACCCCTGCCTGTATAACCGGCCACCCCTCACAACCCCAGGGCAGCAGCTCTCTCTGTCCTTGGGTCCTGCCCCTTGTCCCCATGCTTTAATAAACCACCATTTTGCACCAAAGATGTCTCAAGAATTCTTTCTTGGTCATCAGCTCCGGACTTCACCACACTGAACCTCACGTATGTTCTAAAACTTCACTGGGGTGATGGGCATTAAGGAAGGCACTTGATGTAATGAGCAGTCAGTGTTATATGCAACTGATGAACCACTAAACTCTACCCATGAAACTAATAATACACTGTATGTTAATAAACTGAATTTAAATTAAAAGAAAAATCCCTCTGGATGGCTGCCTGGGTGGCTCAGTAGGTTAAGCATCTGCCTGTGGCTCAGGTCATGATCCTAGAGTCCTGGGATTGAGCCCTGCATGGGGCTCCCTGCTCAATGGGGAGCCTGCTTCTCCCCCTTTCTCTCCCCCAGCTCATGCTCTTTCATGCTCTCTCTAATAAATAAAATACTAAAAAATACATTTAAAAATTCCTTCGGAAACTTCCTTTATCTCTCCCACCTAAGATATATGTTAGCAATCATCTGCCAAGCATATGGTCCACTGATATACATCTAAAGAGACTAATGGTTTACTAGACAGTAGTAAATGACCTTATCCTAACAACAGCTAGTCCTGGGAACCTTGCTTCCAATTTCCTATCACTAACACTATCACTAACCCCCTCCCAATTTAAAAGTATATAATCAGTCACCCATCACAACCCCAGTATAGCTCTTTCTGTCCCCCATGCTTAAATAAAACCACCTTTTCTGTACCGGAGACATCTCAAGAGTTCTCTCTTGACCATTCACTCCTGAATCCCAATACTTCACATCACTCAGAAAAATAAAAATAAAAATCCAAGTCCATACTCCTTACCATGACCTGCATGATGGAGTCCCTGCCTTGCTCCCCCTTGCTTACACCCAGGAAGATCAATTCCATTTCTAAATAGGGTCATTGGCTCATTCTGTTGCAAATGTCATCTTTTGGGAGACTTACCCTGGCTGTCCAGTCTAAAATGGCATCCACGCTAGTGCATGCCCTTACCCTGCTTAGTTATCCTTGGAGTCTATCATACCTAATACTGAGTTATGTAAGCATGTGCTGTTTGTCAATCTCCCTGATTAAAAGGTAGGTTCCATCACACCAGGGATTTTGTCTTGTTCACTTCAGCAGCTCTTGTGTCAAAAAGACTGACAGGCACATACAACATAATCCTGACACTCAATGAAAATATGTAGATGGAAGAGAGAGGCAGAGAGAGCGAGTTTTAGAGAATTGCCTAGGAAGTCACCTGCTGAGCCTGGACTCTGGTGATGGTGCTAAGACAGAAAGAAGCATTCAAACTTGAGAGATATCTCAGGGGTAAAATCATCAGAGCAGGTGACAGACTATACAGGGAGTGGGAAGTGTGAGGAAGGGAAGGTATCAAGAACTGGTTGAAAAAAGTAGATATTGTGCCATTCGTTGAAATGGAGAACACTGACAGGTGCCCAGAACGGGGATGAGGGAGACACAGAGAGAATCAAGGTTTCTGATGTGTTCAGTTTGGCACATGCTGCTTGAGGGGTGACTTTGGCAACCAATTTCCGGTCCAGAGAGAAGGGCATGCTCATTTCAAGCTTTGGTTTCTGGGATCAGCTCGTCAAACGTCCTGCTAGCAAGCATAGTGTTGGAATCTGAATGTGGGCCTCACTTTTCATCAGTCAGCTGTGTTGCTATCAGATTTTATCTCAAGTTGAACAATTTGGAGTCTTTCACTGAAAATGGATGAAAGGTAAGTTAGGCGTGACCTGGCTGCTGCCATAATAGCCAGAAGTCATATTTTGTTGACCCAATTGGAGAACCTTTTTCTTTAATAGAAGTGTTTAAAGTTTCATATTTATTTTCAGAACCCTGCCTATGTTTATTCCTGTCAACTTATTTTATATTTTCTAGGTGGCTTTGTTCTAGTCTGGTTTTTCTACTCTTCTCTTTCCTCTGGCTCTATCTTTCACTATGTTGACTAATTTTAGTTACTTTTTAAAACCTTTTATGGAGATTTGGGTGCAAACTTACAATTTTCCTAGTGACTAGTTCCAGATTTAGAAAACTGAGTTGAACCCATATGTATATAGTTCCTCAAATCAGAAATAAAACAATAATGTGAGGCTCCGTCTGGGGAGGATTAGGAATTTAGTGTGTGACATTTTATTTCTCCACTCAGAAGGCTGCATCCTCATGACCCAATCACTCAAGCAGCAAATACAGAAGTCATCCCTGGACTCTCCCTTCCTCTCTCTTCTCCATCAGACTTTTCAACAAATTACCTAATTCTACCTAGTTTCCCTCCTAAATATCCCTGGAATTTAGTAATTTCCCTGGAATTTAATAATTTCCCTTGTATCTACTTCTCACTCTTCTAGGTCCTCACTTTTTCTCACCTGGACAAACAGCCTCTCAACTAGTCACCCTACCCCCAATGCATGTTCTTGAGGAGCAGCGAGTGTTTGATGTAGCATGACATCTTTGACCCTGCATAAAACCCTTCAGTGATGTCTTATCACCTTGGGTTAGAGTTTCTACCCTGAAAACACGGCATGTAACATCCTCTGAACTCTCACTTGCCTACTTTCCTGGCCCTGAACTTCTCCAGCCCATACTCTGGATTTCTTTGATGCAGAAATGAGAAACTGTGTATATTCTCCCACATAAATGTTACATGTTTCTATTTTATTTGTCCCTACTGTCCTGAAAACTTGAATAAATATCCTTTCCATTTCCTTGGGTCTATTGCTTAGACATAATGAATGTTTTATATTTTAAGTTCTCTTAGAAGTCTGCTCCAACAGACGAACCACAGATACTACCAACCAACCATTTGCCTTGCTTTGATGCTACAATGATCTGCATCATTATTTTATCACTAAATTAGCCATATTTTAAGCAACCATCTTTTTTTCTGTTGTTGTTTTTTTCCAATAGACATTTATCCCTTTGAGGCAAAGGAACTATATTTTGCTATCTCTTTTATAGTACTAAATAACACAGCCACAAAACACTAGGTGCTCAAAACATATTACTGAATATAATTCCTGTTTGCTTCAAAACATGGCAAGAACTTTTTACCTGAAAAATTCAAATTTTGTTGTTGTTGCTATTGCTATTGTTACATCTTAGGAAAATATTCTATTTCTGTTTTTTTTTGTTGTTGTTGTTTTGTTTTTTTTAATTTCAGTTTCATTTGTTCCGGTTCCCTCTCTAGAAAACCCCACTATTCTTCAGTTAGCTCTCCTCTGCTCTCTGCATATTCATTCCTGTGACCTTTACATTCCAATTTTTATTATTCAACACTGATTTAATTTTGTGCAGTGGAAGTTCTGTCATTTATTGTCTCCTGTCAGGATTTTAATTCAGCTTTTTTTTTTTTTTTAATTATATCTCTATAGCACACAATGCTTAAGAACACTTGCTTTGGAGGTAGTCTAGTTTGTTGCCAGAAAGATCAGGTGTACGTGACCGCTTGCAAATAACTTATTCTCAGCTTCAGTTATCTGTAAAACGAAACTTACAGCAGTATCTATCTCACACACTTGTACTGGTTAAAGATAACAGCATATAGAAAGCACATGGGAGCTGGGCACATTAAAATGTACAGAAAGGGACATTCATTCCCTGCTGCTGATGTTTCCTTCCCACTAGAAGAGCATCCAACAGAGGAATATTCCCACCTCCCTCTTCCCCTTCTTGCCTTCTCCCTTCAACTTACCTAACAGTTTGGTAAGGAAGAAATTATCAGCCTTTCTTTCTTATTTTTGGAATCTCCCTGTCTATTTGAAGAGAACAGCATGTGTTCTTGATTGCTACCAGTTAAACTTCAAGATTTTAATAATTGTAAGCAGTTTCTTTACTGTTTTTGAAACTTTTTTTTTTTTTTCCTTTTAAATCAGTGGCTCAAACTCAGATGGGTAAGAAGAATGTTATTTCTTGGACCACCTTAAATTCCCAGTATCTGGTTCATTAACCTGGGAATCTTGAGAGGGAAAAAAAAAAAATTAGAAAAAATTCTGGGAGATCAGAGTCACACCAGGAATTTGAGGAGTATGGCACCAAAGGGTGTGGCTGCCAGCCTGGAAGGCACTATACTGGACAATGCCCACACGGGATTTTCCCTTTGTTTGCTATGAAGACTTTATATTTAATGCTTCTAAGAGGAAACTGTGAATGTTTCCCTCTAAGAGAATTTAATATTTTAAGAGTAAACTTAGAGTTCCAAGATTGGAGGAAACCACTTATTGTTTCATGGGAACATAACCCTACTTTCTATTTCATGTTCAAATATTTGTTGTTTTTATTGTGTTGTTTACAGTTCTTGCTAACATTTGAATAAAAATAACTAAAGATTAAACCTCTTATAGCATGCATTGCTTTCTTATTCTTCAGTCTTAGCTTATAGGAGAGAGAATTTTTCTGAGCTTGAGCTAATCATGGATGCTTTACATCTTTCTGACTTGCTGGGACAAGCTTAACCCATGGAGAATGTCAGATGTTCGACAAAAAAGCCTCTGTCAACTTGGTTTTCGTGTAGCTCATCAATTAAAAAAGTTTTTAATAAAAAAGTTTTTAATAAAAAAGTTTTTAAAAATAATCTTTTTTGTTGTTTTTGTTTTTTAAGCAGTATGATGTGGTTTTAAGACTTTCTTCCTCTTTTGATTAATGCAAATCACATAACATAAAATTTACTTTGTTAAGTGTATGAGTTAATGCTTTTTAGCATATTCACAAAGTTGTACAGCCAATACCACTATCTAAGTCCAGTACAATTCCAACAGCCCCAGAATAAGCCTCATACCCATCCACAGCCACTCTCTATTACCTTCCACCCCTAGCCCTGACAACAACTTTCTATCCCTATGCAGTTGCCTGTTTTGGACATTTATCATAAATGGAATCATACACTAGTGGCCTTTTGTGTTTGGCTTCTTTCAGTTAACATAATGTTTTTTAAAGCTCATCCATGTGGCATCGTAAATAGGCATTTCATTCCTTTTTATGGCTGAATGATATTGAAGTGTGTAGATATACCACATTTTTTCTCTCCATTCATCAACTGATTGGCAAGCTGCCTGCTTGAAGAGACCACCTATTTTTGATTGTTCCCTGCCATGCAGTAATCTTTGGGTTTACAGGTCTTCCTGGATGCTGCACTGTTGGCTAGGAAAGTCTTTCTAATTCTGAGACCCAGTGTTGGAAAGAGCATGTCCTTGCCTCCAAATGAAAGCTACAGTCTCTGTTATGTTTATTTGCAAGAATAGTGATAGTTTGGTTTCCCATCTGTATTAATATATGTATTTTTTTAAAGATTTTATTTATTTATTTGACAGATCACAAATAGGCAGAGAGGCAGGCAGAGAGAGAGGAGGAAGCCGGCTCCCCGCTGAGCAGAGAGCCCGATGCGGGGCTCGATCCCAGGACCCTGGGATCCCAGGACACTGGGGATCCGTGAGCGGAAGGCAGAGGCTTTAACCTACTGAGCCACCCAGGCGCCCCAATATATATATATTTTTTAATTTAACAATTGGTTCAAACCTGAGTAGAGTAGAAGGGTGTAATTTATCGGGTCGTCCTGAGCTCCTGATAGTAATCAATTTAAGCAGCGAGCATGAATCCCAGTGTCCTGTTGCTGTTGTTGCCATTGCTGAAGCTGTTACCCTCATCCTCTCAGCCGAGCCCTTGCATTTCAGTCTGTTCAGTTCTTACAAAGTCACACTTGGGTTTCAGAAAGTTCTCATCTGTTTCCCAGATATTAGTTTCAAGAATAACAGTTTAGGGGCACCTGGGTAGCTTAGAGGGTTAAGCCTCTGCCTTTGGCTGAGGTCGTGATCTTAGGGTCCGGGGATCAGGCCCTGCCTCAGGCTCTCTGCTCAGCAGGGAGCCTGCTTCCCCCCACCCCTCTGCCTGCCTCTCTGCCTGCTTATGATCTCTCTCTTTCTCTGTCAAATAATAAATAAAATCTTTTTTTAAAAAAAAGAATAAAAGTTTACAGAATGTTCTCTTCTCTTTTTATAGTAATCCATATCAATGGTACCATTTTCTTCTGCATTCTCATGTCATTTTCAGTTAGATATTTTAGAGGGAAAGACAGAGGGATAGAGATGTAGATATCTGTATCTGTACAGTCTCACCACCCATCTCCAGAACTCTTTTCCTCTTGTAAAACTGAAACTCTGTCCCCATTAAACAATAACCTTCAAAACCCCCACCTCCCTCGCCCCTGGCAACCACCATTCTACTTTCTATGTACTTTTTGTTGTTGTTGTTGTTGTTATTGCTAATTTCCTCTTCTTCTCTACACCCCAGCTTCTTTCGGGTAATCACCATTCTACTATGTTACAATGAGTTTGGTTTTTTGGGTTTTGTTTTTTGCATTTTTTTAGGTTCCACATGTAAGTGAGATCATACAGTATTTGTTGCTCTGTGTTTGGCTTCAGTTAGGATTACGTTCTCCAGGTTCATCCATGTTGTTACAAATGGCGGGATTTCCTTCTTTTTTAAAGCTGATATCTTTTTATTTTCCCACATTTTTTAGCCATCCATCTATTGATGGACACAGATTGTTTCCATATGAGGCTATTTTGAATAATACTGCAATGAACATGGGAGTACAGGCATCTCTTTGAGATACTGATTTTATTCCCTTTGGATATATGCCCACAAGTGGGACTGCTGGATTATATGGTAATTCTCTTTTCACTTTGTTGAGGGACCTCTATACTGTTTTCCATAATGGCTGCACCATTACCTTCCAACCAACAATGTACAAAGGGTTCTCTTTTCTCCATTTCCTTGTCAACACCTGTTATCTTTTGACTCCTTGATAATAGCCATTCTAAGGGCTATAAGGTGATATCTCATTGTGATTTTGATTTGTACTTCCCTGATGATTAATGATATTGATTATCTTTTCATATACTGCTGGCCATTTCTATGTCTTCTTTGGAAAAATGTCTATTTCAGTACTTTGTTTTTTAATTGTTTTTTTTTTGTTATTAACTTTAAGAGTTCTACATATATTAAGATACATGGTTTACAAATATTTCCTCCCACATTACCTTTTCATTTTATTGTGTCTTTTGCTCTGCAGAAACTTTTCATTTTGATAGAGTCCCACTTCTTTATTTTTGCTTCTGTTGCTTTTGCTTTCAGTGTCAAATCAAAAAAAAAAAAAAAAAAATCACTGCTAAGCTAAACGTCTAGGAAATTTTCCCCTGTGTTTTCTTCTAGGAGTTTATGTTTCAGGTATTGGGTTTAAGTTTTTAATCAATTTTGAGCCAAATTTGAGTCAATGAGTATGCTACCAGATAGAGGTCCCATTTCACTATTTTGCATATTTTTTAAATTTTTAATAATCTGAAGAAAATATGACAACATGTTAAAATATTTAAATATTTAATATTTAATTTTGGCAAGTGCCTATAAGGATGTTGTCATATATTGCTCTCTGAATCTTCTTTATGTAGAAAAAGACATTACTTTCTTGACCTTGTATAAATTTAAGACAATTCCCAAAGTATCAACATCTTTTCATACAATGAAAATAGGATGATCAAATTAAGAACAGAAAGGAGGATGGTACAGAGACAATGGAGAAAGATAGCTAGGAAATTAAGTAGAAAGGAGACAGAATATAGTGCATTGCCCTTGATTCTTTGTGAAGAGATGGATCCAAGAAATTGGAGGAAGTGGAGTCTCACTATAGTGACTGGAATTGATGAGAAAAAGCTAACAGATAGAGGAAGACATATAGATTTGGCTTATTTATAATGCTAAGATTCCCATCCAACAGTTTCTATTTTCTTTATCAACCTGAAGCATAGGTTGACTACTAAGACTGAGAAGAGTAACAGAATGTGCAGCTTGAGGTGTTTGGAGATTTTATGTGGGAAATGGGAGTGAGGGTTCAATGGGTAGATATAGCAAGATCATTGTACAGTATTTTTTTTAATTTAAATACAATTAGCCAAGATATAGTACATCATTAGTGTCAGGTGTAGAGTTCAGTAATTCATCAGTTGCATATAATACTCAGTTCTCATCTCATCACATGCTCTCCTTAATGCCCATCCCCCAGTTACTCCATCCCCTACTCACCTACACTCCAGAAACCCTCGGTTTCTTTCCCATAGCTGAGAGTCTCTCATGGTTTGTCTCCTTCTCTGATTTCTTCCCCTTCTAATTTCCCTCCCTTCCCCATGATCCTCTGTGCTGTTTCTTATATCCCTCCTATGAGTGAAATCATTTAATTGTCTTTTTCTGTTTGACTTATTTCACTCAGCGTAATACCCTTCAGTTTTGTTCACATTGATGTAAATGGTAAAATCACTAGGGGAAAATAGTATGCATATTGGAAAGATTAGGTTTTACAGTATTAACAGGGATGACTGCCCATTGCTAGTGGTTCCAACTGACCAAGTCTGCAATGTGTCAAGCTGTTATTAGCAGTTCAGGTATAGCTATAGAACCAGACAGTTCCATAGTTAGTTAGATTCAACACAGTGAGATTTTATCAAGTGTATATGATAAAGATAATCACAACTTAATTTGGCATATTGTCAAAAGAGTAGTTAAGTAAAATAGAGACTCTAGTCTGGAAAGAGATGAAAATAAGAAGATAAGGGGGATCTAGAAAAACAAGAGTAAAATAGGAAACAAATATATATAATATATTTTATATATATATATATATATATATATATATATATATATATGTATTAAAAAAATTCTCACAGTCCTTCTACCTGAGAATAAGCACTATTAACATTTTGGTGTACTTACTCTGAGCCTTTAAAAATTATACAGACATAGCAGTGCTTGAGTGGCTCTGACAGTTAAGTGCTTGACTCGATTTCAGCTGAGTTCATTATCTAATGCATGGAATTGAGCCCCATATTGAGCTCCATGCTCAGCGGGGAATCTGCTTTAGGTTCTCTCTCTCCTCTCCCCCTTCTTCTCTCTCCAAAATAAAAAGATAAATCTTAAAAAAGTATACAGGTATAAATAGACATAGATGTGTATATGTGTATATATATATTTATACACACACATATAGTGTATATAACATGTTTATATATTGTATATACAATATATAGATACAAATATAGATACACACATATATACCATATACATGTTCATTTTATAAGTAAAAAAAAATGGTATTATACTATGGTTAAGGTTTTATGTCTCTTTAAATGTATGTGACTATCTTTCCAAGTCAATAATATTCATCTAGCATTGATTTAATGGATAAACAATATTTCTTTTTTGAAAAAATAATTTATTTAACTTATTTTCAATTGTAGAGCACTGATATTGTTAGAAATTATTTGCTATCATAAATACTATTGTAATAATCAACTCTGAGATTAATCTTTCATATATCTTAATTAGTTTCTCAGATAAGTGTCTGAATACAGAATTGTATCAAAGGGTTAGTACATTTTAGCTACAAATTGCACTTTAGGAAGTTTTGACTAACACGTTCTCACACAGTGTACAATATGAGAAAGTCTATTTCTTTGTACCCCTATCTATACCTATTTTTTTCTATCTATACCTATATATTTGAAAAATGATCTTTAAAACTTCCCTAGGACTCGGCATGAGAGAAGGTTTTATGATACCAGCAAGTACAGGAGATGGTATCCAGAAGTGATACCTTCTTATAACTCTTCAGTGACTTTAAGGGCAGATACCACACAGATACAATGAACCCTAAACTCACACTTAATTCAGTTCCATAAGTTACAGTCTATTAAATATTCTGAGGCAGGACACAGAAAAGAACAATCAGTTCAAATTCTCTCCCTTGGTTCAATTCTTTATTTTTTGAGAATGATGAAATATTTTTTCTGCTATCTAAGTCAATCATTTTGTAGTTATTCTCCTTCCTGCCTTTCAACATCCAGTGAACTTTCCTGAGTACACAAGCAATTCATATCACAAAAATCTATTGGGCTGACCATGTAACAAACATATTGCAAGCCTGGGGAAATAAAGAGATACTCAATTATATAAAAATTGAGAGATTTCTCTTTCAGATATTCATATAGCATTTATTACTGTACCATTCTATGAGCCTTAAAACACAGAAGCTCTGGTAGGTAGATTATATTTCTCAGGAAACAAACTCTGAGATGGAAATTTGTGCACAAATGGAAGGGCTCTTAGGAACAATAAATCTAACCAAATGAAGAAAGCAGAACTGGACACAGAAAAATGTAGAATTAGGATGCATTGCAACATAAGCTCTAGCCAGTTGAATGGCAAGCCCTTCAGTTCCAATGGCCCTCAGAGATATCTCTCATTTAGACAAGCGGGTTGGGCCTTTGTAACCCATACCCCATCAACCAGTCTTTGGATGGGTATTGTCCCAGGGAAAAGGGAGTAACCTTGGGTAAGGCCACTATCTCAGGCCAAAGGAAGTTCTTCAATACCGATCTGTGAGCCACCAGAAAGCAATACTCTTGAGGAATGAGTCATAAAGATACAGAATCTGAGAGGCATGATACAACGTTCACTACACAGCCCAAGCTAACCTGTATTACTGAGCTGGGTTCAACTTGTACTCACATCAAGAACTTGCCTATATATGAGCCTCACATATCCAGTAATTTTTAAACTCCTAGAGCTCAAAGAGGGGATATGAAATGTTTTCGGTTTACCCATAGATCCTGCATAATGGTTTTTAAGTATTACGCTCAATAACACTTGCTCTTTAAGTTTACAAAAATCCTACCTCTTACTTTTACAAAATACTGCCTGTCCCTGTCCCTGTCCCTGTATTTGCTTTCTCCTTTATAAGCACCATCTTAGCTGGATAGTCATTCATAATTTGTTGCCTGACTTGTTGCTTAATTTTTTACAAGCAGTTCTTACATTTTACCTCTTCAGTAAACTCTCTTACATTTAGCAGGAAGATGGGGGCTTGCATTCTTATGGTTAATTAGGAAGGATGGTGAAATTTGAACACGATATCTTAGAGTGGAGTCATGTATTAGTTATTCATTCTCTTTTGTATAATTTGCATATTTATGGACCTGGATTTATACATCTGATGGTGGGGGCTATGTTTGCCTAATCTTTGCTTAGCACCCAAGTCCAAGAATGTGGACTTGTGGATGAATAGTTTATATGATACTTCAGATTACGTCTCAAAGTAGAACTTGAGAGATACCAGGTGAAGTTGCAACAGCAGGCATTTGCGGCAATAGCCATACAAGCATTCTGGCCCAGAGCATTCTGCTCTCAGGGACCTGCCTCACTGCTTTTCCTAAAGTTCTTTTCTCAGTGGAATTCTAGTTCCTCTTTAGCAATGAAATCTCAGCTTCTGCTTCTTGGTTCATATTTACTCTCCAAAGATCAGAAGATGAAATAAGAAAATAGGAATCTATCAACAGGAAAGAGGAATCTTAGAAGACAAGTATATGCACTGCCATTCAGGGAGGTGCACAAGTCAGTACATGCAGAATCTGATACATATCTTGAATTGAATCTATGTGCAGAAATTTCACATTGTACCCATTTCTTCTGCTCTGACTGCTTATACTTCTGGAGACACAGCATATGAATTTTCTATCCTCTGTTTCATCAAAGAATATGATTAAGTTCATTTTCTTTCTTTGCTTCTGCCTTTATCTTTCTCTTACTGGATCTCTTTCCTGTCTTTACCTCAGATATCATCTTGTGATACCTGTTATAAGCCAGATATCATGACAACTGCTTTACATTCAACATCTCTTTGTATCTAATCCTCATAACACCTGTTCTTATTTGTGATTATCCCTATTGTACAGTAATTGAAACAGAGATTTTTCATATCTTGCCAAAGGTTACACTGCTAATAAGTGAAAAAACTAATGGTATGGAATAATCCCTACTTTTCCAAAATGCTCCATGCTATCTACCCACAAATATCTGGAAGAAAATTCCTGATTGTTGGGCTCAAAAATAAATAAATAAAACCTATACCCAGCCTACTTGATGTTCTAGACACCTCCTCCAAATCTCTAGCATCTGCCTTCTCTACCAGAGCAGAAGCCAGCTAGGAGCATCACCTAAGGTTGGCAAGCGAGGAAAGGGAAGCTCAGTTAAGCACGAAGCACTGTAACAATGCAGGACTCAAATTACACCTTACACACATGCTCCATTATAGGTAGCTGTCCCAGACAATACTGACTTTTACAAAGTATCACAAGGTTGTGATCATTAATAAACAAAGCTCCATGAAATGGGATGACTAATCAATAAACATAAGCATGAGATGGAATGAAATATATGTTAAGAAATACATACTGTATTAATTTAGCATAGACAGTAACATATTCTGTAGACCTTCTTGCACAATGTAGTGACACACCATTGCGTTATTAATGCTTTGGAAAAATTTATTTATTCTATTCCATTAGTGTATTTTAACAAACATTGCTTTGGGACAGTATGCCTGCCAATTTATGTTTATGAGACTGTCAACATAATTTACATGCAGACAAAAATATGATACAATATTGCCAATGCAGAATTGGCTTGTCAAATGATATTGTCACGAAAAAATGAAACAGTACCCCAGCTGAGGAAGTGAGGATATTCATCACCGTTGGCTGCACAGAATTTGAGGTGACACGCTGAAATACATTTAATGCCTTTTTTTCATGCATCAGATGAATAAGAAGTGAATGAATGAGGTACTTCTGACTGCCATATGCCGTGCAAAAGCAAATAGATTTCTTGTTTTTCAAGGGAAAAAAAAAAGAGTAAAAAGAATACATGGGTTTTCTGAAATTTTTGAAGAATTACATTTATTATTCATCTGGAAAACTGAGGACGCTACAAAAATCATGAACAGTGTAGGTGTTCAGCCACAGTGATGTACTGATTGAGATTGTAATGGAAGGAGATCCTGTCAATTTAAAGTTCCTGACTCACCCAGGATGAAGAGCTGGGCAGTGTGGAACTATAGTAACATGCCCCAGGAAGTGAGGATAAAGAGTACAAGAGGTTTTAATAAGACTACTTCCTCTAGAAGTGAAGAATTAGAATTGTGGGCTTGCTTTTCTGCACTTGAAAAACTCCAGCCCCAAAAGCCATCATTTCTGGGTCCTGGTAGGTTCCAGGCCTGGTTCTATCTGAAGACAGCTGAGCTTCAGTGGCATGTATGTAAATGCTTCAGTAAGTGAATCTGACTCCAGTAAGTGATTCTGTGGTTCTAACATTCAGACTTTGTATTTTCAAGAGGAGAAGAAAAAAGTCCTGGTCAGGAACTAATGAAAACAGCTCATGTTCACAATCTACAGGCTCTTGGTCTTCAGCACATTGAGGACACTGAGTTCTCCCCTGAAACTTTCTGTTAACCAAAAGGAAACATGGAAATCACAAAAGGAGATTAGGGTGGGTTTTGTGTAGCAGTAGTTAAAACGCACATTCCAGTCTGAGGCCCTATAATGTTTTCTGATCTGGTCCTTGGTGTCCTCATGTAGGGAACAAGAATAGTCTTTACCTGATAGCTTTATTGTGAGAATTAAATGTGAGACTATTGAACCACACGAACACACCAAAAAATTTATCATATGATTTGCCAGCCACAATCCCAGACATGTAATAAATGTTTATGAGAAGTTGGTTGACCCAAATATACTAAAAGTTGAAGACACTCTTCAAACAGAAAGGTAGGTAAACCTTTCTGTAGTATACTGCTATTTTTACTGCTAGAAGTACTGCTACTGCTATCATTACTGTTCCTCTCTTAGTCATTGTTCTCCATCAATGATATCCGAAATGAAATCTCTGAAATGTAATATGCCAAATATATTACTACCACAATAAAGTATATGATGAAATATAAGATAGTCTATCTTAAAATGTATTTAAATTGTTGTAACATGTATATGGAACTTTGGCTATTTATTTTTATGTGCTATGAAAACATCAGTTGTATCAGAAAATGTTTTCCCTGAAATTGACCTTTAATCCAAGACCCTGAAAACTCTGTTTAAGCTAATGTCTCCCGTTAGATCGCACAGAACCTGCCTTTTTCCATTTTACACCCTCACTGGCAGCACTGTCAAACCAGCAGCTGTTTCCTGCAATTCAAACGAGAATGTCAGCGGATGTCCTTATTAATGGCTGGGCAGAAGAAATGATGACAAGAGGGTATAGGTGGCCAACACACCAAGAGGGGTGAAGGGACAGATATGATTCTCAAAGCTCCTAAACCCAGATACATGTACAACTCACTGGTAAAGAGGGAGAGAAAGGGGGTAGGATATGAAGAAGAAAAGTAGTACAAAAAAAGAGACACTGAGGCAGAAAGTAGGTAAAGGGAGGAGCAATACGTAATGAGAAGAGAAGGCTGTAGGAAAATCAGCTGATGCATCATGAGGAGTAGCTCACACCTGCTGTGTCTGAGAAAAGAAACTATTTGCATTAAGGGTACATTTCTCTGGGCAGAAAAATTTCTTCCTGACCCCAGCTAGTGATTAGATGGTGTCCTGGAGAAGGAGGATGAAATAGCTTTTGTCATTTTGATGTCCTCATTAGAAATTACCATCGCTATCTTAAAGAAATTATATTAAAGAAATCTACCTTAATAACAACTTATAGCCAAAAGAAGATAAGACAGTTTATGGGGAAAGAGACAGAATGTAGAACAAACAAACAAATCTCTTCCTTCTAAGTCCCTGCCAACATAAAAGATTAAAATATATTTTATCCTTATTTAATCGCATGGAGTGATATACATATTGGTCAAAACCACTAATGAATTTGACAAATTATTGAATCTGGAATTTTTTAGCTGAAGTCCAAAAAGATTCTGATGATATACTGCAAATATATTTGCACCTGAATCAGAATATTTATAGGCTCTGAAAATGTTGTTAGAATGTGAAATCATATATAAATTGGATTGGGATAATTTTAGAGTCAGAGACTAATGAAAGAGCCAAATTAACTAACTAAAATAATCTGAACTTTTTAAAGCCAAGCAAATATGTCAAGACTGAAAAATGCCTCTGAGTGAAAGGACTTTTATACAGCCCTCACTATATCTGTCAACATTCTCAGATTATGGTTTCCTAGATCATCCAGAGCTCTGGCCTTTGGCTCTACCACAGAAAGTGGCATCATAGATGAGACAAACATTTGATCATGAACGCACCCAGCACTCCACAGATGACAGGAATAAATACCATCTCTTCCAAAGGGTGGTACTGTACTACTGGTAGGTATCTCACTGAGAGTTTTATTTAGGACACAGACCAAAACTGGTTTATGTATGTAGGTATCTTGTACATCAAACTGCTATAAAATTCTTTAAAAGTAAATTTATATAAGTAAAAAAGTGAAAATATTAAATTTATAAGATGCATGTGAATATTCAAAAATGTGTCAAAACTGTGACATTGGTCCTCAAATAATTAGTTTGCAAAACACTAGCTTAGAAGAAGGCATAGGTGGCTGTTGGCCAAATCCCCAGATGGTGCAAAGCTAAGAGGGATGGAAGCAAAGTCTGATGAGAGAACCTCAATGGGGGGAATACTGAGCTGAAACTAACAGAAATAAATTAAAATATCAGAAAAGTATATTTTTATATTTTTAGGTGAAAAACATCAGAACAAGTATAGGATGTGTAGGACCTCACCTCACTGCTATTTATATGGGAATAGCTTGTTTCATTAATAATATAAAAGTTTTGTGCTTGTGCTTGGCCTCACAGTATATAAATTGCATTCACATATCTTTTCCTCTTTCAGCTATAGATAAGGACAGCTGCAAATGAGTCAAGAACTTCCTAAAAGTCTAATTTAATTTGGGATGTAAATAGAAGAATACAGTAGAAGTAGAGGGCAGTGTTAATCATACTCCAGAAAGGGAGAAGAAAAGAAAAATCAAGTCCTATCACTTTAGTCATGTTTTCCATGTTGTAGTTAAGATGAAATGCAATGTCTTAATCTTCCACCCTTTTACACCATAATTTTGTGCTTTCCTAAACTCCTATTCCCCTTTGTCAATAATCTGGGAATTTATTAACTTTATTCTCAATGTCATTAATATGCAAATATCCAGGTTTTATTTTTAATTTACGTTCAGTTTTGAAACTGGAGCTAGAGAATATTTACTTTGACTTTTCAAATGGACTTTACTCTACCTCTTTATCTCATAACAGCTACATTCTTGACCTTTTGATTCTTTTCTTTTTCCTTCTTTATCTCTCTATCAGAAGACTGTAATTTCAGGAGCTTGAGTGTGTGTGCATGTGTGTTGAGTATACTTGTCTGGTAGAGGATCTGATCGTTTGCAAAGTTGAAAATGTTTCTCCATTTTTTTACCTTAAAAAAAAAAAAAAAAAACCCAAGCTGAATAAAATATTCTTAAATCACAAAAAAATTCTTCAAAATTCTACAGATTTTTTCATCTATTATCTTCTTATAGTTGGTGTTGTAGAGCAAAAATTGAAGCTACCCTGAAACTGGTTTCTCTTTAAAACACCCTTATTTCTAGTTTTGCTTTTTCCCCCTTACTAAATGCTTATGAGATATAACATCTATTTATATTTATTGCAATTCAGATTTTTGTTATTATCTGTGTGGCTATTTTCCTTATCTCATCATGCCTGCAAAATGGTGAGATACTTCCTTCCACATAAAGGTCTTTTTTCAGGCAAAAGGAATAAATGTCTGTTTGATTTTTCCTCCTGCTATATTTTTGGATATTAACTAGTCTTCTCTTCTGTTGTTTATTCTCTACCATATATATATATATATATATATATATATATATATATATATATATATTATATATGTGTATATATATATATGCTTTTATTTTTCTTACATTTATTTATCCTATTGTTCCACATTTTGAGAGGTCTTTTCAAATTTTTATCTACACTACAGATTAATTTTTTACAGAATCATACATATTTCTTATGACCTCATCACCCCTTTGTGCTCTTAATCCTCTTGCATTCTTCCTCATATCATCTCTCTTTTTTAATTTGCCTTGCTGCTTCTCCAACAAAATCATCTTATTCTTTCCCTCTTTATCATTTGTGCTCCTGTTTTATAACGTAAAATCTTTTTTTACTCTAAGGAGAATGCCAAACTTTGCCCTTAAATTTTCTCCTTGACAATTAGAACACATTATTTCTAGAAATCTTCCTCTAGTCTCCCAACATTTGTTAGTATTTCTTCAAGGGCCACATGACCACATGAAGAATCTCCCTCCCCTCCACTCCTCTTCTCATCCTTGAACCAGGCAAGACTAATTCAATCATTATTTGTCAATAGACAGTGTGAGCTATCTGTTTCCTTTCACCAAAGTTTATTCTCTATCAAGGAATCACCATCTTTACAGTGGTGTTTTAAAAAAACAAACAAATAAACAAACGAAACTAAGGAACAACTTTGATACTTTCTTCTTTCACAGTTGCTATATTCTAGCACATTAACAAGTGCTATGGGTTTGACCTCGTAAACAGATCATTAATATGTTCACTTCTTCACTTCTGGGCTGCCATATTTCTAGCTCAAGGCACCATGATCTCTAGTTTGAACAATATAGAAGGTCTCCTAACTGGTTTTCCCACATCTACTTCCTCTTTGCCCAGAGTGACCTTTTAAATGCAAATGAACTTGTGACTTCTTGGGTGAAAATTCTTCAGCAACTTCCCATTGCTCTTAGGATGAAAAATCAATAACTTCACATCACCTACAAGATTCTACATATCCTGGCACTTGCTTAACTCACCAGACTCATCTGATACTCATTCCTGACTGACATTTCCTTTTCCCTTTAGTCACTGGCTCTTTGCATTTGTTGTTTCTTCCACAAGGAAGGCTCCCCACTGTCCTCACCCCATAGGAAACATCCAGTTATTACTTACACAAATTTTAGTCTTTAGCTCAAATTATATCATTTGGGAAAACATTCCTTCACATTTAAGATAAGAATTAGTCTTCTGTTACATATCCTGTGATCAGATTCTCATTTTCCTTTATGGTACATTTAACAATGTATAAAATATATATATATATTTTTAATTTATTTATTTGATAGAGAGAGAGAGAGGGATCGCAAGTAGGCAGAGAGGCAGGCGGGTGTGTGTGTGGGGGGGAAGCAGGCTCCCCGCAGAGCAGAGAGCCCAATGTGGGGCTCGATCCCAGGACCCTGAGTTCATGACCTGAGCCACCCAGGCACCCCTAAACTATATTTCTACCATTATTTGAATATTGAGTTCCTCCATCTAACTGAAATCTCCATCACATGGTAACTGTGTCTGTTTTGATCAACATTTGTTGAATTAATAATTGAATCTGTGTCCTTTTCTCAGATGTACACGTGGAAAGCAGGTTGAACTACATAACTCTGATCCAATCTAACATTTCAAGCAGGCTTTCATCTGATTTCCTCATGCCATACTGAAAAGTCAGCTCTTTGTATGAAAAACTACAATTCCAAGCAGGCACCAGAAATAGGGCTTTTGGCCTTGCCCATAACAGTTTATGTCAAAGGACTCTAGAGTTGACTGCCTAAAACACCCCAATTAATTTAGGATCCACATAGGTTCTTGTTATTCTAGACTACATCAAAAGCCACCTTCTTGAAGTCGATAAACTAGTTTCTTCAACTCTCTGTATCATTATCTTCCTATTTTTCTTTCTTCTTCATAATTAACACAATTTACAGAATTCCTCATTATTTGGTAGACTCTCCACAAAATTCCTGAGCATGGAAACCCTACCCTGTCTTATTTCTACTATATTCAATCACAAAAGACAACTGGATAGTATCACATTAAAATGAGGGGTAATATATGGAGCCACCTCAGCATTATCAACAAAGACTGTCTTAATTAAGAGCTGCTTAGCACCTTCTTTGCTCTGGGACGCTGGTCACTGATGCTTTTCCAATGTAGTCATAACCACTCTCCACAGACCACAGAGGCTACTTAAACCACACTTGAGATTGTGTCATCAGCGTAAGTGAAGAAGTCAGAGGGAAAACTGCTTTGCTCTGTTCATATATATATATATTTTTTTTTTTTCCTTGCAGGACTCCAGGGCAGCTAGCAGAGCAGAAGGGGAGGTGATGGCAGTCCAGGGAGAGCCTGTGGCTATAGTCTGGGCAGCATGTTGTGGGAAGGAACTGCAGCCATAGGCCCCATAGCTCTTTAGAGTTCCTCCTAAATCTGGGAAAGAAGTTATGAAGTGAAGGGAAGAATATATTGCAGGTAAGAGTATTTAGGGAAGCAATAGGATCAGCCTCTGCTCAGAAGGTAGCACTTCAGTGGACATTATCCCTTCCTCTTCCTACCAGAACAGCCTGCCCCATGTGATGAGCCTTGGAATCTTGTGTCTGTGTCTCATGGGACTAAGAATGAGTGGCACCTCTACAGGCACTGGCCTTGCCTTTCAGATTTGAGCTGTTCTGGGGCTAGCTGCTTCCACAGAAAGCCTGAGCCATAAATATACTCACAGAGCAGGAATGACCTGGCAGAGATGGAACATAAGGTCAAAACCATCGAGTGGGGGTCTGGTCAAACACCCTTCTTGTTCCTGTGAATGAGGAATCATGGTGATGAACCACATTTTTTCTGCTTCCTTGATCCCAGGTGATGGTTTGGGTCTGAGAACCTAATATGAAAAATTCTATATTGAGACTATTGCAGAGGCGTGGTTTCCCTCCATTGTTCTAGAACAAAGATGGGCACTCTTCTTTCTTTCCTTTATTTTTCCCCTTTTTTCTTACCTCTTGTTACTTCTGGTACCCTAGAAAGATTGTTTTGTCCAAAAAGACGTGAAATATTCCAGATGTATTGCACTGAGAGTGTGTGAAGCACAAATCAACTTGCCTTGAGCTTCTCTGATATATAGCCAGTGTTTTAATGTTCCCATTTATACCGATCTGTAATACATCTTCATAGTGTTGGCTTAATCACAAATGACAAAGGTGGAAAATGTAATAAAGACAGGGGCACATTAATCCACTTTGTATGAAAATGTGAAAAAGTAATCCAATTCCAAACTGCTTGCTCTTAAAAAATATAAGTTTGTAAGATTTCTGTATCTTAGTTGGGGAGAAGGCAGTCAATCCTAATGAGCAATATTTCAGGATAATGAGGCTTTGGTTCCTTGAATGTGTGCACAGCGGTGGTGGGCCCAAGCTGAGAAAGGACTCCAGGGGAAAGAGAAAGGAGGCTCTGGGGACGAAGTTGTCTGATGATCTGGAAACCTGTTTGTCAAGAGATCAACATGCAGACAGCATCCAGGCGAGTTCATTCTGTGTGAGCCTCAGAGAGAATCCAGGACTAGGGATGCTCTTGTGTCTCCCCACTGCATAAAGCCTAAGGCTAATTCATATGAAAGGTAATTCAGACTCTGCTCCTTAAAGACAAGCCAGAGTTCATTTTGTAAAAAATCCATAGAAGGGAGGTAGATATAGCAGGACTGCATGTTTCCAAGCAGGGGAGATGTTGTGAGGGACAGAGTGGTCATGGTGATATCAGGTTTGTCCTAAACCACAATTGATGTCATTCTGATAATTATGCATGTCTGTACTTGGAGGGGGCGATGTTCATCAAATGCATGGACATAGCTGTATATTTAGTGCTCACATCTGGCAGAAGTATAGTGGAGGAAATGTGAACTACGGACTTAAAGGACACAGAGTTTTAATCTCACTTTATATTTGCTCTATGACATTGGTCAAATGGTTTAACTCACCTGAAGCTCAGTTTCCTTATCAGTACATAGATTGAACTACATAGATCCTACATAGATTGTTAGGAAGACAAGGCTCAGTAATTCTACTCCCATGGATTTACTCAAGAGAAAGGAAAACTGAACTCATTAAAAAAAAAAAAAAAAAGCATAAAGAGAATATTACCCAACTATCAAAAAGAATGAAATTCTTTGGATATTGCCATATCCAATGATATAGATGGAAATACAAGTTTTTATACAAAGCAGAGTAAGTCAGTCAGAGAAAGATAAATATCATGTGATTTCATGATATGTAAGATTTAAGAAACATAACAGATGAACACGGAAGGGAAGGAAAAATAAAATAAGATGAAAATGGAGAGGGAGACAAACTGTAAGAGACTCTTAGCTATATGAAACAAACTGAGAGTTGCTGGAGGGGAGGGGGGTAAGGAGATGGGGTTAGGGAGCTGGATGATGGATATTAAGGAGAGCACTGGATGTAATGAGCACTGGGTGTTATATGCAACTGCTGAATCACTAAATTCTACATCTGAAACTAATAATATACTATATGTTAACTAGATTGAATTTAAATATTTTTTAAAGATGCATAAAAACCTATAGATGAATATCCACAGTAGCATTATATATAATAGTCAAAAGATGGAAACAAACCAGATGTCCATCAACTGACGAGTGGAAAAACCAAGTGTGGTACATCCATACAATAGAATATTAATCTGCCACAAAAAGCAATGAAACACTGATGTTACAATGTGCATTGTTGTACCTTAAAAACATTTATGTTAAATAGAAGAGGTCAGTGAAAAAATATAACATATAATTCTTTTTATATGAAATGTCAAGAAAGGGTGATATAAAGAGAGAAAATAGATTGGTGGTTGCTTTGGGCTGATGAAAAGAGGAACAGAGAGGTGATTGCTAAAGAGTACAGAATTCATTTCTGAGAGGATAAAAATGCTCTACAATCAACTATGGTAACGGTTATACTTAACTGTTAATATACTTAAACCACTGAATTGTATACCTTAAATAGGTGGAATATATGGGATATGAATTATATCTCAATAAAGCTATTTTTAAAAAGGAAATACAGAAGATAATATATAAAAAACCTATTCCTAAAGTCATGTGATAAGAACTAAATAAATAATTGGTATTCTGTTTACCCCAATATACACATAGTTACATAGTGTTAAATATATAAAAAGTTCAGAGTATACTACACTTGCTTTACATTTCACATTTGCAGACCTGACACAAAGGAGCATAATCTGGAAATTAATAGAAAATTGGTAATAACTTACATAGCCTTGAAACTACAGGAGTTCCCTCAGCCTTCCCTCCATGACTAACCAGCCTCACTCCAAAGGTAGCACTTCTTCTTCCCAGGCCACATCTCTGTCCCTGGGGCAACAGGACCAAGTAGCTGACTCAGCACCTTCACCTGATGTGGTCCAGCATCATGGCCCAAGTACTACCAAAGTGATTAGAGCAGAGACTTAACCTCTGTTGTCAAATTACATGCACATCATGAGATGAACTTGGAGTTAGCCATCACTGCCCTGCTAATAGTAGGGTGGTGGAATAGTATTGTGTCAACTTAGCTAAGGGACAACTATGCCTCCCCGCAGAGTTCTAGGTTGGTGTGGGCCACAAACAACATTTTTCAGAAGATTCAGAGGGCTAATGTGAAACAGTAGCTATATTTTTTATAATGATGACTTCTCTGAATTGTCTGGCTTCTGGGTTGTCTGGAGTTGATTCTCTGATCTGTATTGAAAATGAAGGGTGTTTGACCATATCTACAATGGTTTGACCCAATCTATAATGGTAAGAGACTCTAATAGTTCATGTCATGCATTAATGCAACAATTACTTAATTAATCATCTCCATGTGCATTTAATTAAAGTCCCATTGAAAGTGATCAAGTATTTGGTGTCATAGAACACTGTAGAAAAAATAAGTTGTAGAATATGGTTGTTTGGTTATGTCTAAGTGCACCAGAGAAATAGGAGAAATAAAATTATTGGGGAGTTTTAAATTTCCAACTCAAGGTATGTGTCTCACACACCTACCTTACAGTAAATCCAAGTGAGTTGTACCCTTGTAAGATCTCCTTCCTTTGAATGTTGGTAGAAACTGTGACTTACTTTTAGGCAACAGAACATGGCAAATATGTAGATCCTACCATAAAGCAAGTATATTATATAAGACTCCATCATAAAAGGCTATAGAGAAATTATTTTGCTGCACTTAAATAAAGATGCCATCTTGAGTTCTACAGTTGCAAAGAAATGGATTCTGCCAACAAACTCATGAGTTTGGAAAAAGACCTGGGCTTTAGCTGAGATCACATTTCCAACCCATGTGTTGACTACAGCTTTGTGCAACCCTAAACAAAGGACCCAGCTGAGCTGTATCTAAAATCCCAACACATGGAATCTGTGAAATATAATAAAATGGAGGTTGTTTTAAGCTTCTAAGTTTGTGGTAATTTTTTGTGCAGCAACAGAAAACTAATAAGCAAGGACCTGGAAGTTTCTGTGAATTATAATAAAATGGAGGTTGTTTTAAGCTTCTAAGTTTGTGGTAATTTTTTGTGCAGCAACAAAAAACTAATAAGCAAGGACCTGGAAGTTTCTGTGACTGCTTTAAATAAAATCTTGATATCTCAGGGTCACAGGCTCAGGATTTTTGAAAACCAAACCCAAAGTCTAATCTTGCAGATGGTTGAATTATAATTAAAACTGAATTCTCAATTTTGTAAGCTCTTCCGATAACATTGAGACATTGACTAGAAATAAAGGGGACTGTGAAAATTAGGATGGGGACATACAAGGTATTTCAGTAAAGCTGGTGACCATTAATCCCCATATCTTGGCAAATAGTCTGAGGAGGTTTGACTGATAATGGCCTCTCCTGTATGTAATACAGTTTCCCTACAAAGGCCTGATGATTGTTCTAAGGACATATCCTTACCACCTTCTGTTACTTCTTCAGCTATAACCAGATTCAAATCCTGGCAGATGACTCACAAACAGAGAAGTACAAAGCATGACCTGTGAAGAGGGAAATACACATCCAAATAATTGCATGATTTTTACAATTTATCAACCAAATCCATGTGTGTTGGAATGAATCCTAAGGCTGTGGAGTAAGGACGGGAGGAATACCACATTGAGCCCATTTTATTGATACAGGCTTACCAAAGAGATTCAGGATTCAATATGTTAGCTCAGGTGTCTGAAGTGATCCTACCATCTTGCTTGGTAGGTTGACTGAAATTTGGACTCAAAGTGACCGATATTAAATTAACTTAAAATGCCAAAAATTGTCTGGTATCATATTGTAGAGGAAAATATTAATTTGCTTGGAGAAATTAGAATTCTGGAGTAGTCTTTCATGTAACACCCTACCCTGTTACTATGTCTCCCAGAGGATACATCCTTCACCTAGGCTATGAGGAATACACTGGTAAGGAGAGCCCCAGAACACTAAGAATTCTCTAATACACATTTACTCTCTATATATTGGGATTGGCAGTAGGAATTTCTGCCAGTGAACTGAATTCATTAGAAGTAATGGGTTTGAGAAATCCAAGAGCCAGGTGATGGCACTTAGTCACCAAAATCAAAGTAAGAGAGATTAACATTAATAAGCTGCACAAAGCAGTGAACAGTTTTTAGTGTTGGTTGCTTGATAATGGTGTCCCCAGAACTGAAATAGATGGGCAGACTATTAAAGTCTTACTTGATCTGTATTAGGAAGAATCTCTAGGTCTGAGGAGAAGTCTGACTTGAATCACCACAAAAGATGGTCATGACCTGTCAATCAATTCCCCGTTTTGAGCCAATTCATAGACACAGAGCCTCTTAAAAGAAGAGGAGGTTTAGACCCCTTAAGGAAAAATGCTGCCATATTGCCAGCAATTATACATAAATCTTCTCTCCCCTTCCTCAAAAAAACCTGTGGCCTAGCTATTTATCAGAATGATAATACACTAGGGAAGGAAAACTAATCACACATTTTAGGAGTTATTGGCATTGATTATAAACTATTTTAAATTATATGGATCCCAGAGATCCATAATACCATTTTGGTCTACTAGTCAGAAAAAGGGCTTGAGAAGATAGGAAGATTAATGGAATTTTATTGGGTTCTGACTCACAGTGAACCCGAGTTACCAAAATCATACTCTGTGTTTATTTTCCCTGTTTCAGTGTACATAATTAATGTAGATTAATTATGCATCTGATAGAATATCCCCATCAGTTCCTTGACCTGTAGGATGTAGGCTATTATTATAGGAAAAGTCAAAGGTAGAATACTGTAATTAACTGCTTCTATCAAAATAGAAAACCAAAAGTAATACTACATTCCTAAAGAGATTGCAGAGATTAGTATTACCATCAAGGATTGAAAGATGCAGAGGTGTGAAATCCTTCCACAGTCCAATTCAATCTGCCTATGCAAAAGACTATCTGATCTTGGGAATGACAGTGGATTATTAAAAACTTACTCACGTGATGATTATAGCTGTATATATAAATTCATTGTTGGAGAAAATCAACACATTCCCTGCTAACTGGTAGGCATCAATTCATCTGATGAATGTCTTCTCTTTAAGTAAAGACAATCAATGCCTTATCTGGTTAGTAGAGACAATCAAAAAGAGTTTTCTTTCAGCTGGCAAGGTCACCAAGAGATATTCCTTGTTCCGCCCAGGACTGACTTTCCAGCACTATGCCATAATCTAGACCATAGTGTCTTCAGTAGCCTTTTCATTCTGTAGTATGTCATGTGGATCTGTTAGGTTACTACATGGAGTAGACAGTATGCTGGAAATGAGGCAGCTCTTTTAGTGTCTGATATTAGAGCTAGATAGATATGCCCCTACCTAATAAAGAATTGATAGCTTCAACACTTTGGGCCAAGTTACAACTTTAATGAGATATTTTCCTCATACAGGAAAATAAAGATGTTGACAGTCTTTTCCCCAGAGTAGTTGACAAAATGAGATAATGAATACAAATATAGTATTTATTACATAGTAATTGCTAAGTAAATGTTAATTATGTTGGAGAAGTATGACATGAAATATGTTCACAATAAGTTCAATTGAAAAATACTACAAAATGTGACCTCAAAAAAGCCCAGAGCAAGAAAAGGCTCTGAAACAAGTCAAGAGACCCACTCGAGTATCAGTTAGGCCATGAGATTTGGCAAGATCTAGTAGTTGAAGTGTCTGTGGCAGACAAGAATGTTGTTAAGGAGCCTCAGTTAGATCTCTGTATGTAAATCTTAGCATATACTCAGTGAAGTCATTTACTTCCCTAGAACTTTACACCAGCGGTCTGGATGTGGACACTTCCTTCCCAAAATTTCTTTTCAACTTTTTATTGAAATATAGCTTTCATAAAGAAAAGCACACATAAGTTCACATGTACACAAATCAGAAGCATTCAGTTTTGTGAAATATTAAATACTGGTTTGAGGGGGAAAAATCATATCACTAGCACCCTGAAGCTCCTATTGGAGTCCCTCCTATACCTATTCCACAAGTATAACTATCATCATTATTTCCATACTGTACCATACTTTAGTTTTATACAAATAGAACTGTGTATCGGGTACTCTTTTTGTGGCTGGCTTCTTTTGTTTAACCTTGTTTCTTGAGATTGTCCATTCTGTTGTGTGCAGTTGTGATTCATTCACTCTCATTGCTGCTTAATATTCCATTGTAGGAACTCTGAGCTAATTCTTAAACTAGCTTGCTGTCGGGACAGACTAGTGACTGACGTTGGTTTAAATGCAAAGACCTCAGACTCTAATGACTCAGTTTATTGGGAGAGGTAGGATGAAATGTAGAAAAAGGAGATAGTATTAAAAACCCACTCTGGATCATCCTCTACACAAAACCACAATGATTTTTCACTGACATGGGAGAAGAAATAATTTCAAAAGCGATTTCCACCATTTACAGAATATAGACCATTTAATACACCAGACTGAAAATTAATTTCAATTCAAACCAGTCAGATTCACAATTCCCTGGGTGCTTCTACTGACCCTGAAGAAGCAACTGAGATACTGAGGTATCTAGTTGATATCTAGTGATAGCAGGAATTCAAAAACAGGGAACCGTTGGATCCAGAGAGTGAATGGTAAGGAAAATGGAGACCAAAACCGTGGACCCCAACATCTAGAAGGTGGAGAGCTGAGAAGCCATTCTTATAAATGGGGACACATTACCTATTGCTTATACAATATATTTCCACATCTTTTAACCAAAGACACTTTTCATCCTTCCACACTGTCTCTTAATATCTTTATGCTTGTCATTTCACTTTCTGGTAATGAAAACTATGTAGCTCTCTAAGCCTTGGTTTCCTTGTCTTTAAAATGAGCATAATACCTATTTGCATAGCACCGTTGAAAGGATTAAATAAGTCAACATGGACATAGTGACTCATGTTATCATTATCTGTTAAAACCATTTCAATCTTTAAACACCTTTTCTAGCAGTCATTATCTATTTAATATGTGAATATTAAGTTGACAAATATCAATGAGACTATAAGCTACTGATTTTCCACGTGATTATTAATTTGTGCACAGACTTAAGTACTAATAACCCTGTATGTCACAAGAACTAGGAGAGGTGTTGAGATGTCATTTCTGCCATTGCCTGTGCCCTAAGGGACCTGCCCAGAGCCCCTACCACTCTGAGTTACAGAGTGTCCACTGAGGCGGGTGACGTCCCCACAGTCTAGGCTTCTTTATGAAATTTCAAATCCTGAAGGTTATAAGGGACCTTACAGGACATGTGACCCAATTTCCCTCACAGGATAATATGTATAGCATCTTTGACAGGGGTCTTTCACCTTTTGTTTGAACACCATCTGTGAGAGGAAGTTCTGTGCCTTATAAGGCAAACAGCTTCTTGTTGGACTGCCTGGATTTTTACCTGCCTCCTTTTCACATTACATTGCAATAGTCTCCCTGTAACTTCCACCCAGTGGTTCTATTTCTCCGTTCTAGAGGCTACGTGAGCAGTCTGTACGCTCTTCCACATGACAGCCATACAGAAAGATTTCCTTTTCCTTTGGAGATACATCAATTACCAAAGAGATGGCTAGCAAGTGATCTTCAAACCAGGGGAATTACAGTGTAAGTTTAGTAAAGTAAGTGTGTGTGTGTGTGTGTGTGTGTATCTATATATGTGTGGAATTTTTTTAAAGATATATTTATTTATTTGAGAGAGAGAGAGCGAGTGAGCACAGGGGGTGAGGAGCAGAAGGTGAAGGAGAGAGAGTCTCAAGCAGACACCCTGCCATGCATGGAGCCCAGTGTGGGGCTTGACCCTACAACCCCAATATCATGACCTAAACTGAAATTGAGTCAGACGCTCAATCAACTAAGCCACCCAGGCACCCCTATGTTGAATTTTAAATGTATGTGATGTAAAATGTTTACCAATGAGGTTCACCAAAAACTTTCATTTATATGAATATGCTTGATGAGGAAATAGGCCAAAATTCAAATTCATTAATATGTTGAATCGGTACTGCTAGAGGGTCTGGATTTGGTGATAGTTTTGGAGAAATGGGGAAAGAGGGTTTAAGAATATGAGCTATGGAGTCAGACTGAATGAAAAATTTTGCTTTCCTCTACCCTTTCATAACTGTGTCACCCTGAACAAATTTCTTATTGCTCTGCGCTTCAGCTTACTTATCCATGGCTTGTTTTTTGAGAGGATTAAATAAGAAATTATGAAAAATTTAGCTCAGTTTAGCACATAGTAGATAATCAATAAAAATAAATTATGTAGGGGCACCTGGGTGGCTCAGTGGGTTAAGCCTCTGCGTTTGGCTCAGGTCATGATCCCAGGGTCCTGGGATCAAGCCCTGCATCGGGCTCTCTGCTCAGCAGGGAGCCTGCTTCCACTCCTCTCTCTCTCTGCCTGCCTCTCGGCCTACTTGTGATCTCTTTCTCTGTCAAATAAATAAATAAAATCTTTAAAAATAAATAAATAAATAAATAATGTAATAACATTTAGTTTGATTATTATAATTCTGGAGTTCCCATGACCTCATTTTAGCACAATAACCTGAAATCTATTTTTCCTCAAAAGTCAGTCACTTATCTAAGACCACTTAAGTAGCAAGTGTCAGGGTAAAAAATCATGTCTAAAACATATCTGATTGTAAGTTTCATGCCTTTGTTACCAGACCCAAGGTGTCTATGTGTCATAAGACTAATTAGCAAGCCAGGCCATCAGCAAAAAATGAGACCAGCTCTTCCAAATAGCCTCCATAGGAGATAATATGTATTTTTCAAAAATGTTGCCTTTCATCAGAATATGTCTAGACTCCTCTTTAGAATGGACTTCAGAGCCAGTAGATTTTTTTTTTTTAATTCTCAATGGCAGAAAATTATGTCTTTTATTGCCAAAAAAATAAAATTCACCCTCATTTAGAAGTCATTCAGAGTTAAAGTCTGATGAGTAAGCTGGGTGATAAAGCTGGGAGTTAGTTTTATGCCACATGCAGCAATGTGCTATTGAAGCTGAGCCCAATTTCCTTATGTGATTTGTAAGCAGGCTCCAAAGCAGTCCCCAAAGAGGAGTTTCCATAAGGTTTTGAATTTTTCTCACCAGATTAAGCCTACACCTCCAAGAAAATTCTTTCAGGAAAGACAATGTTTATTTAAAGACATAAATTCTCACTTATTTTTTGAAAGTTTAAGTCAACCTTGTTAATTCACCTAAAGATATTAATTTGGTGCAAGATGTGCTAAAAATATTATGTTAAATTCTAAGGCTACAAAGACAGAATCGTTCCCAATAAGACATTTGAAATGCAGCTGGGGAAAAAGAAAGAGTAGTGACATCATGGAGATTGATTTAGAATTGTTTTATATATAAGGTGTTATGAGAACATCAAGGGAGGAGTTTAATTATATTCAGGAGCCAATGTTGGTAGCTTTGTTGGAGATGGTGACAATTTACTGACTTTGGATGGACCTCCAGGAGTAAGCTAGGCAGATAGTCAGGAGAAAGGAATTCTAGACAGATAGAATAGAATAACAGTAGTCTTTGAAACAGAATGGAGCACTGAAGTAACTACAGGATTCTAGTTATGGCCAAAGTGGGGGAGCATTTACCAGGTTGTGTTGCAAAACAGATTTATAGAGTCAGGCAGAAGCAATATCTTAATATTTGGAATATTAAGTTTAGTTTTAACCTTGAAAAAAGCTCAGTTTTATAGGTTAAAAACAAAACAAAGCAAAAACTACTCTGGCAGCAGCGTGAAAGGACTTCAGCAGGACAAAACTTACAAAGCTGTAGATAACTCAGTCAAGGTGTCATGAAGATCCGGATGGAGGTGGTGAGAATGAGAATAACGAGAGGGTATGGGGATTAGGTAGGACTAACAACAAAAGGATCGATTCAGAAGACTTGGTAACCAATGGAAAGTGGCAAGTAAAGAAAAGCAGGGAATCAAGGCATTTTTATTACAGTGTGGCTCACTCAAGGCCCCTGCATTTCTGCAAAGGCTTAACATGCCTGCAAAGGCTTAACACTATCAGAGAGGATATTTAGGCACTAACATCTAGAATAGCCCCCCTCCCCCCCCACACACACACCCTCTACCTAATGAATACATTTCATTATTTTTAGTCGACCACAGGGCCATCACATAGAACGTAAGTGATGCATGAGGCCAAAAATAATTTTAGACCTTTGTGTTTGGCATTTATTTAAGGTTATTATCAAGAGATAATAGACTATGTGCTCCTTATAATAGAGCTGTAGTTTTTTTAGAAATTAAAGTAGCAAGTAGTGGAATGCTTCGTGCATGGCAATGATATTTAGCTTCTTCTTTTAGTTTCTTTCTGAGATATAGGGTCCAAGGTGATTTTAAAAAGAGTCCTTGGAGACTGCTGTGAGTTTTCCATTGATTTCATATGCACAGAGGCTTCAGGTGTGCTCCAAATGGTGCCTATTGTTAACCAGTTTCAAAGGGGGAAAGCAGTCATTTCAAAAAAAAAAAAAAATTGAGATGAATTTCAGGCCAAGAGAAAAACATCAACCACTGAAGACCTATGCTTTGCTACCTCTACAACTACCAATATTGCAGATTGACATAGGAAGATAGACAAAGATTCCTATTAAAAAAAAAAAAAAATCTTTCTGGAATGCTCAAGCTGTTCATTCAAATCTCAGTGGGGAAAAAAAAGGATTATCCTTTCCCCATGAAAGATTATTCATAGACAGAAGAGCCCAAAGAGGTTTGAGCAGGGATCTGGGAGCACGCTTGGTTAGGGCAGGAAGTAAAATCAATAGGGCAACAAAGGGAAGGAGGACCATCACAGAAGAGATGCCTCTCTCCTAAACTCAAAATTTGGCCTCACAGAAGGGCCCTGGAACTAAGAGCCCAGAGAGAGCACCCACACAAGCAGTTCTTCTCTCTAAACAAGTCAAATTTAGCCATCCCTTGCCCTGAGTGAACTCATAATCTGATGGTGAGTCCTGTCTTAACTCTAACTCATTATAGCACAAGATGCACACAGCTCAGTATCACAAAATCAGTACAAGTAACATGCTGAGGGAGCAAGGAGGAGACATCAGCCCTGGTTTCCTAGATGAGACAATTTTTGCACAGGAATTTGAAGAATATACATGAATTTCATTGCAGAGATAGTGCTGTGTTTCCTTCAAATGGACGTTGTGATGAGAGGGGTGTAAATGGCACATGCTTTTACCTTCAGTGAAGACATCATTTGCTGTCTTCAGTAATCAAGTGGCCTCCCCATGTGTCATAACTGAGTAGGCAACACTATGACCTCCCTAAAATATCTCTCCATCTGCTAGAAGAACGTCACTGAATCTAACCTTAGCAAATTAAATGGACACTTACAGATTCATGCCAGTCTGAGATCTGCCAAAGAATAAGATTGTTGAAGGGCATATGAAGGGAGAAATATTTTGGGAACCCAGGGAACTTATATTTAGAGCTGACATAGATTGAGAAGCAAATGTGACAAGTGCCAAGCTCGAGGTAATTTACAACATTCTGGGTTAAATCTCTGCACTTCTTAATCCCTTTTTTAGCCTCTCTTTTTCCTCTTTTTCTTACTTCTCATTGCAACATCAAGGTACCAAGATTTTGTCTACAACTTAATGCACTTCAGGCTCCCCTGAAAATCACAGAAGAAACTATAGAATAATTTGGAGATAGAGCAAACACTTTCAATCCATAAGGAATAATGAAGAAAAAAGCCAGGTTTATCTTGGGACAGAAACATCTCTTTTATTGTGGACCCTCCAGAAATCCTGAAACAAAATCCAGATCCAGGTATGTGGGAGGTAAATACTTTACTATAGTAAATCTTTCAAGGGAAACAAATCATCGAAATTCACATGATTTGGATAAAGAGTGAAGAAGGCTTGTGTGCTATGATGGCCATGCTAAGACTTCAACAGTGTGGGTGTATGGCTGTCAGTTCTTCTCTGAGGGTCAAGGCTTGGATTGTTGGACTGCAGCTCTCTAAGTAGGATCACACCTTGCCTGCCTGACTGACTCCTACATCTGTTATGTGATGTGGATCCACCATGTGACTCTCTAGGACAAATATGACACATATTTTGGGGACATTACTTTAACTTGAATATTACAGGAAAAATAATCTAATCTTTATTAAAATAGTAACTAATACTTGTTGAGTACCTAATAATTGTTTAGCACCATCTTCAGTGCTTTATATAAATTAATGAATTTATTTGCTTACCTCAACAATAAGGTAGAAACAACTGCAATCTTTGTCTTAAAAGTGAGAAAATGAATGTATAAGAAGCTGAGCAATTGGGCCAAGGCTGTCTTGTAATTGGCCCAAGACTGGTGGAGTCAAATTTTGGATTCAGTCTCTTGACACAGGTATATTATGGTTCACAAAGTAAAATTAAAAAACAAAAACAAAAATAAATTAAAATCACATATGCAACTTCAAGGAAAGGCAAACTTAAGTGTATCTCTTAGAATGAGATCCTTACTCTTCTTGACTTAAAGACATTTTTTTCTTAAGGATATTTTTGTAGAAAATTTTAAAACATATCAATTTATGTATGCCAAATCATGTGCTTAACACATCAATGAGTTTGAGAGAAATGTTAGAATCCCTGCCCTCAAAGGCTTGAGGAAGAAAATGCACATGCAGGCAAAAGGCACACATATGAGTTGAAGGCAGCAAGTTCCATGTCTTATTAGTGTTTGCAGAAAGACAGAGATTGCATAGTCTGGATAATCAGAGTAGGTTTCCATGAGCATTTGGAGTTAAAGTAGATCCTTGAGGAAATGTAGATTTAAGTGGGGAGAAGAAAAGCCCAAGGGAGTGTGGAGCTTAAACAGGAAGATAGAAGCAGGATGGGGATTCACCCTGGAAACAAGTGGGGATGGGGAGAAGGTCATGATAGGAAGAAAGGATTCATATTATTAAGTTAGAGAAAAATGTTGTTAGGCAAAGTAAAAAGCTCTGATAGAGATTTGTGAATGTCATTCAGCTCCTCCCTTCATTTATTAAATGCTTTCTATCTTCAGGCACTGACAGTTTAGGCTAAACTTGATCCAAAGAGAAGGGGGAAATTGTATATTTTATATATATATATATATATATATATATATATATATATATATATATCTCCACACATACACACACATATACACATACACATATATGTATATATACACACGTGTGTATATAAACATACATATATATGTATATTCATATATACTGGAAGATATCATGGTGACCGTGGTCTTAGGAAGGTTTGAATAAAATGGGAATGGAGAATGAGAGGGATCAGACCTTGCCAACAGGTTGTTTTGCAATAATCATGTTGAGAGGTAATGAGAGCCTGAACTACTAAAAAAGAAATGGTTAGAGACAAAAGAGGGCACATTTGAGAGATGTAATGAAGAAAAAAATCAATATGCATTACTAATAGATTGAACTGAGGGACAAATTGGCAATGTAATATAACAGTTTGGAAATCTAGAAAATGGTGGTATCCATGGCTACAAGAGTAGGCCTGAGAGAAGCACTAAGCTACAAAGAGTATTTTGGTGTTTTCCAGTTGAGCTATAACTGATTAGAATATCTAGGTAAAGCCGTTCTGTAGGAAAGTAACCCTTTAAAAGTAGACCTTCAGTGAGCTAGTATATTTAGAAACTTCGATCTTCCTATCAACAACAATAAGAAAATAAAGACAGTTGAACTCTAAAAGTTGATGAGGACCTTCCATTAATGACAGCAGGTTCATCACACAAATTGGATTTGGCCACAGCGAGAAAGAAACAAGTCAAGATATAAAACACAATAAAGTAACTGTAAAAGGACATAGACACAATGGCAAAAAGAACATCAGTGGAAATAAGACAAATAAAATTTTGAAGCTGGAAAGCAGTCAGTGTTAACTGCCTTCGCATGGCTGGAGAATGTTAAATCTACTTTAATTCCTAATCTGTGGAAGCTAAGAAACATACCCATTTACATCATAAATTCCCTAAAGGCTCTAGAATTGGAAGAAGCAGGTATCCAGGAAATTCATTTGTATTGGAGGGTGGGAATATAGGGTTAAAAACAGCCTGACTCTGAAGAGCTTTACTAAAAGCTGTGATCACCAAGACAGCATGGTATTGGCACAAAAAACAGACACATAGACCAATGAAACAGAGTAGAGAGTCCAGATATGGACCTGCAATTCTACGGTCAAATAATCTTTGACAAAGCAGGAAAAAATACACAGTGCAAAAAAGACAGCCTCTTCAATAAATGGTGCTGGGAAAATTGGACACCTATGTATAGAAGAATGAAACTCAACCATTCTCTTACACCATACACAAAGAAAAACTCGAAATTGGTAAAAGACCTCAACATGAGGCAGGACTCTATCAAAATCCTAGAGGAGAACATGGGCAGTAACCTCTTCGACATTGGCCCCAGAAACTTCTTTCAAGACATGTCTCCAAAGACAAAGGAAACAAAACTGAAAATGAACTTTTGGGACTTCATCAAGATCAAAAGCTTCTGCACAGCAAAGGAAATAGTCAACAAAACAAAGAGACAATCCAGGAAATGGGAGAAGATATTCGCAAATGACACTACAGACAAAGGGCTGATATCCAAGATCAAAAAGTACTCCTCAAACTCAACACTCAAAAAACAGATAATCAGGGCACTTGGGTGGCTCAGTGGGTTAAGCCTCTGCCTTTGGCTTAGGTCATGATCTCAGGGTCCCAGGATTGAGCCCTGCATTGGGCTCTCTGCTCAGCAGGGAGCCTGCTTCCCCCTCTCTCTTTGCCTGCCTCTCTGCCTACTTGTGATTTTACTCTCTGTCAAATAAATAAATAAAATCTTAAATACAAACAAACAAAAAAACAGATAATCACGTCAAAAATGGGCAGAAGATATTAACAGACATGTCTCTAAAGAAGACACACAAATTCTTCATATCAAGGAGATCATATGATAGTTGTGAAGAATTTGAGAGGCAACGTGGGGAGTTTGGGGGTTAGGGAAGGAAAAAATGAAACAAGATGGGATAAGGAGGTAGACAAACCATAAGAGACTCTTAATCTCACAAAACAAACTGAGGGTTGCTGCAGGGAGGGGTTAGGGAGAGGGTGGTTGGGTTATGGACATTGGGGAGGGTATGTGGTATGGTGAGTGCTGTGGCGTGTGTAAACCTGGTGATTCACAGACCTGTACTCCTGGGGCTAATAATACATTATATGTTAATAAAAAATTTTTAATTTTTTTTTTAAAAAGAAGACATAAAAAATGGCTAACAGACACATGAAAAAAGGTTCATCATCATTAGCCATCAGGGAGATTCAAATCAAAACCACATTGAGATACCACCTAACACCAGTTAGAGTAGCCAAAATTAACAAGATAGGAAACAAGTATTAGAGATGATGTGGAGAAAAGGGAACCCTCTTACAGTATTGTTGGTGGGAATGCAAGTTGGTGTAGCCACTCTGGAAAAACAATGTGGAGATTCCTTAAGAAACTAAAAATAGAGCTACCCTATGACCCTACAATTGCACTACTGGGTATTTACCTCAAAGATACAGATGTAGTGAAAAGAAGGGCCATCTGTACCCCAACTTCCATAGCAGCAATGGCCACAGTCACCAAACTGTGGAAAGAACCAAGATGCCCTTCAATGGATGAATGGATAAAGAAGATATGGTCCATATATACTATGGAGTATTAGTCTCCAGGAAAGATGAATACCCAATTTTTGTATCAACATGGACAGGACTGGAGGAGATTATACTGAGGGAAATAAATCAAGCATAAAAAGTCAATTATATGGTTTCACTCACTTATGGAGCATAAGGAATAACATAGAGGATGGTAGGAGAAGGAAAGGAAAAGTAAACTGGGGGAAATTGGAAGGGGAGACAAAGCATGAAAGACTGTGGACTCAGAAATAAACTGAGGGTTTTGGAAGGGAGGAGGGTGGGGGTATGGGGGAGCCTGGTGGTGGGATATAAAGGGCAGCTATTGTATGGAGCACTGGGTGTAGTGCATAAATAATGAATCCTGGAAAATTGAAAAAATAAAATTAAATTAGAAAAAATTAAAAAAAAAAAAAAAGAACAGTTTGAGTCATAGAAAGTTTTGATGACATAGTTAGACTCCCACAGATCATCTTCCTATTCCATGTAACTTCTTCCTCACTGCAGGAGCCTAATGGGCTTTTCTGTGGAGAGAATAAAACAGATTTTTCTGGACTGAAGGATACTGGGCACCAACGAAAACAGAAATAATAAACACACTATAAACAGAGAGCCTGATGAAACTCAAGATTGCCAACTCTTATGTTTTGACCAAAATTCTGAGGGAAAATAATAGCCAATAAAGTTCCAGAACCAAACTCTCAGTTAAGTTGAAGAGTAGGAAAAGATGTTTTATGGATGAATGTATATAAATCTAAATTATCTTACCTCCCTTACTTTTTTTTATTAAGAAGCTTCTGAAGAATGTGTTCAACTGAAGTGATGCTGAAATCTCACATGTTATGAGGTAAAAAGACTCTTCAAGATGGAGCTACAGGGAGTTTCCGTCCCACAATGCAGTTGGGCAGTACACTTAGAAATCAACAAATCCAGACTGAACAGGTCAGAAAATTGTGGGAGAAAGTTCTTCAAGAATATGGGACAGACATGGACACCTGGGTGCCTCAGTCAGTTAAGCATCTGCCTTAGGCCCAAGTCATGATCCTAGGGTCCTGGAATTGAGTCCTGCACTGGGCTCCTTGCTCAGCAGACAGCCTGCTTCTCCCTCTGCCTGCGACTCCCCCAACTTGTGTTCTCTCTCTCTCTCTGACAAATAAATACATAAAATCTTAAAAAAAAAAAAAAGGAATATGAGACTGACAATACCTAATCTGACTGGAAAGGCTGAAAGAAGATCTACACAACTGGAAGAGAGTATGGTTAAGAGGTAAATACATAAGAAATTTAATAAAGAAAAAAGTCTTTCCAGAATAGAAAATTATTTTATAATACATAATTCAGCTATGAATAGTGTTTTCATAATAGTAGTAATGCAAAAGTTGTATTTGATCTTACTTTAATTTTACCATATAAGGAAGATGAAAGGACAAGAAATGGACATATTTTATAGGATGTTGAGAATGAAAGGTAGCTAAATCCTCATCTTCTATAATGGGAAGTCAACACATAATTACAAAAACTGAAAAAAAAATCAAGAAATTCTAATTTAGGAATTCTATTCAGAGAAGCTGGAGTTATTACCAAATAATTATCTAAAAGAGCTGAATGCGAATATCCCTTGTATAGTAGGCAAAATAATGCCCCTACCCCAAAAGATGTCTAAGTCCTAATTCTCGGATGTGGGAATGTTACTTTATATGGCAAAAAGAACGTTAAAGATATCATTATGTTTAAGGACCTTGAAATGGGGGAGATTATTCTAGATTATCAGGGTAGGCCCAATCATGAGTCACTAAAGTGGAAGAGAAAGGCAGATGCGGTGAGAGAAACAGCAGGGTTAGAATAACCCAAAGTTCTGTTGCTTGTTCTAGATGGACGAGGTTATGTGTAGAGACCAAGGCTCCAGGCAGCTGGGGGGTCCCACCCAGAAACTGTCCCACAACTGCGTGAAACTAAAGTCTGCTGACATGTGAGTAAATGAGGAACCAGATTCTCCCCTAGAACCTTCAGAAAGGACTGCAACTTCAACAACATATTCTTTTTATCCCAGGAAAATCTATGTCAGACTTCTGACCTCCAGAACTATAAGATAATAAATCTGTGTTGTTTTTAGCCACTAAGTTTGTGGTAATTTGTTAAGCCAATAGAATACTCATACACATGAGAAGTGGGAAATATTAACAATGAAGCAGGTAAAATTTTCATAAGAAACTCTGAGGAAATATCTGACTCTTTAAATCATATTCCTGTGTATCCTTAATAAAAGTTTAAAAAATGATATACAAAGTTAATATAAGATAGTAGGACCTATTAAACCTACCATGAGAAATTTATAACTCAATTTTCTTTTAATTTAGGATGAGTTGAAAAACAAAGGACAAATATGAAGGGAAAGCTAGGATTACATTACCGGAAATATGTATAAATGGATGTAAATCACATTCAGTTATAACTACATATTTGTATTTCAGTTTTGTTAAAATTGTGATATTTATATTTATTTTATGTATTATCCGTTATTAATATGTATGTTATTTTAGTTTATATCTTGCTATTTTTAAATAAGCTTTGAGGGAAGCCCTATTTTTAGGAAATCATACTCAAGGAAGATGCACCTAGGAAGAACCAAAGAATATCTTGAGTTTAAGCTTTCCGATGGCATCTATTGCTTTTCTGTCTTTTGGTGATCTATCCACTGCCTTGAAATGAATTACTTCATTTTCTAAAACAAATAAATAATGAAAGAAGAAGGAAAGTGAAGTGAGTGAAAAAGGGAAAACCATAAAGTGGGATGAGGGAAAGACTTAAAAGAGAAAATCTGGAAGATCCTGTGGTTTAGAGCCAGAGTATGTAAGAAAGAGACCTAGAAAAACTAACTAAAGAGGGTCAGACGGAGGTGGGTTTGGCAGAGTGGGTTCAACATGGAGGAAGGTGAGTGTGTAGAGATCCATTCATTTGGCAAACGTTGACAATGAGATAAGCACTCTGTTAGGCACTGAAGATGTAAAGGAAGTAAAAAGACGTCAAAATAAACACGAGAGGAAAGTGGAAGAGAAGGAACACTTGAGAACAAAAATTCATTTGTACTTACTCACAACCACAAAGCACAGCTAATTAATGACATCAGAAAAAACATTAGTGTCTCCCTTGGTTTGGTAGCTGGGAAGAAAGAGGTGGTCAAGGACACTGAAAAGTTCAGTCCAGTTGTTCATACAACTGTGTCCTCAGTCTCTGTGTCTAGGGACAAAATCCATGGATGGATTATTCACTGGTATCAGAAATTGGGAGGGAGAAGCCAGACAGGATTGACTCAAAACATTCCCCTGGCCTGAGAGAGAGTTGAGAGTCATTGTAGAGGCTTAGAGAATGCAGAGGCTATGAGCCCTTCTGCTCCCAATGAGGGTTTTAGCAACTACAGAGTTGGTGCCACCACTTAAAGTGGTCACCTCCATAAATGAGGGCACACGACCTAGAGATGATAGAGGAGCATAGCATGCTCAGATGAAGCATACATGGTTTTGAAGAATTTGCTTTGCAATTTGAATCATTTTCATGTTTTGTTTTTTAAGGTTTTTTTTTTTTTTTTTTTTTTTTGGTAATATTTCATGTAAAGGCAGATTAGTAGTGAAAGGCACATGTTTCTTTTGGTTCTTTTATGTTGTCTTGTAAATGTTGGGTCTTCAGAAGTTGTATTATTTTTGTCTCTGCTGTGGAGGCCTGCTGTTTACTTAATTGATGTGGTAGCATTTGACTGGCTTTATTCCCATCGTCACATATTCATTATTTCCCATATCTCAGTTGTTGCTCCATTTCATTAACTTTTTCAGAAAATTGCTCCCTATTTATCTATTTATAGGTTTTGAATGCGTGTAGTCTTTGTCCAAAACCAGTATGATTTCCTTTATCTTCTTGCTTTTGATCTTTAATTTTCCTTTGTTCAGAATCAATCATTTTTCCCCTTGATACTTCCTTTGATATTCCCTTTTTCTATATGCAGCCACAGTAATTGGAATTTTCTTGAATTTGTACTTCATTTAAAAACTTTTGGTTATGGGTGGTCAATTTGGAGGACAGCAGTAGTTCACCAGCCACAGCTCCTAATTGCAAGTGCCTCCGGCTCTTGGTCCTCCAGGCTCATTTTTATCCTCATCCTTCACCAAAGTCAGTTCCCTGAAAGGCTCACTGAGCTCCTTCTGATTAGTTTTCCCCCCCCCCCCCCCCCTTTTTTTTTAATTTTTGGAATTTTTCCTGCTTTTTTTGTCTACCACTTCCTTTTAACCATAGAATCACCATCATTTATCATTCTGGTCCTTTCACAACATGTCAACTTATCCTTTTTACATCATTTTCCAGTTTTATATTAACTACTAGTACCATTATTTACTTATGGATCTAAACTTTCTAGGTTTTCTATTTATTTTCTATTAACTAGTAAAAATGGCCTTTTATTTGTATCATGTATTCATTGGTTTGATGTCATCTTTATCATGTAGGATCATTAAATCCATTTTAGCTGATTGATTCTTTTGGCATCTCTTATCCTCAGACTTAAGCCAAGAGGAAACTATGTCGTAGCATTCAATATTTATCTGTAGAATGAATGAATGAATAGAAACCTGTGTGCATAGGCTCGCGGGAGCAGTGCCGAGTATCTCACCATCTCATTCCGTGTTGCTTTCTGTGATGTACATTTAGATCCAGCCAAGCAAGGGAAGGCTGTGAATCTCTGGGTTCTCTGATTTCAAGATTTCACTAACTGTTTATGAAACCTTTTATCTAGTTAACTCAGCTGCTTGCTATTAAGATGCGTTATCTTCTTGGCTCAGAAATAAAAGTCCCAGGGTAAAGAAATAAAGAGGCCTGGTGTTCCTTGTTACTAAAGCCCTGCTTGACCGTCCCTGGCTTAAGCTTCCTGGGGCTAAATTATCTATAACAGATCTTGTTTTATCTTGTAAGAAATGTAAATTCTAAGGAATGAGGTGGTGCTTCCTGGGCCCGAGAAGGCTGTGATTCTGGGGGATGGTAAAATGGAAGAAACGAATAAAACATTTCTCACTCTCTTTACCACTTAAGATCATTTTCCCCAAGGCTCTAAGGGTTCCAATGTCTTTACCATCATTTAATGCATATTAGTGGCAAACAGGTCTCTCAGTTTAATTTGGAATCAGAGAATGGGGCTGGAGCTACACTGGCCAGTGGCTTTTAGTCCTTTTCTATAGGAAGCAATGTAGACACTCAGCTCCAAGTTTTGTGACATCTGTGGTTTGGTTCTCACAAACACATGTACCATAACAATGACCCTCTCTCAGGGTCCTATAATTGATATTGCTAGTGCTTTCCTATTAGTTCATGAGAACTTTTATAGCTGCTACTCCACTCCACCAAACCTCTTAGATGCCTCTTCCTACTCCTCCATCCCTGTCGATTATGCCATCATTGCTCTACAACAGCAAGCCCACAGGGGATAAAAATGTCCTCTGCAGGGACGCCATCATTACTGCCTGCTACTTTCAAGTAGGAAGCAATGATGTCCAGAGCAAGGCCATTGGGTCCCATTTTTCCCAGAGTCACTGGCACACTTCCACCTCCATATCTGTGTGGCATTCCTGCTGCATCAGAGGCTGGGCACCACTGTTCCAACTGGGATGCGCCCACCCTGAGTCCCATCACTGCCATGAATCCTGCTGCCTGCACCAATGCCCTCTGTGTGCCCAAACCAGACTATGTCTTCTGAAACTCTCACTATGATCCAGCTCATTTTGTATCCCATGCCGAGGCAGAAAAAGAGCCTCCATTCCCTCGTGGAGTTATGCTTTGCTACACGGGAACTAGAACAGGTCTTCCACACCATACAGAGTCTCACAGAGATTTTAATGGAATTATTTTCTTTTGTTTCATTTTTTTTTTATTCCTTGTCTTTGGTTATCATTTCTACTCCCCAGGGCACAGCCAAAGAGTTCTGGGGGGCTTAGGGGTTAAGGAACAGGTAGAAGCCAAGAGCTGGGTAAGTCACACACTCACAATTCCTCCTCCCCCTTGGGCCCTTACTCACCATCCTTTCAACATCCTTGTGTGCTCATTCTCTTATAAATTGTCCTCCCCTTCAGGGAACTCCTGGGTAATTTGTACACCTAGACCCCTTTGGTCCTGCCTCTTAGGCTTGCCAGTCCTGGTCAGGTGTGTTTGAATCTTAGCGTGAACATAGAGTAGGTTTACTGTGAGACGTGTCCTCCTTTGATTTATTGGTATGAAGAGACATCAGCACTTCTATTCCTTACCATCTTTATTTCCCATAATCCCTTTACACACAGCTCTGCCAGTTCTAGGTATTTTCATGCCAATCACTTCATTAGCATCGTTATAACTCTGTGAGGTATACAGCACAGGTGTTATTATAACTGTTTTAATCCTGAACCAGCTGAGACCACAAAGCTGTCCCTTGCCCAAGGCCACATGATGAATGAATCACAATCTGAGCTGAACTCACCTCTGTTAGTTCTTGTGATGTCACTGCATGACACCAATTCTTAAAGTCCCTGAGTTATGGTTAATAATAAGGTTTGGATAAGGATACTCTATTTTTAATCATACATACCATTCATTAAGGAGTTTGAGAGGTTGGCAGAGCTTAGAAAATATAAAACTTACTTGTAAACTAAGTAGAAAGTTTGGTAAGAGAGTGTTTTCCTAAATAGAATTCCCTCATAGCTAATAAACATGGTATGACTAAGCTAACATAGGAGGGGAAAAAATGTAACAAATTGATTAATTTATTTCCTGTATAGAATTTTATCCAGAGGGATGGTCCTGCTTGCCAGGGATGGAGGAAGTGCTTTAATTCTGTTCACCAAGCAGACTTAAGCCACCTCTTTGCCAGGTCCTGTGCTGAAGTATAAGGAGGGACTGAAAAGATGATTACAAACTGGACCTTGATATCAAAGAGTTCATGGTCTGCTGGGGAAAATAAACCTGAGACATAAGTAACTGAGAGCCAGGTTGAATGCAGTAAGAAACAGATAAAAAGCCATGGTAATCCAAGAAAGTAAGAAATATGAGTTATAAAAACATACTTTAAAATGTACATAGCTTTCCTTCCTGAGGAACAGGAATGAGGATCAAATCCAGTATATAAGTCAAATATAGCAAAGATGTAAAGTAGCCCCAAATGCCCCACCCAGACATGTGGTCTTCTGTTGTCAGTACAGTCGGAAACTTAGTCCTGCTAGGTCCTACCAGCGTTTGAAAGGCATTGCACCGTATTGTTCTCACTCAGGGATGGAATTTAGTATCTTTCGGTTTAACCTCTGAAAATCGGACCATTCAGCTGTGTGGGTGATTGAACTCAGCCCAGTCCCTTTTGTCACAATTGTATTTTCCAGTTTCATTAGGGTCACTGAATTTCCATGGGACGGACTCCCTTTTCAACAAGGTGCACACAACTCGCTAATGATGATCTCAAATAAGAAACCCGTGTGCATCCCTACAAATTGAGATCACACCTTCATTCTTGGACTATAGTTGTAATTACATTAAAGACACATTATAAGTCTGTCGCCTCTCATTTCATTTGTTGTGTGTGTGAGCTGTGTTGGATCACTTTATCTCCTATTAAATTGCCAGCATTTCCTTTGGACTCTGATATGCCTTCTCTAGCACAAAACAGCAGCACACCCAACAGTTGCAGTTAGGAAGTGAAAGGGAAACCCACGGCCACTCAAACAAGTTTGTATATGGTCTGATAAGCACAAATATGCCTTCTTCGTTTCCAAAATGCGAATTATGGGTATTATGCCTAGGACTTGGCCTCAATTTTCTTTTAAAGAGACAGTACCTGGTTGGTTTATACCAGCTGCATCTCCTACTCACTTTTTTTTCTGAAGTAGCCAGGCACACCTCTTCTTCTTCACACGCAGAGTGGCAAAGGTGACCAGGAGCTCTCAGATTTTGGAGGGTACCTGCAATGTGGTAAAACAAAGGCTATAGGGTATCACTCTCCATAAGATCATTTGAGGCTCCCCTACCCGGGAATAGAATTCATTATATTTTTACATCTATTTATTTTTAAATTTTGAACATTTCCTTTTTTCCTAAACATTACCCCACTCTTTATTACATTTATCATTGTAACTCCTGAGTACACAGGGCTAATCTTACTGCCCTCATTTTACAGAAGAGAAATAAAGATCCAGACATGTTTTTAAAGTGGGAGAGGGGCCACATAATACAGTTGCTTAGTGGTAGAACTACAGTCCGGGTTGTTCACTGGTAGTGCTGGGCTCTTTCTTCTAGTTACTCAAGCATGGGGGATGCTGACCATATACCAGATATTGTGCTCGGTGATGAGAATACCCAGGTAGGAAGAAATGGGCTCTACCCTGGAGACTTCAGTCTGTAAATGGCATTGCCCTTTCTATGTCAGGAAAAGCATTGACTTGGGAATTGGGAGCTTTAGTTTTACCTTGGATTTTGCCCCTGACAACTATGATCACTGTGAGCAAGTACTTTAATATCTCCCAGCAATAATAGCTCAGGCTCTGCCTATCCCTTGGCGATTGTGAGATTCAAAGGAGAAAACTCACAGAACGGAGCTTGGAAAGTAGGTATTGCATGAAAAGTATGCATCTGTAGTGACAGTAGGGATATTTAGAGCTGTCTGAGATACCCATGTGGGTGGAACACTAAATATGTAGGCTTAGAAAGGACTCCACTAATACAGCTTGAAAGGTGAACTAGTCTATTACACATGGTAGGTTTTAAACCCTTTGTGTGAGCTGATACTTGGGGCCAATAGGGGGCTAAATAATTCATCATCCAAATGCAAACAGGCATAAACCTGAAATGTCCTGGCAAATGAGGCATGGATCCTACGATCAGTAGAGTTCTAGATTTCTCAGATTCAGCCCAGAAAATCAGTTCTGTAAGGCTGCTCTGATGATCAGTGTACTTTCTACCTAAGGCACCGTCTCTGTCACATCTTCCCCGGATCACCTTCACTCGACTCTAATCATCTCTGCCCCCTCTCCCTTCCTGCCCAAGGAGTTCACAGAGACTCAGATCCTCCTTAAGGTCTGTGTGTCAATCCTTTTGGTGAAGAATAATCACCATGGAGCTTTGGCAAATGCTGAACTGCTGGGCACCACCCTATCTTCCTGCATGTTGTAATAATCCCTTTAAAATAACTGTATTTGGGGCAGCTAGCTGACTCAGTCCGTGAGGAATGCAACGCTTGATCTCAGGGTTGTGAGATTGAGCCCCAGGTTGGAGGTAGAGTTTACTTAAAAAAAAAAAAAATGTGTTTCATGGTTGAAATCTGAAGTTCTATATTTCAAAGTGCTTCAAAAATATAAATAGCTAAATACTTCTTGAGCTTTATTTGTAGTTGGCTGGAAAAGCTGTAGATATATTGTGATTTCTACTTTCTGCCCAATCATAACCCGTTTTTCTGAGCCAGACTGAACCATCCGCAGTACCAAGTACCAACTTACCAGTCTGTCTACCACATTAAATCCTAAGCTCGTGAGCAGTGGGATCTGTCAAGTTCACTGTAGTGTTCTTTAGGCCTTTAAGTGAGAGACCCACAAGAAGCCCTAATGGAAATAAAAAATATAAGACATTACATTTGAGTCCTCTGCTTGGTTCTTAAGACCATCATAACTTGTCATTGGTTAGTTCTGGAAAACAGAACCTAAAATATTTAAAGTAATTGATTTTTTTTCCCTGTGTAAACAACTTCAGAGATAAGCCAAGGGTTAGCATATTATCCTTACATTTCCCTTGATATGCATTGGAGAGAAAAGGGAGGGCTGTTTGGGAAGACACAGTTATAATCCTTCCCAGCAGAAATACCTAATTACACGCAGGTCTTGAATCTCCAAGTTAGCATATTTTGCCCATTCATTGCTCAATAAATATTAATTGGTGGAGATGGGTTATAATTTAGCATGTGCATAATATATAATTTACCTGTAACCTATAATTATCTTAAATGTTCAAATAAGGGAATTGATTGGACTGAAAAGAAAATAACTTATTTAAGTTTAAAAATGTTGTTATGATCTAACTCTTAATAAAATCACCCACCTTCAGACATCATTTCACTTAGATAGGCAAACTACCATTTGCCATGTTCTGTCTCAAGGAAGACAAGATTGAAGTCAATACTGAGTGCAGCTTTATGTATGCCCTGAAGTTCTCTGGTGTATTAGAAATATTCGGTGCTATTTGCCCAGCTCAAAATGGCCAGTTTCCATGACTGCCTCCTCCACACACAGGAACAAGCCCCCATTAGTGCATATTTGTTAATTCATAAACGGCTGGTTCAAAGGCTGATCTTTTTTTATATATTATTTAAAAAATCATTATTACTGTTTACCAATGGGAAGATGTACTTTATCTACACCAGCAGCCAAAGGAACAAGATGGATACACAGAGTTAGTTAACCATTGGGAGAGGATTCTTAAGTCAAATCCATCAGATGATCATTCCTAGGAATACGAAAGTGGGATTCAATTCAGCCAGTGTGGCTGGAATTAAAAGAATAGAACTGGGAGATTGCTGGGTAGCCATCTTCTGCCCAGTATATATGGAGAGAAACAGAGGACAGTCTCAGAGAGAGGATAAATGAAGAAAAGAAGAGAAGCAGAACAGTAGAGACAAAGGACAGAGAAGTCCCCACTAAATGGTTTACTGATGGCTTCCCATTTCCTCCTTCTGCCTTTAAAAGATCCTATACATGTGTCCCACAAGAAGCACCAGCAACCTGACAATAAATCCACTTTCATCCAACCAGCTTTTTCCCTTAAATTAGTTCTAACTGGTTTTGGTTGCTTGCAATCAAAAGAATCTCTTCCTAGACACTTAAGAATACTTAACTCATTCAGCTAAAAGGTGCCTCTGCCTTATACCATGTTTTTCCCAAGAAGACTCCGCAGTCTTTGTCCACTGCTACCCTCTAAATTCCATTTTTCAATGAACAAGAATAAATCACTATATCTAACTTTGTTAATCTCTGTTGGTAGAAATGAGTAGTAAACATGGTCTTCGTTCTTGTTCAATACTGATCTAGACAAGAAAGCAGGGGCAAATAAGTGGCAGTTGCCTCAAGATACCTGCCCCTGATTTTGTGGTGGGAAGAGTGCAGTTAAGGGGCATAGAGAATGATCACCCTAGCTCACTCACACATGTACCTGCCCAGATATCTGTATACACACGAGCACATATATACACATGTGAACACAGTGGGAAAGAGAGGGAAGTTCAGAGTCCAAACTCTTGTCCTCGGTGACATACTTATTCTCCACACCCCCAGAGTCTCTCACAATCCACTGGAAGTATTCAACCCAACCAGCCCTCCCATGGAGCTTGTAATCAGAATTACCATTCAGATCCATCTTTCAGGGCTCCTTGCTTTGCAGTTCTATTATTGTTTCATGAAACTTTAAAACTTTCCACACTTCCTTCATTGTAGTCAACTTTAAATAAATTCAGAGTGTCACTTGTTAAAATAAATGACATTTAAACAACCTCAGCATGGTAACTCATTCCTCATTATCATAGAGAGCTCTTCTGAAAGGTCTATAGTACATTATCTCTACGAAATGGATTTTACCTTCAATATTAACCTCATTGCTCAGAGAGGACAGGTGCTAAGCACTCTGGTGAGAGGTGGCATAGAAATGCATAGGTAGATTGATAGAACCGAACAAGTGATGATGAACTAAAACAAAAGAAGTGAAAAGGTTTAGGTTAAGTATTAGGTAGCAAAGCTGAACCGGGAGAGGGCTACAGTGATTGAGCAAGCTGCCATGGAAGACTGAAGACAATGTTTTATTATTTTAACTCTACAAAACTTACTGTGTCGGCACTTCTGGTAAAAAAAGCCACCTGTGCGGTATGGTTGATAACTACGGTGTGCCTCAGAAAAGCCCTAGGTACCTGTTAGCCCAGTGTCTGCGTTGCACAGTTTGGGAAACTGAGGCCCAAAGCAAATACTGCCTTACTTTCAGGTGCAGAATGAGTAACATAACTCAGCTGGTCAGCAACCATGTAGTCCATAGACTTCTTATAGTTCTTTTGCTTGTTCACTCTCTGCCTCCCCAGATTTTTATTTTCTTCCTCCTTTAGAGTGTGGAACCAACTGATCTGACAGCCAGTACCATATCTGACAGGGTGTTTTCTGTGTCCTCATATTCCCAGCATTATTGGCATCTGATTAAAAAAAAAAAAGTTGTTTTGTTCCCAATAACCTAAGGAACTTAAAGGACCTCTGCTCTCTTAGCAGGCTCCAATGTCACGGCCCAGGAGTGAGGTTATGGACACTAAATGAGCACATCCATTCTAAGGAGGGGCTGGTAATCATCTCTAAATTTTGAGTCTCATAAAGATGGCTGTTTCCCCATCTGCAACCTCTCTTTGTTTTTGTTTCTTGTGTTTGTGTTTTCTTTCTTTAATTTACATTCAATTAATTAACATAATGTATTAGTTTCAGAGGTAGAAGCAAGAGGTTGTTGTGGCCAAGGTCACAGAAGTTGCTGCCTGTGTCCTCCTCTAGGATTTTGATGGATTTGTGTCTCACATTGAGGTCTTTCATCCATTTTGAGTCTGTTTTTGTGTGTGGTGTAAGGAAATGGTCCAGTTTCATTCTTCTGCATGTGACTGTCCTATTTTCCCAACACCATTTGTTGAAGAGACTGTTTTTTGTTTTTGTTTTTTTTTTTTTTCCCATTGGACATTCTTTCCTGCTTTGTCGAAGACTAATTGACCATAGAGTCTAGGGTCTATTTCTGGGTTCTATATTCTGTTCCATTGATCTATGTCTGTTTTTGTGCCAGTACCATACTGTCTTGATGATTACAGCTTTGTAATAGAGCTTGAAGTCCGGAATTGTGATGCCACCAGCTTTGGTTTTCTTTTTCAACGTTTTACCTATTTGGGGTCTTTTTTGATTCCATATAGATTTTAGGATTATTTGTTCCAGTTTTGTGAAAAAAAGTTGATGGTAATTTGATAGGGATTGCACTAGATATATATAGATTGCTCTAGGTAGCATAGACATTGTAACAATATTTGTTCTTCCAATCCATGACTGTGGAATATTTTTCCATTTCTTTGTGTCTTCCTCAATTTCTTTCCTATGTGTTCTGTAGTTTTTGAGTACAGATCCTTTACATCTTTGGTTAGGTTATTCCTAAGTATCTAATGGTTTTTGGTGCAATTGTAAATGGGATTAACTCCTTACTTTCTTTTTCACTGTCTAATTGTTAGTGTATAGAAATGCAACTGATTTCTGTGCATTGATTTTATATCCTTCTACCTTGCTGAATTCCTATATGAGTTCTAGCTATTTCTGGGTGGAGTCTTTTCGGTTTTCCACATAGAGTACCATGTCATCTGCATAAAGTGAAAGTTTGACTGCTTCTTTGCTGATTCCGATGCCTTTTATTTCTTTTTGTTTTCTGTTTGCTGAGGCTAGGACTTCCAGTACTACGTTGAACAACAATGACATCCCTGCCGTGTTTCTGATTTTAGGGGAAAAACTCTCAGTTTTTCCTGGTTGAGAATGATGTACACTGTGAGCTTTTCATAAACGACCTTTATGATATTGAGGTGTATACCATCTATCTCTACACTGTGAAGAGTTTTAATCAAGAAAGGATGCTGTATTTTGTCAATTTTTTTTTCTACATCTATTGAGAGAATCATACAGTTCTTGTCCTTTCTTCCATTTATATATTGTATCACATTGATTGATTTGCAGATGTTGAACCACCCTTACAGCCCAGAAATAAAACCCACTTGGTCATGGTGAATAATCCTTTTAATGTACTGTTGTACTATACTGTATTCATCAGGGATATTGGTCTGCAATCCTTCTTTTTGGTAGGGTCTTTGGTTTTGGGATCAAGGAAATTCTGGCCTCATAAAAAGAGTTTGGAAGTTTTCCTTCCATTTCTATTTTTTGAAACAGCTTCTTCTCCTGGGGGAGAGGAATTGGTGGGGGTGTTTCTCATGGCAGTTTTGCTGCTTGCTGGGGCCTGCTCGGAAAGTGGTTACCTGACCATGAAGTGGTTCCCCACCACACCTCTTTGAATCCAAGATGTTAGTTGTGATGTTGTGACTGACAATAAGAAATAGATATATTTGGCTTTAGTCCCTGCTTTTAGTACAGAGCTCCTAAATCCTTTGGAATTTCCTGTGATAACCATGGTGTCTTGTTTTATGTTAATGAGGTGACTTTGGGATAGATCTAATGATGGGGGGTTGGTTGCCCAGAGAAGCAAAAAAGTCATTAGAAGCTTGGAACTTTTGGTCCCACCCCCAACCTCCACGAGGAAGAGAGAGCCTGGTGGCTGAATCAATTGCCAAGAGCCAATGATTTAATCAATCCTACGTAATGAAACATCCATAAAAAAGGATAGGGTTTGGGGCCCCTGGGTGGCTCAGTGGGTTAAGCCTCTGCTTTTGGCTCAGGTCACGATCTCAGGGTCCTGGGATAGAGCCCCACATCGGGCTCTCTGTTATGTTCAGCAGGGAGCCTGCTTCCCCCCCCCTTCTCTGCCTGCCTCTCTGCCTACTTGTGGTCTCTTTCTCTGTCAAATAAATAAATGCAATTTTAAAAAAAGGACAGGGTTTGGAGAGCTTCTGGGTTTGTGAATACAAGGAGATTTTGGGAGAGTAGCAGGCCTAGGAGGGCATGGAAGCTCTGTTTCCTTTCTCCATACCTTGCCCTATGCTTCTTTTCTACCTGCCTGGTCCTAAATTATATCATCTTATAATAAACTAGTAATCTAATAAGTAGAATGTTTCTCTGAGTCCTGTGAGCCACTCTAGCAAATTAGAATCAACAAAGAAGTGGGGTGTGGGAATCTCTGATTCATAGACCGTCAGCCAAATGTATAGGCAACAACCTGGACCTGTAAGAGACTTTGGAAGTCCAAGGAGGGGGTCATTGGAACCTCCAATCTATAGCCAGATGGTCAGAAGCAGAGGTGACACCCTGGGTTTGTGACTAATGTCTGGGGGGGGGGGTAGGTGAGTGAGGGGAGTCTCATAGGACTGAAATATTAACCTGTGGAATCTGATGTTACCTCTGGAAAGATAGTGTTGGAATTGAGTTGAATTACAGGACACCTACCTGGTGTCCAGAGCATTGCTTGCTGGTATAGGGAGACTTGCCTCCCAAAAGTAAAAGCAGCTGACCAGAATCCCTTCATCAGCCCACAGGAATCTCATGGGGAATAGAGCCTCTTGTATACTGCTCAGGTTCCGTGAACTTGGAATCTCCTGAGCAAATCTTCATAGTCCCTGTCCTATGTGCCTAGCCCTGAACATGGACTGGTGAAGGCAGAAGCCTGAAAGGGAACTTAGCCTTTGATTTATCTACAGCCTAGTAGTAGTAGAAGAGTAAGGAGGCAAGTTTTAACATGCATGAGACAAAGTAAGATGACATGCCTAAGGGCTTTTAATTTACTGCAAAAATGAAATAAAGAAGTCAGTGTGGATTTGGGTCAGAAGGCAGTAAGAAAAAGCACTGGATGTGAATAGTTTTACTAAAAAACAAGTCTAAAATTTCAAAGAAAGTAAGAACACAGGGATGAGTGTACAAGGATGAGAATTATGACCTCAGCCCATAATTTACCACGTGTCCTAGGAATCACTCTCCCTCCCTGGATTCCCTCACCTGCTTGGTGAGGACACCTGGGTCTTTTTCAGCTGAGGGAACACTACTGTGTCTCGGCAGCTCCTCCCTTGTGGTACCATGTTGAACAACAAGTGAATTCACTGAACAGTGCAATATCTGCTTTCTCACAACTTCCCCAGGGCACGGTGACTGGTGAGTCTTAGACATTTTCTCTCAGACTAAAAACATTTCCACGAGGTCCAAAAACAGTCCAAAGTTTATCTTTGCACTCATACCAGTAAGTGTTTAAAATAACTATTTACTGGTAATAATGAAAATATTTGAGGTGCTCTTACAAAGTTCCAGTTGTGAAATATCAATAAAATAATTGCCTAATTCTAAACCGTGTACTGTTCTAATTAATTCTGCATGAGACATTTTTCCAGCTTCAAAGATTGCTTTACTTGTATTGCATAACAAAATAATGGTATAATTAGGAATAAATTTGTCACTTTTATAAGTAATTCCTTTTTATTATGTGTTTGGAAGCAAAGCACAAGCATGATTAAAGCCCCCTTTAAAAGGTTTTATTAATTATTATGATTATTATGGATAATAAGCATCCACAAGCTGCAGAAAGTATCCCAGGCAGGATGCACAAAGCCACAAAACATGGCAGTAACAGGGATGGATATTGGAGTCAGGTATCTTTATTCTCTGTGGTTCAATTCTCACTGTCTATCTTGTCCTTTGTGTGAGGCAGGAATCTTACTTTTATTTTCCTTTTATGTCAGTGAAGGCACCATCCCCAGTAATGCCTTACTTACCTCCCCTCCAACATCCTGTTCCATAAAAATGCAATCAGTCCTCAAAAGTTAGCTCTGAGAGTCTTCTGCTAGGGAGCTTCCTCTGGCTTGCCACTCTGTACTGGGGGCCTCTCCTGAGCTGTTGCTCCTGTTCTGGGCATTTGACAATGAACAACTTGAGGCAAGAACAGCATCTTGTTTTTCTCTGTTTTTCTTCTATCCCCAACACAGAGCCAGTTGTAGAAGGCATTCAAGAACATTTACTGAATAGATGGGTCAATTAATGACAGAATAAGTGAAAAATAAAACCCATCTTCCCATTAATATGTATTGTCTGAAACCCATGGATTGGACTCTATTAGTGAACATAGGTGTCCCAGAAATTTGGTATCCAGCCAGCCATCCTGGCAAGTAACTGGGGTAGCTACTACCTAGACCTCTCTCTACATATAATGTGTAAACTACCCTGCTTTTGAGACTCCACATATTAACCTAAAATATGCCCTACCAGTATTCTCTCCTCAAATGACTTAACATGAAGCCACAGATTCACAGATCATCATAGCTGCAAGGACCCGCAAGGACCATTTTCTTTGTTTCTAATTTTACAGATGATAGAAGACTCAGATAAAGGCAGAGCCCACTCAACATCATATTAAGTTAGGTGATATAGGACCCAGGGTTCCCAAAATCTAGACAGGAGTTCTTTATTGTCAATTGCCAGCTCATCTCTTTCTTCTAAAGACAGAAGACGCCACTGTACTCACAACTCCCTGGGCGATGAGGAAGGAAGCATATCTCTACACCTTCTTCCTTTTCTGGACTGTTCTGTATGTTCACAAACATTTCACAGATGTTATTGGGGTCATAAGACTATTAGGACCATCAGTCCACATCATTTATCAAGGCTACTCCTCTTCCTCCTTCTCTTCCCTCCCAAATCCCATAGCCCTTACCCTCATTCCAATTTTCAGTTTAAAGGCAAGCTCTCTACTGAAGATGATGACATCATCCTACAGATGACAATCCCCATGGAAACCACATAAACATGAAATGAAGCAGAAGCCATATGTCTTATTTTAGGTCTACAGCCTGGCTTTCTAAACTTGCTCTGACTTCCTTTAATCAAGCCCTCATTTCTATAAGTATCTGTCCAGAGGCACAAGCATGAGGAGGAGCAGAGAGGGAAGCAGGGAAAGCCCTGTTGTTGGGCTGGTCAGACAGAGCACTCCAGCCATAGGTCACTGACCAAGCATAGGATGGTGCAGACAGGAATACATTAAGTCCTGGATCTGAGTGGACATCCCAGAGAGGATATTTAAACTACTAGTTTGAGCAACACCCCATGAGGGAAAAGAAAGTAGCAGGGATAGCTATGGAGGGAGAAACTAATGCCGGTCTTCACTGAAATTATGTACTACCTACCACAGCTTTTCCATTTTTCATTCTGTCCAGCTTCTACCTTCAAGGTTTCCACATGCTCTTGGTTATGGCTTGTGTTTAGCTAGAAGCACCCTGAATGTCTCCTCAGTCCAACAAGGTGAAACGGAAAAAGAACAGGAGGTTTGAGGAAGGGACCAGCATCAGGTAATGTTCTGAGGACGCTTAATAGGGGCACAGGAGCTCTCTGATTTTAGCAGATGAGGAATGGCTTTCCCTAATAGATGGCTTTCCCTAATAGTTTCATTCTTTCATTAATTTTTCCAGAGAAACTGTGTACCATTATAAAGAAAATCACAAACTTTGATTTCCCACTAGACCAAACACAATGTGAGGCCATGTATTTTACACACTAGAGAAAACTGCATCCTCTGGAGGAATGACTGGTAGGTTGGCTGGGATGGATATCCTCCCTATTGTCTTCTTGGAATTCAGAGCCATCATTTCCAATTTCCAAACCTATCTCAAATCCTACCACTCTGTGCACCTTGCCTGGTTTCTCTATAGCCCATCCTAACTACCCCCTCTAAACAGTTATAATATATATTACATGAGTCTATTTAGTAATTTATTGTCTGCTGTGTCTATTCTCTTTTGGCCCACATCCAGACTTTGAGCTCTTCGAGAGGTAGAGGATGTGGCTTCCATCTTTCTTATGTCCAGGGACATGGAAACTATGCATTCGTCCATTCATTTATCCCTCAAGCATTTACTGAACATCCACTCTATGCTAGGATTTAATCTAGGCACTAGAGTTACAGAGATGAATAAAGTATGGTTCCTGACTTTGAGAGCTCTCAGTCTAGTGAGTGAATCAGCTATGCAGGCCTGTAACGATCATACATTGTGGTAAACATGCTATAAAAGTACAAGCAAAGTGAGCTCTGTGAAAGAAGGGCAGGTTCAGAAGGGATGGCGGTAGGATTCTGTGCCAAAGCTGTTCAATAAATATTTGTTGATTAATTAGGGGAGGAGTATACTTCTTTAGGGATTACAGGGACAAAATGTCCTCATTAGCTGATGATGAAAGAAACGTTTTTCCTTACAGGCAGGAAGCTCGTGGGAGCTGGCAAAAGATAATCTATGTATTAATGATAACAAAAGGAAGAAACACTGGCAGAAGCAAAAAGCTCTCAGGCATGTTGAGCATCAGATAAGCCCATTACATTGCGGGACGTGCAGTGCCCTGTCCTATCCATGGGAGACCTCCCATCTGTCTTTCTCTCTCATCCACAGAGATTCTCACACCCAAAGAGAGCCACATTCCAAAAATACGGCTGCAGAAGTTCTGTGGGCTCAGACCGGCAGCTGACAGGCCGACAGATGTGCAGGTCTTTCTTCAAGATCCTGGCCTGGCTAGGGGTGGGAGCTTCTCTGTGTGGTCTGGGCTTTGCCCGCACAGTTTATTTATTCAGCAGCATATGCTGGCTCAGCACATTAAGGCAGCTCCAATTTTCCATATTCATTTTAGACGTCCCTTAACTCTCATAAGTTGCCTTTTGCAGCAATCTCACCCTTATGGTTTACAAGGGAAGCAGCTGTGATTCTTCTTCCTTTGAACTTTTGAGCCAAATAGCTTAACACTACCCCCTAGTTACCCTCTCACCAGGATCAGATGACCAACAGTGTGGTGGTCAGTAACAAGCATCTTCTGCAAAGCTGGTAGTGTGTTTATTCTTCCCCCCACTCACGCCATCATGGTGCTTGTATGTCCTCAGTCTGTCCATATATTCCTGTTGAGGTGTAAGGAAACACTGACTAGTGAGAAAGTGAAACTGCTTTGCTCAGGTGGGAGGAGAGACCTAATCATGTATGTAATGCAAGGAATACTTACACTCCCTTTCAGGTCATTTCTATCACTTACAGTGGGCTTCTACACTTTATCAACTCCACAATTTCTATGACTATCCCTCTTTTTCCATTTTGATGACTGCAACCCAGGACTTGTACATTAAACTGTAAAAGACAGTAGTAGGTCTTATTGATCAATTAATAAAAAAGGATGTACACTTTTAATTCTATTTATGTTTAAAGAGCAGCAATGATAAAAGGAATTTTTACATTAAAACTCATGGTATTGGGTCACCTGGGTGGCTCAGTGGGTTAAAGCCTCTGCCTTCGGCTCAGGTCATGATCTCAGGGTCCTGAGATCAAGCCCTGCATCGGGCTTTCTGCTTCGCAAACAAGGAGCCTGCTTCTCCATCTCTCTCTGCCTACTGATCTCTCTCTATCAAATAAATAAATAAAATCTTAAAAAAAAAAACTCATGGTATTGAAGCAATTAATTTCTATATGGATCAACAGTATATCTCTGATATATATATATTTAAATCATTATTTAAAGCTAAAAATAAGGTCAATATAGTGTTAGTGATCTTTCAGTCTTTGGAAGTTCAAGAGCAACATATCCAGTGCTTCAAAGCTCATACGTGATTTGCATACTGAAACTCTTTATGATATTTCATTGTAATATTTCATTCATCATTTTAAATTTTGACTCTAAAGGTCTAAGTACTATGTGCAAATGTGTCTCAGTATTTAAGCTCATCTCTAAATCCCCCCTGGATGGGGAACCCAAACAGAGGGAAATAAATTCAAAACGAATATCAGGAAACGGCAAGGCTGGAGTGGAGAAAAGACTGAGCTACAGACCTTTTATTTCATCTGTAGTTTCTGTTGGGTTTGACATTTATTCTTGAGCAGAAATTTTGGTCATTGCCAAAGGTGCTGAGCTTAAGAGGACAGCAAAGTAGACTGCAATGTTGTAAGAAAAATAGACCTTACTGAAAAAAGAGAAAAACATGAATTAAGAGAGCAATTTACAAAGGATCATCTCATCCCCATAAAATGAAAGGTGGTTAGCCTCTGTTTTTGTACCTGGTATTCTCATTATGGTCCAGGCTAACAGGCGTCTTGAGAGCTGCTACCTAGTGCTGTTGCCAGTGGCTTTGAGGCACAGTCACACTCCATTGGTTATGCAGCTGACCCTGACACTCTTGAGGAGAAGCAAAATGGATAACCTCCAAAAGTGTTTGGCCAAGAGTGACAACTGTAGAAGAGTTTCAGATGAAAAAGAAAGATGATGTGATTTATGTTTAGCAAGTAGTTAAGACTTCAGAATTTAGTTCCACACTGCCTTGGAAAGAGCACTTAAGATGTGTATGTGTATAGGGGACCAGGATGATGGGAGAAATTGTCCATGGCTTTAAGTGGCCCCACTGGGTGGGGATCGTTAGAACAATGGCAAGAAGTTTGTATTTAACTTCCCCCAACATTGCCTAAAAAGCTAGCACTGTTTGAAATGTGTTTCTCCTATACCACACATGATTGCCTCTGTGCTTAAGTGAATTTTCCATAGTCAGAATGGAGAAGGTTGCAAGATTTAGAAATCCAGGTCAAACTTGTGATGTCAGTCACATCTCTGTTGCAAGTGGAATGGACCCTAACATATGTTCTATGTTCTGGGAGTATAAATAAAGCAAGTTTGTTTGCTATTTACCCCAGTGCTGAAATGGAGTCTGAGGAAAAAAAAAAAAATTAAACTTGGGGAAATGATTTTCTTCATCTGAAAAGTTCTTTAGTACGTAACTAGGTTTTCCTTGACTCTGTTAGACCAATGCATACGACTTCACATCTTGGTAGCTGTCCATATGTCAAAAGACTAACATCAGTTCGGCTCAGAAATGCCAGAGCTGAGCCTCAACATTAAAAAGGGTCCAGATGAGAGATGCTGGGCAACAGGTTTGTACGTGTCTAGGAATGCCTCTCTCCCCATTTTATTATCATTGCTCAGATTAGAGCAATGGTTCTCAACTGGAATGAGGTACCACCCCCAGGTAATATTTGGAGACATTTTTTTGTTGTTATAGTTGAGGGGTTGCTACTGATATCTAGTGGAAAGGGGACAGGGATGCTGCTCAATGTCTTACAAGGCATGAAACAGTCCCTCGCTAGCAAGAATTATCTGGCCCAAAATATCAATAGTGTCAAAGTTGACAAGACTTGCCCTGGAATCACTGGAGTATTGTAGAGCTAAAAAGATTTTCTAGCTGTTCTTGGGACACATGACACCCCACTAACCAAACTGGCAGGTTTCTAGACTCTTCTCAGGTCTCTCCCTCACTGACACATCCACCTTAAGACGCTGGTCTTTATTCCATCCTCCAATATGTGCTTGCACTACATATTCATTCCATGCATGTTCAACTTCCCATAATATTCTTAAGGGGGAAGAAGGGCCTGCTACATAGAAGAACAAAAGTCAGAGCTCGTTTTTAAAATATTAAAGTTGCTGCTTTGAACTTGGCATATAATTCGGCATTGGCCCTCCTCTCTGAAGCCTTCAGATACTTTATGAACAGATTCTGTTGGTAATACCCTCTCTGGCCTCTTTCTGATTAGTTCAGATGTCCTATCCTTAGGACTGAGTGTGATTCATCCATGAAGTACTTCCTGTCAACTTGGCACAAATCATTAGCCCTTAGGTTCTAAGAAGTTGCATGTCATAGCCTTTCTTTGTGACCTGTTTCACATCCTATCTCTTCAGGGTAACCTCCCCTACCTGCTCTAGTTCACATTTCTCTCCTTTTTCTGAGAAACAGAACTGCGTGTGGAATACCTTCATACCCCTACTTGTGCTCAGTGGTTACTGATGATATAAATCTTATCTTAGCCATGAATGGTTATTAAGGGCACTAGGAAAATAAAAAGAAAAAAAGACTTTGTCCTGCATCATCATCATCATCATCATCATCATCATCAACATCTCATCATTATTAAGAGTTTCAGTGCTCTTCATGAGCCAGGGATCATGCTAAGCATTTTAGATGTACCACCTCAATTTTGTAAGAACCATGTTATTATTCCCATTTTCCATAGGAGTAAACTGAGCTCAGAGAATTTAAGTAAATTGCTCAGGACCCAACTTTTAAATTCCAGATGTTTAATTTGAACGTAGATGTGTGTGAATCTAATCTCACTAGTCCACTGCACAGTCTCCCTCAAGGTGTTCACAGTCTAACAGAGGGACAAATATATTCATTTGGGGGTTAAGCCTTCACAAACCAACTCAAGCTAATGAGTTTTTTGGTGACTAAGCATGATCAGGCTCCAGGCAGACATCCCACTGATGACTTTAATACACGTTTTCTGAAACCAGCCTTGAGGACCCTGCAAACACGTGACTCAGTGCTACATAGTATTATGAATAATAATGAAATCCAATCAGGAACAGAGGCCTTAGATTTTAATTGAGCTATCTTTTAAAGGACTGCTTTCCTCGGTGTCAAGGTCATGTTCTCCTAGCTAAAGCAGTTATTTTATGTGTGTAGCAGAGATAATAGGCACTGGAGACACATTGAGGACATGTGGCATACGGCATGAAAGAAAGGAGGAAATATACGAAAAGCAATCATTGAAGTATACACTATAGACCTTCCCATTGATAATTGGTTTAAATTATTAAAGCACATAAGAGGTTATTAACTAGAAAGAGTATAAATTACTTTTTTTTTTTTTTGCTGAGCATGACTTTTCAAAGTCTCCCAAACTTCCACTTTAAAAAAAAAAAAAAGCTTTAAATTTAAAGTCATTAGAAAAAATATCTTTTAAAAATTATCTCCAGAGTGGATGGATGAGGAGAGAGCAGATGCTTCATGAATTCAAGATCATGTTACCTGCCAAGAGAATATAAAATGAGAACTGGTATTTAAATAATGGCAAGGTTGCTCAGGAGGTGGCTGGCATTGTCTAGGTCCAAAAAGTCAGGGTTTTAGGACCCTGGGGTTGAAAGCATCCCTGAGGGACTGGGACAGGTAGCTGAAAATATGCACTCAGGACTTCTGGAAAACTCTGGAATGAACAGCTCTTGGAGCACAGCTACCTCAGGATGGAAGGGCACATCTGCAGTGAACATGATGAGTAGGAACCTGAGACCTGATCTTGTCACCTCCGCCGATGTGCAAGAATAGTAGAGGGGAATTGTTGAACCCAGGAGACTTTATGAAGAGGCCCAGCCAGAGCAAAATGAGTGACATACATCTTTCTTCTTGCACTCGAGATGCTGATATATATCCCTGTTCTCTAAGTCCTTCCGGACTTTTCTGCAAATAGGTCTGATGAGCCTGTTCTTATCTAAGGCTCTCTAATCTTCTGGGGTTCTGAATTAGCATTTTTAGGATGTACTGTTCTGGCAAGAGACCCTATATCTAGTAAGGCCAATTATCTCCTTGGATTCTTAGTTCTATCTTTATTCATTAACTCCCATTTCCTCTCTCAGAAATGAGCTCATTTGGGCTGCTTGCCTTTTCTTTGAATGACTTTTCCTCCTTGTGGCCTAAATCCGGGATCCTTTTGCTCAAAATGCATCTAGGCCTCCTACTCTGCCCTGTGGTTTCCTCACCTCCATATTTTGTTCATCAGTGGTACCTTAACTGAAAGAATGAAAATGAGGACCAAAACTGTTCTCCCCTGCCATCCAGCCCAGGCCAGGCCCTGCTTTGTCTGGCCCATCAGGATGACAGATCTGTTACAGTCACAGAGCCATCTTTTTAAAGATGGTCATGATGTATCATTACATGAGGTAAGAGGATATGAAACAACATGCCACATGGATGCACATCCCAACACACACACACACACACACACACACACACACACACACACAGTAGTGCATACTTTCCACCAACCTTCTCCAGAACTTCTTTTCTTTTTGTGACTGTTTGTGCCCCAAGTCCAACCATATTCCTATAGATGCCAATTCTCTTGTTTAGCATCAGACTCTAGCTAATATGACCAATGAGAACTTTTCCCTAGAATAAGAATTCTTCTCAGACTTGGAATAGTAAAGTCCATTCCAGAGTCAGAATTTCCTCCATCTGCAAAAAGCTGTGTTAGAGAAAGACATAATGATGCTAACAACCCTGGAAATGGGACAGTGAGTTAGGGGGACAAAGAGCAAAAATGTTAATGGAATTTGAGACCTGGGTTCCAATTACTCCCTGGCCTTCCTAAATTGGAATATTACCCTCTCCTTCGATTCTATGACCTTACCAGATATCCTTCCAGTAAATCTAATTCTTATCCAAGCTCACAGTCCACTTACGGTTGTTTGTACCCAAAGGACCCCTGAATAACACAGATATATATTCTTGAATAATATACTCTGATATAGTAACAGTATTTATCTCTATTTTTTTTTTCTTTTCCTTCTCTGCATTTGCCACTGCATTATAATATTTTGGTCAAAATTCACATAATATTTTGATCAAAATGATTTTGTCAGATGATTTATCTAATTAAGAGAAAAGTACTTGTCAAAAGAATAACAAACATAACTGTGGAGGAAGTCACCTAGATATGAGGTGACCCTCTTCCCCGACTGGATCAGGATTCTATGTCTGTTCTACAAATATTTACTGCCCAGTACTGCCAGAAACGGGAGGTATGGAGTAAGAAAATCTGGACATTGATTGTGCAGTGTCTGAACTTGTGGGAAATATGGATACATCAGTAATCACCCAAATACATGTAAAGTTGCAACTACAATGTGTGCTATAATGAGAGCAACTTGGAATTAAAAAGATGTGACTAAGTTAGAAAAATCAAGAACACTTCCTGGAGCAAAATGACACTTAAGCTGAGACCTGAGCAAGAAGCAGGAATTCAATGAGGAAGAGAGAAAAGGAAAGAATGGAGACTCCACAGCAAAGTCTCCATCCAGGAGGAGGTATGGGGCATCTGAGACACTACAAGTTCAGTTCCCTTTATGTGGAAGGAGCAAGGAAGCCAGAGTCAGAGAAGAGACTGGAGAAACAGGTAGTGACCAGATTATGTGATATGGGATCAAATGCAAGAGTTTCGTCTTTTTTCTCAAAGCATGGGAAGTCTACAAGTGTACAAGGATGTAGTATCTACAAGTGTACGTGGATGTAGTATCTATATGTAAGTGTCTTTGGGATGTGGTAGATGACGCATGATCAGAATTGCATTGTTTGGGCATAATCCTGACCCTGGTGTGGAGAGCAGATTTGAGAAGATCCAAAGAGGACACAGGGAAATTAATTACAAAAGTCTCCAGAATGGGCATGAACCAGGGGCAGTGAGGGAGAGGTTGGTAGCTTATGTTAGGTTGGTGATGAAGGATATACAGGAGAGTCTGAGAGATATTTAGGTGTATAGCCACAGCTCTGTTTTCAGGAAATTTAATTTCTGTCAGAGGCAGGAATTTTTTTGTTACAGGCAAAGGAATTTAAATATATAAAAAACATGACATGGGCAAATATAATTGAACTAAAATTACTGAGCCACATTTCTATCAGAAGTAATTAGAGAAACCTTAACAGCAGAGGTAGGACCTAAGCTATGTACTAAAGAATAGATCAGGTTCTATGAAAAAGGAAAAGATTCCTGTGGAATTTAGCAAGAAACAGGAGGTACCCTCAAACTGGGTAATTTAAGGAGGGTTTAAGTAAAGGAGTATTTGTAAGGATATGGGCAATGGATATAGAAATCGTAAGCAATGGTGAAGAGCCAGAGATCTAGTGACCACCCTTAGGATTGATGCACTGAAGTGAGGAAATAGCCCCTGGAATTTAGAGAGTGTTGTGTGTAGAGAAAGTGATGAGAGTGGAGCAAGGCATTTCAACAAATTAAAGAGTCTGTGATGATCCTGCAGGCTGAGGAGGAACCAGAGAACGAAACCTCTTCCCTCACTCTCCCTTCTTCCTCCAGATCTCTGACCTATGCTCCTTATTGACTTATCTCAGTTCAAAGCCAGAAGGCAAGAGGGTTGTTTGATAAAGTACATACATGTCAGTCTCCTAGGGCACAAAGGAAGAGAAAGAGGGATGGAGAGTCTATCTACAGAGAAAAGCAAAAGAAGAGCCAGCTCATGGATAATCAAAACCCATAAAACAAATCTAACAAATAGACATTTACTAAGGACACACTGTGTTCACAGAATGGGAACCTGGGAATCTTAGTGAACGCTGAAAGGGGTACAAGTCTATTTTGGAACTATAAGAGGTCAGAATCAAAAAGGGAAGAGGGGTGAGACTATATGGGCATTAGAAACACTAAATAAAAAGAGAAGTGATAAGGAAGAACTAATTCCTATTCTCCTGAAACTGTTCCAAAATATAGAAATGGAAGGAAAACTTCCAAACTCATTTTATGAGGCCAGCATCACCTTGATCCCAAAACCAGACAAGGATCCCATCAAAAAAGAGAACTACAGACCAATATCCTTGATGAACACAGATGCAAAAATTCTCACCAAAATACTAGCCAATAGAATTCAACAGTACATTAAAAGGATTATTCACCATGACCAAGTGGGATTTATTCCAGGACTGCAAGGTTGGTTCAACATCCGCAAATCAATCAATGTGATACAACACATTAATAAAAGAAAGAACAAGAACCATATGATACTCTCCATAGATGCTGAAAAAGCATTTGACAAAGTACAGCATCCCTTCCTGATCAAAACTCTTCAAAGTGTAGGGATAGAGGGCACATACCTCAATATTATCAAAGCCATCTATGAAAAACCCATCGCAAATATCATTCTCAATGGAGAAAAACTGAAAGCATTTCCGCTAAGGTCAGGAACACGGCAGGGATGTCCGTTATCACCACTGCTATTCAACATAGTACTAGAAGTCCTAGCCTCAGCAATCAGACAACAAAAAGAAATTAAAGGCACCCAAATCGGCAAAGAAGAAGTCAAACTATCACTCTTCGCAGATGATATGATACTATATGTGGAAAACCCAAAAGACTCCACTCCAAAACTGCTAGAACTGGTACAGGAATTCAGTAAAGTGTCAGGATATAAAATCAATGCACAGAAATCAGTCGCATTTCTCTACACCAACAACAAGACAGAAGAAAGAGAAATTAAGGAGTCCATCCCATTTACAATTGCACCCAAAACTATAAGATACCTAGGAATAAACCTAACCAAAAAGACTAAGAATCTATACACAGAAAACTATAAAGTACTCATGAAAGAAATTGAGGAAGACACAAAGAAATGGAAAAATGTTCCATGCTCCTGGATTGGAAGAATAAATATTGTGAAAATGTCTATGCTACCTAAAGCAATCTACACATTTAATGCAATTCCTATCAAAGTACCATCCATTTTTTTCAAAGAAATGGAACAAATAATCCTAAAATTTATATGGAACCAGAAAAGACCTCGAATAGCCAAAGGAATATTGAAAAAGAAAGCCAAAGTCGGTGGCATCACAATTCCAGACTTCAAGCTCTACTACAAAGCTGTCATCATCAAGACAGCATGGTACTGGCACAAAAACAGACACATAGATCAATGGAACAGAATAGAGAGCCCAGAAATAGACCCTCAACTCTATGGTCAACTAATCTTCGACAAAGCAGGAAAGAATGTCCAATGGAAAAAAGACAGCCTCTTCAATAAATGGTGTTGGGAAAATTGGACAGCCACATGCAGAAAAATGAAATTGGATCACTTCCTTACACCACACACGAAAATAGACTCAAAATGGATGAAGGACCTCAATGTGAGAAAGGAATCCATCAGAATCCTTGAGGAGAACCCAGGCAGCAACCTCTTCGACCTCAGCCGCAGCAACATCTTCCTAGGAACATCGCCAAAGGCAAGGGAAGCAAGGGCAAAAATGAACTATTGGGATTTTATCAAGATCAAAAGCTTTTGCACAGCAAAGGAAACAGTGAACAAAACCAAAAGACAACTGACAGAATGGGAGAAGATATTTGCAAACGACATATCAGATAAAGGGCTAGTCTCCAGAATCTATAAAGAACTTAGCAAACTCAACACCCAAAGAACGAATAATCCAATCAAGAAATGGGCAGAAGACATGAACAGACATTTCTGCAAAGAAGACATCCAGATGGCCAACAGACACATGAAAAAGTGTTCCATATCACTCGGCATCAGGGAAATACAAATCAAAACCACAATGAGATACCACCTCACGCCAGTCAGAATGGCTAAAATTAACAAGTCAGGAAATGACAGATGCTGGCGAGGATGCGGAGAAAGGGGAACCCTCCTACACTGTTGGTGGGAATGCAAGCTGGTGCAACCACTCTGGAAAACAGCATGGAGGTTCCTCAAAATGTTGAAAATAGAACTACCCTATGACCCAGCAATTGCACTGCTGGGTATTTACCCCAAAGATACAAACGTAGTGATCCGAAGGGGCACATGCACCCGAATGTTTATAGCAGCAATGTCTACAATAGCCAAACTATGGAAAGAACCTAGATGTCCATCAACAGACGAATGGATAAAGAAGATGTGGTATATATACACAATGGAATACTATGCAGCCATCAAAAGAAATGAAATCTTGCCATTTGCGACGACGTGGATGGAACTAGAGGGTATCATGCTTAGCGAAATAAGTCAATCAGAGAAAGACAACTATCATATGATCTCCCTGATATGAGGGAGAGGAGATGCAACATGGGGGGTTAAGGGGGTAGGAGAAGAGTAAATGAAGCAAGATGGGATTGGGAGGGAGATAAACCATAAGTGACTCTTAATCTCACAAAACAAACTGAGGGTTGCTGGGGGGAGGGGGGTGGGGGGGATGGGGTTATTATGGACATTGGGGAGGGTATGTGCTATGATGAGTGTGGGGAAGTGTGTCAACCTGGCGATTCACAGACCTGTACCCCTGGGGAAAAAAAATATATGTTTATAAAAAATAAAATTAAAAAAAATAAAAAATAAAAAATAAAATAAAATCTTTAAAAAAAAAAAAAGAGAAGTGATAAATCAGAGGACAAGAGAGCAACACAGAGTGTCACTTGGCAGTATGTGAACAATTATCAATGTATACAGTTAAAATGTGCTGGTGGCCATCAGAGGTGAGGAACTCTATAGCCTACAATGACCATAAAACACTTCTTAATAGAAGGGCCATGATTTGAGCCTTGCTGGATAAAAAACATCCCGATAGATAAAGAGCAAAAGGACAGGTACAACATTGTAGGCTAGGAAATGAGTGACTGCAAAATGGCAGAACGGAAGAAAAGCGAGATGTGCTTGAGAAATTTGACTATCTAGTTATTACAAGGACTAGATAAACAAGCAGAGATCAATTGTGCTGGAAATGTTATTTTATTCATTAATTTGTTTTTCAAATTGAGCATCCAGGGTGTGTTATGCACTGCTCTTTATGCTGGGGGTGCTAAGACAAAAACCTTGCCATTGTAGATATTACATTTGTGAGGCAAATGGAATATAGATAAATGTATACATTAGGTAAACATCAGATAGATTCAAGTCTCATGGAGAGAATTAATATCGCTATGTACCACGGAATGACTAAATGGTAATTATAAGGGATATTCAAGGAAAACCTCACTGAGGAGCACTTTGGGCTCAGGTAAGACCTAAATAAACAGAATTCTTCTCATTCTACATCATGATCAAGTAGAAGAGCATTTCAGGCAGAGAGAGAAACGATGCCTAAACCAGAAACTTGAATAACGTGTTGGAGGAAATAAATGGCTAGAGTGGCTAGAGCACTGTGATGAAGATTTATACCAGGTGGTGGGGCTGACTTGTACTGGCTACTGAGAGACAATTGTTACATCGCCAGGGAATTTCTGAATCAGCTGATATCATTTTGGTAGCTTGTAACTGGCCTTGGTGGGAGAATTTACAAGAAAGAAATTGGAAAACACTGTAAATCAAGCTTCCCTACAGTTCCCAGTCCCCTCCTCCAACTCAACACCCCATTTATAGAGCCTGTTCTTAAACATTTACCAGCATACCATAGGGTGGATATGAGAGGAAACTCGAGAAGTAACCAGGGACCAAACACTGAAGGCGTTATAAGCCAGGGTAAAGGAGTTTTTTATTTTATTTTAAGTGTGATGAGAAGCCATTAGAGGGTCTTAAATAGGACAAGGATGTGATCTGATTTGCATTTTAAAAGACAGTTCAGGCTGTGTTGCAGAAAACTGAAAGTAGGAAAAAATGGGAAATAGGAAAATCAGTTGATTTGCTTGAGAAGCCACAGTGGCTTTGACTAGGATATACTAAAGAAAAATGAAGAAAATTAAAAATTTGAGACTTATTGGTATAGAAGTAGTAGAATAGATACTTCTTGCTCATGGATTTGATGTAGGAACTGAAGGAATGAGAGGAAACAAGGATAATTTTTCAGTTTTAACTTGAAAAACTAGGTATATGACAATGCAATAAACTGAGAAGTAAAGAATTTATGTTAGAGCAGTGGTGAAGTGGGAAATTAAGAAAATTATACTCACTCTGTTAAGTTGGAGATATGTATATGGCATCCATGTGGAAATGTCAAATAGAGAGGAGGAGGAGGATATTTGTACTTGGGTTATTGGGGAGAGATAAGAACTGGAGATACAGTTTGAGAGTTACTGGCATATAGTAATACTTAAAACCAAAGTTCAGGTTCGATCGCCCAGGGAGAGTCCAAAGAGAGAAAATGGAAGGTAAAAATGGAGGCAGAGCAGAAGGGGAAGAGCCAACAAACCAGCTTGGAGGAAAACCAGGGGAGTCTGGTGCCATGATGCCAAGAGAAAACAGCTCCAGGAAATCAAGAGTCCATTTTGTTGAATGCCACTGGAAATCAAGTAAGATAAGAGGAGAGAAGTCACTTTGACTGGTGACAATGGGATAAAGAATGCTTCTTACAGTAGCAACATTAATGAAGGAGTGAGACTATAGGAAACCTCCCTGGAATAAATATGAGAAAGCACATGCAGTGAAGAAGCAGAATTGGTTATTAAGGGGGCAGGGGGGAGACAACAGCTGATGGAGGATTTGAGGTCAAAAGAGGTGCTTGCTCATCTTACTTTTTAGATAGGAATAATCAGAATGTGTTTGTATGCTAATGAACTGATCTTACAGAAAGGGAAACCTCAGTGAATCGGGGGGAGGGGAGAGAAATACTGGAGAAAAGTCCTTGAAAGGCAAGAAAGAAGGGAGTCTAGAGCACAAGAGGAGGGATTCCTATTCCACAGACATTTATTAAATGCTCCCTATGTGCCATGTTTCATTGCACGGATTTCTGGTATCACATCGGGAATATTTTCTAACATTTGTCCTATTAGATTGAAGCTGCTTAATGACTAAGACTCTATTTTGTTCTTGTTTCAAATCCCAAGTCCCAACCCAATTTCAGGTACACAGTAAGACTTAATAAATATTTGTTGAATATGTGTTGAATGAGACTAAAAAGTTTTAATCTAAACTATCCCTATTAGCAGCTATTTGAACATTTGATTAAATCATAGACAGCAGTGAAGAGCCAGATATAACTAGCAAAAAATAGACAACTTCAATTACAGGATTTTTTTTTCCTTACGTTAAATTTGACTTGGAGTGACAGAGAAAGAGGTTGGGGCCAGATGGATGTGGGAGTCAGGGAAGAGATAGCTCCCTCTATGGCACCAATCAAAGAGAAAGAAAGCTATTTTACATAGAATCCAGTTTAGTTCTTGACCAAAAAAAAAAAAAAAAAAAAAGTATTGTTCCTACACATAGTGTATAGTGTCAACTTTATAGTGTGTTGTCTTAGTATGTCTTCTCAATAATCTTAATCTCCTGGATCTCCCTGAAAGCATATTTTACTTCTGCCTCTATACATGCCCCATGCCCCTGGGGCCAGTGAGTCCAATGCCAACTGTTTCACCTAGTCCTAGCCACAGCCCATCACTAATACATCATGTTTCATCCTACATCATATATCCTCTTCTCTGATTATGATCCAGATTCTCTTCATCTTTCAACATCCATTAAGTCCCACCGGCTCCAAGAATGCTTCTCCGAGGAAAAGAAATCTATCAGTTTGCTTAAATTCTATAGTATTCAGGAAATCAATTATTTAGCGATTGTCAGATAACACCTGATTAATTTAACTTTACACAATTATACATGTATGCAAGCAAGTGAGCAAGTGAGAGAGATTCCGGTGTATGAGAATTTGACCTGGCAGCAGATGACAGGTACCCATCACACAAGAATTTCACTCTAACATCTCTTCTGCTCCTCCACCCTCAGCATCCCAGAGAACAAGGTCAAGGACTGAGTGTCTCTGGAAACTCAGCTGTAAGTACGGATGGAACATTTTTAATTGTCTGTACCACATAAGTGCTATATCAACCACATTCCAGTAGTAAGTTATTGACTCTGATCTTTTTCTTCAAAAATATATAAAAGGTATACACTTCCAGTTATAAAATAAAGAATTCATAGACATACAATGTGCACCATGGTGACTATAGTTAATAATATTATATTGTATATATACAACTTGCTAGGAGAGTAATCTTTAAAGATTTTATCACACACACAAAAAAATATGTGTTGTAGCACATTTTCCAGTTTTGAAACCAGTGTAATCATGACATCATATCTAGAAAATGAACCAAGGCCAGGTGAAAGGAGGAGGCAGAACCATGGGGTTAAGTGGAGAGCTCACAGAACAGCTTCAGAAGACCTGGAACATTTTTAAATCTCTGTAATAGCTGTGTGATCTTGGGAGAGTCACCTCCCTTCTCCAGGCATTGGGTTTCTAAAATAAAAGCTTTTGAATAAATGATCCCTAAGGTGCTTCCAGCTCTGTCAGCCCACAGCTCTAGGGTTGTGAATGAGATCTGAGTTTTCCTGCCATCCTTTGATCAATGCTGCAGACCATACTTTTTCCTGACATGCTGTGCTTCCTGGAACATAATTGAAATAATGTGGGTGTCATATCTCTTTTGATTCCCCAAACATGAACTGCAGTCATCAACTCTCCTCATTTAATCTTTCAACAAATAGCTCTGTTTGTTTCAGCTGGGGGGCAGTATAAATAATTATAATAAAATGTCTTAATATAAAGAGGAAGAGATAACATTCGAGCAAATAAATTAGAAAATATCCATGTGCCCACATGGCACCCAGAAATTATTCTCCCATTAGCTACTGGCTTTCAGTTAGTAAAAATGGAAATCAATTTACCAAACCCCACAGCCATGCTGGAAGCGGGGCTGCCCTAATATCCGCTTTGGTGTTGCCTTCTGTGTTGGGACTGGGGCTGGCTAGCAGCAAGGAGCACCCCTGGATTCCACGCAGCAATGGGCTTTGTTGTTAGCCAGGGCAGATGCCCTCTGGCAGTCCTCCCTAGTGCCTGGTGCCCGCATCTGCAGCAGATTGGCTGCCTCTTCCTATTTGTCTCCTTGTTCCTATTGGCCTAATGTGGGTATTTGTTTTACTAAAGGGTTTGCTTCACTCACTTGGTATTAGACTTAGGGATCAGACATGAAATAATTATTCAGCCTAGAGCAGCTTTTTTCTGGTGCTGGCATTTCTAAGCAAGCAGCTAGTTCCTGCAGGGATCTGTGTTACAGGAGAAAAAGCATTCACAGCCTGACCGGAGTTCTGTATAGATGGAGGGAGGCCTATTAAACCCTTTATCTACTATTAGCTTGAAAAAAGAAGATTCTCCAGCTTTTCTCTGAATTGTGGAATTCTAGGAATCAAGCACATGGCTCTGCCATTAATATCTATCAAATTCAATTTGTATCTTGCAGCTCTATGGTTGTGACCTTTGCATGTGGCACAAACTCCGCAGACTCTGTCTCAGTCACGTCTATGTACTGAATGGGTCAAGACCTATACGTCAAGAAGGCTCAGTCCACTGCATTTGGAGGACCTCAATGTTGGTGCCATATGCAGGATTTCAGGCTCCTATTCTCTAATTGCCACTTAAAAGGATTGATCAGAAGGATGAGCATTCAAAATTCTTCCACACAGAATTAAATTCATCCCGTTTTGTTGTTATTGTTGTTGTTGAGAATGCCACAAGTCCACCTATTTCTGAGGATTCTACGTGCTTGCCAACCCCAGGTCTCAGGATTGTGCTTTAGTTTGTCCAATCCAAATGACTCATACTTAGTATTTAGCATCTGAAGATGTGGATAACCACAGATAAGCACTTTCAATCATTCCTCAAATATTTAATGAGCAATCATGTGCTGAGTTCTATGGATAAATGGTATTTGCCTTTCTAGAGATCATAGTCCAGCCAGAAAGACAGAAAAGTGAATAGACACAATTACTGTAAAATATACCAGATACTGCAAAAGGCACAGTACAGAGTGAAATGAAAGCATATGGCACATCACTCATTATGAGAAGTCAGCCCCAGCATGATTTTCTGTGACACATTCCAAGCCATGCTTTATCCATTAAGTCAATGTCATCTTTGAATATAATGACATATATGTACATATTCACCTACACACACACACACTGTGAGGTCATCCCTGTTCAAAAGACTTACTCAGTAAATGAAGCAAAAGACAAAATCCCTACTCCTAAGGAACTTAAAGTCTGCATATAATATCATTATTGAGAAAACACAAATATGGTATGAAGTCTAGCTAGGCAGGGTCAAAGGAGTAGAATGCAGTCTAAAAACTGTTTCAACTATAACTATACATCACGTCTGGGAAGATTTCATTGAGAAGAGCCATTAAATCTAATATGTCAACACCATTAAGTATTTCCTGTGCACCTTCCATATTTCAGGCTTCAAGGATGTAAAGAACAAGACAGGTGGGGTCTACACTCCAGGACAAAATTAAAGCCCCAAGGAGACACAGAGAGAGAGGCATAACTGTTTCTAGTGTAGCCCTCTTAGGCAGATTTGCCAGATTCAAAACTTTGCTCTTCTCCTTACCAGCAACATGCCTTTGGGCAAGTAAAATGGGGATAATTAATACTAGTTACCTCATAAGGTATATATGTATATATGTATTTATATAAGAATATGGTTAAAACCCTTGTATAGTTATAAACTGATATTGAATACTAATAAATGATATTATTCTTTTATTAAAATGAAGCACACAGTCTAATGGAGGTCCTTTCATCATCTTCTTCCAAGTCAGGATAACCACAGTCACCTACAAGATAATAAAATCTAACAGAACAAATGAATTCTTCTAGTCAGTGATATTGCTACTAAGATATATAGAGCCTTATGACCGAACCCCTACAGTGACTGAGGAAGTAAATGTATCTTAGAAGTAGATTTGGTTGACTTAAATGGTTAATTTTCTCTACTATGTCAATGCACAGCACACAGCATGAATTCAGGCTGCCTTGAGTCCAAAGATACAGAAATAGGGAAGGTGGGTAGTGTGTTCATGACCTATCCATTTTCCCTAACGCTTTCAGTCATCCTGACTCTTGTCCAAGGCTGAGGCCTCTTCTCCTTACTCCTACAAAGGGCATCATTTTCTACTGCATCGTTGACACTCAGTAATTAAGGAGTTCCTAAGACTTTTGTCAAATTTTTGCCATAAAATATTTCCTAGGTCTCTGGAAGCTTTGCACAGTAGTAAAAGTCCTCTTGCAAACCATTTTACATATCTGGAGATAAGCCATGCTGTTAATAACAGGGGACAGAGGCATGAGTTATTTCGAAGGATCCTCAAAGACGGTCACAGATGAAATATAGAAACGGCCGAATTTACCTTGGCAAACTTCTTCAACTAAGGAATTCATGAGCAGTTAGACTCAACTCAACATTATGGAAGAAAGATAGGCAGGTAGAGACCCTGAAGCAGAGACCAGATCAAAACTACTGGGGTGTAGAAACTGGTGAAGCACCAGAGGTTAAAAAAGGAGCAAGATGTTTATGGGGTCTCTCTTTAGTCCAGACTGAACTAGGTGGGGAGGTGGAGAAAAGTCCTTAGGTGAATGTTTCCATGAGAATATCTCCTAAAGGAAGCTCTCTGGAAACCAACGGCTGAAAAGTTTACTTTCTGAGAGAAGTATACATCAGAGTTACATTTCTATTTCCAGCAATAAATGAAAATGAGATAAATTTGATGGACTCAAATAGGCAAAGGCTCCCCACAGAATGACTCTAGAGCTTGCTGGAAAATCAATGCCCATGAGATCCTTCTCATTAGAGGGCAAGCCCAGGCAGGTCACCTTTCCACGTAAGGGGCCAAACCTGCTATGGAGCAGCTTCACTTCTGGTGGATTCTTTGCAGCCATGTGAAGAAGGACAGCTTCAGCAAGGAGGCTGCTGTCCCCAGGGCTGAGCACCACCTACGGTCCTATTAGGCAGCCTGTGAAACTTCCAAGCCAGGGAGAAACTCTGTAGTTATCCAGACTCACACCTTCATTGTCTTTGTGTTACAGAAACAGGCACAGGGACAGTATGATTAAGAGCAAAGAGTCTGAAGTCAGCCTCCCTGAGTTCAATCCCTGGTTTTAGCATTTACTACCTAGGTAACCATAAGAAGTTATTGAATCTCTCTAAGCCTCAGTTTCACATGCAAATGGAGGTAATGATAGTAGCAATTCCACAGAGTTATTATGGGGAATAAATATAAATATATGAAAAAAGCACTCCAAATAATACCTGACACATAACAAAAGGTTACCATTATTACCGAAAATTGTTCATACCTTTTTCCTAATTTGAGCCTAGGAAAATGACAACTAGGTCCACCTATGCAGGCCTTTGGATAATATCTTCTCATGATTTCTTTGTAGAAGTAAAAAAAAAATGCTTCTTAAGAGGCAGCTCCTTTCTCAATGTTGTCCTGTTTATTATAGGAATACGCACGGAAACCAAGATGATAGGTTATGTGATCTACCAATAACACCCCATATCACTGTAAGTCCCTACCAGGAGCACTGTTGACAGAAGCTGAAAGACTGTCAGTTCACTTGTTTGACAGCCACGTAAGAGCCATCTTTCAGGCTCCCGTGATTGCAACAGTACCTGTGATACTTTTCAACAACTCTAAGCCCAGGACCCGATCTGTGTGCAACCTATCCTGGGCTCCCCGAAGAGAGAAGGATATCCCTCCCATCAAAGGTACCAGTTTGCTTAGGAAAAATGTCCTATCCTCAGGAAACAACTGGCAAGTTCTCTGAGGTCCTGCTTGGTTGACCCTCTCTCTTAGGAGTGTGTAGAAACAAGAGCACAGGGTTTCCTATAAAAGATTAAGATTCCTGCCCCAGACATGGAGAAAAGCTGAGAATACTCAGACCTCTTGTCGTGAGAGTGGACCTATGCCTTCTAAGTGAGCACGCAGAAATCACTGGCAGATTCCCTGGCTATGCAGAGATCCATTACTTATTTCTGCTGCATCAGCTTGCCCCAAACCTTCTTCTTTTTTTTGAAAAATTTACTCTCAACCATCTATTTTTATTATTATTTTTTTTTTATAAACATATCATGTAATTTTAGCCCCAGGGGTACAGGTCTGTGAATCGCCAGGCCCAAACCTTCTTTTAATGGTGGTTCAAATACCTTCATTCCAGTTAACGTGGATACCTAAAGGGGACAGTGGCACTGGCTCACCTTAAAAACCAAAGGTGTCATTTTCTGAACTTATTTTTATGTATCACGATATGGTAGAAAATATGCTAGTTTGGAAGTCAGGAAACTAGAAATGGGTGTGGCTGCCTCTACCACTAATTTGTGTGATTTTCAGTACCTTTCTTCAACTCTGGGAAGAATGAGTCATCTCTTCAGAGTGAGATGAAAATAAATAATGCTTCCCAGATCCATGGCTCTTTGATCAGGTGAGGATATAATGTCCTCCATAAAAGCTTCAGGCAAGGAGATCTCTAGCAGAGATTCTATAGTTTCCAAACCTAAGTCTAAGGAACTTCACCATAAGAGGTCACTGGCTGACAAGTTAACTCTATGACAAATCTGTGGTATTTGATAACTAAAGACAATTTCTTATTAAAAAAGTATATAATTACTACCCTCCAAAAAAGAAAACAGGACACTAGCAATGTATCCATATACTTTAAAAGTATCCACTTTTGGTATGAGTAATATATCAAAATTATTTTTCCATTGGCCTCTGTCATGAAATAATAACTCAATTATGAAAAAAATACCCTTAAAATTTATGACAAGCTGAGCACTGAAAATATGAACTTTGGAAATACTTAACTTTATGACCATTTCTCAATCCTCCTTAATAAAGAATTTCTTCCACCTCTCCCCAGAAATGATCACATATCTGGGGCTTCTTGCATCAACTAGCATATACTAGAGGATTGTAATGGTACATTTCCTAAAATTTTCTATTTTCTGGAGTTTCTGCCAAACTCCAAATATAACATCAAACTCCAAACAAAATAACAAAGAGCTGTCCCTGACTTTATTAACACAGTATATTTGACTCTGGATTACCAAGTTCTGCAGAAAAAGGAAACTCTCAAATGGAAGGCTTCAGGTGCATCCAAGGTGGAATCATATATCACCATTCACTTTCTCGAATCATTACTTAGTGGCTTTTGTATATTACCATCAACTAAATGCCATGTATTATTTTAAAATAGGTCACTGGAATCTCTATAGTTCTTTATATCAGCTCCTAAACTTAGATGTCGGCAATCGAGAGCTGCATGACCGTGTGACAATGGATGATTATGAAACAAATTCATATTTTAAATTCTATTCTTTGTTCTCAACACTTTCTTGAGAAAAGAGGAAATCTTAGTTCTCAACAAGGAATATATAGTTGCTGAATGATGGATAGAATGCTGCCACCTCTTGGTAATCTAGCACAGAGGAAACAGTTTCTAGAAAAGTGATTTTGCATTTTTATTGGCTGAAGACAATGCAGTTAAGAAGTATAATTCTACTCTTCTGGTGTCAGAACAATCTATAATTGCTGTTATTATTTTTAGCATTTAATGCTTACAGTGCATATTGAAGCTATTCCCTGACAATAATACCATATTAAAAAGAATCCATCACATGGTTTGAATGCCTTAGCTTTCACGAAGGAAGGTCTAAATTAGGTTGGCCCAGCACTCCCTTTCACAAATCTGCCTTTTGGATCTGTGCTGAGTACTTGCTCAGTAAAGTTCACAAGCTATGCATGACCCCTTTGAGTTGTGGGCATCACCCAAATGTTCTCTCTCCCAACATACATACAGATAAGATTGCCCCTCAGATTGGCTTTTGATAGAATCAAAAAGCTGGGTGACTCTTACTGGTCCTAAATCTTCAGCCCAGCAAGTCATATCTCTTCAGTATTTTTTTAAAGATTTTATTTATTTATTTGACAGACAGAGATCACAACTAGGCACAGAGGCAGGCAGAGAGAAAGGAAGGGAAGCAGGCTCCCTGATGAGCAGAGAGCCTGATGCGGGGCTCGATCCCAGGACTCTGGGATCATGACCTGAGCCGAAGGCAGAGGCTTTAACCGACTGAGCCACCCAGGCACCCCCTCCTCAGTATTCTTAATCTGCAAAGTGGAGACAAGCAATCTCTATTCCTCCTACCTCATCATGTTACTATAAGGATCAAACAGAATTGAAGATATGAAAATGTTCTGTGAGAAGCAAAGCACTGTCCTTAGGTCAAGGATGATCAGAGAAGGAATGACATTGTTCTTGCACTTTAGAGATTAATAAATCTAAATGAGTTTTATTTGGCTTTGTTCACAGTTGATTACCATTTTTCTCAGAGTTGAGCATCTGATGATACCAATAAAACAATATCAACAAGCTGGCAGGCTTATCGAGGTAGCATTATCATTTATGAACTGTCAAGTAATTCAGATTTGTCAAAGCATCATATCAACTCATGGGCCTATGATTTTGGCCACTGAAAGACATAGCATATTAAAGATAGCCTGGAAGGTTGGGGGAACCATTCTGCCTCATTGTCATTGTATTACATCTATAATACAAGTTCTACCGAACTGATCAGTTTATTAGAGCTCCTGGTCCACGCTCCGTCGTATTGCAGACTAGATCTTCCTTGGTTACTAATATGTACCTCAGCAGAACTTAGCACTGTACCTGGGTCTGTATTTGTTCCATAAATATTTATTTTATTGTTAAATTGAAATGGATTAAGTATTACTAACTATTCTCCATATTCTGAGTGCTAAACAGTGAAGAAGAGTGACTTAAATTCTACATGTGGTCTGCACATTAGAAAAAATGTACCCATTTTGGGAAAACGTAGAATTTTTAGGACAGAAAATAAATTGAGAATGTCACAAAGCTGTGTGTTGTTTCTATTTTTTTGAAGTCTGAAAATATCTTGATAGAAAATAGAAAAGTCATGTTTATTTGGGAGTAGTCAGTAAAGTTGTGGGGACAGGAAGGAGTCTGTGCTTCATTATAAGCTACTACAATGGAAAGTCACTGCCAGCACAGACATTGGGATCTTGAAATGCACAGGGAAAGCATAATGTTCATAGGAATAAATTTAATAGGTTTACTCTAAGCTGTATATTTATACATCTGACATATTATATTAAGCTATGAGCTATTCATTTAGAGGATCATAGAGAACTTTACGTAGAATGGCAACTAACTTAAAAAAAGATTCTGGGGAAAAAATGACAAGTAGGAACAAAAGACGAAATTGAATAGGGATACAAAAGAGAAAACAGATTTTCAAGAGATATGTCAACTATATTCAGATATTAGAAAACTTTCCTGTGAAAAATGTTGAGAGTTGATGCACAAGTCCAGAAAGTAAGAATTAATGTCACTGGAAAGAAAAAATAAGGAAGTACCTTCTCAATATAAAACAAAATAAAACAACAGTAACCATAACTTTCCAAGGGGAATCAGGTGGTGCAATGAACTGTCCAAGGTAGAAATGAGCTTCTTGCCCCAGATATATTTTAGTACAGGACAGAGCAAGATGGAGGCCCCTGGCAGGATGTTAATAGAAGATTCTTTCATGATGCAAAGGTCCTCCCTAAGTAAAATAATAAACTCTTGCATTGTAAAATAAACATGCACTGTGAATATCATATTTTTCAATGATATGTTTATGATTATCATATGGAAGATGTTATTAAAAACTATGGCTTGAAAAGGAAATAGGGAAAGCAGAATCCTCAACAGTGAAAGAATAAAGCAAATTTGCAAATTTTGACAGAATCCCTAGATACGAGTCATAGCTAGCTGCTGCAGGGTCAGCATTTATGTACTAACTCTATGGTATAACATCTAACTAGGTGCCATTTGTAATCTATAGGTAGGGAGGTCGCCTTACATATAATCACTAAATGCAGTCCTTCATCAAGGTGAGTTTGTCTTATATTTAGATAAAATGATTATAAGTGTTTGCTTTTGAGATTGTAACATCCTCTGTACCAGCTCTCCTGCCTAGTACATAATTAACCTGTCAACCCACCCTGCAGTAATAAGTGTGATAGACAAGAAATATATTAGGAAGGAACTTTTGTGTGATGTGCTTTCAAGCCCTCCTTTATCCTTCAACTATCTTTCCTTTTAATTAGCACTCGGGTAACAGCATACCATAATGAATTACCATATTACTGTTATCAATAAAAATTATTTTGGGTCTAAAGTAGTCATTAAGATGAAATGTGTAAGACCTGTTCTGGATAGTATGCAGGGAGATAGCAGTTGGAAATCAATCTCTGTTTTGTGTATGAATTTTAAAAGATTCAAAGAATGTCCAGATTTGTGAACACATATTTACTAAACATGAAGTATGAATGTATGGGACATAAAGAAAAGGGAATAAATGTGTGCATCTGGGGAGAATACAGCACTGATGTATTAAAGAAGACATTTTTGTTAAAGACAGCATATTGAGCAAACACATTTGTCTCTGTTACCTCTCTACAGATCCAACTGAAACAACAGCAAGAGGACCACTGGTACCCCAGATAGAAAATAGGAGAAAGGATGATAATAACCAAATGCTGCAACAAGAAAGCAGAAGAATGAGTGAATCTAACTTATCACATGTGAGTATATTGAATACTCAACTCGTAGTAGGGAAAATAGAGAAGAGATTCAATTTACCTCCCACAAAAAAAGTCTCCCATAAGCTTAAGAATTGCCAAAATCAGCCATCTAGAAGGGACGAAGAGAAAAAAGATTAGGTAAAAGATTTTTTATCAAGCTAGGTCAGAGATTCCCTTCTCCTCTTGGATCAGCTGAGCAACTTTCCTCCCATACCATGCTAGCAGATTGGAGGTGGAGGCATCAGCCCTGGAGATGGTAAAAGACCAGAAAGAGATGAGAGCAAAGATGTGATATGCTACTCTCCTCTCACAAGGCTCTAAGACTGTAGGCAGCCAGAATTATACAATGTAGGCAGAAAATTCTCAGTCCTGGAGAAAAAACTTAAACCTCCAGTGAAAAGCTTAACCAGTTCCACCTATAATAAAACCTACCAACATGAACACTTTATTAACATCTAATCAGGTTTTTTGTGTCATTCTCGTAAATGAACATGTAGTTTAGAAAAAAAAAAAAAAAAGGACCAAGAAATCCAAGTAAAATAGCATGCAGAAGACAAAGAACAAAACAAACAGTAAAAATACATTGGAGGAAATTTAAAAATCATCTAAGAGAGCAAAACTTGAAAAAAAAAGTACTACTCTAATCATATCCTTAGTGAAATAAAAGAAAATACTGCATCCCCTAAGTAGTAACAGACTATCATACAGAGAGGATAACCAGAGGAAAGGAATAGCTGAAAATGAATGCAAAAAGGGAAAAATTAGAAGTTAAATAAATGGATTGAACTACACAGTTATGAACAGTTGTAGGTTTCCTCCAGAAAGTGGAAGAGAGGATGGGGACCAGTGAATAGAAAAGAAAATAAAAAAAAAAAAAATAAGATTATGGTTAGGTTAAGATTACTACAAGAGGTTTCATATATAAACAATAAAAATAGAGAGTAAAATAATTCAAAAGAGCTTCTTAGACATGATTATCTGAGCTCCTAGAATGAACAGTGTCATCAAGTTCCCTGCAAAAAAAAATGAATAAAAATACACTACAAGGCACAACGTCATGAAATTTTAGAACACTGAAATAAAAAAAGAAAAATCTGAAAATTGAAGAGAAAAAAAGAAAAAAGTAAGCGACTTCAAAGAATGGAGAATAAGAAAAGCTTCACACTTCTCAAAAGTAGTACTTAAATTTATAAAATAAAGGAACAAAGTCTTCAAAACCTTGAGGAAAAATTATTTCCAATTTTGAATTCTTTAATCAGCTTAACTCTCACTGAAACAGGAGTATAAATAAAAGCATTTGAGACATGTAATATCAGAGATTTGTCTTCCATATACCCTTTCTCAGGAAAGTGCTAGAAGAGGTGTTACACCAAAATAAGTAAACCAGGAAATGAAAACACATGGGATCTAGGAATCAAGGCAGAAAAAGGAAATCCCCAATCTGATAATGGGAGGAGATGTGGTAATAAAAGATGTTTCTCAGTCCTAGAGATAAATCTGCTCAGATTGGAGCAGGTTAGAGGGACCACAATAACACCCCTCCAAAAAAATAGATTCTTCAAGAAGATGAAAAGTGACCAAATATATGATAAATGATGTGTTTTGACATGTTGAGAAGAGATGTATACATCACAGATAAGAGTTTAATGATGAATTAGTGGTAAGACCATGGAACATTAAACATTAAAAAAGAGTATTCCTAATTCCTGAGAAACCAAGAAGTTTTGCAAGAAAGAAAAAGTGGTCATGATATAGTACATGGCTTCCTTGTGAATAACACTAACACAATCATAATTCTGATCTAGCCAAAATTAAGTCATAATTATGATGGTAGGATGGAGTGGAAGGGGAGCAGCAAACAAACAAACAAACAAAACACACTGGCGCTTTCTCTTCCACAGTGGGAAGTCAACAGATAATGCTTTAAAAATGGTAAAATCAAGAAGTGTCAGTGTAAGGGTGGTGTTAATGTGAAGTCAGATAACAAAGGAAAGCAAAAATATTTGCAAGCTGCCAGTTTCTGGAGGAGTAATTGGGCGTGGAAAGACTATCATATTTCTCAAAATTAATTTGGTTGAATTTATGTCTTTAAACTATGTGTTCTGTGGGAAATACAAAAATGTATTGCATGTCTACAAAGTTCAGACTCATAACTACACATTCTCTTTCAATAAGCCTGAAGCTAGCCTCAGGGACAGAAGGACCTTGTTAGAAGGTACCAACATCTTCTGTTGAGCTATTTTGAGGATGCAAAGCCTCTGGGGGAGGCCACAAGAAGCCAGAGGAAGCAGCAGAATTAAGAAGGAATCCTTAAATCCCACTCCTCATTTTTGCAGAATGAGAAATGTTCTCATTTTCTGCTCCCCATGAGAGAAGGGCATGGAAACACTTTCTGCTTTCTTCCATGACCTCTGATGAAATGAAGAGAAGGCACTGAGTATATAATGCTCAGTTGCTTCTGGGGATGTTTCCTCTTTCCACTTGGACTGCCCTCAGGACACGGGTGTCCTCTGGTAGCCCAGTGGTATGCATTTCAGACAGTGCCAGCCCCAGATGCTGTAGAGGGAGACCTACAGTTTTGAGACTATGTCCAGTTCCAGAGAGGAAGCATATCATATAGGGTGATTATTGAATGAAATAACTCTACTTTCTCCAATTCACCTTTATCAGTAATACATCTAACTCCAAGTGTATGATTCCTCTATTTTGCATCTCAAGTGGCTTCAAACTCAGGAGAAAACTAAAGAGGCTGTTTTTGCTGAATACCCCCTCGAAACCCAGCAGACAATATTGCCTTACAGGATACTGCACGCTCCTTGCCAAATGATAGGGCTGGTCATGATGAGTATAGGGGATGCTGCCATGTATGCCCAATGCTCCTTTCAGAAGTGAAGACCTTAGCTCCTAGCTATGGGGAGTGCTGCTTATCAGCAACCTTCTTCAGGAGTTGCTTCCATAAAGAGAATTGCTTTATGCAAAGATGAATCCCTTTGCCAATGAAAACAACATCCTTTGACTGCCTAATGTAAGGTTAAAGGCCTAGCCCTTTACTCTATCTCTGGAAAACTCTAAAAGGCCATCTCAGGGTAGGAGATCTCTGTGTGGTCAGCAGAAATCTGGATGGAAACTTTATCACAGCGTAACTTCTCCCTCTGACAAAGTCTGCTGCCTGCTTTGACACAAATCCATCAGATTCTCATCCATATCTTAATCTTCCCACCCTAATAGATAGCTTAAGTGGACTTGGTCTCTGCTTTTTTTTTTTCCTACTTCTCTTTTTTTCCTATTTCCAAAACTGTATTGTAAATAATTACACATATGTAAATAGATTATAAAATTTATGTGTATTTATATGTGTATAACTCCATACATATACATAGTTGCTTGTTGTACCCACTTTCCTACTTCCTTCTCTGTCTACTTTTCTTACTATCCCTCTCAAATCCCAACTTTTTCCGATCTACTACCAATATACCTTATGTTACAATCAGCAAAACAGGTTCTTAGAAGGGATGTGACTATTTAGTAGGCTCATTAGCTGGCTGGGTAAGTCTTACCTATATTTTGAGTCTGCCGCTATGTAGAACAGCAATATTCTACACAGAAATATAGTGTAAGCCTCATCTGCAATTTTAGATTTTCTAGGAGCCACACTAAGATGTTAAAAAAAAAAATCCAGATATCCGAAATACTGTCATTTCAATATGCAAATTATATAAAAATTTAGTAATAAGTGTTTTCTATCCTTTTCTCCATATTAAATCTTTGAACCCTGGTATGCATTTTATACTTACAGATATATACGTTTGGACTAGCCATGTTTCAAGCACTGAATGGCACATGTGGCTAGTGGCTACTATATGGGAAAGTGCAGATACAGAGTCTAGACTAAGACCATGACTTGAGCGTTTTTTTTCAGAGAGATCTGCCAATTACATGAGGATTGCAACCTGTGCTGAACACACCAACAATGCAAAATGTCCAGCAACTCCACTAGTCCTGACCTCCCAGTCTCACTATCCAAGCTTCAATTCATACTTGTCCCAACCCAACCTTGATTCTCCAAACTTAGGAAAGTTCTTCACTAACCCACTCCTGCAACCTGCAGACTAAAATAACCTAGTTCAAGAGGCAGAAACTGTACTTACTCTCCAAAGAGAAAAATAATAAATTCGTCAACAATAGAGCAGAGTGAAGCTCACAAAACAGGGCTACACATCCCACTTCAGTCTTGGGCTTACTCTCTTAGAAGTTATCTGACTCTCAGAAGTTGCTGGAATCCTGTTTACTACCTTAGAATAGCAATTCAGGTGGTGCTTCCTTCCTTAGAACCTGCTGTGATTACTTACCCTCCTATGCCACTTCTCAAATAACTGTCAAAACCTAAAAGGAGAACTCGGATGGCCTCCAGGCTTTAGAATTTCAGACAGAGAGAAAAGTGAAAGTACCTCTCTTCAATCATTATTCTGTTTGCAGAAAATGAACAGAATTCATGAGTAAACAAAAGTTTGTAGGCTCCTTCTTTCCATACTTCCTGAGATGGTAACAATTTCATGTGTGTGCTTATGTATCTGAGTATGTTTGTCTGAATGCATGTTTATGCATTTTATGATATCACCTTCTCTATGGAGCATAGAGATGCGAGCTGAATTTATGCATTTTGTATGCATGTCACTGGAATTTCAGAATTAGGTTTAACATAAAATACAGAAATGTAGATATATAGAGAGATGACTCATTTTTCCAATATTATTAGAAAATTATCTATTTCATATATGTGACTTTTCCATATAATTAAGTGTAATTTGTTTTTTTCTGTCCCATGGTGCTGCACCATGTGAAGTAAAGTCTATACAAACCCTGTGAAGTATCCCCATTTCACATATGAGGAAATTGAGGCCAGAGAGGTAAAACAAATTTGGACTTGGAAACTACTTATGCATTGTGTTACCACAGATTTTAAGCACTCTACTGAATTATCCATACACCAAAACCTTCACTGTTCCATTATTTCTAATGATCTCTCCTAAGAAACTTAACGTTACTAGCCATACTAAGTCTCCTCTGTTCTGAAGGTCGTGTTGTATCTCACCAAAAGGCGCAAGAGCATATTATTTGTGAAACTCTTTTGCTTCTTAGAAATCTGTTTAACTAATTTCAAGTGCTTTGTGTGGATGGAGTGCCTGGAAACATGACCTATGGACAAGTGAGGCATTTCTTTATGACTTATTCAGAGTAAGAAATGGGACCAAAGCTCAGGACACTAATTCTTGAGTCAGAGGTTAATCACCTTTCTTGTGATGTGAATCAACTGAAGGCAAATAAGTAGCTCAGTTTAAATGATTTAACAAATATTTCCTGGATTATCATTATCCTCAAGACATTATGTAAATATCTATCTATCACCATGCATACATATATAAGCATGTATTCCTTTGAATATGTATCTATTCCTTTAAATACAAAGATGACACAAACATTCTCCTGTGGCATTTTGAGTCCCACCAATCATTTGTATTCATACCACATACCGCTTATAACCAATAGTATAGCTTTGGGCCAGTGCTGAGGGTGGTAGTTACAGTTCATAATAGCTATGGAAAAATAGATGCTGTATCCAAGGAAAACAAACTGAACTTGTACATAAACAAAATTGTGGTTTTTTACTTTATTACTACCATGGATTCAATATGTATTATCATAAATAATCAAATACATCACAAAAATGAAACTAGAAAACTATTCTTTGGATTTAAAAATATGCATACATTCAATCAATCAAAAAGTATTGACTAAGCTCTTACAATATACGTGGTCTAATACAAGGGCTAGTATTATGAGAAATTGGGAACATGATCTTCATGTGTAATAAGGAGTTAAGAATAGAAAAAACTGAAATTAGGAAAATGAAAAGTGAGATATGTATTTCAAGTTTTCTGTAATTCCTGTGCTAAGATCAATATCATCCCCTATGAAGAGGATCCCCTTGTCCTTGATGATGGAGGCATCGCCCAGAGCCTTGGCATGGAAGCAAAGAAGAGCCAGCCCTCTATCCCCAACCACAAAACCACAGGCATGAGGGACATGTACCTTGGCTTTCTCTGTAAATGGAGCCCACACAGTTTAGATTTTTACACATGGATCACTGACCTTTCACTGCCTTTAAAATTACCCATGGAATATGTAAGAAGTTAAAATAAAACTCCCTCCCCGACATCCCCCCTCAAACCACTACACAGACACACAGAATTAAACCCCGATGAGCAATTTGCTGAGGCACTTCCTTTTCTAAAGTTCCTCCCAGGTATATTCCTTACTGTATGGTATAGATGAAAGACGGTCATAATAATCTGTTCATTTGTTTGTTTTGCATCTAATCACACAAAAAGTGCGGTCTATTTCCATTTACTTTGAATCTTGGTCTGTCCTGTGATTCCCTGTAACCAATAAGAAACAGAAGTACCTCCATTAATTTCTGAGGGTAGGCTTTAAACTGATCTTCAACTGCCACATTATCTAAGTTAGAATTCTTAGATAATGGAAGCCCAGCCATCATGCTGTGCGGAGCTCAATCCATGCAGAGAGGCCACAGGAGAGGAGGAGACTCAAGATGCTCTGGGTGACAGCCCAGGTGAGCTTGACCTGATGCTGCACCAACTGTTAGCTGCAGGAGTTAGTCATCCTGGACATTAAAGTCATACAAAAAAAAAATCTCATTGTGCCTTCAGAAGAAGCCCCACCCAATAGCAGATCCATCAGAAGAACTGCCTAGCTAAGACCAGCCAAACACAGAATTATGAGAGATTATAAATGGTCATTGTTTGGGGCCATTAGGTTTGGGACATGGGTTATGTTGCAATAAATCACTGAAGTAATCCTATCTCCATTAAGCTTTTTAGTCCCAGTTGGAACCCATACTATTCTCGGTATTTTGGAAAAACAGTCCCAAGTAACTGGCACAAATTAAAAGCCGTATAAATATTAGCTGAGTGTGTGTGTGCATACAATCCACATCTCTGTACACCACAAGGAAGTCACTTTAGAAAAGTAATGGGGCGGGGCACCTGGGTGGCTCAGTGGGTTAAGCCTCTGCCTTCGGCTGTGGTTGTGATCCCAGGGTGCCGGGATCGAGCCCCGCATTGGGCTCTCTTCTCAGCACGGAGCCTGCTTCCTCCTCTCTCTCTGCCTGCCTCTCTGCCTACTTGTGATGTCAAATAAATGAATAAAATCTTAAAAAAAAAAAAAAAAAAGGAAAAGTAACAGGGGAGCGGACACCCAGGACTCCAAGATGGTGTCAGTCATACCAGTGAAGGAGAAGAAGCTCATGGATGTGAAACTAGGAGAGCTGCCCAGCTGGATACTGATGCAGGATTTCACCCCTAAAGGCACTTCTGGAGCATTTCAAAGAAGTTACTACCGGTATTACAACAAGTATGTCAAGGTGAAGAAAGGGGGCATCACTGGGATTTCTGTGGTGCTGGCAGCTTATGTGGTTTTCAACTACTTTTCTTGTTACAAGGAACTCAAGCATGAACAGATACGCAAGTAGCACAGAAGAGGGCCCAGTGTGGAGACACACGTGGCATTCCTGACCATGACCTTTGCTTGGCACCCTTGAATCCTTTCATACTGTAATTCAGAATTAACAACCAATAAAAGATGACTGTTAAAAAAAAAAAAAAAGGAAAAGAAAAGTAACAGATAATCACATGTCCTTAGTATTTTTAGATTACTCAGGGGATATCATAATTCTTTCCTGGCCACTGCAGTATTTAGAAGAACTGTAAAAAGGCAATATTACTGCACACATTTTTATATGTTCCTGCTGTTTACAATCCTCACCCCGTCCCATCACCCCTCTCTAGGCTCCACACCAATATATGCTGCTGAGATCCCTGTGGGGTTCCCACTGTCAGGTGTAGGATAGAACGTTTACTTTCCTGAAACTAGGTTGTCTCTATGACCTAAACTCTAAAATTCAAATAAGAAAGACTCAGATAAGGAGGCTGCATTGTCAAAGGACTGCAGAGAACATTTCAGAGGCTTGTTCAATGCATAGATCATTCCAATGATAATCATAGATTAGGATCTTTCATTCACTCAATTTTTTTCTTTTCTATTTTAATAGGTCTCAGTTCTTTCCAATACATGTTGAAACCACAGGCATCTTCCTTTATGTTTTCACTACCCCAGAAATACTGAAGACCCTGAGTAGGGGGTCTTTTAATGAACTGTTTAAACAAAATAGCTCATATTTGGACAGTTTCTTATAATTTTGAAAGTACTTTTTAAACACTGTCTCCTTTGTTTCAGTCTCTTTATGAATAAAATTCTTGCTGTGGGTCATTTAGGGTTTGCCTTCTAAGGAGGGTAATTGTATAAGGGCTATTGATCTAGCAGATGTTCGCCTGCTTCTCTCAGATGCTTCTCCAGTCCATTGTCTGTTCTCAGACATTCATAAAGGCAGGAAATATACAGATGTATTTTATTCTGGGACTTGTAGTAGCTAATCACATTCCAACAATCATTTTGAAAAAGCAATGGCGTCATTGATGCTTTACAATTATGTAAATCCATGAGAGGGGAAGTACTATCATCCCTTTCCTCTGCTGTGAAAGCAGAAGGGGATAGAGATTTGGGTGTCAAGTGGGCCCAGGTGAGTGACCTGATTAGACAGCATTAACAAACTCTGTAGTCTCTCACTCCATTTGTGATACTGGAAGTGAAGATTCCACCTTTGGTGCCTCTTCCATTTTTGAGAAATACTACCATCATTATGGAATTAAATCACTTAGAATCCAAGTACCTCAGCTAACTGTATAATGTGACTTTATACACTCCTTGTTCCCAACATCAATCCCCTATAAGCTCTTCCATGGAGAATTTCTGACTATTTATACATCTTTTTTTAAACCATAAAATACCACTTTCCACCCCACCCTCCAGATATGATTATGGTGATTAAACAGAGAAGAAATAAAAGAATAAATCACAGAGCCAAGCCCTGGAGAGAAACATCATCACATTGTAGGGTATTTGCTCTAAGACAGAACCCAACTTCATATCCCAGCTCTGACACTAAGCACACTGTTTAAACCATCTAATTTCTCAATTTCTTCATTTTTAAAAATGGAATAGTAATGGTATTTAACTCATGGAGTTGTTATGAGATAACATATAATGTGCTTAGCATGTAAGTATTCAATAAAATGTTATTACTATCATATGTCTCACAAATACTGCTTAAGCAATTGGCCTGTGCCAACTCTGTGCCAGACAGTGACAAGGAGGTTAGGACACAGTGTGGCTATGCAGGGGCATAGATCTATATAGTCTGTTTAAGGTGATATACATACTAGAAACATTAAGCTGCATGAAGAGTAAATAAGAGCACAACGGAAGTATACATTGAATGGAAATGGAAGTGGTCAGAGAAGACTTCTTGGAGGAGGCAGACTTTGAAGAAAGGGCTTATTTTTACTAAGTGGTATAGGTAAGAGAAAAGATATTCATGAACGCAGAGTTGGGTTAGCAGGATTTTGAATAAAGATCTGGACATGCGCAATATATTTGGGAGAAATTGCACTTTTCGGCCTCTTATATTCTACCCACCCATAAAATAAATGTGCTTCAGTGGATCATTGTACTCTCTTCCAAGTTCAGTGCCCAAAAGAGTATAAGTAAACCCAAGTGGCCAATGACACAAAGAAACCAATATTTTGAAAGTAATGGGACGCAAAACAATAGGCTAAGAAAGCGTATAATGAAGAAGTCATAGGCAAACATGGAGCTGTATACCAGAGGAGGTAATGACCTGAGTGTGGCATTTCCACCATCAGATGAGGGGTCGGACATGAATGAGAAAATTATCTTGTGGGCAACATAAACAAACACGAGACCTGTACATACTTACACTGGTGTTTGGACCCTGGTCTTGTTAATTGCTGTTCCCTTCATTGCCCCTAACATACTTGGTGATTGCTTTTCCACTGAATTGTGGGAGAAAGAAATTAGAATGTAATTAATAATTAGATGATATCAAATGTTTTGCAAATATGATACTAATCAGGGTGGTTATATTTGAAATAAGTTCTCATTGTGTTCAAAAGCCAAGGTAGTTTGGGAACAGAATGAGCATTATCCTTCCATTCCAAGAAGATTCCAACAGCCAACATTCCTAATGCCTTAGATGGATACATGCTGACTTCACCTAAGGCACAGCAAAGATTTAGCAACCAAAAGCAAGGCAATCTTAGCCAAAGCATTACGCACATGATGCAACAAAAAAAATAAAATGTTTTAAGACTAGGGAGAAAAGAACTCTTTTGATGATGGAAGAATCTATTCAAATTTATTTTTTAAGTCATTTTGGCTGGATGGGGTTTATCGAGAGTCTATGGATGAAAGTGGATTGGGTGTTGAGGGAAAGCAAGGGCTTCTTGCAGCCAACAGACTCAAGACACATTTTCCTCAATACTGTTTTGGACTTTATTCCCCCCATAAGCTTTCAAATTTCAATCACTGCCCCACTGAGTCTGGGGAGAAATTGATAAAGAAAATAATATAGCACACAATCACAAGTGAATTGAATTTGAGCACAATTGAGATGAACTGCAGTGTTTAAAAATAGAATCATTTCAGAAATGGGCTTAAGGGAGAGCGTTTTTCTCTTATGTGTTGCTTAAATGTTTGAGACCAGAAAGAAGGGAAGGAATTAGAAGGGTGGGCAGATGGGTGGGGGGAAGGTTGTACAATGACTTGGCTAAATGTTTATTTAATTCCTCTCAGCTTTTTCATTTTTTGGACACTTCTTCAAACTACCTGAACAGCATTAGAAAGGGAAATTGTTAAAATAAAATGATGTTGCCTATAATGACAAGTGAATTGAATTTTTCCACTTGGGCTGTGGTGCGTAAAAGCCTTTTCTTTTTAAGATATATATATGTCTGTATAAAATCACTGAAGTTTTGACGAGAGAAAAACAGAATCACAAACTCAGAGACTCTTAGAATTGAAAAGGACCTTAGAAATCATCTTACCCACTTGCCAAATTGGGTTGTACCATCAGGATCCTTGGAAAAACTTAAAAGAAACATATTATTTCTTAAACCTACTCAAGATCTATTGAATCAGACTCCCTGAAGCTGAGGCTCCACATTGAATAGTTTATAAGCTCTCAAAAAAAAAAAAAAATTAAAAAGTCAAACTGATATCTAGAAACTACAGACTCAATGCATCTCTCATGATTTATAGGAATCTAAATCTCCAAACATTTATTTATATGGGTATTAAGCAACAAAGCAAAGAACTGAATCCAGCATTCCTGAATCCTAGTGCCTTATACTTCCCACTACTCCAAAAAGAGAGGAATGAAAGAATATAAACATTTCTTCAGTAATCTGGATTAAAGGAAATCTCCCCAGGAAAGTGTGGATGTCCCCAGCTAACATGATGTAGGATTCCCAGATCACAGACTGACAGGACCAAGTAAAAAATTGCCTGGCCCTTTTCAAGCTTGAAAGCTGGGAAATCAGCACTGCTTTGGTTAGAAACTATAACTCTGTGCCTCTGCTCTGGTCTTTTGGAGTGTATGCTCATTGGACAAAAACCATTTCTTTATGTACAGGATAATTAACAGGCTAAAATCCTAAAATAAGCTCTAGCCAGATAATATGAAGATACAGGTACGAGGTCATACCCACAAGATTTATGCTGGACTTATGTCAGGAAAAAGCTAATGCTTTAAAATATCTAAAAAACAAACCAATCAACATTTCCTTAAGTAGCTTTCCAACTTAGGAAGCTGCTCATGCCAGTAACAGATTCTCAGAATTTGGAGTGACCTTAAAAATCACTTAGCTCAACCTTGCACCAAGGTAAGAATCTGGTCCATAATGGCCTTGCCAGATGATGGGCTGGACTCTGCCAGGACATGTTCAGTGGTGTGGAATTCACTTTTTTTTTTTTTTTTCAGGGTAACCTATTATCTCATCTTTTATTTCTAGAAAAAAAAATTTTCACCTATTAATAGATGTTCTTTTCTACAATTTCCAAATGTTTATGCTCCTTCTGGTGGGCTTTGTTTGTTTAACAAACCTGTTTCTTGTGTCAAATAGCAGCTCCTAAAATATTTGCAGAAAGCGATCAAGTTACCCTCTTCTGTGATTCTCCTCAAACAGAAGCACTTCAGCTGACTTCCGCTGCATCCCATAGTTTGTTAGCCCACTACATATTTTACTAGTACAGTATTCATCCTATCACAGTTGAATATGTGGTCCATCTCTCATTTACTAGACTGTGATCTCCTTGAGAATGGTCATCGTGTTATATTTATTCATCCCTGTATCCCTGTTCTCAAACATAATGTGGGAGACAGAGGATGTACCTAAATGGTTTTGGTAACTGAATCACACTTTATCCTCTTATCCTACTCTCAAGTTACCTCTCCTTTGGGATGAATACACGAAATTGCTTGAACCTCAACTTCTGATAAGCACTGTTTTGTTCGGCATCATACCATAATATCTATCACAGGGTACTCAATTAATACAATTAATTAATTAATACAATTAATACTGTTGAATTAATCTGGCAATATATTCCAGGGCCTTTGTAAATCTTATTATTGTCTTCTTCTGGACACACTGTGTTTTAAAGCCTCTTCTTAAAAATCAATACCACCCCAAATGGGGTCTTGATGTGTGGTGGGATTATTGCTTCCCTTGAGCTACACATTATGTAGCTCAGATTTGCATTTGATTTTTCTTTTCTTTTCTTTTTTTTGCATTTGATTTTTCAAATAGCCATCTTATGCCTTTGGTTCAGGTTGACCTTAAAGTTACTGAAATACGAAAGTCCTTCCTCATGAATATTAGCATTTATATTTTCCCAATCTTGAACAACAGTTACACATTTTACCTAAAATATAAAGCATATTTTAACGTATATATAAAAGGTAATATAAAGCTATATGAAGACCTAAACAATTTATATAGTAGGTTGGTTAACTACCCAGGTTCAAATCCTGGCTCTGCCACTTACTAGCTATGTGAATATTAGACAGGGCCCAACTTCTCTGAACCTCAGTCTCCTTATCTATTAATTGGGCATTTTGTTTGCAAAATATATGACAAAGGCTTTTGCAAAGAAAAGGTGAAAAAATCTCATAATTCAATGATAAAAATCAACCCAATAAAATGAGGAAAATGTTTTTACAGACTCTTGATAACTATACATAATGTAGTAGGTAAAAGGAACTGATATAAACAGAACTTTAGGATGTGGTAAGGTGTGGTGATAGGGGAAGTATTCTATGGTCCTACTAGATTTCAGTCTTTTAAGGGGCTATGCCTCTGGACTGTGAACTTCAGGAGTACTTCTTAGTTTTTCTTACCCTCCCTTAGGTGGAACAGGATAGCTAGAGTGGGTTGGAGTTGGCTATTACCCTCCCCTGGATCAGTTAGTCTCTGATAAAACCCTGGTAGTTTGGGCCCTGGTTTAATAGGTTCTCCTAAAGGCAGATCTTGTTAAGAAGAAGAGAATGCTTTGGTATATTTCAAAATCAAAATAAGGAACTAAAGTTCCAGTTTTCATATCCCAGCACTAGTTCCCAGGGAGGTTTCAGCTCATGGCCTTCTTTCTGCTCTGGTAGATTCTGATTCTTTGTATTTGCCTGCCAGCCCCTCGAGTCTGTGGAATGGCAGCTTGCCCTAGGACCTCACTTCTTTTAGGGATCTGGAAAGAGTTTTTGAATTTTCAGTTTGTTCTGCTTTTTACTTGTTGTTAGGATGAAATGGTGACTTCCAAGCTTCTTATATCCTGGGCAGGAAATCAGAAGTTTCTTCATAGCATTTTGGGTACGTAGTACGTAGCATTTTTTGAGGTAATGCATGTACAGCACTTTCTTCTGCGCCTAACAAATAGTAGATGTTAAATAAATATTTATGATTTTATATGTTTAGGGCTGTTATTCTAGCTTAGCAAGATTATTTGAACCTTGTCTGTCAAACAGCTTATTAAATTGACCCTCCTAACTTGGGGCCAAATGAAAATGTAATTAGTCTGCCTCCAGATATGGCATTGATTAAAAAGACATAAAGATAGGAGCTCTAAGTTATCTTGGATGTGTTGAATCACACTTTTCTTTTTATACAACCACTTAATCACTTATACAAATGAATCTACAACATAAACCATAAAACTTCATTCTCTTCTTCCTTACAAATTTAATCTGTGTGTCAACTAATGTTCTCGGATGACACTGTGAGAAACATTGTCTTGTTCTACCACTGGATATATAGCATGTATTTCGTACTGATACAGTAAGGCAGAACTAGCTATCTTAGAATCAATAGAGGGACTCCTCATATATTCAAATGAAAGAAGCCATTTGCCCAGTGCCACTGCTGAGCTACACCAATGCAATGCTCTGGGCAGGGTACTGCATACCATAGTAAGCTTCACGTTTTGGGAATAGGTTTATACATTAAAAGTAGAGCCACCAGGGCACCTGGATGGCTCAGTGGGTTAAGCCTCTGCCTTCGGCTCGGGTCATGATCTCAGGGTCCTGGGATCGAGTCCCACATCTGGCTCTCTGCTCAGCGGGGAGCCTGCTTCTCCTCCTCTCTGTCTGTCTCTCTGCCTACTGTGATCTCTATCAAATAAATAAATAAAATCTTAAAAAAAAAAAGTAGAGCCACCATTTTTTACTCTAATTCCATAATGTCTTACATCAATCTAAATAATTTGAGCCTGAGTCTGGATTCTCCAAGAACACTGTGAGCCACATGAGGACAAGCACTGGATCCCCCCACTAACATCATTCTCACTCAGCCTCCTCCAATGGAGGAACGCTGATGATAATAGTCTATCCTCAGACTCTTATGAGATTGAAGCAGAAATTACCCTTTGGGACTACTGATGTCTCTTTTAGGTCCATTGACCCAGAATGTGAGAATCAGAAAAGACAGAATCCTTGCACCTTCCGCTAAGTGAAAAATCTCATCTATTATTCAAGGGTCCCATTCTAAAGCTTGCTGCCAAGTGACACATTACTAAGAACACAATACAAAGAATAGACACACACAAAACAACCACACACACACACACACACACACACACACACACACCCTTGTAGTCATAACCGGTAGTATCACCTGAAAACAAACAACAAAACTTCTCATGGCCTCTAGACCCTGCCCTAGAATTCTCTTTCCAAAGCCTTCCACATTCCTATGTTTCCTGCCCCCATCTCTCCTGATAGATATGCTGGAAAAGCCAGTTAGAAAATATGTGCTGAATATTTATATTGTGCCTAGTTATGCATAAAGATCTGGGCCAGATTTAGAAAGTTTAAAAAGAAGAAGAAGAAGAAGAAAAGAAAAAGACTAACCCCTGCCTTCAATGAGTTCACTGTCATCAGGAGGGGAAGGACCCCACGTGAAGGAGTGGTTCATCAGTGGTTCAGCATCCAATAACTGAGGGCCGGATTGCATATTATAGACCATAAGTGCCAAGGACTTCTAAGGATAAACAGCACAATGAACAAGAAACGGCTGGGAAAACTTCACGGAAGGGGTGGTTTAACTCACTGCAAAAAGACAAACAGGATTGTGTGTAGGCAAAGCAATGTTTCCAGTTCTTTTTTTTTTTTTCAATCATTAGATTGCACTGCAGCCTACATACATCCTGTTGCTTCTATATTCAGAAAGAAAAAAAAATAATAAATTCCAAGTTCAAAGTTAATCAAGGGCCCTTGGCTTGTGCCTATAGAGTTGCCTCCTATTTCCCTGGGGCCTCTCAGGGTGAGTAGCTATCAGAGGTTATATGGGAAACAGGGTAAACATTAATTAATTTTGTGTGCCATTTTTTAATAAAAAGATTATGGCTAAATTGCAAGCAAGTTTCTACATACCAAGAAAGCACTTTTGGATACCAAATTAAATTCTGAACTTATGTTGAAGTTTAATTATGATTTTGAAATCCAGTTACACCGCACAAAAAAGTAAAATTTAGAATTATTCAAGCAAGGGGACAAAGTTATTCCTCAGATGATGAAGCTTGAGGTCCCTGGCCATGAAAGAAAGAAAAGGGAAGGGAAAGGGGAAGGGGAAAAAAACAACACAAGAAAAAAAGAAAAAAAGAAAGGGAAGGGAAGGCAAAGGAAGGAAAGGGATGGTTTAGATACTTAATAGAACTGGTTAGCTTTAAATACTTAATGAATTCCCTAGAAATTTGCTTAAACAACTGTATCTTCTACTATTTATCAGATAAAAAAGACCTTAATGTAAAGAATTAACTAACATTGTAGTAGTGACTAGGACCAGAAAAAGACCCAAAGATATGAGCCAGAGTAGAAATAATCAGCAATTATTCAATCAACAAACATTTGTCAAAAGCATGTCATGCACCAGTTATTGTGATGAACATTAAGTTTTCCTAGAGATGAGATACTGAAGGCAAGGCAGAAATGTGTTAGGAACAAGTTTAGATTTGGAGAACTCTGTGTTTAGGTGTCAGTCCTAAGCAAAGTGGCTCCTGATGAAAGAAACTCAGTCAGAAACCACAGAAAATGTTAACATATCTATATGGTGAACATTTTCCTTTTTTTATGTTATGTTTGTCACCATACAATACATCATTAGTTTTTTGATGTAATGTTCCCCTGATTCATTGTTTGCATATAACACCCAAATCCACCTCAATGACCCAAAGGAGTTGGAAAGGAAATTATTGTGACTTCATTGCTTCACTGGAATTACTTTATTTACTACTACTAAGTTAGAGCATTTCTAACTATTTCCTTTGTTAGATATGCAACATGACAATGATCATTTTTCTCCTCCCTCTGTGAACCTTTGATGTTTTTTTTTGTTTTGTTTTGTTTTGTTTTGTTTTTAAATTTTATTTATTTATTTGACAGAGAGAGATCCCAAGTAGGCAGAGAGGCAGGCAGAGAGAGAGAGAGAGGGAAGCAGGCTCCCTGCTCAGCAGAGAGCCTGATGCGGGATTGATCCCAGGACCCTGAGATCATGACCTGAGCTGAAGGCAGAGGCTTTAACCCACTGAGCCCCGCTTCAATGTTTTCTACCAAGAAATATTTGGTTCATTTAACAAATAGATACATAGTGGGGTCTGGGTGGCTCACCCAGTTAAGCGTCTGCCTTCAGCTCAGGCCATGAACCTAGGGTCATGGGATCAAGTCCCACATGGGGCTCCCTTGCTCAGCAGGAAGCCTGCTACTCCGTCGACCTCTGCTGTTCCCCCCTGCTTGTGCTCTTTCTCTCTCTCTCTCTCTCTCTCTGTCAAGAGATCTTTAAAAAAAAATCTTTAAAAAAAAATACATAGACTGCTTATACACACACATAATACACATATAAGCACATGTGTATATGTATGCATAGGTATGTATATGTATCACGTGTGTTGTAAATACACATGTAAGTGTGTTATATATTTTACATATATGTTGTTTATATATTCATGCATATGTATTTGTGTGTATGTACTATATATATAGTGGGTTAACAAATATTTTGTTTTGTTTTTAAATGCAATTGTATAGTCACAGAAGTTGTAAGTAGAGGAAAACAAGGCTTGAAAATTATTGAAAAATAAAATCAATTCTTTCAGTTATAATTAGATATATTTGAAATTAAATTTTGTTGGTTTCTTTCATAATGGCAAGTAAGTAGCAACTATTGATGAAAAAAAAAAACAACTAAGAAACCTAATTCCATTATCTAATTCTCTAATTGGAGACAATAATTTTCTTTTTCCTCACATTGTTGGGATAATAATTACTGCAGTGTAATATTACTTCCACACCCCCAAAACAAGTGCAAAGTAAAACAGAGAAGACAAAATCAAGATGCATAAGCTGTGGAGAAATTCCGAGATAAAAAATTTGCTGGGAAAAGATGTTGGATGGTAAATTCATAAGCTCTGGTTTGTATCTTTTTTTTTTTCTTAGTCCTGGTAATGGTGGTCTCCACACTATACTATATATGGCATGGACAACTATGTCTATGGAGGAGCCCCCTCTCCCTACTGAACAGGAGAGCAAGGATTGTTTTTTGTTTGTTTTGATAGGTTCATGAAAAACTTGACTCTCATGAGACCATCCAATGCTACAAAAATCAAATGTATATTTTAGCCTGGAGAACTATCAAAAGAACTTACATTTAGATTCTAATCCAATAAGAAGAAACACAGTAAAGGCAGAGAGCCTGTCCTCTGACCCATTTATATCACTAGATGGTAAGATGGCAGAATGTTGTATTGTACTGAATAAGGTGGCGTGGATGAGCATAGTGTGGAATGGTGTGAATCTAGTAAAATCTTTGTGGGATTGTATCCACATCATCCCCAAATACATCATTTAAACATGCGCTGTTTATAAATATGTATCTTTATGATTCCTTAACCCACCCATTCACCTTTTATTAATGTGCACAATTACTGCCCACATCATTCAAGCAACATTCAGTATAAACTAAAACTAACAAGCTCACATAGTTTCTTTTCGAAAATCTGTGCTTTAACTGTGGTCAAAAAAAAAAAAAAAACTGATGGGGGACGGTCTCTTTGTTAAAGTTAATAGTATAGAGAGAAAGGAATATTTAGCAAAGCACTATAAAGGTAGAAACCCAGAACAATATCAAATATGTTTCCTTGATAAGTGATGGTGCATATCGGCAGACCATACCCACCCATCCCCACACCCTGATGTCTTACTGCACCTCAGTATAATGACATGGCACCCATTTGGAAATAGTAATAGTGATTAATTGGTGGGGTTTCTATTGTATTATTATGACACATCTTACTATCTGAATAGGGATGCTGAAGATTAATAGAATTTGGAACAAAGCCAAGAAAATTTTCAACAGAAAACCTATACACCTATGATTTTTTTTATTAATTTTTGTCCAAGGTAGTGCTGCCATTTATAGGCTTCATCCGTGTGGTCAGAAGTACAGTAAAGACAACATGACCTATGACAACACACCCTGTCATTTCACCTCAAACAGGAGTGAGATGCTTCCTCTTTTTTCATCCCATTCAGCTGGTTCTGCCTTTGCGGAGTCAAATCCCCAAACACACCACTGCATATAGCTCTGAAATCCTTCATAGCTTGGACAACAGAATGGGGATTATTTCTTCTTTATGGACATTATTATATTCTTATTTTATTATTATTACTAAAAACCATTGAGAGTAATAATATGGAAATATATGAAACTTTAAGTACAGATATTAAGAAAGGGATGAGAGATACCAGGGGTCTATCTACAAAAAGCTGAGAAGAAAAAGGTCTGGGAGATCTCTGGGTCAATCTCACTTAGGGGACTGAGAAAAAGAGCTGAATTTGTTAGAGCATTGTTAGATTCAGCTTGAGTTAACAAAAGGAAGCAGCTACCAAAGAAGCTTTTTCAGACCAGTTAACACAGGTATAACGTCAGATCCATGAGAGTGGTAGGCCAACCCTCTCCCGTGTCATCAGAGTAATATATCCAATTCAGGACACTAGGATAGAAAAACATAATGATAGCTTATTTTGAGGTGCTGGATTAAAATAGTGGCGGGTCTAGAAATGTATTATCTAGGGCACAGTTGAAAGTAGAGAGAACATAATTAATTAATTAATTAATTAATTTAAAAAAAAGAAGAAGAAAGCAGAGAGAACATTTAGCCAAGGGAAGATTTAGACAGTTCATGGAAATGGTATTGAAATAGTTAAACGGTATCTGGTGGAGGAGGGAAAGAGCATATTGTATGGCTCTCAGAGGCCAAAGTCCAGCTGGTAGACATTGTAAGAAGCAAGTTCTTTAATCCATAAGAGGGATCATTTTGACCCTCTGAGAAGATCGTCAACTCCCTATCCCTGCAGTGCTCAAGTACAGACCCAACACCCACTTAGGGAGGATGTAGAGTCAGATGAAATGAACTTAAAGGTGCTTCCAATGCAGCAATTACTCTCATGAAATTCCCCCAATTCATCTCTCACCAAAGGTCATCAGAAATGGCAGGTCTTCTTGTATGACTTTCATCCCTACTTCATTTTCTTTTCATTTTCCAAAACTGCTGCTCTCATCACAGGGTGCGATAGCATACCGTCTTCTCATGCTTTCTTGCTCCCTTGAGGAATGTGTTCCAGTTTGGGTAATTACATTCTGCCAGCCTAAATTATCCTTGCAGTTTACATTGAGTAAAGCATTTTTCTTTAATATCTATCCTAAATTGTTGCATAGTGTTTCTGTGTACCAGTAAATATTACATACATGCCAAGGTAATAGAACATTGGAAACAGCCCACCCTATTTATAGGAGAACAAGGAAGGATTAAAACTAATTAAAATTTACTTCGATTATTCATACTCTTTCTGCATGTTTGGGCCTTTACACCAGCAGTTAAGGGAAATTGGCTTCACATAACCTGCACTTATTTTTCTGGGTTTTGTGAATTTTTTCAACTCCCGTACCTATCCAATTCCCACTTCACCCGGTGGACACCCTGAAGTAACTTTGTGAGTGGCAGGAAAGAGGGATATGTCAGTAATATAGTTGTGGGGAGAAGAGGTTGAGGTTTTGGCCTGAAACCCGTCATCATAGAGGTAATTTTTAAATACAGCTCCGCAAATTTAATCACAGTCATGGCTGCTCCAGTCAGAGGCTATATCTTACACACACACACACACACACATATATATATATATATTTTTTTTTTTGCTTGTCTGCCTCCTTATTAAGAATATTTATTCTAGTTACTTTCATTGCTGACCTTGGGAGTTAGTTTATTGCAAATATTATTTCTGTTGTTTCTTTGCTCTCACTCTCATTCTCATATACACACTCTCTCTCTGGTCTCTGACCTCATTCCTTAATGATCTCAGTATCTCAAGGTAGCATTTTTTCCATCGGCACATCATTTTTTCCATCTATGTTCTGCATTAGGCGAGAGGCGCATGAGGGCACACAGCAGCTTATTTGGAGATCGTGAGTATCAGCAAATAGTCTGCATGTGCTATGCTTACTACAGGGTGAGAAAGTTTATCAACTATTGACTCTCAAGGTCAAGAAAGCAGGGGTGGGTCTGCTATCCCCATCTCTCCGGGGTTCAGATGAGGTCTAAAATAAACAGATACCCAGGAAATGCTGTTTGAACTAACTTGAACGGAATGGAAGAAGTGAATTGCATGTGTGATACTTTAAACTCCAACACCCCCAAAGCCCTCTTGGACATCTGTCCAAGGTACAGGATCCCTTTCTCTGACTTCCAGGCTCACCTTCCTCTTTCAACCTTTGTATCTCTATTTCTGTGTTTTCCAGAGCAGAGATGCCACTCTGCAAATATTACATACAAAGAAAGACTTTTTCCCTTTAAGATTTGGTCCTTTTCTTTTGCCATTTCTTGCTAGGTCGAGATGTTCACTGACATCGTCACATATTTATCCTTGATTTGGCAAATCCTTACGGAAAAACAAAATCAGTATGGTGTGATATCCAGAGGTACACAGATGAGGGCTGCATTCATGAAACATACAGTGTAGAGAAGAAGAAAAATGTTAAATATTTATACAAAGAATTAAAACTTTTTTTTTAAAGATTATTTATTTATTTATTTGACAGAGATCACAAGTAGGCAGAGAGGCAGGCAGAGAGAGAGGAAGGGAAGCAGGCTCCCTGCTGAGCAGAGAGCCCTATGCGGGGCTCGATCCCAGGACCCTGGGATCACGACCTGAGCCGAAGGCAGAGGCTTTAACCCACTGAGCCACCCAGGCGCCCCTTATACAAAGAATTAATTTCTATTCTGAGATGGAAAAGCTCAGAACAAGAAAAGAGTATGACAGAGAAAATAAAAAATTCCTAACTCCTTATGTGAGGCCAACAGACCTTTGAAAGCAATCTTTGATGTTCGGATGGGAACTGTCGTATCAAACCCTGTCTGCACTTGACTGTCTTCTCACTCCCCGGTCTGAGCAAGTAGAGAGAGGAGTCGCTGACTAAGAATTAGGAGACCTCGGATCTTCTTTAGACCCTGCCATGGAGTCCGTGGTGGTCTGGGGAGAGCCCCTTCCTTTCTGGGCCTCTGATTCTCTGGAAGCAAGGTAGGCAGATGGCACTGTGCTCACTGTGGTCCTTCAGGCTCTGACATGTTTTGATTCTCGGAGCCAATGCCTTAACTTAGAGTGAACAGCAGACAGGTATGACTGGGCTGCTATTCAGGCCTGAAGTTGCTAATTAGGCATGGAACACTACCTGCATTTTACTTCACCCGAACTTCAGATAATTTTTGCTTTGCAGTTTACTCTTTCCTCCATACAATCTCCCCATCTATTCTAAACTGATTCACAAATGGTTGCAAGAATTTGGGGGCTTACGTTGGCTGTTTTGCAATTCAGACAAGTGATTAGAATATTCCCAGCACATACACTTAATCAAAACAAGCCCAATTAAGCTCACTACTCCAGATTCCACCTCATTAGCTTTCTGTTCCTAAAATATAACAGATGTCATTGCTGCAGGCCCGGAGGTACAGACACATTTTTCAGCTAAGCACTTACAATGCAACCTAAGTTAGAGGAAGATTTAATTATTACTTTCATTGTCATGGCTTCCTGTAGAAGCTCATTTTTCACTTAATAGCAATCTCTTTCTACCTAGTTGCCCACTGCCACCAAAATAATGCATCTTTCTCCTCAAATAGTGAGTTCATAAAAAGTCTCATCCCTGTCCTCTCCTTTTTTTGCCTGGTAAATTGATTTTGGTTGTTCCTGGATTTATCTGACCCTGCAATTTTTATTAAGTGAATGGAAGGAGGAAGAAATGGTGTGCAGTGATTCCTTCACCTTTCTTAGTAACATGCGGCCCTGTTTATGAGAAGTTCTAGACCCTGCACTCAAAGAAGGGGTTCATGTCTCTATTTGTTCCCGCTGCATTTTGGACAATATTGTATTATATAGCCCTTGTCTGCATTGCAATTCTTTGTATGCATTTGTTCCTTCTCAAGGCCATCAACACTTCGAGTCCTGGACCCCAACTTATTTCTCTTCATGTTCCCAGCTCCAAGCACACACTGGCACCCAGTGGGCACTTGTTTTTAAAAATGAATGGAAAATTAAAAAGGGAAATGAATCCAATTCTGTTCTGGGCAACCAAAGAAAGGAAAATGCTTTATGTGAGAGAGAGTCAGTAACTGATTCTTACAAGTGGAGAAATTAGTGATTATTTGTCCGACAAGCAGGTAACTGTAAATCTCAGTCTAATACATTATTCACCAGTTTAATCCATTTTTCTAATCAATGTCAGCATGAGTTCACTAGGTCTTAGGTGTTTGTTTTTTTTTAATTACATATGTTCTTAATTATCGTGGCAATGCCATACTTTGAGATTATAACATTCAGGGAAGGAATAAGGACTCTGGCAAGCCGTGTATACAGACTACCATGCCTTCCCACTCAGGCCACAGGAAGAAGTATGTCAGACGGCGGCTCCTAGTCAAGGTAAATTAGGCACCTTATGTGTTTCAGGTTGAGTTTTATTCATGGGCATGTCTTTTTTTCCTCCTCCTCTCATTTTGTATTCCTAAATAAGTACTTATTTTCTAAAAAGTCTATAGGCAGTCCCCCACTCCGGAAATATTAAACAATTAGACTCCAAAACAGCCACCCCCACATGGATGTATATCTTGTTTAGATTTGCAGGCGACCCTGGGCTTAGAATTCATAGTTACTAGGAAGTTAAATAAATAAGATGCAAACCATACATACATACATACATACACACGTACATACATACGATTTTATAAAGATATGATTTGTCATTTTTAAAACTGACAAGAACCTATGTAACCAAATGAGTGTCTTTCTCTTTACTGAGTCTCCTTGGTGAGTGGAAAATAATTCCAAGAAGGCTGACATTTCTCAGAACTTTCCAAAGTCTCCTTTAGGAAATTTCTAGAGAGCCATGTATTAGTCAGCTCAGCCTACCATAACAAAGGGCCACAGACTGGGTGGCATAAACAATAGAAATTTATTTGTCACAGTTTCGGAGGCTGGCAAGCCCCAGATCAAGGTGCCAGCCACTTCAGTTCCTTGTAAGGACCTGTTTCCTGCCATTTTCTCACTGTGCTTTCACAAAGCCTCTTCGTGCATGTGGAGTGGATAGGGGGGAGGGGATAAAGAGAAAGTGAGAGCACATGCACCAGTGAACTCTCTGGTATCCCTTCTTATAAGGGCATTAATCCCATTGGACGAGGACCTCACCCTCACGACCTCATTTAATATTAATTACCTTCATGAAGTCATTAACTCCAAATACAATCACATTCAGGGGTCAGGGCACCAACAGAAGAATTTGGTGCAGGGACAAAAATATTCAGTCCACAAAAAGCCAGTCTAAGAAAAATAACACAAAATTTCAACTGGGTTGCCTTGAAATCAGAGATTTTGTGTTTCTGAAGGAACAAGCATTACTTGCTTTTTTTAGTCACCCTTACTCATCTAATTCATTTACTTAACTTGGCTTTAAATAATCTTTGGCAGTTTCTAATATTAAAATTCACAATCAACATGTAAAAGATTGTCACTGCAGAATAACATACTACAGAGTCTGAAGACAGTTTTCAAGGAGGAATTTGATATTTATTTAGAATGATTACAGAATTGCTGGAATTAGTGCATGGGCGTCTAGGTTGATCTGATATAGGGAAAAGAATTTAATCAGATAGAGACTGTGGGGTATGTTTATTGAGGCAACCAATAGCCTACCCTTGTCTAAAGTAACAGTTTCTAGTCATAACATATCTACAACACACCTGTAATTAAATAGCACCGTGCTGTATAAGAGGCAGCAGGGCATACTAAAGTTAAATACTGATGCTTTCATTTTTGGATTCTCTGAGAGTAGGACAATATTTGTCTTATTTATGACTTTATCTCTAGGGCCTAGAATAATGCTGAGCACAGAGTAGACACTTAACAAATGCTTACTGAATTGAATTGGTAGGTAATTCTCTAAAAGGCCAACTAACTGTATTCTCTTAAACCTGAAGCCTCTTTAATATAAAGCAAGGCTTGGCAAACTATATCACTGGGGTCAGATCTGACCTGCTACTTATTTTTGTATGGATTGTGGGCCAAAAATGATTTTTACATTTTTATAAGGTGTGGGGGGAAATCAGAAGAACAATAAGAGTTTGTGCCACTTGGAAATTATATAATATTCAAATTCCAGCATGCATTATAACAACACAGTGTAAATACAGTGGTTTTTATTAATAAAGCTATACTTAGTAATGGGAAAATTTTATTGAAGAATTATTGCAAGGGGGTGGGTGGGGGGATTGGTGCAATAGGGAGGAGACCATAGCAATAGAAAGAAAGTTCTAATTATAAGATTACCAAACATCTCAAGGGTTAGACAAAAGGGAATTTTCTTTTGTAGAAAGAAATGAATGAGACAAGAGAGAACCAAGTGTGGAAGTAAGTCAAAAAGTTGGTGTAATGGATAGCAGACAGAACATCAGAATATTTTGTGCTGAGGCTAGTCTATTTTCTGAGAGCAGCCCCTAAAGTGGGTCTGTAGGCTGACTGAGGGCAGGTCAAAGTTCAGAGGCCTGGAGGAAAGTGAGACTCTTAACCAAAGTTTGGTTTAAAAGTATTTTGTTCTCATTTATCAATGGAAAAAAAAGTTTAGCTAATTATTTATGACTCCAAAAAAAAAAAAAAAAAAGGAATCTGGCCTGGCATAGGTGAACAAGGGGACCACCAAGGAGTCTTTTGTAAGTCATATGGGGAAAGGTGTTTTTTTTGCAGTAAGGTGTCTCCTAGAAGACAACAGCGTTGTGAGATTTCTCAACCTCTTTGTTTTCTAGGATCACAGGGTGCAGGTGAAATTCACCATGTCAGTAGCTACACGCCTTCATTTATATATTGTTCATGGTTAGTTCTAGACTACGAGGCAGAGTTGAGTACTTATATGGAGACTGGATAGCCCACAAAGCTAAAATAGTTACCATCTGCCCTGTTAAAGAACAAATGTGTTGACTACCGATATAAAAAGAACTGGGGTGGGCGGGGGGCAGATTTTGGCTGAACTGGTGAAAATTCTGAATAATGTACTGAAAGCATCGTAGCTTATCAAACTCTTACTCAGCCTCCCAGAAATCAGCGAAGTCTCAGAAAGACATTGCCCCCTGACTGCTGCTACAGGCTGTGCTGAGCGTCTGCTCTGTGTGCCTGAGACACACCCCTATGACTCCATCCCAGCCCTCATTCACTGTAAACATCCTTGAGGGAAGAGTAAGACTATGCCTTCTTCTTTGAAATCTTAACACCTAGAAGAGAACCCAGAATTCTAAAGAATGAAGAAAATAACACAAATAAACTTTGATGTTCAAACTCATCGTGAACAATATGGGCACACCTGAGAGACATGGCGGTTCAGTTCCAGACCGCCAGCACAAGACAGCAGATGTGGCAATAAAGTCAGTCAAATGAATTTTTCAGTTTCCCAAAACATAAAAATTATGTTTACACTGTACTGTAGTTTCTTAAGTGTACAGTACCATTATATCTAAAAAAACCGATGTACATACCTTAAGTAAAAATACGTTACTGCTAAAAAGCACAAGCCACCACCTGGGCTTTTTGCCAGTTGAAGGTATTCCTTCTGGGTTGATGACTGCTGGCAGATCAGAGTGGTGGTTGCTAGTGGCTGGGGAGGCTTTGGCAATTTCTTAAAATAAAACAATGAAGTCTGCCACATCGAGTGACTGCCTTTCATGAAAGATGTCTCTGTAGCATGCACTACTGTTTGATAGCATTTTACCCAGAGTAGAACGTCTTTCAGAATTGGAGTCAATCTTTTCAAACCATGCTGCTGCTTTATCAACTAAGTTTATGTAATATTCTAAATCTTTTGTTGTCATTTCAACAATCTTAACAGCAACATCACCAGGATCAAATGACATCTCAAGAAAGGATTTTCTTTGCTCACCCATAAGAAGCAACTTCTCATTTGTTGAAGTTTTATCAGGAGATAGCAGCAATTCAGTCTCATTTTCAGGCTCTACTTCTAATTCCAGTTCTCTTATTGATTCCAACACATCTGTAGTTACTTCCCCCACTGAAGTCCTGAATCCCCCAAAGTCATGCATGAGGGTTGGAATCAACTTCTTCCAAACTTCTACGAATGTTGATACTTTGAATGTACTTAACGACATCTAGAATAGTAAATCCTTCTCAGAAGGCTTTCAGTTTACTTTCCCCAGACCCACCAGAAGAATCACTACTTGTAAGCTACAGCCTTACAAAATGTAGTTCTTCTTAAATATAGGACTTTAAAGTGAAAATTACTCCTTAATCCATGGGCTACAGAATGGATGTTGTGTTAGCAGACATGAAAAGAACATTAATCTCATTGTACATCTCCATCAGAGCTCTTGGGTGACCAGCTGCACTGTCATCAGGACTCTCGGGTGGTCAGCTGTATTGTCAGTTAGCACTAATATTTTGAAAGGCATCTTTTTTTTTTTCTTTCCTGAGAAATAGTTCTCAACACTGGGTTGAAAATATTCAGTAAACTATGTTGCAAATAGATGATGTACTGTTATATAGACTTTGCTGTTCCATTTATAGAGCAAAGGCAGAGTAGATTCAGTATAATTCTTAAGAGCCCTGGGATTTTAGGAATGGTAAATAAGCACTAGTTTCAACTTAAAGTCACCAGCTGCACTAACCCCTAAGAGAGTCAGCCTATCCTTTGAAGACTTGAAACTGGGCATTGACTCCTCCTCTCTAGCTATGAAATTCCTAGATGGCATCTTCTTCCAATAGAAAGCTAGTACATCTACACTGAAAATCTCTTTAGCATAGCCACCTTCCTTGATGATCTTAGCCCAATCTTCCAGCTAACTTGTTGCAGCTTCTACATTAGGACTTGCTGCTTCCTTCACCTTGCACTTTGACTTTGATGCTATGGAGATGGCTTCTTTCTTTACACTTCTTGAGCCAAGTTCTGCTAGCTTCAGACTTCTCCCGGCTGCCCTCACCTCTCAGCCTTCTTAAACTGAAGAGAGTTAAGGTCTTGCTCTGATTTAGGTTCTGGCTTAAGGGAATGTTGTGGCTGGTTTGATCTTTTATCCAGACCACTAAAACTTTTTCTATATCAGCAATAAGGCAGTTTTATTTCTTATTATTCATGTATTCACTTTTAATTTTAATAATTAAAAGTAGCACTTTTAATTTCCTTCCAGAATGTTTCCTTTTCATTCACAACGTGGCTAACTGGCACAAAAGGTCTAGCTTTTGGCCCATCTCGGCTTTCAACAGGCCTTCCTTACAAAGCTTAATCATTCCTAGCTTTTGATTTATAGTGAGAACTATGTGACTATTCCTTCACTTGGACACAGAGAAGACATTATAGGGTTAGTCACTGGGCTAATTTCAATATTGGTGTGTCTCAGGGAATAGGGAGGCCAAAGAGGAGGAGAAAGATAGGGGGACAACCAGTCTGTGGAACAGTCAGAACACACACAACATTTATTAAATTTGTCTTATATGTGCATGGGTTGTGGAGCCCAAAACAATCCCAACAGTAAAATCAAAGAGCACTGATCACAGATCACCATAACAAATATAACAATAATGAAGACTAAAATATTGTGAGAATTACCAAAATGTGACAGAGACATAAAATTAGCAAATGTTGTTGGAAAGTTGGGTCCAATTGACTTGCTTGAGGCAGTGTTGCCACAAACCTTCAATTGGCTTTAAAAAAAAAAAAAAAAGTACAGTATCTGTGAAGCACAATAAAGGAAAGTGCAGTACAATGAGGTATGCCTGTTTTGCCAAAGACAAGTCTGGCTCCAGGGAGAAAGTAAGAGCCATCTCTAATCACACCGTGCATATGCAAATAGCTACTGTTAGAGTGCAGAGAAACACTTTGTTCTCTTTAGTAGGTTAAATATGCCTCTCCACAAATGTGTTAACATCCTTCCTTTGCTCAGCAAATCCTCCTTTCATGAGCTGTTCAAAGGTAAACTTTATCCCCAGGTTGGATTATCATAACCTCCACATCTGTGTGCCCATATTAAGCTCATCTTTCCCATCTTAAAAAGAAATTACTCTTCAACCCCCATATTCACTGCAAATATCAACTAGATTTTCTCTCCTCTTTCATAGTCAAACATCTTTAACAAGTGCTCTACATTCTCTCTCTGAAAATTTACTTCAACCATTAATGATTCTCCTGATATCAATTTCCTTCTGGGGACTCATTCTTTGCCAGCTCTTAGGTGTTACTGCTTTTCCAAGTATCCAGTTAGGTTCTCTCACCCCTAATGCAGTCTTCTTGAACAAGTTCACTCGCTTTCATGGCTGAAAAGATTATCTAAAAGCTCATCACCCACAGATGCTTAAAATTTAAAACCTCTAAGAGAGAACTAAAGCCCTTTCTTCCAGCCCCCAAGGTCTTCATCTTGGGTTTCCTATCAGAGAATGCCACCATTTTCTTCACCATGGACTCCACATTATTTAAAATGTCCTTATGGAATTAGTCATTGATGCCTGCTAATTTTACTTCCTCAATAGTTCCCAAATATCTTCATATCCACAATCCTACCTGCCTCTCTATATGTGCTTCTTATAACATTTTAACTGGCTTTATCCCTGCAAGAGCCTCGTAACAGTTTTCCCAGTCCTCAACTTTATCATCACGGAACGTTCTTCATCCTAAAATGCAAAGTAGACCAAGGCACATATGTGCTTAAAAATAAGTAAGTCCAAACTCCTTAATATAACTTAAAAGACCCTTTGTGATCTGGGACCTCCAGACTTACATCTTATCTTTTCCTAAAATCACATCCCTCTCCCCAGGACCCCATCACACACACTTGTCTCTAGCTACACAGAAGAATGGTGTTTTCTGAATATATCATTCTTTCTCTCTCATTCCTTTTCAGAAGAAGTTTTATCTTTTCAGAGTATCTTTTCCCCATGGATACCAGGCCTCTGTTCCCAGACAATTTCTACTCATCGTTTGTACTGAAGCTTAGACGTTTTATCTCTAGGAAATTCCTGCATTGTCCCTGCCTCACTACCACCAGGGCTGTCAGGGACTGTCCCATCTCTCCCTTAGGACTCTGTTCTTCCCCTGTCACAGTCCATATCACATTGTGTTTTAATTGCCTACTTCCTCATATAAATCTCACATAATTGGCAAGTTATGTGAAGTCAGAACACACGTTTATATTGGTCTATCATGTGTCCCCAAAACCTATTTCACCACCTGGCACATGGCTGGCATTCAACAAATAAAATAAATGGAAGAATAAAATCTTTTCCATACTTCAAAGGAAATTAGTGAAAGAAATCCCTTCTTTTGTCTCCTTCAAAATAATTAGTAGAGATTATTAAGTACCTGATCAGTTTATCAACCCGAACCTGTAGAAATAACTTTAAAAAATTAAAAGGTACATGGACTATGGAAGATTTTACCTAAAACCTCACCATTGTGCTATTGTTGCCATTGTTTCTGTTGTTGTCTAGATTAGTCCCGTGGTTTCAAAATCTCCTTCTTTGTTGGATTTGACAACTGAGAATAAGGTCTTGAAGGGGATCAGAACTTTCGCTCCTAGGGATGGTACAAGAAGTTCATAAACCCTAGTTATTGTGTAGCATGTTTCAGGACCATGGCCTGCTGTGAATTCTTGTTTCATCCAGACAAGCCCCGCCCTTTTCCTGAACCCCTTCAATATCTGGTTTCTGAAGACCACCTTACCTCTGCTATAGCCCCCCACCCATCCAGAGCCTACATGCATATCATATGTATTTCATCCAACCCGAGAAAATTTCTAGAAAATTGAGATGGAACTTTCAAAAGATACAAACTGTTGTAGGTTTGGCATCACCCACGCCAGCCATTTTAGTCGATTTGCTATTAGCATCTGTGATGAGGCTTGGAGGTGGCTGCCAAACCTTGAATGTCACTGAGATGAAATTTAGCTGGTGGGGCTGAAGCCAGGCTTATTACTGTTCAGATTATGGAGCTTCATGACTGTCCTCTCTTGTTAGCATGCCTCTGCTTGAGCACAAAAAGCATAGATTGCTTTGCAAAATCTATCTTAATTAATCATAAATACTGCCTGATGGGAAGATTGCTACTTTCATCTTTGTTAAATAAAACACAATCACCAAATCCTTTTCTTGCTCCAGGTTTTCATAGTATTGTGCAGGTTGCCTCCTTACATATTTGAGATGCTGGGAGGTCTAATCGCATGAGTGTGTTACTGATAGCCTCATTAGGTGGTGCCATCAAAAGCTGTTACCAGCCCCTTCTCCACTGGCAGAGCCAAGTCCCAATGAGTTAAATGGGGACACTGGAATGGCAAAACAATTCCACTCCTTCCCAGAAGCTAATTAAGAAGGAGGGTAAAGCATTGTGCTAAAGACTTCAGTGAGTTTGCCTTGCAGCTCTTCAAGGGTGACCTTGTAGCAAATGGTGAAAGTACAGAAGAGAGTCACTGTTGCGTGGTAAATGATCATCAGGAAAGTTCAAATGCTACCAAATGGGTGGCTAACTATGCTAGAATAAGCTTGCTTTGTTCTCTGTCCCTTTGAACTCACAAAATTTCCTTTCTGTACAAAACAGAAAGCAAATAATGAAGAACTTAACACTCTACTTAAATGGACAATATATAATCAGCCTCTTGCATCAGTAATATAAATGCTATGTATTAGGGTTTAAATACAGCAGTTTACTGTCGGGCACCCATGTAATATAATGGGACTATGTATCTGTATAATGAGTATTGTAATTGCCCTTCTTTCTTGCCAGCCTCTATTTATAGAGCTTAAAAAAAAAAAGGCTAAAAATTTAATTTCCCATCTTTGCTTGCAGCTTCAGGTAATGCCCTGATACAGTTCTGACCAAAGAAATATAAGGAGAAATCTCCTGGCACAACTACTTCTCCCATCGTCCTTCTGCCTGGAATGAGGAAGTGTACCAGTACTTGGAACCAGGAAAACAAAAGTCACATGCGGAGGATGGCAAGCTAGATAGAAGAAACCTGATTTCTTAATGCCATCTGGATTCTTACAAGTCCTGGATTGCCTATGTCCAGATCTCTCGGTGTATATGTGTTTAAGTCTCTATTAGTCAGATCATGTGTTCCAGATAGCAGAATCCAGTCCCTTCTGATGGAGAACACAAATGACTTCGGATTACTTCATCTCTTTCTAAGAAGCCATTTCTCTTTCACTCCATGGGTCTAGACTATATACCTGAGCATTGACAGAAGAATGCCTCATGAAGAGATCAGATCTTATTCATCCCCTCTTCTGAAAAGAAAAAAAAAAAAAAAAGGGCAACAGGTTCTTAACATGCAGGAAATAATGACCTCAAAACCTCCTCCTTTTCTCAAATTCACAAATACCACTTGTGTTAGTCAGAATTCAGTCAGGGAAATAGAAACCATACTGTATACTTCAGTGGAGGATTTAACATTAGGGATTTGATCTGGGGAAAGGAAAAGCATCACAAGGATAAACCAGAGATAACAATAGGGATCAGTTATTACTCCTAATACTGGAGGGACAAAAGAGAGCAGGTAGGTGTAAACAGAACTCAGGAGCTCAGAGAAGGAGCCTTAAGAGTTGGTGGCCAGTTCTTGATGAGGAGAAACCTCTAGGGAAGTGAGCTCAGTTACAGTCTCAGAGAGGCCTGATGACGTTCACATACTGACCTCTGAGAAGGTGACTTTGCCAGGCTGTTCTAAGGGGATAGGGTACCTCTAGGCTTGTTCCAGGACTGCTGCAAGATGCTGGGCCAGCTCCTGCAGCTGGGGTGAACTGCACTGCCTGGATTGCTGCTGGTGGGTGATTCTGACAGGGCCCAGAGCATACAGGAAAAAGGAAGCCCCCTTTGCCCTCCTCTTCCCTTCCACGCCCCTTCTACTGCCCCTACTGGCCAAAACTAAGGGGAAGCCAGCTGGGAAGAGTCTAGAAAGCATAGTTCACAATTTCTACCCCCAGCATTACATGCCAGAACAGACTGGAACAGGGTAGATTAGGAACTATGACACTTTGGGCAAATAAATTACTACAGCAGAAAATGCAATAAAGAGTAACTGAAACACTGAAATGATGCCACAGCAGCAGTATTAATACAGAACTAAAGTTATTTTTAAAACTATCAGGCAATTCTTCTACAAAAACAAAATTCTACATTTCTGGCTAAAACTTGCCAGTAATTTAAGTAATTATAAATGTTATTTTTCTCTTTTTTAGAAGTTTATTAATATAAAGTCATTGTATGATGATTAGAAGACAGTTAACCAAAAATCAGAAAATAAAAACTACCTTTAATTTTATTGTTTATATTTCTGACATAAATATTGCCAGAAGTCAAGTTTCACATTCTTAATAAACAAAGATAATTATTACAACTTGCCAAATACCCTTTTAAATGCTTTGCATGTAGTATACCTATTAATCCTCAAAACAACCCTATGAGTTAGGTATGAATATTATCACTTACATTTTGCAAGTATGGAAATTAAAGCCCAGAGAGGTCAAGAGACCACCCAAAGTTGTATAGGAGTAAGCAGTGGAGTGGGTGTCAGATCTAGACAATCTGGCTTCAGAAACTGAATGCTTAGCCACAACCCTATATTATTGTCTTCGGTGCTCCAAATTCCTCTTCAGCCAGCATTTATGGTATTTGACCAACACTTTTTTTTTTTTTTTAAGATTTTATTTATTGATTTGTCAGAGAGAGAGACAGCAAGAGAGCAAGCACAAGCAGGGAGAACAGCAGGCAGAGGCAGAAGCAGGGTCCCGGCTGAGCAAGGAGCCTGGTGTAGGACTTGATCCCAGGACCCTGAGATCATGACCTGACCCAAAGGCAGATGCTTAACTGACTGAGCCACCCAGATGCCCTCATAGAGACATTTGTACTTAACATAAAGTAAACCTAACATAAAAAGTGTCATCATCAGGGCGCCTGGGTGGCTCAGTGGGTTAAAGCTGTTGCCTTCGGTTCAGGTCATGATCTCAGGGTCCTGGGATCCTCTAACTCCTGGACAACTTCCCCAAGTCCATCTTCTAATTCACTGATTTCGTTTTCTATGAAAACTCCTGGACAACTTCCCTAAGTCCATCTTCTAATTCACTGATTTCGTTTTCTATGATATGGATGCTGCCAGTTCCAGGCTTTTTTCACAGTTTTAAACTCAGCAATCACATTTTTAATATCCAAATTATCATTCTTAACTTCGGATTGTTTCATGTTTATCAGTGTCCTAATATCATAGGCACAAAAACATTTCAATGTCTTTGAAGACAATATAGTCTCAGGTTGAGACCATAAATTAGACATATTCTAAGGAATTTTTCCTCTTTCTTATAGACATTATTTATATGGTTATATGTTCTCCTATTTCCTTACTGTGAACTGCAAAAACCACATTACATGTGGCTGGTAATTTTCTATTCTTCCCATTGACTGACATATAAATATGTTCAGCTATGATGGGTCTGTCTGAAATCATGGTGTGTCCATTTAGGTATTTCCAGCATAGATGAATAGAAAAGAAGAATTTTAAATTTAGTATAATTTTTCTTTGCCCTTTTATAATTCTGTAGCCTTTAGAAATAGCAAGACCCCTTCTGTCATCGGCCAGTGGATTTTTTACCAAAGAACCAAGAATTGTCTTTTACACTGTGAAATAATAAGAAGTATATATACTGGTCTCTGGCCCTGGTTCCTAACACACACTTACTAAAACCTTTGTAAACAGGGGTGCTAGGAGGCCTTTTGTTCTAACATTTAGTCTTTGAACTTACTTCCTAACACAGGGCTCCTAAATCCCTTGGAATTTCTTGGTTGATAGCAGTGTCTTTTATTCTAATGAGATGGCTTTTGATGGGCTCCTAGATGGGGGCTGCTAATCTGAAAGACCAAGCCATAAGTAGAAGCTTGGAATTATCAGCCTCAACTCCCCATCTCCCAGAGAGGGAAAATGGTCTGGAAACAGTTTGTTGTTGTTGTTTTTAAGATTTCATTTATTTATCTGAGAGAGAGAATGAGGGAGGGAGAAAGAGAGAGAGAGAGAGCGCGAGCGCCAGCGCATGAGATGGGGAAGGGTCAGAGGGAGAAGCAGACTCCCTGCTGAGCAGGAAGCCCAATGCAGGACTGGATCCTAGGACTCCAGGATGGTGCCCTGAGCTGAAGGCAGTCCCTTAACCAACTGAGCCCCCCAGGCACCCTAGGAACAGAGTTAATATTTGATCATGCCTATGTAATGAAGCCTCCATAAAAATCCTAATAGTATGGGCTTCTAGGAATTTCTAGGTTGGTGATCATGTGTACATGCCAGAAGGGCTACACATTCCAACTCCATAGAGACCAAAGTTCCTGTTTTGAGATCTTTCCACACCTGACCCTATGTACATCTTCACCTGCTATTCTATCTATACCCTTTATCATATCCTTTATTATATAATAAACTGGTAAACATGTTTCCCTGAGTTCTGCAAGCTGGTCTAGCAAATAATCAAATCCAAGGGGGGAAGTCATGGGAACATCCAATTCATAGCCAAGTAGGTTGAAAGTTGTGGGTAACCTGTACTGGGTAACTCCAGTAACCTGGGGACCTACCAAATGTGATTGACATCTGAAGTAGGAAGCAGTCTCTTGGGACTGAGCCCTTAAACTGTGGGGACTGGGTTAACTCTGGTTAGTGTGAAATTGAATTGAAATATACTCACTGGTATTACAAAGAACTGCTTGGTATAGGAAAAAGTCTCACACATCTGGGGTCAGAAATGTTGTGAGTGTGGTAGCAGTGTGAGAGTAAAGAGAAACACATGAGAAATTAATTTTTCCTTTACAGCACAGAAGTTGTGGTGGCTTAAATTCCACAGAGATAAAGTGCCCTTCTTTAACTGGCAGAACTGCCCACATTACAACAAGGCAGATGAGCACCCTAACTAGAATGCCCTTTCACAAAGGGATAACTTTGAGCTGGACCGAAATTGATCCCTGATGTCTGATGTTCTCCCGAAGGGTAAAAGTAATATTTAATTATTTTCATTTCTTTCTCTTGTCCCATAAGCCACCTCAATCTCCTTTCCTCACTGCTCCAGGCTAAGGGTTGCTAGTAGAGTTCCTGCAGGATCTTCTGCCATTTCACTACTCAGGAATACTTTTCCTTCTCATAAAATGAATTGCCAGCAGGCCATTCCTTCCTCAAACTGACTTTATATTACACTACATTTCATGAGACTTCTGACTTGCAGGTACCACTCATTCTGGTTTCTTGGTGTGACATAAATATCGTCCCCTCATTTTAATGTTCCTTTTTCATTTAGAAATGTGGAACCAAGTGTAGTTAAATGCATATGAACAGATTTCCCCATCTATCAGAACCAAAATATCAGTTTCCATGACCTCTTCAATACATTTTTGTTATCTAATCCAGAAATTCATTTACATTTCCACACATCATTCAAGTTGTCCTTTCAGCGTTAACATTTATATAGGGATTTATATTCCCATAGCCTAACAAAAAAAATGTATGATTCAGAAACATCACAATACTACAGATCACACCATTTACCAATAGAAGTTGTGAAAACAAAATCCACAATATATTTCTAAACACATTCTAACTGATGGCAGATCAAGTACCACCTCTGAATTCAAAAGTTCTGTCAAGGAAAATAAGTACTTTGAGAATTTAGAGAAGCAAACACCCATGAATATCTTGGGATAAAATTTTGGGATAGATTGTCTATAGATCCAATGCTGATTACAGTTTCCCAAGGCACTGTGGGTAGCCTTGAAGCTAAGGGGAAAAGAATGAAAATGCTGGGCACCTAGGTGGCTCCGTCGGCTAAGCAGTTGCCTTTGGTTTAGGCCCTGATCTCAAGATCCTGGGATCAAGTCCCACATCGGAGGGAAGGGGAGGTGGCCCTGCTCAGCAGGGAGTCTGCTTCTCTCTCTGCCTCTGCCTCTCCTCCCAGCTCATAATCTCTCTCTCTCTTAAATAAATAAATAAAATCTTCAAAAAAAAAAAAAAAGAATGAAAACGCCATTCTAAAGTATGCTGATGTCTCAGGTTAAAAGCACTGCAATGTCCATAAGGGAAGCAAAACTGCCGTGTCAGTAAGCAATAGAGAATATCTTGTCAAAACACCAAGAAAGTTTTAAGTCCTTGTGGCTCCTTAACTACTTAGTGAAATCTGTATCACCCTTTGCTATTCTTGGACATTCTTGCTCAATGTAACAGAATGTGCAGCTGGTCCCCACTAGTAAGTAGTTTTCTAAGACAAGTTTGCTTGTTAAAACATGGAATTATCAATTGCCCTAACAGTTTCTAAGTAGAATCTATATGTCTTCTCCCTGCCACTAAAGAGTGACTTCATTATGCATTACTACTAGCTGCAACAAATCTGCATGTAATTATTTAGGAAGCATAATAAAATGAATTCCCTTAAATGAAGGTAATGGAAAGGGGAAGAGTCTTTGAGAATTTAGGTTAAGGAGTCACCATGAAGATACCCTGTAAGGTAAATAAAAGAATCCTTTCTTATCTCACGAGCTAGCCCAATTTCTCAACAAACAGAAGATATTTTTTGTTACTAGAACTGTCATAAAAATTACATGATGATAATAATAAGTTTAATAACTGTTGAAGATTTGCCTAATACTAAACATGCAAAAGATGCAGAAGAAATGTGATAATGAATAAGAACATAAAGATGGAGAACAAAGTTCAGCAAGCAAAAAGCTCAGACTGGAAATTCACCTCATGCTGTCAATATTAAAAATAGGCCCATCAAGGAAACTTGATGTGGAAATACAGCTCTTCATCAAACCTGCCACGTTAAATAAGAGCCAAAGTGATGGTCAGATGATGGGTACAAATCCATCTCCATCACCCATCTGGATGTCTATGAAGAGTGACTTGCAAGAATATCTAATTCACATATGCCAATAAAAGATCACTAAGTATCTTGATGCCTATAGATATAGGCATCAAGAATCATTAATGCTGATACAAATTCAAATGCATTTTCAACTTGAAGACCAAGCAGGAAGTGTTTGTTTCTATTGTTCAGTTTGTATCTTAGCACAAATTTTACATTCCTCTGAGAACAGTAATCCAAGCAGTTGTATTACCACTTTAATTAGATATGCCCCATCCTCTAAATGGATTTGGATCTAAATGTGCCCTCAGGTACCTAAAGCTAATGCTCCATGTGGTGGAAGACAAGAGAGGGAGGGATAAGAAAGTGGCAAGGCAGGGTTCTGCTGGATTAAAGTGACTGTGTTAGAATCTGAAACAAAAATCATATACACTTCGGATATAAACTCTATTTTTCTTACACCACAGAAATCCACCCAATATTATGACATTTGGAAAGCATATCATATGTCAGATTAAAGCATACTTTGAATTTAGTAAGGATCATTATATTTCAAATTAGAATCATGTTGGTTACCTCCTGTGAAAGTCACCAGTTGGTTGGCAACGTTTACACAGAAGAATCCAGGGTATGAAAGTCCACTAAACCTGTATTCTAAATCAAACTGTTACTTTGGATCCAAATGGGACATTTCAATCAGTCAGCAATCATTACCTATTTGTCCAAGACCTTATGCTCTAAGATACATAGGGAAGATCTTGGGGGAGATCACAATCTAATTGATAAAATTTTTAAAACCACTTTTTTTTTTTTTCTTAGAAAAACAGCAAAGACAAGCCATTAAAATTCAGTTCTTAACTATGCAGTAGAGACCTCAATTCCTTTAAGAGTTAAGGGAAGGTGGTTGCCCTGTGAGCTAGGACAACCAGAAAAAACCTGCACTGGGGTGGTGAGATCTGATTGAAGCCTTGATGAACGGGATTTGATTAAGTAGACAGGAGAGAATAGTTTAGGCAAGGGAAACAACAGAAGCAAAGTCAAGGAAAGAAGATAGGCAGAGTACTATTTTTCTTTTTTAAGATTTTATTTATTTATTTGATGGAGAGGGAGATCACAAGTAGGCCGAGAAGCAGGCAGAGGGAGAGCGGGAAGCAGGCTCCCTGCAGAGCAAGAGCCTGACACAGAGCTCAATCCAGGGACCCTAAGACCATGACCTAGACCATGACCTGAGCCGAAGGCAGAGGCTTGACCCACTGAGCCACTCAGGCACCCCAATGTTTTTCTTATAAATACAGTGAGTAGTGCTTCCTTGCCTCCTGACTTGTCTGCATTGTTTTAACAACTATGTCTGAACTAGTTGACTGATGAATGGCCCCAGGAAGAAAGGTGGAGCACACAAATGAGTGGAAGCAGATAAAAAGAAAGAAAATCGTCAGGAGTTGAAACAGTAAAAGATAAATTAAATTGCTGGGACTATATAGTGGATTTAAATTTTCAGTCATAAACTGATATATGCCAAAATGTAACTTATTTTTCTATATTCAAATATAATTTCTATCATTAAGCTCCCATTTCTGCTCAGTAGCAGAAAACCTACATCAGGTTGCTTTCAGGTAAATTTCTTCCCATTCAGGCACTTCTCAGTCATTTCAGGTTTATAATGCGGCTGTATTCACATTTTTTAAATCACTCTCTGATTTTATTCTCTCTCTCCCTTTCCCCCATATTGATTTAAATCTCTGGGAAACTTCAACCACCATTACCAATTCAATAATAGAGAAAGAAAGAGAAGCTCCATTCCATAGTCTCTGTATGGCTATGTCCTGTTAAAAAGAAAACCAAGGGCCTAAAAACAGCATCACTTGCCCCAAGTCAGTAAACTAATACCTAACTTAACTGGAGTTTCAACATCCCAGAGATGTAACCTTTAGCCAGTCAACATGGGACATTCCTAGGCAGCACTAGGAAATTTACTGAAAGACCCGTTCCATTCTCCTTAGGAGGGCAACCTTTCCTAAGACAATAGATTCTTTGCTGATAATTTACTCTTTTTTGCTCCTTCCCTCCCTTTAAAAACTTCCTTTTCTGCAGAAAGTTCCTTTGGCGCTCCCCTCGGTTTGCTAGATGGAATGCTGCCCCAATTCATAAGTGGATTAATAAAGCCAATTAGATCTTTAATATTTACTTGTTTGAATTTTTGTTACTTAATGATTCTAATCTACCTTTCTGTGAGATGTACCTTGTCTTATGTGGTCTTCAGACACGCCTTGTTCATGCTGACACCCACGGAGGTAACCAGTCAACTGGTCAAGGATTTGGGTTGAAGGCCTCCATTCCTGTTACTTTACCCAGGGGTCCAAAATCCTGGCTTAGCTTTCAAGTTTTGAGTCTAGTACTGCTACATGGGGGTCTTCTTTGTTCACATCCTCAGTCCTTCCATAATCTTTCAGTCCTCCCTAGGTCTTCTATACCTTTCCTCTGGGGCACTGGGAAAGTTAACCTATTTTGCTAGTCCATCTAGTGGCCTCAGAAGATCTGAGTTGCCAGCAGACACTCACTTTGTCCCTAACAAACCGCTGAGCATCTCTTCTCTATATTCTCTGCACCATTATATCCAAGAAACACACCATCTGCCTATCACCAGAGCTCTGGGCTAGATAAGAAAATCTCTGCTATATACTACTTCTGCTCATATTTGTTCACTGTATCCTCCTGCCCAGTATACCCAGGGGGTAGTACAAAGGCTGTTACAAACCCAAAAAATGCCTTCTCTCCTTCTCTACTTCTTTCCCTGACTGGAAGATTTTTAATCAACTTTATTCTGGGAGCTGGGTAGAAGAAACTTGGACCTACATATCTATTCTTTGTTTTTCCTTTTTGTTCCTTTGTATCTATGAGTCTCTCATGAAGTTAAACAGAAAGAATATAGCTATTTATTATTCCTCCTCTGAATAGTCAAGAATCGGAAGAGTTATCAGCTACTTAACTGAGAAGGTGAGAAAAGGTGTAACATAAGCCAAAATTATGATTTACCAGTCTACTAGATCTAATGCTTTTAATGTCCAAGAGTAAAATAATAAACTGAGATATAATGGTGACTTAAGATTTGAGCAAGCCTAGAGTACGATTTCTATTACTCTAGGACAGAAATTCTATTTGTTCACTTATTCATTCACTCATTCATTTATTCATTTAAGAATATTCACTGAACACCTATTAATGGCAAGGTGTTTGGATATACCAGCAGAGAAGTTTCCTGTTCTTGTTGAATAAACATTGTAATGGGGAAGATATACAGTAGAAAAATAAACAAGTAATTCCTCCTAACAGTTATAAGTACCATGTGGAATTAGGATATTGGGATAAAAACTCTGGAGATGGATCTTTTAGATTGGTGGTTAAGTGATAAGAAAAAAAAATTTTTTTTCTCTTAATAGTCTTTAATCAAGTCTGGACTTCCCAACCAAACAGGGTTGGAGAAGCCTATCTCTTCACTGTCTTACTGGGCTAGAAATACAACTACAGAGAATGGGAACCACAGGCCTCATTCCTCCTGAAAGGAGCTCTACAATGCTTGAAAACAAGGAGTGCTCCAGACTCCTGTGGTTGTGCTGCTTTTGTGAGAGTTTAATTGCTTTTAAATGCATATGAATGTCAATTTGAACCAGGCTAAATATGTCTTCCTGGAGACAGAGTATTTGGTCTTTCTTTCAAGTTCTTTTGTTTGCTTGAATCAGCTTTGTAGTTTAACAGATGTTTTTAGAGGAAATGGAGACATAAGCTTTTATAATGCTGAAAATTAAATGAGAAACAATACTTTTCTCATCGCCCTCCCCTAAAACATGCAACCCTACAAGACTGGCAACCCACCTTACACTGCAGAAAAGTTTCATTTTTAGAGGGTACATCTTGCTAAAATGAAAGACTATTTTATTTATTTATTTATTTATTTATTTATTTATTTACTTATTTTTGGTGTGTACCTGGAGTTCATTATATATTATTTATTCTTTAGGGAGATATATAATTGAATGTGAAGTGATTATCCCTTTTGCCTTGGGTAAGGATAGTGTTTCCAAGATTCATAAAATTTCCTTCCTTTAATTAAAAATAAAGTAAAACTAGCATAAGAATATAAATGCCTAGATCTTCTGTGCCAAGCTTACCTCCCCAACTTTCTGTTAGACCCCACATGTAAATTTTTTGTCCAAATTCAAGGACCCCCCCCCCCCCACCACCACTTCCCATCTTCAATCTCTCCATGTTTCTGCCACCTTTTCTTGTATGATACTGTTTCCTTACTGGGCTGCTTTCCTCTTACCCAGATCCAACAACTAACATTACTTGTGCCCTTGCCTCTACAACACTACTTACTGTAAGGTCTTTACTGGAAGATAATAAAATACAAAGAGCATCACCTATGGAATCAAGCAAACCTATTCTAACTCTATAACTTTTTACATAGGTGATATTGGACCAGTCAATTAACCACCCCAACATCACTTCTCTAGTCTGTAAAAATTTCCCTCTCTCAGAAAGGTTCTGTTTTTCTCTGCAAGTAACATTCATTTCAGACATGTCTCCTGTCTTCCATGTGAAATTGCTGTAGCATATCTAGACTCCATATGCTCACCACTGCAATTTATCAGAAAGAAAAAAAGGGTTCTACCAAAGAACAAGGATTCGGAGTGATTTATCAGGCTATGCCACATTTCTTTAGCTGAACAGATCACAAAAGCACAGGAAACACTATATATGGATTGTGTTAATTCACATGCCCTGCAATTAGATCTGGGAGTTCTGCGAATTCTACCAGAGCTCTTGTATTGAACATAGAGGAAAGGGTGAACTGTAGTACTTTTCAAACAACTGGACAGAATGATTATTGCATCATGAAATCAATTTGGCAAGTTGCCACCAAATATTCTTTTTGTTTTTGTTTTTAGTTTTAGTAGAGGGAATAGAAGGGGACAGAATAGAATTAAAAAAAAAATGTGAAAAAAATAGACAAGAAGAAAAATACCAGAAAATAAAATAGGTAGTAAAAATATTACTTTATAAAATTTTTCTTTCATATTTAATAGTATTTACCAGGTTGCAATATTAAATACATTGTTATGGCAGGTTATGCTAAAAAAATTTTGAAAACCAGTGTCCTGGTGGAAAATTAAAATATGATTATTAAAGGAGATATGGATGCTAAGCAAGCAAAAACCTATGAAAATTCACTGTATCAGGAAAGATTATATAGTGGGTACTCAACTGATATTTATGGAATTTTTTTAGAACTTATATTTTGATTGATATGCCTCTTCTCATTGAACAGAGTCTAATCACATCCACTAGAAGGGGACAGTTTATACCTCAAAGGTTTAAATTTCTGAAGGAATTGTCAAGACACTTGAGTTAAGTGTTTAAACAGTTAAGGTCCCTGAGTACCCTGGGCTGAGGCTGGAAAAATAAGGTTTTCCAAAACTGGGTGACTTTGGCAAATGCACAAACAGGTATGAATGGGAAGGAGATGTATGAAATAAGTATAGATTGTCTTTGACACCATCTCTCCCCTCAGATTACCTATTCTCCTTTTTCTAGCAATCTACCATCCCCATTAACCTAAGCCACACACTCTAGGTTCTACATGTGTTGTTTTCATAATAGTTGTCTACAGGGGAAAAAAAAAAAAAAAAGATTCAAAGCAGGGGAATTTATTCTGTTGAGAGGGACAAGAAAGATGAGGAAAGGAAGAAAGGATAGAAGAAAGGAAGGAAGGAAAGAATACTTTGTAAGTTTTTCCATACATACTTACTTAGATTAAGAAAATGAACTTTGGGAGGGGAGGAGGGGAGGAGGGTAGGGGTTGGGTGAGCCTGGTGATGGGTATTAAAGAGGGCATGTATTGCATGGAGCACTGGGTGTGATGCATAAACAATGAATCTTGGAACACTGAAAAAATAAAATAAAGTTTAAAAAAAGGGAAAAAAAAAGAAAATGAACTTTGGAAGAAATTAATTTAACAACATTCCAGGATACAACTGGAATTTTTACATTGCATAAAGACCCAGACACACAGCACAAAAGTTATAAAAGCCAACACTGGCCACAATAACCTTGTAAAATGTAGTAACTATACATCTACAGAGAAAAATAAACCCATCGACAACATAACTTTTAATCCTAGAGTCACTAGTAACTATTGGATACATGTGTGTATGTGTGTGTTTGTGTGCACGTCGTGTATGTGGAGGGTGCCAGCAACAATCACACACATCTTAAATACATTATGGAAAATGAATAACTTCATAGAATTCCTTTATGAGAGACCACTCCTTGACTCTCCCCCTTCAACAGAGAGCAGAGTGACTAGAATCCTGATGTAATGAGTAATTCTGTGGATAAACTGAGGCAAAATTTCAACCCACCCCCCTTCTTTAATCTTCACCATAATCTCTTGTGTTTATTTAGCATTATCATGGATTTTATTTCAGTTGATCATGTAAAATCAAAGAAAGTAATAACTGGAAGGGATCCTGGAAAACACTCTGTCAAATCCATGTATTTTATAAGTAAGAAAACTGAGGCCCTGAGCTGTTAAGCAACTTCGTCAATATTAAAACAATTAATGTTAGAGCCAGAACCAGAATTAGGTGTGATGCAAGGACTATGCTGTGTCCATTTCTCCTTTTCTGTTGAAAAAGACAATGCAGGTGGCAATGTTCATGGAATGACCTCATTTCTTCAAAGAGAAGACACTAAAACATGATTTGAGGGTGGTCTAGTGGGCAACTATGGTCAGGCAGTAGCAGCAGCAGCAGCAACAAAAAGTAACAAAAGGGCAAGAAACCAATTACTGAGAAAGCAATTTTGAACAAGTGTTTTGATCAATGTATTGAATCTCACAACAACTGTTCAGACAATTATGAGTGTAGCTTTTATTAGGAGTGAAATGCCCATCAGTGATTCAGGAGCTTGTCCTCAATGAAGGGAAAAAGAACCCGGTCATTCACCAGGCACAAGAATGGCTTTCTTTACTTCCTAAATAAACTGAGTTTTAAAGCTCAATAAATAAAATGATAATCCTCAAGAGCTTTAAATTTTAAAACAAACCCATGAAAATTGCACATTTTATTCAATTTAGAGAAAATTGCACCCATATAATGTGTTTATCTTTCATCATGAAATACATACTGGAAAGTTACCTTGTCTGATTTGTAATTTCAAGATTTATAATCTTAAAATTCTGAATACCTAGTTTGACATCCTAAATGCTGCATATGCAGGAGCCAGTAGAAGTCCAAACTTCAAGCAATGAAATAAGTTCTGATGATATAATGTAAAGCACAGTGGCTATAATTAATACTGTATTGTATAATATCAGATAAAGGGCTAGTATCCAAAATCTACAAAGGCCTTATCAAACTCAACATCAAAATCAAAACCACAATGAGTTTCTTAGAACTTATATTTTGATTGATATGCCTTTTCTCATTTCTATTTCTCAGAGAAGATATTTTCAAATGACATATCAGATAAAGGGCTAGTATCCAAAATCTATAAAGAACTTATACCCAAAGAACAAATAATCCAATCAAGAAATGGGCAGAAGACATGAAAAGACATTTCTGCAAAGAAGACATCCAGAAGGACAACAGACACATGAAAAGGTGTTCCACATCACTCACCATCAGGGAAATACAATACAAATCAAAACCACAAATCAAAACCACCTCACACCAGTCAGAATGGCTAAAATTAACAAGTCAGGAGATGACAGATGTTAGTGAGGATGCAGAGAAAGGGGAACCCTCCTACACTTTTGGTGGGAATGCAAGCTGGTGCAGCCACTCTGGAAAATATATGGAATTTCCTCAAAAAGTTTAAAATAGAGCTACCCTATGACCCAGCAATTGCACTACTGGGTATTTACCCTTAAGATAAAATGTAGTGATCCAAAGGGGCATGTGTATCCCAATGTTTATAGCAGCAATATTCACAATAGCCCAGCTATGGAAAAAAGCTAGATGTCCATCAACAGATGAATGGATAAAAAAGATGGGAGATAGATATGCACACACACACCTGCACAATGGAATACAATACAGCCATCAAAAGAAACAAAAACTTGCCATTTGCAACAATGTGGATGGAAATAGAGGGTATTATGCTTAGCGAATTAAGTCAATCAGAGAAAGACAATTATTTTATTTTTTTTTTTTTTTTAAAGATTTTATTTATTTATTTGACAGAGAGAGATCACAGTAGACAGAGAGGCAGGCAGAGAGAGAGAGAGGGAAGCAGGCTCCCTGCTGAGCAGAGAGCCCGATGCGGGACTCGATCCCAGGACCCCGAGATCATGACCTGAGCCGAAGGCAGCGGCTTAACCCACTGAGCCACCCAGGCGCCCCGAGAAAGACAATTATTGTATGATCTCTCTGATATGAGGAATTTGAGAAGCAGGGTGGGTCTGTGGAGGATAAGGAAGGAAAAAATGAAATAAGATGGATCGGGTGGGAGACAAACCATAAGAGACTCTTTTTTTTTTAAATTAACATATAATGTATTATTAGCCCCAGGGATACAGGTCTGTGAATCGCCAGGTTTACACACTTCACAGCACTCACCGTAGCACATACCCTCCCCAATGTCCATAACCCAACCACCCTCTCCCTACCCGCCTCTCCTGGCAACCCTGTTTGTTTTGTGAGATTAAGAGTCTCAAACTATAAGAGACTCTTAATCTCACAAAACAAACTGAGGGTTGTGGGGGGAGGGGGAGTTAGGGAGAGGGTGGCTGGGTTATGGACATTGGGGAGGGTAAGTGCTATGGTAAGTGCTGTGAAATGTGTAAGCCTGATGATTCACAGACCTGTACCCCTGGGGCAAATAATACATTATATGCTAATATTTTTAAATGGGAAAAAAATATTGTGTTGTATATTTGAAAATCACTAGAAGAGTGTGTCTTCAAAGTTCTCAACAAGAAAAAGTAAATTTGTAACTGTGAGGTGACAGATATTAACTAAATTTACTGTGGTGATCATTTTACAGTATATACATTTTACAAATCATTATGTTGTATGCCTAAACCTAATACTATGTTATATGTCAATTAAATTTCAATAAAAACAAAAGAGACATAATTCAGCATCACTGAAACCAGTCCCTACCCTTAAAGGGAAATAGGAGATATTCAAAAGGTAGAGAGAAACACATACTAATATCAAACATGTACCAAGAAAATCTCTTCGAATTTTGCAAGTGATGAAGATGAAGACTAACCAGAAATTTTAATGTAAAACAGCCAGATTAGTTTTTTGAGAAACACTCATTGGGCTTTGGATGAAGAAGCAGGCATCAAAAATTTAAAGAATTATCACTGAAAGTATTCTTTTCCTTCCAATTTTTCCTTCTTTTCAAGTTGGAAACCCAATATTATTAAATATTTAGTGATGACATTTCTTCTAGACATTCGAGAGAGCACATTTCATGAACACAAAGAAAAAGAATAATTCTTAGAAATATAAATAGATGGTCATTTTTTGTCTCTGCTGGTGGTGGTAAAATTATTCAAGACACAATAACTTTTGGCTGAATGTCTATATTCATATCTGGGAAGTCTTTCAAACACTAAATGCACATCTAAACTCTCTCACAGAGCAGCGTGATAAGCTTTTTCTGAAAAATCCAGTCATCATTATCCTATCGTCTTGCTTCAGTGAGACCCTGAGAAAGGGCCCACAGAATTCACAAGGATACAATCTTTCTTCATCGGTTATTTCTTCTTTGAAAACTTCAGGTATAACCTCAAACCAAAAAGGTATTTGGTTCTATTTTTCTTTGAGTAACAGAGTCAAACACATTCCAGTAACCCCATTAGAAATTATATGCCTCTGTCCCTGAGTCTGCGTGCTGTTTAAACTAGTAGGACACACATGGACCCTCCACAGGTATCCACCTACCCTTGAGATTTCACTAAGTTTCCACTATGTGGCAGCTCCTGTCTAGATCTTTTGTAGGTATCACAGATATAAAGATCAACCTTGGCACTCTGATACTTAGAGTGTAGCTCAAAATGCATAAGGTAAGTATACCACTAATATGAAATACTAGTTCTAGAATATACATTCTAGAATATACTGGTTACTACAAATAGTTAATATTATAAACATTTAAAATAAGGAGGACCAGGGGTGCATGGGTGGCTCAGTCATTAAGCATCTGCCTTCGGCTCAGGTTATGATCCCAGGGTCCTGGGACTGAGCCCCGCATCAGGCTCCCTGCTCAGTGGGGAGCCTGCTTCTCCCTCTCCCTCTGCTTCTCCCCCTGCTTGTGTTCCCTCTCTCACTGTCTCTGTGTCAAATAAATGAATAAAATATTTAAAAAAATAAAATAAAATAAGGAGAACTAGATACAAAAAAGGGATGGTGGGGATGGGAGGATAGGAGATTTGAGTTGTATCTTTTAAAATTATAAGTGCTCTCTCTCTCTCCTCTGGATTTTTTAATGGGACCTATGAAATGTACCTGCTTATACTCCACACATCTAGATCTATATCTACCTTCCCTTAACATAGATGCATATACACCTTCAGGCTTATATTGAAGGTTTGTATTAAATAGCATTTATATGATATGTGTGTGTGTGTGTGTGTGTGTGTAAATGCTAAGTCAAATATTATATAAAAGCACTAGATTTCTGCTGTGTTTCATTTATATTTCAGACCTTATCAATCCCTGAATATTTGGGAAACTCAACTCAGATAGGATTAGGTAATTTTCATATACTAAGCTCTAAACAAATATTTTTCACTAAAATCAATAATTATTATTGGGCTCCTACTTATGTGAGACATGACAATATATAAAACATTTCCCTCTACTTGAAGAGAAAACAGGTAACTTCACTGTGATGTGCTATGATAGAGGTATGAAGGTAGTGTTAGGAGGGCACAGAAGAGAATCACTAGGTGCCAAGGAGGGAGAGGAATAAGGTTGGATGGAAAAGATACTAGGAAGGACAAACTGATGAACAAATGCTGCATAAATGAACAAACAGAATAAATATCAGAGAGAAAGCATAACTCACAAGAGGAAAATAATATGAGAATAGGTACTACAGAGACAAATTTGTCTATATTAGAAATCTTAGGTAGAGTAACTTTGGGGGGGAAAAAATACAACAACTTGATTGCATCACACTGTGTAAGGTTCTGGCTCTCTGATAAAAAAAAAAAAAAAAAAAAGTAAGCTGTTTCTGAAATAGTGTTGATCCCTCCTTCTTATTCTTGACCTATATAGTCCCTGCCACATCAGGGCTGGGGAACCTGGAACTGACCAAGCTTGACTCTGTCAAGGCCAGGTATATTAATTTACAGAGTTCAGAACTACAGCTGAATGTGGAGAAGAATGTATGGCAGTCCTCGATCACAGAAATGTCATGAGCATAGACACGCATACAAATACATGTATATATGTGTGTACTGCTCTTCCTCCAACACACATAGACTCATTTGTCCTAGGGCAGCTGTGAACTGAGGGATCTTACTTGAGCAGAGAATACTAATGCCAGAAGATGTAGAGAATTTAGCCTCTTTCCTAACATTTTATGTGAGGCCAGGAGTGTGGAGATTTCAGATCTATATTGCAGCCATCAGGGACATTCAAGTAGACTCTAAATCCCATCTAGCTAGGATGTCATTATAATGAATTAGACCTCCAGGGATAAAGCAGATAGCAATTTGCCATGGAAACTACAATGCAGTTGATTGATCAGCATTCCACAGCGGCCAGAGCAGAGTATCTGGAGTTTGACTACCAGCATTTATATCCTCATTCAGTCTCTTATCAGCTATGATTGGGGGGCATGTCGCCTAACCAATCTGAGCTAGTTTTTACTCATCTGATGAAAGTCATCAACTGCCTCTTAAATGATAAATTCAAAAGACTCCATAACCCCTCATCTAGTGTTTGTTCTCTAAATAATTCCTTTTCCATTCTCTGGCTTCTCTAAAATCACCCTGTCCTTGTTGCCCAGTTTGCTCTCATGCTCCTCTTCGTTGCCTCTTGCTCCATTCTCTCTGCCCACTCCTTCCATGACAGTAATATTCTGGGGCTGTAAACTTCGTAGTAATTCAGTCTCCCTGGAGAATCTCATTGCCTCTGATGGCTTTCGTGCTACTTATGAGAAATGTTTCCCACACCTCTATCTCCAAATGTAGCCTCCATTAACTCCAGATTCATTTTTCTGACTGCTTACAGAACAACAGCATAATCATTACTGGCACAGAGCAGAGTCTATACCTAGCCCTACTCTTTTTGCAGGAGCAGTTAAACAATTAGGAGCAAAAGCCAGCCGAGTGGTGCTGGGGTCACATATAACGTATGGTAAACAGAGTGAACTTAAAAGGCAGAAGGAATCAAGAAACTCAAAAGAACCGGGAGAAGAGACCAGAAAGTCTGAGCTTCAATGAGGATAATAATTGGAATGGATGGAAGTGCTTCAAATATAATTAACTGCATGAAAATGTATCATGGTATTTATTTTTAAAAACTCCCTGGTCGTCTTTGAAAGATGCTCAAGAACCCAGTGAAAATCAGTAAATAAAGGGAAAGAGGCACTTCATTTGCCTTGAGGAATATACCTCAAGGTAAATAAGTAGCTAATGAAGGAAATTCTCTCCCTTTCTAGGAATTATTCTAAGTATTTAATAAAGAAAAAAAATCAAAGAATTGGAATCTCTCCACATCACATATAACAATGTGCCATAATGAAACAATGGACTAAGATGTTAACTATCAAGGATGCTACCATCACTAAAAAGGAAAACAAGCAGGTATGATGAGTGCCTAATGAAGATAAACAATTCTACCTCTGAAGTGTTCTTGCTTGAATATCAGAACCTGAACCTGATCAACTCCCTGAGTCTAACTTTAACTTCAGCAAATGAAAAGAATAGAGAAAATGCAATCAACAATCCTGTGGTGTATGTTACAAGAAAAAAATTATCTGATTCCTTCAACAAATAGAAAGGGGTGAAAAAGATTTGGAAATGAAACTCAAAACAGATCTAAGAGATACATCAACTAAAGTCAATATACATTCCTTGCTTGGAATCTGATTATATAAACTAAAGATGATTGACATTTGAGAAAATTTTAACACTTACTAACTAGAAATTTGTTAATAGTAAGAAATTTATTATTTATTTTAATAATTATTATTTATATGCCTGATAATGGTACTGAGATTTTTAAAAATGTATGACTTTTAGGCAGTCATACTGAAATATTTATAAGTGAAATGATACGATAACTGAGATTTATTTTTAAAAATAGCAGGGATGAGGGAAAACAAGTGAGGTATAGAAAAATGGTAAATTTTGAAGCTAGCAATGGGCAGACAGAATTTCATTAAACTATTCTCTCTTTTGTACATCAGCAATTTTCTATAATGAAATTAAATATATATATATATATGTATATATACATATATATATATCTCGGATAGTTTGACTGAATAAAGATTGTGATGTAGCCAGGGGCTTGTTATAAAATCACTACTAGGGGGAGCTTGAGTGGCTTAGTCTGTTAAGTGTCTGCCTTGGTCTCAGGCCATGGTTCTGGGGTCTGGGGATCAAGCCCAGTGTAGGATTCCCTGCTCAGCAGGGAACCTGTTTCTTCCTTTCCCTGTGCCCCTCCCCCTCCTCTTGCTGTGCTTGCTTTCTCTCAAATAAATAAATAAAAATCTTTTTTTTTTTATTTCTTTCCAGAGTAACAGAATTCATTGTTTTTGCACCACACCCAGTGCTCCATGCAATACGTGCCCTCCTTAATACCCACTACCTGGCTCCCCCAAACCTCCCACCCCCTGCCCCTTCAAAACCCTCAGATTGTTTTTCAGAGTCCATAGTCTCTCATGGTTCACCTCCCCTTCCAATTTCCCTCAACTCCCTTCTCTTCTCCATCTCCCTATGTCCTCCAGGTTATTTGTTATGCTCCACAATTAAGTGAAACCATATGACAGTTGACTCCCTCTGCTTGAGTTATTCCACTCAGCATAATCTCTTCCAGTCCCGTCCATGTTGCTACAAAAGTTGGGTGTTCATCCTTTCTGATGGAGGCATAATACTCCATAGTGTATATGGACCACATCTTCCTTATCCATTCGTCCGTTGAAGGGCATCTTGGTTCTTTCCACAGTTTGGTGACCGTGGCCATTGCTGCTATAAACGTTGGGGTACAGATGGCCCTTCTTTTCACTACATCTGTATCTTTGGGGTAAATACCCAGTAGTGCAATTACAGGGTCGTGGGGAAGCTCTATTTTTAATTTCTTGAGGAATCTCCACATTGTTCTCCAAAGTGGCTGCACCAACTTGCATTCCCACCAACAGTTTAAGAGGGTTCCCCTTTCTCCACATCCTTTCCAACACATGTTGTTTCCTGTCTTGCTAATTTTGTCCATTCCAACTGGTGTTAAGGTGGTATCTCAATGTGGTTTTAAGTTGAATTTCCCTGATGGCTAGTGATGATGAACATTTTTTCATGAGTCTGATAGCCATTTGTATGTCTTCATTGGAGAAGTGTCTGTTCATATCTTCTGTCCATTTTTTGATATGATTATCTGTTTTGTGTGTGTTGAGTTTGAGAAGTTCTTTATAGATCCTGGATATCAACCTTTTGTCTGTACTGTCATTTGCAAATATCTTCTCCCATTCCGTGGGTTGCCTCTTTGTTTTGTTGACTGTTTCCTTTGCTGTGCAGAAGCTTTTGATCTTGATGAAGTCCCAAAAGTTCATTTTTGCTTTTATTTCCTTTGCCTTTGGAGACATTATCTTGAAAGAAGTTGCTGTGACTGATATCGAAGAGGTTACTGCCTATGTTCTGATGGATTCCTGTCTCACGTTGAGGTCTTTTATCCATTTTGAGTTTATCTTTGTGTATAGTGTAAGAAAATGGCCGAGTTTCATTCTTCTACATATAGCTGTCCAATTTTTCCAGCATCATTTATTGAAGAGACTGTCCTTTTTCCACTGTATATTTTTTCCTGCTTTGTTGAAGATTATTTGACCATAGAGTTGAGGGTCCATATCTGGGCTCTCTACGCTCTTCCACTGGTCTATGTGTCTGTTTTTATGCCAGTACCATACTGTCTTGGTGATCACGACTTTGTAGTAAAGCTTGAAATCAGGTAACGTGATGCCCCCAGTTTTATTTTTGTTTTTCAACATTTCCTTAGCAATTCGGGGTCTCTTCTGATTCCATACAAATTTTAGGATTATTTGCTCCAGCTCTTTGAAAAATACTGGTGGAATTTTGATCGGAATGGCATTAAAAGTATAGATTGCTCTAGGCAGTATAGACATTTTAACAATGTTTATTCTTCCGATCCAAGAGCATGGAATGGTCCTCCATCTTTTTGTGTCTTCTTCAATTTCTTTCATGAGTGTTCTGTAGTTCCTCGAGTACAGATCCTTTACCTCTTTAGTTAGGTTTATTCCCAGGTATCTTATGGTTCTTGGTGTTACAGTAAATGGAATCACCTGTTTCTCCCTTTCCCTGTGCCCCTCCCCCTCCTCTTGCTGTGCTTGCTTTCTCTCAAATAAATAAATAAAAATCTTTTTTAAAATATCACTCTTAGGGTAGGAATCTGTTCTAGGGTTTAAGCATCCCTGACATCAAATGGCTGTAGGTAAGCTGACACCATATAGGTACAGAGTAAAATATGGATCTCATGATGCATGGTGAATGATTAAGAGGATGGAGAGATATTGCCAAGGAGTAACTGAGAGGTCTTGCAGATTCCCAAGTCAATCACACTTTATTAAACATTCTTGAAACTTAAGAATCACCTCCAATACTGATTAAATGTACAAATTCTAGGATTCAATCAAGATATAATGAAGAAGGATCAGAAAAGTCATAGGTTTAACTACCTCTCCAAGTGCTCATCATAATAATTTAGAAATTAAAGTGGTTAATTTCAAGATACAATATAATATTCAGTTGGGAATAATTTACAGAAGAAGTTAGAAGTTGGATGTAGTTAGACCAGAATTAGACTAGAATTAGATGAACAAAGAGTACTACAGATTTATGAGTCATTTTCATAGATTTTCAAAAATATTTAATTAAAGGCACTCTCCAAAGGAGGGAAAATGACATTAGCAAAAAGACACTACTGACAATTTGGGGTGCCAAACACTAACCACTCTTGCCCCCATAACACAACTAATTGAGAACTGTATACACAGACAAGTAGGGCTAAGGCATCAGTTGGGATGGTGATGAATGGAAGAAGGCAATTTGGGCCTGATGCCAAAGTGGGGGTTCCTACTCTTTTCCTAGTAGGCTTGAAGTTAATGCACCCCAGGTGAAGGACACTTGATATACCCTCTCATCTGAGCCTTTAAGAGGTTGTCTGGCCTAATCTTTTTACTGTTGAGGAGGTATGAATCAAAACCCTGGCTGTTTTAACTGATCAAGGCATTATGTATCTAGAGACACAGAAAGTGGAGCCTGTTTCTTGTCCTTCTGGCATCATGATCTATCTGAGGATAGAGTGGCCCAATGGATATCAGGTTCCCCCAAAAGAAAGAGTGAATAAGTAATAGCAAGAGACCAGAAATATGCCTTCCAACAAATGCGTTCACCCATAGGCCAAGGCAGGATTTAAAGATTAGCATTATTTGCCCCTGGCCCTATTTACACAAGCCTCTCTATTCACTGATGTTTATTCAAAATTTCTATAATACTATGTAGCAAGCTCTAGCATACTGGAGAACAGAAATGAGTTTTTCAGGTTTATTTTGGTTACTTCCTAAGACCAAGGAAGATTATATAAAGGTGATAATTTTATTGCAAATAATCATCAATGGAAAGTTTTGTTTTCCGTTTCTTGTTAATTGAGTTAATACATGGTATATGTTCAGAAGATGCACTAGCACACAGTAAGCCCCCTGAAAAATGTTTGCTGTTATTGTTGTCACCCTTAAATAAAACTTGTTAAGAAATAAAGCAGTTGTGACAGAGAGTTTTAGGGAATGAGTTTGCTTCATTAAACCTAAGAATTGTATTACTTAAATTTTTTTAAAGGTTGAATCTTACCAGTTGAATCCTGAAAATTTAAAATATGGGTATGAGTCCTAAACACTTCTCAGCCTACTTCAGTTTACTAAGAATCAGCGGAAAGTGCCAGGGTTTGGAATTTCATGTTTGTCAGTTTAAACCTGAGTTCCCCCATTTACAACTGTGTTGCCGTAAGCTGGTTACTTGACCTCTCTGAGATTCAGACTCGTCATCTGTAAAATAGGTATGACAGTTCACTCAACTATTTGAGAGAGATGATAACATTATATCCTTCAGAGTGTTACTGGAGGAATAAATGGGATCACATTAATAAAGTGTTTCTTTTTTTTTTTAAGACTTTTTGTTTATTTATTGACAGAGATCACAAGCAGGCAGAGAGGCAGGCAGAGAGAGAGGAGGAAGCAGGCTCCCCGCTGAGCAGAGAGCCCGATGCGGGGCTCGATCCCAGGACCCCGGGATCATGACCTGAGCCTAAGGCAGGTCATGACCTTAGCCTAAAGCCTAAGGCTTTAACCCACTGAGCCTAAGGCAGGTCATGACCTTAGCCTAAAGCCTAAGGCTTTAACCCACTGAGCCACCCAGGCATCCCAATAAAGTGTTTCTTTTAAAATAGAATGCTCACATAGTGTTTCAGCATTTTAAAGGGCTCTTAAATATCCTACCTTTTAACTTTTTAAAAAAATCCTGTGATTAATGTAAAGCAGATATCTTTTTTTTTCATTTTTTTTTAATTTATTTTCAGCACAACAGTATTCATTGTTTTTGTACCACACCCAGTGCTCCATCCTCTCTAATACCCACCACCTGGTTCCCCCAACCTCCCACCCCCCCACCTCTTCAAACCCTTCAGATTGTTTTTCAGAGTCCATAGTCTCTCATTTTTTTATTTCTATTAGAGAACTATGGAGATTCATATTCAGTGAGTCACTCACTGATTTGTTTCTACTGTTGTTGTTTTCAAAGATTTACTTATTTATATTAGAGAGAGAGAAAGAGCAGAGGTGGGGAGGGGCAATCTCAAGCAGACTCCATGTTGAGCACAGAGCCCCACAGAGCGCTCAATCTCACCACCCTGAGGTCAGACTTCATGCTGTTGAAAATTTACTGGGAACAAGTCAATTAACTTTGCCACAATTGTCATTTCCTGTTCAAAGACACTTTCTAAATATGAAAATAGAATTTAGTAAATGTTGGTTGTCTTAGTACTCTGGGATGTGCTCCATAAAAAAGCTCATGATAAACACTGACAATGATACGACAGTCATTTCCCCTTACATGTCTAAGAGCAAGAACGTCGTAAGCTGTTATAATGTTAAGCCTTATCAGTGGAGGTATAGAATTGAAAGGCTTTAAGCTGGGAAAAGAAAAATGATTTAAGGGTTTGGATGAATTGCATGGGCCTGTAAAATGGTATTAAAGCAGTTCTGAAAAGATTTGAAGAGGATACAATACCCTGTAAATGTGTTATGCTTTGGTATCATTAGCGAATGATTGGACACCACAGAAGAGGGAAATGTGAGATGGAATATCAGAATCGCACAAGACGCTTAGTCTTAAGAGGCATCTGAACCATGATGGCTGACAGCTAAGCTGTTGCTCCTTATCAGACAAATATTGATCACTATAAGAAAGCTCACTCTTAAAGCAGAACTCTCACAACCAAGGACTGATAGAGAAACTCTAGAGACGATATTTTGTTTCTATGTCTTGGATCAACTCAGGAATGCTGTAGCCATGCGTAATTGTGACTATGTGGGAAATCAGACAGGAAGACTTAGGAAAACTAGTTTATCTTTAGGGAAGAAAGGAAGGTCAATATTCAACAAAATGTATTAAACAAAGACTATTTTTTAAAGATTTTGTTTATTTATTTATTTATTTATTTGAGAGAGGGAGAGAAACAGAGATAGAGAGAGCATGAGCAAAGAGAAGAGGGAGAAGCAGGAGAGCATGAGCAGGGACCCTGGAATCATGACCTGAGCAAGAGGCAGATGCTTAACTGACTGAGCCACCGAGGTGTCCCAACAATTACTATTTTAACTTTTATGTCTAATGCTCATATGTGGCCACTTGCCAGCCTAAGGTCCCCATCTATTGTGCTATTTCATCTGAATAGAAGGAAATGTTTCAGCCAAAGATCAATGTTAGTTTTGGTTTTGGGTTTTTTTTAGCTCCTTTCTTTCCACACCTGTTGAGGATAACAATGCTGAGAATGGGTACAACAGACAAAGGCTGATTTTTCTTTACGGTCTTGTATTGCTGCCTATTCTAAGTACTTCTCATGTCTTATTTATTCAACCACCCAGAACCCTATAAATCTCTTTTCAGATGAGGAAACTGAGATATAGAGAGGTTAAACAACTTCTTCAACTTTACAGAGAAAGTAAGGATGAAGTCAGAATTGGAACCCAGCTACAGAGCCCCAAAACCTATACTCTTTTCACCATCCTCTAAGGACAGCTGTCAATGATGCCACCAAAAATCTCTTACGCATTAGCAGCTGGAGAACACTGTGTCACATGCTCAGGTTCCCAGTAAGTAACAGGTCAGTATTATTTTTGAGCAATTGAATTTCAGGTTCAGAGACTCTAAATTTGATCTACTAAAATATTTGAGCCACCCAGTTTAGAGACTACAGCTAGCTGTGTTACCTCTAAGTATTAGCCTCTATATGTCTGTTCCTGACTAATTGTCAGAGCTGGATTCCCAGGTAGCAATAAAATTCAAAAGGTTGAAATAGGATGCTATCACCCAACTCTGTTGATATCCAAGGCATTTCAGTTAAGAGCAGTGATATATTCTCATATGTAAATGCAGGGAGTTGATATTATTACTTTTATTTTTACAATGCCATAGAAGGAAAACAAACCAACATGCTATGTAGTAGAAAGGATTATCAAATGCTGATTAGCCCCAAAATTAATGGAAACAGGTCCCTAACAAAATAGGCCCTCCCAGGATAACTGCTTATGTTCTGATCTTTTCCCTCTAATGCAGACTTACATAGTAATTAACTATTCTAGGGCTCATTTCCCAAAGATGCCAACTCAGTACCTGAAGCTAGTATGATTTAATTAACTAAGGTGTTAATGACCATAAAGCACCTAAAAATGTGCTCTTTTGAGTACACTTCTACTTTACAAGAGCTGTTGCCTGACTTTGGTACCAGAGTCTCAGTCTGGGATGGCTAGATCACATGAAGAGAAGTCAAAACTAGGTTGAATATGGGTCAAAGCAGGTCTGTAAGTCAACACAGTTGCAGCCAGATGAGAGTACGGTCAAGGTAAGAGAGTGAATAGAAAATTACTGGGATGGAAAGGATACCAGTCAGAAGAGACAACAGGTGATGAGAGCACTCTAGTTCAGGAAAGCAAATGTCAGGGTAGAACAATGCTGTAGACAAACACTTCTCAAAATTTAATATGCACAAGAATTGCCGACAGATTTTGTTAAGATGCAGGCTTGGAGTGGGGTGTGGGTTTCGGTATTTCTAATAACTTTCTAAGGATTCCTATGCTGCTAGTCTGCAGATCATGTGTTAAGTAACAAACCCTCAGAGAATGGGCCATTTGTGGCATTGGGTAGGAGAAATGAAAGGCAATCCTCTAATAGTAACTAGGACAAATGTTTAGTCAAGCTTTAGAAGGAAGCATAATCATAGGGCTTTATCCTCAAAACCAAAGTATATATTCACCTGACTGTATTTACCTAATCACTGGTTATTGAGTAGCTTTTATGCTAGACCTAGTTCTTTTATAGTAGAGCATCAAACCTCTGAAGATATTGTGGAGAATGGTAGACTAGAGTTATATGATATGTGTTCAAGTGGAGTTTCTATTATCTACTTGCCATTTTGCCTTGATCGAAGTTTTACTTTCCAAGTCATTCTTAACTTAGTTGTGAATCTGGGAAAACAGTATCTTATCTGCTGTATTAATAAAGGAAGACTGATTAAGAAAACAACTCCTAAAATTTAATGGTTTAACGTACTAAAACTTTAATTCTTATTTGCATAACAGTTCAATAATGGTATTTGGCAGGTGGCTTTTGACACTGTAATTTAGGGAATCAGGATCCTTCACCTTGGGGCTCTATTCTTTCCTGTAACTTCAGAGCTCTCCCATTTCAGTCAGCAGACAGGAAACACATATGGACTAGCATGCAGGAGAAGCTAGCTTGGTTGAGTATGAACCAACTTAGCTCATACTTAGCTTGGTTGAGAAGTGGTACATATCAATTCTATATGTATTCTATTGACTAGAACTTAGCTATTTGGCCCCACTTCCCTTCTAGAGAGAATGAAAAATATGGTCTATCTTCATAGTCAGGACAAAAAGGAGATAAGTTTGGTGAATGTCTATCTTACGTTTTCTCAACCAGAGAATTAAATCTCAATGCCCTATGACACCCATGGCATGTAATGAACTAACTTCTTTCATATGTGCATAGAACAAAGCCCTTTATGTACTCTCCATGGAAAAATTGAGAAAATCATCACTTCAGTATTCTGTAGTGCTTGGTCAATCTCTGCTACAACTGAAGGCAGCTAGAAGATCAAATGAGAAAGTACATGTACATACTCTAATACTACACAGGATTATACAAATGAAAGCTTCTCCAGAAGAGAAAAACAAATGAATCAGGTTGGGGTGGAGATGTAGAAGCAATAGTAGTAGAAGAGGTATCAGGTACTGTCCAAAGTGGTTTCCTTTTTCCGAATTTTTTAAATTATATTTTTGAGGACTCTCTCCATCCAACATAGGGCTCAAACCCACCATCCCAGGATCAAGAGACACAAGTTCCACCAACTGAGCCAGCCAGGTGCTCCTTTTTCTGAATTTCTTTTGCATTATTTTAAACTTCCTGGTCTACCTGAGGACCTCTTAGTCCTTATTAGCACTTTTACCCTGAAGTCACTTTTTACAGAAAGCCTTATTGAACCCTTCCCTTAAGCCCAGTGTGCCACTAATTTCTCTATAAACCCCAAGCAACATAATGCATTCCTCGGTTGGCATACTGCATATGTGCAGTTATTTATTTTGTTATTACTTGCCTCCCACTAAGAACAGAAGTCATTTTGTATTTCTCCCTCTTTGCTTGGCACATAGTACTGGGCATTTAATTCACATGCATTGAAAAGCTTTAGTTTTTTTTTTTTTCTTTAGTCAGAGCAGAATCCTGATGTCTGTTTAGACTAACTGGAGGCTCTTTAACCATGTTGAGATTCTCTTAGGTTCCAAGGTAGGGTCCGCAGGAGTTATCTCATATTTTTCACCCAGATACAGTTTATTTACTGGTACCACCCTTAAATACATACTTAAATTGAACTGGCTGAGAAAATAACCTATGGGACTTTGATTCCTATGACTGGTAAGCATAGGAACAATTTCAGGAACTTGGGTAAGCTGGTACAAATGACTCCTGGAGGCTAAGAAGTTTGTCTCAATGCTCCCCCAATTATGCTCCATAAACATCTACATGTAGCACTCAATTTGGGTACGTGATGACTTGGATATGATGAAAGAGTACACTCTTCCATTACTTCTTTTCTGAGGAAACAATTTTGTTTCCCAGAATGGTTTGGAGCTATGGTTTTTGTCTAGAAAAGCTCTGTTGGAAAGATAAAGATAGAGGACTGCTTTCTCTATCACTCACCGTTGAGTAAAAGGGATGGGAAATCTATCTTGCAAACCACTTTCTCAATTTAGTTTCACCAGAGAATCAAATAAATGTGTATTTTATCTACTTAATCTCATGAATTCTATGGATGCCTAGCCCAGTGGCTGACTATGACAAGCCATCAAAAATTTCTCCTTAATTTTATATTTTCCCATTTCACAATTGCTTGATAAATGATAATATCTGACAGCTTTTAATCCATGTAAGAGTGATCACTGGCAATGAAGGCTTTAGAAGAATTGTATGTATCTTGTCCTTCTCCTTACACATCCCTTTACCTGGTTTTTAATCAAGAGATATGCCACACACTGACAGAGTCTTTCATTACATGCTCCATTCAGGGCTTCAGTATTTTTTACTGCTGTTACATGATAAACAGTAAAGATGCACCCCCTACTACAAAAACAGATTTATTAATAAATAGCTGACACTTTGTACTTTTGCAGAATACCAAAGCAATTAGTGACAACGGCAGAATGATTTCCAATACCTACAGAGCAAAATATCATATTGATTTAAGCTCAAAACTTTCTCTAAATAACAACCAAGGAATTGTCTACTGTATTTGGTCAATCCTTTTAAATAACAGTGGTAAAAAAGAAAATACATCAGTAAAACTGCTTTGAGTGCCCTTCCCCCTGGTTGAACTGGATATTTCAGCTGATTTTCCAACATAGAATAACTGGAAGACTACTGGCATCAAAAATTATTTTGGTTCCTTTGTTTCTTATATTTGCTTTTATAAATCAATCAATCAATACAGATTTCATGTAAAATTGAGATATTCATTGAATTTAAAAGCAAAGGATTTACTGTGGGAGAAAATAGAACATTTAGTTCATGAAATTATAGAGTCACAGAGTCAGAGGACTATGAACCAGAAGAGATGCAAAGAGATGGACTAATCTAGTTTCTTCCCTGGGGAAATATGATGTTATTCCTACTCCCAACCTCTCCTAATTCACGTAATATTACAGATGACGCATTGAAGTTAGTGGAGAAAAGCTCACCATCCAGCAAATAAGAACAGGCATGGATCAAGAATTGTACACTCTCTGGTTCTAAGTGCGTTCTCCCAGGGAGTGTGCTTGCTTGCATTCATTCATTCATTCATTCATTCCTTACTAAATTTTGTGCACTGGGGAGGCAACAGAGAATAAACATAGACAACACTCCTTTTTTATGGACCTTTTGTTATACTCGAATGAGTCAGACCATAAATAAATAAGTAAATAAATGGTATTTGGGGAAGTGAAAACTGCTATGGAGAAAAGCAGAGTAAGCAGAATAGGGTAAACAGAGTATGAGAAAATGGATTGCTATTTTTTAATATGATGGTCAAGGAAAACCTTATTGATGAAGTAGTGGTGAGTGAGGATCTAAAGGAAGGAAGGAAAAGAAAGGAGTCACTTGGCTGTCTAGAAAGGGCACTCTGGATTGTGTCCGCAAAGTGGAAGCACACTTAGTATACTCACACATGTGCCTGCTGAATGCCTACTTTTCTTTGGATTTATTTTATCACATTCTATCCCTTTTCGACTTCTTCATTGAAACTGTCTTTTTTTGTTCTGTTGGAGACTAAGATAGCTTAACAAATCATCACCTGCTTCGGCGATGGCTCCCCAGTCTTGGAGCTGTGCCATTTCGAGTCACTGTCTCCGCTTCTATTCCAGCCTCTCAGCATGACTGTCAACCTCCCCCTCTCCTCTGCTGGGTTCGTCTCAGGACACACAGTACCTCAGCTCAGGGAGTCAACAGATTCTCTCTTGTCACATTCAACACCTGAGGTTTATTAAACCCAAGCTTTTCTCTTGAATTTTAATTCCACCCTATGCCTAATTATCTTTGGAGATAACTATGATGTGAAAGGGCTGTAGAGGTGCAGGTCACAAAGAGGTCTTGCACCTTAAATAGAATCACAAATCAAATATGCCTCTTTCTTTGTCAATTGCTAAATGGCAGAGATGCTGAGATGCTCCTTCAAAGCGCTTCTTCAGAAAGTTTGCACAAGCCTGTTCTTTGCCATAAGCAATCACCCTCTCTGTCTTAGGTCAGCACCGTGAGGGCTGCCCACCACACAGCTCTAATCCAGTCCTCTCCACATGTGAGTATTTTGGGAGAGAGAGGTGTCTTGTGTATGTGTATATGTTCCAAAGTGTCAAGCATTGTGTTAGGTGCTATATGGCAGAAGAAAAAGTAAAATACATGATTTTCCCTAAGGAGCTGGCTGCTTAGTTGGTATGACAAGATATAAAAATACACACACACACATATATATGAAAAGTTATATGGTGACGCACCACGAAAACCAGAGTTTAAGACAACAATAAGAGTATCATAAAACAGAAATTACTTATTCTTGTCCTCTAGCCATTTCCCAACATTATACTCAGGTATTCTAAGCTAAATTGATAAACGCAAAGGAACCAGCAACATCACTGCCCACATGGATTCAAATATGCTATTGGTGATTTTATTTATTTTTTGTTACAAATAACAAAAATAAATTTTCTGTGAATTCTATTTGTGGAAGTATCAAAATGTATTCCTTTTTAAATCCAGACTACTTGTAGGCCCTTTGGTATAGGAATCCATTATCCAGTTTTCGTTTCTACTAATAATCTTAGCAGTTCACCTATATTTGTGTACTTTCTTTTTTAATACCACACATGGTAAAAGTTGTAGAAACATCTAATAATAGTTTTCTATCCTTTTTTAAAAGTTCAATTTATTTTTTTTTTCAGTGTTCCAAGATTCATTGTTTATGCACCACACCCAGTGCTCCATGCAATATGTGCCCTCCTTAATACTCACCACCAGGCTGGCCCAACCCTCCCATTGCCCTCCCCTCCAAAACCCTCAGTTTGTTTCTCAGAGTCCACAGTCTTTCTTAAAATACTTTGCTTTTGGCAGATTTCCTAAGACTCTTGCTCTGTCTTTTACACTACTCATATATAAGGGACATGGTCACTGTCTATCTTATTTCTGTTCATTTCCTTCCACTCCTCTGCTCATTCCTCTTACTATTCCTTGCATGTAAACTCTTCCACCAAGCTTCAGTCCTGTTAATTCGAAGTAAATATGTAGAATAATATATTCAGATATTAGCTTTTCTGGTTGAAAAGCTCTAATGAAAAAGGAGTACCTGTGCCAAAGGAGAAATATTAAAGTTAGAAATGGAGGAGCAGCTCTGCCTATATGGCGGCCCCAATTTTGCTCAAAAAGATAGGATGTGAATAGGTACAGTTTTCAGGAGTCATCATTTATTTGCAGGCTAAGTAGCAAATGTATTATTTATTCATCCTCATGTGAAATTATTCTCTCTGACATGATTTTGAACATCCTGGGCAACATTAAGTCTGAATTCTCATCTGCTAAAACCCAGAATTCTGTGTGCATAGCCAATATCAGCTTGTCCCCAGAGCAGCAGATATGATAAATGATCTCCAGGGGAGAGATCTTTCTCATGACCATCCCATTCAAATCCCAGGGAATGGCCCAAGAAGACCAGTCAGATCCTGGAGCAAATGATGACACGTTTCCCTCACAATGCAGAAAAATTCTGATTCCCCTTGACCAAGATGCTACCTTAACAGATGATGTAGCTCACAGGAGAAGCCAATATGAGCTCTGACTCAACTTACAAAAAAGGGTTATCCATTTAAAGTTTTAGTACCTGAAAATCAGCCAGCATTAATGAAATGGTTAATTCAGCACCCTTTTATTTTTGGTTTAATGTGCTTTTCTAAAAAGTTGGTGTTCCCTTCATGAGATACATTTCAAAGTTTTAGCAAAGCCCAGCTTAAGCTGGGAGTTCATACCCAGCACCATGACTGTGTCTTTGGATTCCCTGAGCATAGGTGTGAGGCCTGTTTATGTGTTGTAAGACATGCTATCTCTGCTACAAGTGTTACATGCCATTAAGAGTATGTTTTCTCCACTCCTGTGGAGCAGCTAAGTACCCTTGACAGTTGAGGAATGTAGCACAGCTACTAATCCTGCTGGTCATTTATTCTACAAGGGCATTGTCTGCCCTCCCTACTTTCCGTAGTTTTCTCTTACCAGACTTTAACCTTGTGGGCTAGGAAGGCAAATACTTAGCCAAATTGTGAATTTTGATGATGCAGAGGAGGAGGTAGGGATGCAGGTATGTTCTTCACATGTGTATAAATATATTCTATTCATTAGGTTAACAAATATTCACTGAGTATGTAGTCTTTTCCATGCATTGTGCTAAAAAGCTCCATAAGTATCTCCAAAAGCTTGCAATCTATTAAAGAAATATGCAAGGGAACATAAACTCAACTATACCTACAGTCATTCCAGGTGTTTACCTACCCATAAGACCTCATTCTGCACCCATGCCATCACAATTACTCTTCCCTTTTACATCCTCTCATATCTCCTAAACTGTGATGCTCCAAATTAGATATAATATGCCTACAGATGGATGACAGATGTAAAACAAAATCTGTTTATTTAGATTCTATTATTCAAAGAAGAAGCATGTATTAAGGATTCAGTTGGCTTTGAGGGGAATAAAAAAGCAGCTCAAGTACTGCTGTTTAACTCCAGGTGTTCATCTGGTGATGGGGTTGACAGAACTTCCCATGAAACATGGGGCAAAAACTGCAGCATGGTGTTCTAGTAAAGGTACGCCCCATAGGAGGCCAGAAAAGATAGAACAAGGGTGTGTTGAACAGGCAGATGAGGTTGCATGGCAGATTCGGGAACTGGAGTGTTCCTTGAAGAAATCCGAAGGACAGAAGAGAGAACTTCAGTAGGCCACCGTATACTGGTATTTATTGTTGTTTAATGAGATACATATTGATGCTATTCCCCATAATCGCTCATATTCAACTCAAAATATGTTATATACAACATGGTATGAATACTCAGGACTTTAAAATGACAATTTTATCTTCTAAGTTGTAGCCCTTTCTCTCAGTATTTTTCAAGATGTTATAATTGGGCTAACAGGTGAGGCCACCAGGCATACTCAACATGGACACATTTTGTGATCTCTAAGGAAGTAACTTCTGTTAATTTACTAAGTAAATTAAGTATCTAAGTATCTTAGACTCTATGCTTTATCCAAGGCTATGGTAGGCACTGTTGGACATACAAGAGAGGAATACACAAGCCTAGAAGAATTAGGGAACCAAATGAGAGCCTTTGAGGTTGAGTTCAGCCCTGGCTCTTCAGTTACCAGTGTTATCAACTTGACAATCCTTTAAAACCTCTCAGGATGAGTTTTCTTATCTATAAAATAGGAACTATTGTATTGACCTCAACTTCCTGATAAGGTTACTAAAAACATAAGATATATCACAGATATAAAGGGTCTTATAATTATTAATGTGCTCTAAAAAATCTTTCAGATTTCAAAGCCTACTTCCATGACAGTTAAAAAAAAAAAAAAAGACATCTTCACTATCATTATGGATGAACTCTTCAGATGGAATACACACACACGTATTTTGTGTAATATATATATATATATATATATATACATACATACACATATACATAATATACATATATACATATGTGATACATAAATATATAATATACATATATTGTATGTATATATATTCAGTTTTATATATATTTATATACATATACACTTCTGTGTGTGTGTGTGTGTGTGTGTGTATGAATGAAACAACTGGGAAACAATTCTAAGTTTAAATTGAATCACTATGCCAAGGCAATGACAGTTTGTGGAATTGCTAACAGATCTGAAAATACAAGAATGAAATGTGTGAGGAGAATGATACCAGAATCCTTCCTGGCAGAGACACAAACCCAAGTGGGCCTTGAAAAAACTGAAGGAAGATGGTTTGTCCTCTAAGCTGGGAATACATCCTACTTGAACCTTGAATCAGTGGACTATTGATATGTGTTCTTAACACAGCTTCCCAATGCCTTCAAAAAGATCTATTTTCAACCTCCCTTTGGTCAGAGAAATCAGCAGCCATCTAGGAGGCATCTGTTTTATGTGTTCAAGATGGCTATATTCTTAGATAAACAGGAGGGAAAGAAGGCTTATTACAGAGTGATTTTATAAGGGCAGAGTCACCTCATTTACAGACTTAAGATTTAACTATCTGAGGTGAATTCATTATAACTCTATTCATTTAGAAACAAAATGCCACTTCTCATGACCCAATATAAATGAAGTGTAATTACTGAAAGTACATAAATGATAGAATGGAAAATTTTCTCCCACTCAGGCTCATGACAAGAAGCGATTTCACGTATCTAAATAACTGATAACTGTGAAGAAACACCTGAAAAGAGACGGAACACTTTGGACAGAAAGTCAACATTAAAGATCATGTTTAAAAATCAGTCTTTTGAGAGATCCTGGGCTTTTTGACAACTGTTAAAATCCTAATGTGAGTTTCACTCTCCCTCAGGAAATATTTAACACACACTGAAATTTAAAGAGCCAGAAACCTCAGGAATGTGACTGAAAACCCTGGCATGGCCCCTTGCCTTCTAAACCCAGGGCTTTCACCCTTTTAAACTGTCAATGTCTTCGTACAGTTCCTAGAGATTTTAATCCTCTGTGGTATAAAGATTATAAACAATCAATTCGCTGATTGTTTCAAATGAAAACATTCGTAAAATTCTTCATATGATAGTTAAATGAAGTCAAGTATACAGGAAACACCAAGTCTGTCCTTCAACTCATCCAGGTTTGGACGATTGAATGTTCAATTTTTAAGTATTACTAGAAAAATAAATATTCTGTCAAGCACTTCTCCCAGAGAAAATCTGCTTAAATAACTTCTTATTCTTAAAATGATGCCGATTTCTTCCAGAAAACTGTATGCACCACTCAATGATATATGATTAGAAATTATGAAGCCAATTTTCCAAAGGTGTTTCTTCATTTGCATCAGCAAAAAAAAAAAAGAGTACTTATAATTGTCCATGCAAATCAAGGACTTTTCATATGCAAATCATTATATGTGGATGTAATTATGCTGCTCCAATACACGGAATGAGATTTTAATCTGTTATACAAATAAGTGTGTAAATATGCATTTGTATTTTTAGTTTCACTAGAAAAAAAAATAGTGTCCATATGTGTTCCTATTGATAGGAACAGAAAAGAAAAGACCAGCAAGGGTCACCTATTATACTCTAGATAATGTTATTTTCACCAGCAGCATCCTGTAAACAGAATTCCCTCTCTCTTTTCACCCCCATGCCCCATTGCAAATCTTGTCCATTGAGCCAGACTTCATCTTCTATTATGAAATTCACTCTGTGGTGCCTACTTACCCTCACTTTGCATTTGGTTACCACTGAGTTTACCCATCCTCCAGCCTTCCAGAAAGTCTGAACTCTATTGGTTTTTGTTGTTGTTGTTGTTATTTTGGTTTGGTTTAATTTTTTTTTTTTTATTAAGTTCAACTAGCCAACATATAGTACAGCATTAGTTTTTGATGTAGTGTTCAATGATTCATTAGTTGCATAGAACACCCAGTGCTCATCAACTCTATTACTGTTTGAGTTGGCTTCCCAGGAGGAGTTTCAACCTCATATAAATCAGATATTCAGTTGATGTTGGGAAGAGGGTGTTCACTTACGCTAACAGAAGTTCAGTTCTGGCCAAACTGGAAAGCATACTGTATAAATATTTGCTCAAAGATGCCTCATCTGCCATATAGTCTCTGAGAAATCACAGTGACCCCAGGAGGAATAGTTTTTAAATGGATAATCTTTTGTTCTAAAAATCCAGCCATTCAGCCAACACAAAACTATATTCTTATATATCAGAATAAACTAACAACTTGCTTTTGGGAACATTTTTCTCTACACAATGAAGCAGTACAAAGAGATCTGTTTACTGGAGAGGATGCTCGTCCTAATTGACAAGGTGGCTCATTTCAGTTTGACCCAGAGAGGATATTTCACTGGATGGGTAAATTATATAGTGTTGTGAAACCAGGAACATGTCTCGTGCCTTCCCCCATTCCCCCAGTGGACAGTGAAACCTAATGACTGGAATAGATTTGCCTCATTTGACTACAAGATCATATCCTATTTTATATAAAATTTGAAAAAGAGAAAGATTTACAAGTAACAGCTAGTGATCTTCTTACTGGAAAACTTGATGATATAAGCTATGACAAAATTTTCAATCTATAAGTGTAGCTCATGGTCTGAATAATTATATTTATCTTGGTTTCAGGAGCAAGAAGGAGCTGAGATGATGTGACCTAGATGAAAGATATTAAAATTACTAGAACATTTCAATGGTTTAATGGGGAAAGCAAGACAGAATCCTGAAATAGCAGACATCATTAGAGCAAGTCACAGCGTAAGAAGAGAAAAATGGTTAATTTTCTTAAGTTGCTAAGAACACTAACTTGTCCATCGGTTACATAAGAGATACTGGGGTTTCCTGGAACCGTCTGGGAGAAGTGAAAGGAAGGATTGGTGAATGTACAACTGTTTGTGTAATTGTTACTGAAACACTATTCTTACCTCCTTACTGTTGTAGCCTAGAGTACGTAAATTGCGGTGATGACAATATTGACAACTTCTACTCAATCGGTACAATTAAACCTTCCAAAGTACTTCCATGGATGAAGCAACATTATGAATTTTGCTGAAACTTAAAATGGTCATTGGACATTCAGATCTGGTCCTACTTCAATCCAATTTAACCAAAGGACAAAGGACAAAGTGTTGTAATTGGTTATTGCTGGATTTCATGAAACTCAGTAAGTGTAAGAATTCATAATAAATATTGGGGAAAAACAGCAAAAAAAAAAACATTCAAAAATTTTACTGAACTCAGAACTTTCATTGTTGCATATTATCCCTGTGGCAATAGCACTGTGTATGATCTCATTAATCTGTGCTGGAAGCTATGGAGCCCAGCATGGGTAAGGAGAGGGTTAGAATAGAATAAAAAATCAGATGGTAAATAAAATGCATGCATTTGTCCTTTCAGAGGGGCATACTGGATAAACACAAATACAATGCTGAATAGATATCATTCTGCTTAGAAATGTGCATTTTTTATCACAGTGAGGGACATTTGTATTATGGTATCTTACAGGTGATATAGACAAAATAGGAGAATTCTGGTTTCTCGATTGTGTGATATACTTGTTCTCCCTGGAAACAGGGAGAACCATCAGCTCCACTTTACTAATTTAAGATGGGGAAGTAATATAATTGTGAAAATAGAGAGCAAAGCCTAATCCCCGGCGTGCAACTATAGAATCCTCCCCTCTTTTTAAAGACCGCTCTGGCGATATAATTTATTATCCATTCTTGTCATTTAAGTAGATGCCTTCAGGTAATTTCCCAAGATTGTTCTTAATGGAACCATATGAGTATCAGTCAAAAATATCACAAAATCCAATGTTAATCCCTTGTCTGATACAAGTTAAAAGAGAGTTTGATCTTGCATGCTGACAGCCAGCCCACAGCCTTGCATTGTGCTCTCCCTCTGATTTCCATCACAGAAAATTTTATCTCTCAGAAGAGCCTGAAGTATAATCACATTGTAATACAACAGGGGTTGTGTGTGCTTGTAAGCAAATATTTCTTTTTGGGGAAAAAAATCTCCCTTGGTTTTATACCCTACTGGGACTGGCAGGCCCACCAGCTCCTGCCATTCAGCACAAATACATCTTAGCATCAACCAGTTAATAGATACCGACACATGAAATGCATTGCCTTGATGGATCTGTATTTATATCTAGCTTGTTTCAAGTTCAATTTGCAAGGGAGCTTTATCTTAGGTGCTATCAAATATGCTACTTACCCTGCCATTTCCACCTGACAGCCCCTGAGGGTACAGATCTCATTTCAGTGAAACCCACAGCTGCCTTCCCCACTTGCATATGCCTTCTGGGCTATCTTATTATCCTGCCTATACAATGCTATTCCCTGTTCCCTTCCCTCATTTCCCTGGCCAGCCTTATTTATCTTCAGTGCTCTGCTCAGCTCAAAGGTCACCTCCTCTACCAAGTCTGACTCTTGTCCTTGCAGACTCACTGTGCAGTGGACCACATACTCTCTCCAAGCATTGCCTTGGACACATTTCAAAAAGAATACCTGTGACAAATTTTTGCCTTTATTTGTGACCTTATCTCTCTAATTAGGATTTAAGATTTCTGAAGGCATGACTGGGTTACATCCATGTTTGTATTCCTAATGTAAAGTAGTATGACAGCATATAAATGCTCAACATACATCTGCATGGAATCTTTACAGAAATGAGGTATTTTTACTTATATCAAAATTTATCAAAAGAAAATAAAGACTTTTAAACTAAAGTCTATTCACATTAACTATTCTTTTGTATCTTTCTTGTCTGCATTGTTGGTAGTGTCTCCATTTTTTTTTTTATATTTGTTTTCAAGGTCTTTCAAAATCCTTAATTGGTTCCAAGTAACATAGTCAACTTTGCAGAGCAATATGGTGAACTCTGGAACAATAGAAAAAGTTCCAGTAATAAGGCTTCTTATAAAAGTAATTAATTGCTTATCAAAAAAGTACAATTCATCAATCCCTATCACTCCAAGTATCTGAGCATTATTGTGAACCAAGTATGAGTAGGCACATCATTGCATTTCCCCTCCTCTTCCTTTTGTACATTGATTAAGTTAGCAAACAACTGAGAGCCTACTATGTATCATATACCAAGCTAGGCATTAGAGATTCAAAAACAAACAAACAAAACAAACAAAAACAACTGGTAATGGAGAGTCCCTGTCCTAAAAGAGTTCATTGTCTAAAAAAGGAGTTTATTGATGCAATAACTTATTATGATACATAAGATAAGAGTTGTGATGAAGTTAAACATTAAAACCAAAGGGCAAGGAACACAGGGTTGGGAGGGGGGCTTCTACCTATAATCCTCTATAGAGCTCCTAGAACGATACCTGTGTGAATAACAGCAACTATTTCCTTGGGCTCTTACATTTACTTTTCAGTTGACACTGAAAGACTTCTAATACTGAATAAAATCCTAATGGACCTCTCCAAATGATAAAATAAACAGGAATCCCCTATTCTATTGGATACCAAGGCATTTTCTACATTTTATTTAACTCCATGAAGTTTCTTACCCCATGTTACTTTAGATGACGTAGATACTACCGCATTATTTGCACTGGTTGTCAGATTGGATTGATTATGAGTCCAGATACCCTTACTCCATTTAATTTTACTGTCAGAAGTTCAGCAAAATGTTTAATGATCAACCATAACATAAATAACCATATGTCCAATATTTGTCTTAGGAAGCCTAGCAATAGAATGTTACCAGTGTACCAGTAGCATCCAACGCTATAAAGCTGATTACTATCTCAAACAACTTGGTGGTGATTCTTGGAGGTAAGCTCCACCATTTGATTTTTCAGAGATAACACAAATATGGAAGGAACTTACTAAGTACACTTATCCTAGGGAAAAAAGACAAATGCAGCAGTCAATAGAGATATATGTAAGAGTGTGAGCATGTGTACATATGTGTGTGTGTGTGTCTGTGTGTGTGTCTGTGTGAATGGGTTTAAGTACAGAAGGAGACATTTGGAGTCTAATACCAGAGGTTTGAAGAGTTTGGAAAGAAAGCAGAATCATGCCATATGGCAGTATAAATGAAGTGACAGTGCTTGGATTTTATGTTCTCTCTAAAGCTGGAGATATGGTAAGGATAACTATGGTTAAATGGCTGTGCAGACAAGTTTAGTGACAGCCTCTGAAACTGGGAACTCAGCTTCTATTCCATGCTTTCTTACAAAACTTAAGCATTTTTGTTTTGGGGAAAAAAATCTATAAAATTTAAACTGTCTTTATGGGTATGCTTAACCCAAGTGTAACCATTTCATTTTATCTGTTTGACCCTTTATGAGACCAATTATTTATTTCAGTATTCTTTCTTATACAGAGATATAACATAAGCACATTAAAATGGTCTGGCTAGATTTGAAATCCTGGCATGAAATAAGGAATTTGCGTATTCCATAAACATTCTGAATTAGGAATCCTTCTCCAAACAACAACTACTACTGGAAGCTAAAGTCAGAATGGAAATGCTATTTTTTAGACAGGTGTCACTCAAATGGTGACATATGTTATTTCTGACTCTGATCCCCATCACAAGAATAGCTAAAACCATTTAAGAATAGGCACTAGTAATAGAATCCTAGAACATACGGGTAAGCCTAAAGTACCCTTCTGCACTACAGACCAATACAGCCTGCTTTAGAAGGTAAGGGAAGCAGCTACACATTGGCCACACTGTTTTCACCAGGCCAGGACAGCACCATGTAGAGAGGTCTCCCCTGAGCCTGTGGCTTCTCCAGTAGGGAAAGAGAAACCGGGGAACAACATCTCCCACAGAGCATTTGTGGATTGCTTTGTTGGAGCCCCTACTTTGATCTCACACCAGGAGGATTTCAGGAAAATCTGTGACATTCAACCCCTGGGAATTTAACTGTGACAGAGAAGTGGGGAGGGGCTTGCAACAGCTAGCAGGGATCTTGGGACACTGAGTTTATATCTGCAGTGCCCAAGTAGTAATCCCCACCAACTACTGCTTTAGCTCATCAGCAGAGTAAAGTTGGGGGAGGCCCCAAATCACTATTAATTAGGGACATGCAAATTAAAACCACAATAAGATATCACCATATGGCTATCAAAATGGCCATCATCAAAAAGATAAGAGATAACAAATTCAGGTGTGGATGTGAAGAAAAGAGAAGCCTTGTACACCATTGGTGGGACTGTAAATTGGTATAGGCACTATAGAAAACAGTATGGAGGATAGTCAAAAAATTAAAAATAGAACTACCATAGGATCTAACAATTCCACTTCTGGGAATTTATCCAAAGGAAATGAAAACATTTAACTCAAGAAATAACTGTATTCCAAGCCAACTGTATTCCAATAGCCAAGCCATGGAAACAACCTAATGTCCATCAATGTATAAATTGCCAAAGAAGTTCTGGGGTGTATGTTTGTGAGTGTAATATAAATCAGAAAGACAAATACTATATGATCTCACTTATAATGGAATCTAAAACAAAAAGAAGAAAACAAACAAAAAAAAAAAAATCATAGAAAAATAGATCAGACTTGTGGTTACCATAAGCAGAAGGTGGGGGCAGAGGGGAATTATAGGAAAGCAGTCAAAAGGAACAAATTTACAAGTTGTGAAATAAGTAAGTGCTAGGGATGTAATGTACAACATGACGACTAATAACTAACACTGTTATATGATACATAGTAAAGTCGTTAATAAATTCTAAGAGTTCTCATCATAAGAATCTTTTTTTTTTCTTTTTTTTCCTTTTATTGTATTTCTATGACAACATAGATGTTAACTGAACTTATTGTGGTAATTGTTTCACAATATAAGTAAATAAAACTGTCATGCTCTATGCCTTAAACTTATACAGTAATATATGTTATTTATTCTCAATAAAACTGGAAAAAATGAAAATGTTGTCTAAATCATTAACCACAATTTCCTTACTTTGAACAACAGCTGGAGTCTGTCTTAGCAATGTGAGGTCTACAGATGTGTATAGAAACTGTCAGAAATTGGCATGTATATACAACTTTTTCCTCTTTATCTCTAGGGACTGTCAGTCTTGTTAGTTAATCATTCTGAGTTGAACCAATTATCTCCAGATTGTGTTTCTTGTACACTCTTAATAAAAAACACAACAAAGCCATCAACTTATACTTGGGATTCCCTGAACCGCATGAGATGACAGTCCTTTCCTCATTCCCTTACTCAACTTATTAATTCAACAAAATTTAAGACTCACTATGAGCCAGGAACTGTGTTAGGCACTAAGAAAACAAAAATGTATGTAAGTTTTACATGATGGAGTGAGGAGGTCAGCAAGTCTTTCCCTAGTAACCAAATATAAAGCAACACAAAAGTGTCAAAGTAATTTTAGCATTCTGGAAATGGACCAAAAGCATAGAAAAAAGCAAGTATGTATTTATAAAAACTATTAAATTACAAATAGGAACAGTAAGAGTCTGTGACGTTCTTGCCTAGAACTGCTTCTGGTTTCCCAGTGTGATGGTTCCACCAGGGCAGAGCAGGCCATGAAAACCAGCAGTCTCTATGCCACTGCAAGGGGTATATGGGATCACTTGATCTGAAGTGTTGCTATGGACTCACAAATTAGCTTGTGTTGTTAACAGGGATTTCTAGAAGATCAGGTGGCTATATGAGACTTGATAACTTCTCTACATACCCTGGAAAGACCCAAAGCTTTGTACATGTGTAGTATAGTCTAGAGTGGGTAGAAACCAGTGACATATCCCTAGCTGATGGAACCGAACTGTGTTCCCAAGGAAGACATGAAAGTAACTATCAGAAAATTAAAGCAGGAGAGAGTTTAATTAGTCTACAGTATGAATGTGGTTCCCAGATCTGTCTCTGAAGATGCAGTTCAAAAATTAAGAATCCAGGCTTAAAACTTAGAACAGAACAAATAAATCTGATCAGAGACATCAATGGCTACACACTGTAGGGAAGGAGCTTACAAATTTAACCAGGCAAATTATGTTTATCAACATATAAGCAAACAAAAATAACAATCCTATTCTGTTGCTCACATTGCTCTAACCTGGGCCATTGACAACCATTCAGATTGGCTCCTTTTCACATGTCACATTCTTTGGGGCTTTTTTTTTTAAGCTCTTTCTTACTTTCTGGCACTATAAGAGGGTTCAGGCTCATCTCATATTTCTCCACTCCAGCCCAAGAATTAGCCATTTCTCCAAAATGCCTTGGTTCTTTTCCTTGAAGAATGATATTCAGAAACCAACATCTAGGAGCATGGTAAACTAGATGTCACTTCTTCTAGGCCTAAAAAAGTTTGGAAATGTGTATATGAATATAAACTCAGTTGTATACACATATCTATTTATCTATAGATATGTATCTATATCCATCTATCTATCTATCTATCTATCCTGATAGGTATCCTGATAGATTTATTTCTCTCCAATATTGTAGGGTCCATCCTAGACTTCTCTCTTTGATTATTTATAATTTCTTTCACCTATAGTGAGAAACTGGGCTTTAATTATCTATAATATATTTACTAACATTGTAAAGTAGTTTTATAATTATAAACCCATACCCTTGTGAAAAATAAATTAACCAACTAGAATACAGTATTTATGTATAGTACTTTAGCTGTAATAATATACAGTTAAAACACTGTTTTCCAAAGTTCCTTAGGTCAGGATCTTTTGTCCTCACCACTTCAATAAGATTATCTCACACATTCATAACAGATTAATTTGTCACTGTCTACATTCTATCAGATTCCCCCAACTGGAGGAATGGACCAGAACCTGCAGTTTATTCAATACAGCAACTAAAATATTCAATATTCAATAAAATATTATGATATTTCTAAAGAAAGAGAAAGTGGAAATCATACTCAAGAAGAACAAAATTTTTCAATAAAAAATTTATATGGATGTCCCTATGTAGCCAACAAAGATTTTCAAGAAACTAGGATAAATTTGTTCAAGAAACAACAGGAAATCACATTTAAGAACTAAAGGAGGGGCACCTGGGTGACTCAGTTGGTTAAATCCTGGCCTTCAGCTCAGGTTGTGATCCCAGGGTCCTGGGATTGAGCCCCATATCGGGCTCTCTGCTGAGCAGAGTCTGCTTCCCTCCCTCTCTCTGCCTGCCTCTGCCTCCTTGTGATCTCTGTTTGTCAGATAAATAAATAAATAAATAAATAATCTTTTAAAAAGAAGCCAACTTTTGATTTCACCTCAGGTCATGAATTTCAGGATCCTGGGATCAATCTCTATGTTGGGCTCCATGCTCAGTGGGGAGTCTGTTTCAGGATTTTCTCTCTCCCTCTAACCCATCCCCACTCACTTGCTTTCTCTCTCTCTCTCTTTAAAATAAATAAATAAATCTTTAAAGAAGAGATACAGAAAAGTAGTAGGACAATAAATCAACAAATAGGAGATCTCAACAACAAAAAAACATTGAAAAAAAAAAGAAAATTCTGGAGTTGAATGAATCAATACTTGAAATGTAAAATTCATTAGAGAAGCATAATACTATAGTTGATATGGTGAAAGAATCAGTAAGCCTAACTATTGATCAATAGAAATTATCCAATCTAAAGAAAAGAGTGAAAAAAAGAAATATAAACAGAATCTCAGAGATATATGGAACAATAAAAAACATACCAACAGATGTGTAATGGGAGTCACAGAAAGAACACAGGGAGAGATAGGGTTAAAAAAATTGATACACAAGTGACAAAAAATGTCCTCAATGTGATGAAAATCATTAGTCTACAAATCTGGGAAGCTCAACAAAACTCAAGGGTAAACATAAAGTCACAGCTAGACATGCCAAAGTCAACTTACTAAAAGATAGAGAGAAATCTTGAAAGCAGTAGAAGAAAAACAATTCATCATATACAGAAGAACAATGAAAGGATAAATATCTGACTTCTCTTAAATAATGGAGTCTAGAAGTATTGAAATGGGAAAAATATATCAAGCAAACATCATATATTCAGCAAAATTACTTTCTAATATGAAACTGAAGCAAAAGGTATTCACAAATATGCAAAGACTAAGAAAATCCATTCTTAGCAGACTTAAATTACCTAAAATACAAAAGGAAATCTTTTAAATTGAAAAGAATGACACCAGAGAGTACCATAAATCCAAAAGAAAAAAACGAAGATCACTGGAAATGGGAAATGCTTTGGTAAGTGAAAATGACTCTATAAATATATATTTTATCTTTTTTTTTTTTCAAAATTTAAAGGATGTAATATTGAATAAAGCAAAAATATATCATTGTTTTTGGGCTTATAATACATATTTATATATAATAATATTAGCATAAAGGAGAGATGAAAGGAGATATATTGGAGCAAAGATTCTGAATTTTGCTGCAATTAAGTTAGTGCTATTTTGAGGTAAATTGGGATATGTTAAGATACATATTGTAATTCTGAGAGCCACTGCTAAAAAAACAACTAAAAATAAATGTTTAAAAAGTTAACACAGAAATTAAAATGGCACTTCCAAAATATTGACTTAAAAATGACAGTAAAGGCAGAAAAGGGGGACAAAAAAGGACAAATGATGAATAGCAAAATGGTAGAGGTACCAAATTATATTAACAAGTTGTAGTAATCAAAACAGTAGGCTAACATAAAAATTGACACAAGATCAATGTAACAGAAGAGAAAACACAGAAATAAGCACACAATTATATGGTCAGTTTATTTTTGACAAAGGAGGAAAGAATATCCAATGGGAAAAATAGTCTTTTCAACTAATGGTGTTGGGAAAACTGGACAGCCGCTTTCTTATACCATACACACAAATTTAAAATAGATTAAAAGACTCAAATGTGAGACCTGAAGCTATAAAAATCCTAGAGATAACACAGGCAATAATCTATTTGACAGCCATCATAGCAACATTTGTCCAGTTAAGCCTCCCGTGGCAAGTAAATAAAAGCAAACATAACCATTGAGACAACACCAAAATTAAAAAAACAAAAAACAAAAAAATACCTTCTACACAGCAAAGGAAACAACAAAACTAAAAGGCAACCTATGGAATGGGAGAAGATATTTGCAAATGACCTATCTGATAAAGGGTTAGTATCTAAAATATATGAAGAACTGAGGGGCGCCTGGGTGGCTCAGTGGGTTAAAGTCTCTGTTTTCGGCTCAGGTCATGATCCCAGTGTCCTGGGATCGAGCCCCACATCGGGCTCTCTGCTCCGCAGGGAGCCTGCTTCCTCCTCTCTCTCTCTGCCTGCCTCTCTCTGCCTACTTGTGATCTCTGTCTGTCAAATAAATAAATAAAATCTTTAAAAAAATAAAATAAAATAAAATAAAATAAAATAAAATAAAATATATGAAGAACTGATACAATTCAACACCCAAAAAACAGATAATCCAATTTAAAAATGGGCAGGAGAGAGTGAAAAACAGAGAGCAAGAAATTAAAAAAAATAGATTCCTAATTATAGAGAACTAATCGTTACCAAAGGTAAAGTGCAGGGGTGGATGGTGGGAGAGAGGGGTTAAATAGGTGATGGGGATTAAGGAATATACTTGTCATCATGAGTACCTAGTGATGTATTATGGAATCACTGAATCATTTACTGTACACCTGAAACTAATATAACATTATATGTTAACTAATCAGAATTAAATTAAGACCTTTAGAAAATAAAAAAACAGGCAGAAGAACAGACATTTCTCCAAAGAAGATATACAGATGGCCAACAGATGCATGAAAATACGTGCAGCATCATTCATCATCAGGGAAATGCAAATCAAAACCACAATGACTCATCATCTCACACATGTCAGAATAGCTAAAATTAAAAACACAAGAAACAAGTGTTGGTGAAGATGTGAGAAAAAGGAACCCTTGTATACCGTTGATGGGAATGCAAACAGTGCAACCACTATGGAAAACAGTATGGAAGTTTCCTAAAAAGTTAAAAATAGAACTATCTTACAATTCAGGAATCACACTAGTGGGTATTTACTCCCAAAAATACAAAAATACTAATTCAAAGGGATACATGGACCCCTACACTTATTGCAGCTTTATTTATAATAGTCAAATTATGGAAGTAGCCCAGCTACTCATTGATAGATGAATGGATAAAGAAGAATGATGAATGGATAAAGGAGATACACACACACACACCACACACACACACACACACACACACAATGGAATATTATTCAGCATAATAAAGAGTGAAATCTTGCCATTTTCAAGAACATAGATGAAGCTAGAGAGTATAATGCTAAGTGAAATAAGTCAGTCAGAGAAAGACAAATACCATATGATTTCATTCATATTTGGAATTTAAGAAACAAAATAAACAATAAACAAGCAGAGGGTGGGGGAGAGAGAGAGAGAATTAGAGACAAACGAAGAAACAGACTCATCTGTAGAGAACAAAATTATGGTTACCAGAGCAGAGGTGGGAAAGAGTGGGGGGGATAGGTAAAAGTGGTGATAAGGTTTAAAGAGTACAGTTATCTTTATGAGTATTGAGTAATGTATAGAATTGTTGAATCACTATATTGCATATTAACTCTACTGGAATTAAAATAAAAAAAATGGTAGAGGTAATATGAAACATATCAGTAATTATATTAAAGGTGAATAGTATACACAATCCCATCCAATTGGCATAGATTATCAGACTATGTAAAAAAGCAAACTCTACTAAATGTTGTCTACAAAAGATACACAGTAGATTCAAAAATATAAATACATAAAATAAAATGTATAATATGCAAACAAAAACATACAAACAATGAACAAAAGGAAAGTGAGTACCTATATTCATATCATACAAAATCAACCTTATGACAGGAACTTGTACTAGAGACAAAGACAGACATTACAGAAGAATAAAAACATCATCAAGGATATATAAAAATTATAAATACATGCACACCTAACAATATAGCCCCCAAATATACAATATACAAAGCTGATAGAATTAAAAGTAGAAACACATAATTAAATAATAACAAGAATTTCAATGGCCTATTTATAAATATTCATAGAAAAACTAGGAAGAGATCAGCAAAGATATAAAGACTAGAATAATACTATCAAAAAAATTTTCTAGCCAACATCAATAGAACACTTCAACCAAAGTCTGCAGAAAGTACACTCTTTTCAAGCACACATGAAAGAGATTCTAGGATAGACAACTTGGTAAGTCATAAAACAATTCTCAAAAGTTTAAAAGGTTGAAAGTATGTAAAGTATCATCTCTGACCACATAAAATTAAATTGGAAATCCTCAACAGAAACAGATCTGAGACAATGCCAACACACGGACATTAAATAACACTTCAACCCCTGGTTCAAAGGAGAAATCATAAAACAGTTTGAAACTATGAAAACACATCAGATCAAAATTTCTGAGACACAGCTAACATCTTGGAGGGTCTGAACTTTAAATGTCTGTATCAGAAAAGAAAAAAAAAAAGTTCTCAAATCACTCACCTAAGCTTCCACCTTAGCAAGTTATAAAAAGAGTAAACCAAATTCAAAGCAAGAAGAAGTAAGGAAATAATAAATATGAGAGTAAATCAACGAAGCTAAAAAAAAAAAAAAAAAAAAAGAGAGAAAAAAGAAAAACCCAGAAATGCAATAGAGAAAATAAACAAAACCAAAAGACAATTCTTCTAAAAGAATTTTTAAAAATGATAAACCCTTAGCTAACCTAAGAAAATAAAAGAAACAAATTACCAAAAGCAGTATTGAAAAAGGGAATCAGTAAACAGGGAATTTATAGGGAATCTATAAAAATTAAGAGATTTATAAAGAAATATTAGTTTAAATGAATGCCAAGAGATTAGACAAGTCAGAGTATATGCACAAATTCCTAGAAAGATATGCACTACCAAAATTCACTCAGAAAAGAAGAAATAGAATCTGAATAGATCTATAACATGTAAGGAAACTGAATTAATTAAAAATAATTTCTCAGGGAGAATTTTAAGCACAAGTGGTTTCACGGATGAATTATACCCAACATTTAAAGAGAAATAATACCATTTCTTAATGAACTCTTTCAGAAAATAGAGTACTTCCCAAGTCACTCTATAAGACCAGTATTATTGTGCAAAAAAATTGATAAAGAAATCAAGAAAGAATACTATAGACCAGTAACAAAAGTGAAGAGATATATGTCTTTAACAAAATATTAGCACACTGAATGCAGCAACATATAGTGATTATACATCATGACCAAATAGAATTTATAACAGGAATTCATAGTTTGTGAAATATCTGAAAATCAATTATTGTAATGTACCATATTAATGAAAGAAAGGCAAAATCCTCTTGATAATCCCAACAGATGCAAAGAGTTTGTGAAAGAAATTCAACACAATTTCATAATAAAATTTCACTACAAATTAGGGATAGGATATTCCATAACAAAAACACACACGCAAAAGCAAAAACAAAACCAAAAAAAGAAAGAACCTACTGATACCAAACTTAGTCATGAAAAGACTGAGTGCTTTTTCCCAAAGATGAGGAAACAGGCAAATATACTCTGCTTTGTTGTCTCCATATTTAACATTGCACTGGTGACTTCAGTCAACACATTAAGGCAAGAAGGTGAAAGTGGAAGGGGAAGAGGAGGAAGAGGATGGAGGAGGACAGAAATTATTTACTATTCATTATTACTTATTTTTGAAGAAATAAAACTATCTTTATTTGCAGATGCATAATCCTATATGTAGAGAATCCTAAGAAATATCCCTTTTCCCCAAAACAATATACTAGGATGAATAAATGAATTTAACAAGATCACAAACTGCAAGATTAATACCTAAAATCAACTGAATTCTATATACCAGTAATGAGAAATCAGAAAATAAAATCAAGAAAACAATTCTACTCAGAATAGCATAGAAAAGAATAATATACATTGGAATAAATTTAACACAAGATGCCCAAGACCTCTATACTGAAGCTATAAAATACTGGCATAATAAATAAAATATAAATAAATGAGGACACATGCCATGTTTGAGAATTGAAATATTTTTCCCCAAATTGATGCAGTTTTTCCCCAAAGTGATCTGTAGACTTAATGAAATCCTTGTTAAAATTCCTGCAACTTTTTTTTTTTTTTGTAGAAAAAAGCAAGCTAAATTTAAAATGCAAAGACCTAGAATAGCCAAAACACTTGCAAAAGAAGAACAAATTTGGAGGGCTTAAAGTACCAGATTTCATAATTTATGATAAAGCAACAGTGAAGGAGACAATGGGTATTGGCATAAGGATAAGCAAATAGATCAATACAACTGAACTCAGAGTCCAGAAATAAATCCTTATGTTTACAATTTTTTTTCTTAACAAAGGCAATGCAATTACACTTTAAACAAATGGTAGTGGTATAATTAGATATTTGCATGCAAAAGGAATAATTTAAAATCTTAACAAAAATTCACTCAGAAATCAATCATTGACCTAAATGTAAGAGCTAAAACTATTAAAATTCTTCAAACAGAACATAGGAATAAAGTGTTAAGACTTCAGTTTAGGCAAAGAGTTATTAGATATAAAACCAGTTATAAAATATAAATTATAAAACAGATTATACCTCTTTAAAATGGAAAATATTTACCACTTCAAAAGAGTCCATGAAGAAAATGAAAAGATAAGGCAAAGACTGGGAGAAAATACTTGGAAAACATATCTGGTAAAGGACTCCATTCATTATATATTATGTAACATGTGTATAATATACAATTTAAAACAGAATAATATGGTATAACATAATACTGTATGACAACTCAAAAACAAGAAAAGTGTCCTAAAATTGAAAACAACTAATACATACCAAAGAACACATGCAAAGGGCTAGGAAACATATGCAAAGTTGTTACACATGATTAAGCATTAGGAAATGAGATTAAACCTACAATGCAATTCCATTGCATACTTACAAGAATGGATAATTTAAAAAGTGTGACCATACTATTTTGGGAAGGAAACTGGATTCCTTGCCCACTCTTGGTAGAAATGTAAAATGGCATAGCCAAATTGGATATCAGTTTGACAATTTCTTAAAGTGAGACATAAATTTACTTATGTGACCCCAAAATTCCACTCTTTGTAATCTAGCACAGAGAAATGAAAATGTGCTCATATAATGATTTTCACACAAATGTTCATAGAAGCATTCCTTCAATAAAATGAAGGAATGAAATATTGATACATGCTACAACATGTATGAATCTTAAAAACATTACACTAAATGAAAAAAGCTAGACACTGGCTGGGTCTACATATTGTAGGATTTCATTTCTATGAGATGTCTTAAAAAGATAATTTTATAAAGAAAAACAAAGCTGGAGGCATCATAATTCCAGACTTCAAGTTATATTACAAAGCTATTGTAATCAATAGCATGATACTGGCATAGAAAGAGACACATAGAACAATGTAAAGAATAGAAAACACAGAAATTAACCCACAGTTGTATGGTCAATTAATTCTCAACAACACAGGAAAGAATATCCAATGTGAAAAAGAGAGTCTTTTCAACAAATGGCATTGGGAAAACTGTAGAGCAACATGCCAACGAATGAAATTAGACCACTTTCTTACACCACAGACAAAAATAAATTCAAAATGGATTAAAGACCCAAATGTGAGACCAACCTGAAATCACAAAATCCTAAAAGAAAACACAGGCAGTAACATCCTTGACATTAGCTGTAGTGATGTCTTTCTAGATATGTCTCCTGAGGCAAAGGAAACAAAAGCAAAATAAACTGTTGGGACTAAATCAAAATAAAAAGCTCTACACAGTGAAGGAAACAAGCAATAAGACCAAAGACAACCTATGGAATGGGAGAAGATATATGCAAATGACATATCTGATAAAGAGTCAGTTTCCAAAATATATAAAGAACTTATAAATCTCAACACCCAAACAACAAATTATCCAATTAAAAAAATGGTCAGAAGATATGCACAGACATTTTTCCCAAACAAGACATACAGATGGCCAACAGATACATGAAAAGATGTTCAACATCACTCATCTTCAGGGAAATGCAAATCCAAACTACAATGAGATATTAACTCATACCTGTCAGAACAGCTAAAATCAAAAACACAAGAAACAACAGGTATTGGTGGGGATGTGGAGAAAGGGTAACTCTCTTGCACTGTTGGTGGGAATGCAAACTGGTACAGCTACTCTGGAGAACAGTATGGCATACCTGCAAAAAGATAAAAATAGAACTACCCTAGGATCCAGTAATCTCACTACTGGGTATTTACCCAAAGAATACAAAGATATTAATTCAAAGGGATACAGGCACCCTGAAGTTTATCATTATCTATAATAGCCAAACTATGGAAACAGCCCAAGTGTCCATCGATTGCTGGATAAAGAAGTGATTTATCAGTCAGAGAAAGACAAACACCATAGGATTTCACTCCTATGTGGAATTTAAGAAATGAAACAGGTGAGCAGAGGGAAAAGGAAGAGGAAACAAACAAACAAGAAACAGACTCTTACCTATAGAGTACAGACTGATGGTTACTAAAAGGGAGGTGAGGTGGGTGAGGGGATGGATGAAAAAGGTAATGGGTCTGAAGGAGGGCACTTGGTCTGATGAGCACCAGTGTGCTGTTTGGAAGGGTAGAATCAACACACTGTACACTTGAAACTAATATTACATTGTTTGTTAATGAGCTGGAATTTAAAAAAAATTTTAAAATAAAGTAGAATTTTTAAAAAGGGTAACTTTATAGAGACAGAAAGCAAATCAATGGTTGCCTCAGTCAGGGATACTCTTTACAGTAAATGACTGCAAAAGAGCTCAAAGGAGATTTTTAGTGATGAAAAGTTCTGCAACTGGATTAAGGTGACAGTTGCATAACTCTATAAATTTAAAAAAAATCAGTGATTTGTATACTTACAAAAAATGAGTAAGAAGCAGTTTCTGTCCTAAAACCCACCAGTGACCCATTTTGATGGATGCAGAATAGGGTAGCTAGACATGGTCTTGCGCAAAGGCAAAGAGCTGGATTTTTAAAAGATCAGTACCACTGGAAGTTAAGCCAATATTGAAAATGACAAATTAACAGATGCAAATCCAGTCAGTACTACTTGAAGCCATGCAAATAAGAGTTTTGTAGATGACCCACAATATCGAAATGGCATGTTATTTTGTTCTGAAAGAATGTAGAGAAATAAGAGATAGCTACATTTTGAAGTAAGGTTAGCTTACTTCAACATCATCAAGAACCTGATTGGATGGCAAGGATTGTGGACTTTCCAAAGATTAGGAAGTGACAAAGTTCAGCCTCCTTCACAAGTCCTGCTAAGTACTTACTACTTACGGACTTGACACCTCTGAATACCGGTCTCCTCTCAGTGAAATAGGGGCATAATATGAAAACATATATAAGCTGTACAGTAGGCACTGAGGACATGTTTCATGTTAAGTATGTCTTTTAAATAAATGGGAAGTGGAGGAGATACATGCTTGGGGTTTTAATATTTGTGGGTTCTTTAGGGAGTTGCCTCTGAATCTAGCTTCATTAAGAGACTTGAAAAAAGTAACAGATGTTCTTTGAATAGAAACCTGCTGAGATAAGCCATCCAAAGGGTCCAACCAGGTAAATGAAATGAGTCATTATTGAAATCATTTCTTAACTGTGGAGTTTCACTGTTTCTTTCCAAAATGGAGCTTTGTTTCTGAAAAGAAATGCACCGGAATGTCAAGAAGCTATTCTGCTTGAAGCCACAAAGCTGTCTTTGCTTTCTGGAAGTTCCTGAGAGTCAGAGCTCCCAGGCTGGGAATCAGAACAATAGATAAGAATTGCAGTAGGCATAAGAGAAGTAAAAGATCCTAAGCAAGGGAGAGGGAGAAATGCCTGGGAATTCATTCAAGGCACAACGTAAAATCCTGAGGAGACACTGGAGCTCAACTAAATCCAACTGAACAAATATTTCTTTCGAAGCTTAAGTTGGGCCTAAAACTATTTCAAGGATCTAAAGAGAGTTTAAAACAAAAATATGGCCCTTGCCTTTAAGAAGCTCACAAATTTGTAGGAGAGATGGATGTTAATAAATAATTACCTGGGTGAGAAATGCAACAATGGGAGGGAAAGAACAATCACTTCTGCTTAAGGCACACAATTTTCACAAATTCCAGCAATTGAAAAAGCTTTTTATACTTCAAGGAAAAGTCTCAAAACCTTGCAATATGACAACACCTAAGAGCTGATTTAGCAATGCAGTTTCCAGGAAAAATTTCCTTTTGTGCTTTTAGTCAGGACTTGGGGGCTGAAAGTGCTAGAAATACAAAACCAAATTAGTTTCAACAAATAGAAAAACTTTGAGAAAGGTGAGGATCGTATGGGGCCTTGGAGATGACCAGATGAACTCTGCAGTATCAGAATTTCTCTCCACCTCCCCTTCTCTTCTCCCTGTCAGATTCTCTCACTCCTAAGAGCTTATTTCATGCCTACTGGTACCTCTAAATTTATATATTTCAGAATCTCCACAAAGAAAAGGTCTGACACTTGTACTTCTCTAAATTGATGTAAAAATCTGAAGAAGGATGATTACAATGTGGGGGGGTTCACCCACTCCATGACCCAAAGTGTGAGGTCATTAAGAATGTAGTCTTCACACCAGCATGATAGGTCTGAAAGAAGAGAATCTCTTACAAGTAAGATGGTACATGTCCAGAAGAAGGGTCAAGCATAAAAAGTATGAAAAGTAACACTTTTCCACCACATTGTTTTGCTTTAAATTCTGACCCATCCTTTTTCACACTTTTTTTTTTTAAGATTTTATTTATTTATTTGACAGACACAGATCTCAAGTAGGCAGGGAGGCAGGCAGAGAGAGAGGAGGAAGCAGGCTCCCTTCGGAGCAGAGAGCCCGATGCGGGGCTCGATCCCAGGACCCTGGGATCATGACCCGAGCCGAAGACAGAGGCTTTAACCCACTGAGCCACCCAGGTGCCCCCTTTTTCACACTTCTTGCACTTGCTTTTACCCCATTCCCCATTCAGCCCTGTTCAAAGTCTCTTCTGTCCCTCCACCCATAGTACATGACCTTGTTTTAAAAATCAGGTTGTGGAAGGAGATAGCAACATGCCTTCTAGATTCTGGGCACCTTTGGGAGTATTTCTAAAGCAAGAGATCAGAAGGGGTTAAGTTGACTCCCTGGAGAGGGAGGCCAAGGAGCCAATACTGGAGGGGCTAGTCAAATATGGAGGAAATAAGAGTGCAATGACACAGTAATGAGAGAGTTATTTTAAGTGATCTAAAGGACACAAAAGTCTTTTGACAGATATTTTGAGTAATCAACTTTCTTTACCAAATATAAGGTCTGAGTGTCTCTGGTAATACATTTCATTTAATCATTTTTCCCTTTCATACATATGGCACATTAACCACAAACGAAGAATAGCAGTGATTATCTTCCCAATGAAATATGGAGAAAAAAACAATTTCTGGAATCCCAGTGTCCTGTTTATCTATGATAAGACAAGTGCATGTGGACGCATGTGTGTTGAGGAGGGGCAATAGTCAATGTCAATCAATCGTATGCATGAACACAGCTTTGAGGCAGAGCCTGCAAACAGTCAGACTTTCCCCTGGCTTGCTGTTTTTACAAGTAGACATGCTTATGTTGCATTACCATTTTGACTGAATGAACAGGGTCAATAATGTTACTTTTTCCCATCCAAGGACGAAAATTATTCTGAATCCAATCATCAATCAATGTATATAATCAGTCTGCTTAAAACACTTTGGGTTCTCACACAGCTAGCTATTCCTAGGAACCCAATGGAGAAAGCCATGGTTTGGGGGTGACTTGTTAATCCTACTACATCCCCCCTAAAGTGTTAAAAGGCCAGCTAGGATTCAACATGTACTCTGATATTAACAAGAGGATGGCAAGGGATTCATTTGAGAAGTTATAGAGTCTGCACTCTGAGACCTCTAGTATCTACATTCATTTGCATATAATTGTTTATCCATTACTTTGCCATACCATACAGCTACACTATTTTTCTATAATTTCTGGAGGTTAATGGTTTTTTTTCCCCTCTAAATTCAAAGTCAACACAAACTGACACTAAAGTCAAGAAATGTGCTTTTCAAAGTGCTGTAACAACAGTTGGCAGTCTGTACATTGTGAAAAATGTATTTGATCAAAGAACTTTTGCTAGCGGCATGCCAATGGATCCACACTGATTTCCCTGAAAATAAAGGAATTAATCCTCATCTTCCATTTGGGGATAGAAAACAGACTGAGACATCTTGCATCATACAAATCTCTGACTTAGCCTTCACTCAGCCTTTTATACAAGTAAATATAATTACTGAACAAAAGAGAGGAACAAAAGAGCAGATTTTGATTCTCTTCCTGAATGGCCAGAATAATCAGCAGGCAGCTGGAGATGGGTGGGTTTCAACTGTAGCTATCATGTCCACGAAGCCTCTGACTAGGCACAAGCCTTGGAGAAATGAATGACAGGGCTGGGCAAACTCACCCAATATGGTTTGGATATGGGCTCCTTCTTTCCCTTACTTTCAACTATCACTTATGTGCTTTCTGCTTCTTAAATTTATCAAGAGAAATACTGTATCTAAAAACATTTCAACTGTACACCTTACTACTGGATAGAGCATGTTGAAATTTATTTTAAAAGCATAGCTTTTTAAAAGCATAGCTAAGGCAGAGGTAAAGATAGGCAAAACTTAGATGACAGGGAGCTAGCACACCAGAGAGAATAGGGGCATCTGCTAATATGTGGAGGCCTAAATAAAGCTATTTAAAAAAAATTATTAAAAAAAAATTATTGGGGCACCTGGGTGGCCCTGTTGGTTGAGCAACTGCCTTTGACTCAGATCTTGATCCCAGAGTCCCTGAATTGAGTCTGGCAACAGGCTCCCAGCTCTACAGGGTGTCTCCTTCTCCCTCTGACCTTCTCTCCTCTCATGCTTTCTATTACTCTCTCTCTCTCTCTCTCAAGTGGATAAATAGAATCTTTTAAAAAATAAATTAATTAAAATTAAAAATAAATTTATAAAATTAAAAAAATTATTTTAGGGGCACAAGGACGGCTCAGTCGGTTAAGCTTCTGCCTTTGGTTTCTGTCACGATCCCAAGGTCCAGGGATGAAGTCCTGCATCAGGGTCCCTTCTCAGTGGGGAGTCTGCTTCTCCCTCTACCCCTCCTCCCTACCACCCACCTTGTCCTCATTCTCTCTCTCTCTCCCTCGAATAAATAAAATCTTTAAAAAAATTCCTTAACATGGGGGGTTAAGGGGGTAGGAGAAGAGTAAATGAAGCAAGATGGGATTGGGAGGGAGACAAACCATAAGTGACTCTTAATCTCACAAAACAAACTGAGGGTTGCTGGGGGGAGGGGGGTTGGGAGAGGGAGGGTGGGGTTATGGACATTGGGGAGGGTATGTGCTATGGTGAGTGCTGTGAAGTGTGTAAACCTGGCGATTCACAGACCTGTACCCCTGGGGATAAAATATATTATATGTTTATAAAAAATAAAATTAAAAAATAAATAAAAAAAATTCCTTAACTGTGATTAAAATACATATAACATATTATCATTTTTAGGTGTATAACTCAGTGCCACCCATTACATTCACACTGTTGTGCAACCATAATCACTATTTCCACATCTTGCCATCACCACAAATAGAAACTCTGTACCCATGAAGCAATAACTCTGCATTGCACTCTCCTCCAATTCCTGGTAACCTATAATCGATTTTCTGTTTCTATGAATTTGCCTATTCTGGATAGTTCATGGGCATGGAGACGTTCATGTGCATGGAAACATGCAATATTTGTTCTTTTGTGATTCACTTACTATACTTAGCATATTGTCGTCAGGGTTCATTCATGTTGCACGAATTCATTCCTATTTTCAAGCTCAATAATATTCCACTATGTCCATGTACCATATCTTATTTAACCATTCATGTGTTGATGAACACTCAGGTTATTTCCATCTTTTGGCTGTTGTGAATAATGCACTCCAATGAACACTGGTATATATACATCTGTCCCAGTCTCTTTTAAATTTTTCTGAGATATATATCTAATACAAATTCAGAGTTGTGATGGGTCACATTGAATCAAAAGAAAGTGGACATGGCTTAGAACTCCAGTATCTGGAGGAAGCTTGGCTTAGGGGGTCCCTAATAAACCTGAGACCACCAAAGGGCAATCCCTTCAGTAAGTGAAATAAGAACCAAAAACATTCCTCCCGTACAAGGCATGCTGCATAGATTTCAGCTGTGAATGAATGGAACAGAGAGAAAACAACAAAATTCAGAGGATTCCTAAACCAGAGCCCTGAATCACATGGGGTTTTGGCTGTAATTCATAATGCCTATGTAGCCAGGAAAACCTCAAGCCAAAAAGTCTTGGATGGTTTGGGCATCCAAGTACCTAGCAAAAACAAATACCAACCTTCCTTGCCAAACAGAAATTTTCAAGAAACATTAACTAACAATAAGAAACCACTAAACAAGTGTAGATACGGTTCACATATGAATAAAGTGAACAGAAAAACAGAAGTAAGGTACAAAATCAACCCCCAATGGCTGAATGTATTAGAATCATGATGTATTTTCCAGGTCATGTGTAAAACAGAATTGAAGAAATTATCTAAAAAGCAAGCAGAGAAAAATAAAGAAAACACATAAAATTGAGGTGAAGATGTATTGGACACAGAGTAGCAAGGCCTTGTAAATCAAGTCAGAGAACAAGGAAAGAATACTTAAAGAAAAAAGTGAATAGGTAATATTTAGAGATACAGTAACTAAGAATTTTCTGGAGTAGATTAAAGGCAATAATGCTTAAGTTCTAGACAATCCACAAATCCTAAATAGAAAAAAGAACAAGAAATCAATATCAAATTAAATCAGACATACCTTAATGAAGTTGTAGAATCTCTCAACAGAAAAAGCATATAAATGAAAAATATATAGTTTACTTTTAGAGAAAGGACAATTAGACTGACATTCAACTTTTTTTTTTTTTTTTTTTTTTTTTTTTTAGTATAGTTGACACACAGTGTTACATTATTTTCAGGTGTACAACAGTGATTTCAAAAGTTTATATGTTATGCTATGCCAACCACAAGTGTAACTACCATCTGTCACCATATAACACTATTTCAATATCATTGACTATATTCTTTATGATGTGCCTTTTTCCCCCTGAGTTATTCAGTCCCTAACTGGAAGCCTGTGTCTTCCACTACCCTTCACCCAACTTTTAAATAACAAAAAATTGGAAGCCAGAGTTACTATAAGAAAATAACCTTTGATCTAGACTTATAACCAGAAATACTATCTAAATCGAGTAAAATAAAGATGTTTTTCAGACAAATAAAAACAGAGAGGTAACTAACAATAGACCTTCACTAACAGAACATATAAGGAAGAAAACAACAGGATAAACAACATGACAGCAGAAGGAAAATTTTAGATGCAAGAAAAAATTGTGAACAATGAATGCCATGGTATCAAAAACATACCTAAATGATTATCTTCATTAAAAAACAATAAAAATGACTTCTTATATAAGTGTAGAAAAATCAAGATTGAACTAAAGTCTTAAATATAATTGTATATAAAAAGGGTATAGATAAGTTTATAATTTTTTTTAAAGATTTTATTTATTTATTTGACAGAGAGAGAGAAAGATCACAAGTAGGCTGAGAGGCAGGCAGAGAGAGGGGGAAGCAGGCTCACCGCTGAGCAGAGAGCCCAATGCGGGGCTCGATCCCAGGACCCTGAGATCATGACCTGAGCCGAAGGCAGAGGCTAACCCACTGAGCCACCCAGCACCCCAGTTTATAAATTTTAAGTACCCTATTCCCTTTGGGAGAAAGATAGAGATTAACACTTAATTTGTTAAATCAAAAATGCATGGTAACATCTCTAGGGTGATTGTGGTAGACAGAACAATGGCCTTCCAAAGATATTCATGCCCTAATAAATTACAGAAATTTACATTACAGAAATCTGTAAATATGTTACATGTCAAAGGGGAATTGAAGAAGCAGATGGAATTAAGATTGCTAATGAGCTGACCTTGATATGGGAGATTATTTTGGATTATCCAGGTGGACACAATGTAATCATAAGCACCCTTAAAAGTGGAAAAGGTGGATAGAAGAGTTGGTGTCTGAGTGATACAATGTGGAAAAAACTCCACTAGCCATTGCTGTCTTTTAAGATGGAAGTGGGCTGTGAGACAAGGAGTGCAAACTACCTCTAGAAGCTAGAAGAGGCAAGAAAACAGATTCTCCCTTACACTCTACAAAAGTGAACATAGCTGTCCTGACACCCTGATTTTATCTCAGTGACATTCATTTCAACTATCTGACCTCCAGAAATGTAAGATAATAAATTCATTTTGTTGTAAGCCACTAAATCTATGGTAATGTGTTATAGCAGCAGTAGGAAACAAATACAGAGACAACATAAAAAATGTAAAGAGGTTATCAATCCTAAATTTGCAAACTTTAGAAAAAATATACAATAAAAAATACACAGGGAAAAAAATCACACAATACACACTATAATATATACCATACAAAATATACAGGAAAAATAATAAAATAAATAAATTTTAAAAAGTCATGAAGAGAGACAAAGAATAGAAATAGTAAAAGCAGGGCAGAGACCCCAAAATAAGATGGTAAGTATAAATCCATCCTCAATGTTTATGTAAGAGACAAAATTCATCATACTGGACTTGACAAAATTTCATGAAACATCCAAAAAACTAGACTTGCTTTGGTGGTAATTTTGTAATGTATATCTCTATCCAATAACTATGTATACCTGAAACTAATATAATAAGTAAATTACTCCTCTTTAAAAAGAAACTAAAGTTCTTTGGATATTCAAAATTGACAAATCTCTGGCAAAAATAATCATGAAACAAAAGGAAAGAAGATAAATAACTAACATTAGGATATAAATTACAGATGCAACAAGAGATTTTAACAGATAATATCTATTATGAAATCAGTGTGCCAAAGAAATTGAAAATTTAGGTTAAACTGAGGCATTCTAAGGAAAATACAAATTAAAAAAATCTTACCTAAGAAGAAGATTCAGGTTTGAACGACTCCTTAAACATTAAAAAAATTCTTAAGTAAAAATTTTCCCATAAAATAAAACCATCAGGCCTTCATAAGTTTACAGACAGGTTCTCATAAAATTTCAAAGAACAGATAAGAGTAACAAAGATATTTCTGTATTTTTACACATTTCAAAGAAAACACACAAAAAACTATTCTTCAACTTGTTTTGAGGGAAGTAAAATCTTGACATCAAAATCAGATGACAACAGCACAAGAAAGAAAATTCATAAGATGATGTCATTTATATAATTAGATGTAAATTCCTAAATATATACCAAGTTCAGCAGTGGATTTAAAAAATATAATATACCATGATAAATTAGGGGTCATCCAAAAATGTAATTTAAAAAAATTATTAATATAATTACTACACAGTCCCATTAAAGAAGAAAATTAATATATGGTCTCAATTACCAAAATTACACACAGTCTTCATAATAAAAACAACTTTTAGGAAACTACGAATGAAAGAAAACTTCCCTATCCTAGCTACACTACTTTTAAATAGATGCAATTCTTAACAGTGAAATATTGAAGGATTCCTTTTTAAAAAGCAGGAGAAAAACAAGAATACCCTCTACTGCCCTTTTCAACAGACAACTTTTTCAACTTTGGTTGCAGTAAGACAAAAAACAAACAAACAAACAAACAAAAACAACAACAACAAAAAACAAAAACAAACCATAAAAAAAAAACTAAAGAAATAGAGAAAAAAAAACTATATCATTATTACAGATCATATGACTGTCCACATAGAAACTCAAAAGAATCTAGAGACAAACTATCAGTATAAATAAGAGAGAACATTAGTTAATTATGTTTCTGGACACAAGATAAATATATAAAAATCAGTGCATTTTTGTATACCAGCAATAAGCAGAAAATGTAAATTTTACAAAGATCCCCTTTAAAATAGCAAAAATAAAAGCTACATAGGAATGAATCCAACAAAAGATTATGAATTTTTTACATAGAAATCTATAAAACAATTTTAAAACTATAAAAGACTTATGTAAGTCAAGATAAATGACATATTCATGAACAGAAAGACTAAATAGTGCAAAGATCCTGCCCAAATTGATCTATAGGCTGTGCTGTACTTCTACTCAAATTCTCAACAAAGACCCCCAAGATGAAATACACACGCCTATGAAAAGAGCACATATGGAAGAACTGGAATTGCTATTCAATTGAGATACGATGAATTTTTCAATTAATTTTGTTAAGAAAATTATATTTCCATATATTAAAAAAATGAATCCCTACTTTTTGTCATACTGTGATAAATTAAAAACTTTAAATGTAAAATATGAAACTTTAAATTATTTAGAAGAAAAGTAGTGAAAACTGTAGAGGCTGCTTTTAGGCAACAGGCTTGATGGAGAGAATGTAGAAAGGCCCACAGAGACCCCCCTGGCTGAATACAGAAGGGCCAGCAGGTGACCACCTCAAAACAGCCATAGCCCCTAATTAACAAATGGGCTCCTCACCACTAGGCTCACCTACCAAAAAAGAAACAATCCCATACATCCCCCACTTCCTCATCTTTCCCCTTTAAAAAGAGCCCCACCCACTGCCTCCTGGCAGACAGCTTCTCCTCTGCCATCCTGCCCACTACCCCTTTGCTGTGTATTCAATAAACTATCTCTTTTGTTTTCCCTCAATGAATTCTTTCATCCCCTGTGCCACTGGCTTTGACCCCATAATCTTCCCCAATTTGAGGCCTTCATTTGATTTAGAGATACCTTGTGTAGACATCACAAAAATAGCTTTATGATTTCAGAGTGGTGAAAGTTTCTCAAGGAAAAAACATAGAAATTATTGGCCTTTTTTAAAAATTTTGTTACGTTGTCACCACACAGTACATCATTTGTTTTTGATGCAGTGTTCCATGATTCATTTTTTTGCATATAACACCCAATGTTCCATGCAATATGTGCCTTCCTTAATAGAGCAAAATAGATAAAAGATATATTTGACTATGTGACAATTGGTGATCAAGAGAATGGGAATTATGTCCATGCAAGATGGCATTTCATGTCTTCCCTAGCACCCTGGTCCCCTTGTGCCTTTTCGCTGGTGCCTTCTAGCTATGGCTAGCCTCAGGTTGGGGGTGTATAGCAAGAGGTGGAGTTGTCCAATCTCACCATGGAAATGCCAGACTGTTTCTAAAGTAGTTTGTCTGTTACCTTCCCATCAGCTAGTTTGCATGAGCATTTGCACTGCTCAGATCCACACCAGTGTTTGGTATTTTCTGACTATACAACACAGGGAAGGTGAGTAATAGCCAGCATCAGCCCTAAAGACAAGACACGAAGGGTTGCGGGGAGGTCAAATCTGTCTTCCACTCCCACTTTGCTCTAAATGTCATCCTCATACTCCTCTCCAGACCAATACATCTCCTTTCAAGTAACCAGGGTGTATACACCCTCATCTGTCTTGAAAAACTTGACTACCAGGAAGGAGTATGTTTTCAGACCTTTGTATCACAAGGAACTGTGAGCCTGGATGTGGTACTCTCTGCTTGGATACAGAAAGACAATGAAGGAAACATTAAATCTGTTTTAAAAACAGCCCATAGCAGAGAAAAAGGTATCCTTCTGATTCTCTGCATAGAGCACAACTTACCATTCTGAATCCAGACAAAAAACATGGGCGAGACTCAAAAGGTTTTTTACCTATTTCAGCAACCAGCATTTAGTTCAATCAGGGTTTTCATTTCAGAGTCTAGTTTTATAGACCACAGAGTAAGGAAATTCTCCTAGATGTCAGCAACAGGTCAGCTGTCAGTTCTGGTGTTTCAGTGAGTAATTTATCTTTGTTGGTGTCTTCCTAGGTATTTCAGTGTCCACATGAGAGACAAGGTCTCCATCAGGAACTGAAGCCCTCCTCTGCACACTCACTCCTGAAAGGAAACTGTCAACCCAAAGAAATGACTCTTGGGCCCTACAGATTAATCCTCATCCTAAAACCAGTCTTTAAGAAGATCAGAGCCTCAAGGTCACCTGCCAGTTCCCTCCCGTCTCGTTGCTCCCGATAACCATAGGGCATTAGTTCAGGCCTTGTTAGAAGACCACAGATGCCCTGATTTGTGGTCTTCACACTCTAAAGAACTTTAAAATGTTTGGTAGACCTTGATAAACAGGGCACCCAGATCTGTTTTTCTCATCAGATGAATACCAAAACCCTTGTCAAGGTGACAGAGCTATTAAGTGTCTATTCACACAGCAATCAGAAATTGGAGCATCAATCAGTAATCATAAAGTCAGGGGCATTTTCTCACAAAGTCAGGAATTCAGAGGGCTTTCATAAGCTAATCAGCAGGCATGAAATAGACAATCAATCTAATTAGCTGCTCACATTTGGATGGTAATCAAAGCAGCACAGTGCACTTCATTAGTAATGATATTGAAAATGGTGATCTGCGCAGTATTCAGCTAGCAAATGAATATCCTTTTCTGCAAATAGGTAGGCAGGACATGACTGTTCTGTATGCACCGTGGGCCAATTCAAAGATGCGGGAACCAAGAAATCAACCAATGCCTATTTTTGCTTTTCTGTTGGTCTCAAGTGAGGGAGCCGGGCAGGGTCATTTATCGTTAAGTCTGACAACACATCAGTAAACTGTGGGTGATGGGACCCACCTGAGAAGAAAAGTACAGTAGAGCCATGTGAAGGGGAGGTCATTAATTCTGGAAATGTACTCTTCTTTATGAAAATGCCATCGTTTAGCTTCAAGTTCAACCCCTCTTTACCTTTAAAATCCACAACTTGGGGCACCTGGATTATTCAGTGGGTTAAGCCTCTGCCTTTGGATCAGGTCATGACCAGGGTCCTAGGATCAAGTCCCCCATTAGGCTCTCTGCTCAGTTGGGAGCCTGCTTCCCCCTCTCTGCCTGCTTCTCTGCCTACCTGTGATCTCTCTCTCTGTCAAATAAATAAATAAAATCTTTAAAAAAATTAAAATAAAATAAAATCCACAACTTTTCTACTAGAAATACCTTTCTTGGATAAAATGGGCACCAAAGTACACAGTAGTATCTTAAGAATCATCTTTCTTGGGTACCAGGGTGGCTTAGTCGGTTAAGCGATTGCCTTTGGCTCAATTCCTGATCCTGGAGTCCCAGGATCCAGTCTGCATCAGGCTTTATGCTCAGTGGGGAGACTGCTTCTCCCTTTGACCCTCCCCGCTCTCATGCTCTCTCTCAAATAAATAAATAAAAATCTTTAAAAAAATCATCTTTCTTTAAGGTAATAGCACTTTTCTCCTTGCAAAGCAAGCACCAGCTAGAAAGCTATGGGCTGCCCTCGTGGTAGAAGGTCTTCTGAGACAGACTCAGTCCTTCATAACCCAGAATGACAACGTGTATCACATATTCTGCCTGGCATTTTGAAGGCAATGAAAGGGACAGACATGATCACTCTTCTCCAGGAGCTCATCTAATCTTTGGCTAACACTAGTGAAAAAATAACAAACATTTAAAAATATCATGTTAGGGACTAAATTGCTGTGTTACAAATCTTCCTATTTTAGGATTTGAGAAATGAACAGAAGGAAGAACATTGATAGACTGAATATCAGAAAAGTCTTCTGGAAAAAGCTAGAGGCCAGGAGCCAGTCGCTTTCAAAGTGGTATATTTCTGAATTGCCAGCATTTCAAGAAAATTGATTGTCATTTTTAGTGAAGGTTGGAATATACTTCACAAAGCTGATACAAAATTGTCACATAATGGAACTTAAAGGGAAAAAACTTACAAATAAACTCCTACGTGTTTGCTCGGTTTAGCACACTTTTAAGAGCCAAATTTCACTCTCTATGAATCTCCATGGTCAATACATGTCTATGAGTAAAAAAAAAAAAAAAAAAAAGTAAAAATATTCAGATACCAAGTCCTAACATATGTCGACTGGGCTCTAAGTTCCTTAAAGGGAAAGTGTCCTGTCCCACATGTCTTGGGACAAATAGATCAGAGCTGAGAGAGGAGGCAAGGGAGTTTGACTAAACATCCATATACTTCAAGTCTCTGCTCTACAGTCATCTTTTCTAAAAAGTCCCCCAATTCTGTCCCTGCTCTGCTGGTGTTCCATCCACTTCTAACCTCCACCATACCTCTAACTCCACCCAGACCTATGCTTTCCTACACATATTTATTTACATGTTCGAATCCCCCTGTTAGATTGAAAACCGCTTCAGAGCAAATAACGTTTCTGATTCAACTTTGCAAACCCATCTGCTGATATGTGTCTGTTGATTAAATTAACGAATATTTTCCAGTTAGTTTTCGTATATGTGAAAACATCGAGTTCTATGGAGGGAAAGTGCTTTAGACACTGAGACAGCCATTATAGAAATTTATTAAGAACACTTAGTGCCTGAAAGGCTATGTGTGAGACATAAAATCTCACGTCTCTGTCTCCAAGGAGTTTGTGTGTCTATGTATGACAGATCATTCGTGGATTCACTCTGCAGGAAGTTTAATATGAGGGCTGGAGAGAACAAGCGTTCAAAGAATGAAAAATCTGGTTTATGATAAAAAAAAGAAAAAAAATCCTAAGAGGTGTTCAAGGGGCTTGTTATATAGAGAGAAAAGTTTAAAAGGCAGGGAAATAAATGAGGACATGGTATCTTAAGGGAGAGAGCAGGAGCAGGCCTTCCTTTATACAAAGAAGAACACCAGAGTCTTAGAAAATGTATAGAAATTCCATTGAAGATATTTAAGCTTCTATGTTCCAAGAGAAAATTTTTGGATGAAAAGCGCCGTAAGTAAACTAGGAAATAAAACCCCCACGAGTAAAGTAATCTGTGTGTTTCGATTATTTTCTTCCTTTTTGATGTCTTACCATACAGAGCATTTGATTGTATAAAGCCTGGGTGCCAATGCACCTGACAATGGCACTGAGCAGTAGGAGTTCAGAGCCTGGCGCAGACAGGCCCATCAGCAGCAGACTATGGCGAGCACCCCCACGGAAGGAGGCGCTGCAAGGTCTGCTCCTAGCTTTGGCTTGGATTCTGAAAGGCCAGTCATTACAGTATGTCCTGAGATGAGTGACAGTTCACTGCTGTTCTGTGTGGGGAAAGCCTGGGTGCTCTGTAGAGGGAGGCGTGCTGTTGAGCAGGCTGGCTGGCAGAGACGAAAGTGCTATTGCAAGAGGCCTTCTGTCTGGGCTGTGTATTGGTTTGCTAGGACTCCGTGACTAAATATCACAGACTGGATGGCTTGAACAACAGAAATTTGCCTTCTCACAGTTCGGGAGGCTAAAAATCCAAGATCAAGGTGTTGAAAGGGTTGGCTTCTACTGAGGCCTGTCTTCTTGGCTTGCAGATGGCCGCACTCTGTGTGTCCTCACGTGGCCTTTCCTTTGTGTGTGTACATTCCCAGTGTTTCTCTCTCTGTCCCAATCTCTTCTTATAAAGACACCAGCCATATTAAACTATGTTCTACCCTAAGGACCCCATTTTAACTTATTTAATAATATATATTATTAATATTATATTAATTAATTAATATATAATGATGACATTACCTCTTTAAAGGCCCTATCTTTAAACATAGTCACATTCTTTTGTTGTTGTTCATGTTTTTTTTTTAATTTCATTTTTTCAGTGTTCCAAGATTCATTGTTTATGCATCACACCCAGTGTTCCATGCAATATGTGGCCTCCTTAATACCCAGCACCAGTCACATTCTAAAGTATGAGGAATTAAGAATTCAACATTGGAATTGGGGTGAGGCACAATTCAGTCTCTAGCAGGAATGAGTAGTTGCCCCTCAATCTCCACATGCAAAATTCACTCAGAAAGCACTCTCTCTGTTCTCAGAGCTATATTCTTTCACTGGTCCAATAAAAACACACACACAAACACAATACATGCTAGTATTTTGAGAAGTTATACTACTGCCAGGAACAGTTCTAAGCATTCACTATGGGTTACTAATTTCATAATCACAGTAATCTTTTGAATTGGTCTCATTTATTTTGGGATTTATTTGGGATATATATATATTTGATATAAACTACCTATAGTTAAAGCACATAATTTGATAAGTTTCAATGTATGTACACACCTGTGAATTCATCGTCCAAGAAAACCTTCTCCCTTCCCCCCCAGTAACCCATCCGTCTTGTGCCTTCCCATAACCCACTAACCTCATCTCTAGGGAACCATGGTTCTGCTTTCAGTCACAATAGAGTTGCCTGTATTTTATATGGATGGAATTTACAATATGTATTCCTCTCTGTCTTGACTTCTTTCCCTCAACATAATCACTTCTAGACTCATTCATACTGCTGAGCATATCAATAGTTTATTCCTTTTATTGCTGAGTAGTATTAAAACCAGTAGTACCATTTCCCCACTATGACACAATGGATAGACAACACTTTCTTCTTGATCTTGAGAAACATACTTTATTTTGTTTGGGATCCATGTTTTACTATCTTCAAGTTTTGTCTCATTGTCTCTTAGAAATTCTAAAGAGTTATTCCTATCCCCAATAATAACACCACAAATAAAAAATTATTAGATCTTCTCCTAGTTAATGTACTAACTAGTAACTAGGAATCAAGAGAACCTACATTGCTCCTTAGTATGTTTTCAGTTTTCAAACATCATGTATGAACTATGGAGCAAAAGAATTTGGTGTACAGTGTTTATATTTACACATTTTTATTAATGACCTAAAATCTTCTTCTTCCCCAACTGTTTAAAATCACTGTACTTTTTTATCTTCAGTGTAATTTAACCTCTCACTTGAACATAAAGCATAATTCAATTGAGAAGTGTGTTTATAGCACATGAAACACAATAAAGCATGATGAAGTAGATCTTAAATCATTTGTGAATGAATGGCTGCCGTATTCTCAGGGTGCTCTCTGCTTTCCCACAAAATAAAAGCAACCGTGGTTATTTATTAATATATGGGTCCCCAAATGCTTTCTCGAGATATTTAAAAGCTGGATGAGATGAGCACAATCTAATGGAAAATCATAGAGAAAGATACTGAATGGGAGATGTCTGCTGAAACGGAGAGAGAATGTTCAGGTGGAGAATAGCAGGTAACAGCTATTATCTAGGTAAGAGCTAGATGAGGTGGGAAAAAATGACCTGGGAACCTCCAAGAGGGTCAATGCCATGGCCAAAGTTAGAGCCAAAAACAATACCCAGGTCTCCTGACCTCACAATCTAGGCTGCAGTGGAGGGTAAGAACTTGAGAGACAAGAAACCTGGACATCTGCTCTCCTGGTTCACAGCTACAATTCAGAGCCAGTCAGTCCTTAGTCCTTCATTATAAGGAATTACTGTTCTGCACATTAGCTCTCTTGTTACTTCAAGTATTTTATTTTCCTCCAGTAGCTGTTTTCATTTTAAATCAAAATATATTTTTCCAATACTTTGTTTTTTCAATGCAAGGTTACTCATATTTCTAATGATGGTAAAATATCATTTCAACACTTCCACGTAAATAGTTCTTTAAATATCACCTTAAATGTAGCTCCACCTATCAACTACATAAACACCTCTTTCACCTCATTAGAAAAATAAGGATAAAGATAATTTTATAATCGCATATTGCACAGAAAAAAGTACTTGACAAAATTCAGCATCCATTTATAGTAAAAATTAAAATCTCTGAGCAAGCTAAGAAGAGGAAATATAAACATGATTAAAAATAAAGTGTATATATATATATATATATATATATATATATATATATATATAAATCATGCAGCAAGATCAGAAACAAAACAAGACTTTACTCACTTCCACCTTCTAGTCCACATTTTACTAGATGTTCTGACCAGGATAAGAAGGCAAGAGACAGATAAGAAGGGCAAGAGACAGAAATATAAGACAGAAGGAAAAGAAAGGAAGAAACAAATCCATCATAATTCACAGATGATTCGATTTTATTAAAATTCCTAAGTGAGTTTAGCAAGATTTCTATGTCCAAAAATCTGTACTTCAACCTTGAAAGTAATCAAAAATATTATATATAATATCACTACAAACTTGAAATATCAAATAATTATATGGCCAATGTACAAGATTTCTACAAATCTAATAATAAAACTTTACCAACTTGTATTAAAGAAGAGCTAAACAAAGGAGATGGTGTTGATGGGCTTGGAGTATCCATATTTAAGGTTATCGGTTTTTCCCAAATATACTCAATGTACTAACATTCAAAATCTAATAAGTTTCTCCAAGTGTGTAACTTGACAAAGTGCGTGGTACGACTTCTATGAAAATGCAAAATAAATAGAAAGAAAGAAAGAAAGAAAGAAAGAAAGAAAGAAAGAAAGAGAAATAGCCAAGATTCACTTAAAGAACAAAGTGGGAAGATCTGCTTTCCATATATCTTACTACGTTATAAAGCTTTGATAATGAGGAAAGGGAAATAGACTAATGACGGAGAATAGAAAGCCTTAAAGAGATCTGTCTCTCCATGCACACTTGGTTTCTACAGGGGTGGAACTGCAGAGCTGTGGGGGCAGTAACCGGTTTTTTTAATAAATGTTTCTGTGGTAATTGGATAAGCCATAGGGAAAAGAAATAAAGTTAGAACTTGCTTCCTACCATAGAGAACATGTTAACTTTAGATAGATCATAAACCTAACTGTGAAAGGAAAACAATAGAAAAGAATGTCTTCATGACTTTAAATGTAAAGTGATTTCTTAAATAACAATATGATAGCTATGAATATTGATAAATGCCAATATTTTAAAAATTATCTACTTATTAAAAGATACCATAAAAAGAGAGAAAAATCAAATCAGGGAATATATTTGTTACACACATAAACAAAGGACCTTTTTCAAAATACATAAAGATTTCCTATAAACCAAAAAGAAAAAGGTAGACAAGAAAGATAGGCAAGAGTTATGAAAAAAAATAACACTTCATTAAAGAGTACCTTAAGGAGGACATATGACATGATGAGCACTGGGTGTTATATGCAACTGATAAATTATTGAACACTACACCTGAAATTAATGATGTACTATATGTTGGCTAATTGAATTTAAATTTAATAAAAGAGGAAAGCTAAATGGCCAATAAGAATGCAAAATTTTAACATTATTAATCATTTAAAAATATAAAGTAAAAGTGAAATGTAATACCATTTTAGATACATCAGAGTAGCTAAAATGTAGATTACTGGTAATGACAAGTGATGATGGTGTGGAGGAAATGGAGCTCACAAATAATTAGCTTATTTAAAATTGTTTAAATTTAGGGTGCCTGGGTGGCTCAGTGGGTTAAGCCTCTGCCTTCAGCTCAGGTCATGATCTCAGGGTCCTGGGATCAAGTCCTGCATTGGGCTCTCTGCTCAGCAGGGAGCCTGCTTCCTCCTCTCTTTCTCTGCCTACTTCTGATCTCTCTCTGTCAAATAAATTAAAAATAAAATGAGACAATATGGACTCTGAAAAACAATCTAAGGGTTTTGAAAGGGTGGAGGGTGTGGGAGGTTGGGGGAACCAGGTGGTGGGTATTGGAGAGGGCACAGATTGCATGGAGCACTGGGTGTGGTGCAAAAACAATGAATACTGTTATGCTGAAAAGAAATAAAAAATTTAAAAAAATTTTTTTTAAATGTTTAAATTTAGAAAACTGTTGGATAATATCTCCTAAGGCTAAACCTATGCATCCCCTATGATCCTCTAATAGTATTTCTTAGCATACAGCCTACAAAGTTATGTACAGATGTTCACCAAAAAAACATGAACAACAATTTCATGGTGGCATTATTTGCAAGAGCCAAAAACCAGAAGGAATTAATATACATAAATTGTAGCATCCTCATTGAAAGGCACAAAAAATAGCAATGAAAAGACCCACAGTTACACACAACCAGCACGGGTATATCTCATAAATATAAGGCTGAATGAGGAATTAAGATACAAAAGAATATACAGAGTATGAACACACTTGTATAAAACTCAAAAATAGACTATATTATTTAGCAAAGAAAGCTTTTATAATAAAGAAAAGGTCATTCTTAACAACAACAAAAAAAAAAGTAAGGGAGGAAGAAATATAGTGATTGTTCAGGGGAGATAGTAGTGTTCTCTTTCTTGAGCCAGGTAATGACTCCAAAAGAATATACTCTATTTGTACGTTATTAAATAACATTTTTAAAAAGTTTCAAGAATTGTCTTTAATCCTTATCAATGATCAATTTTGTCCCTGGATACTGAGTTTAAGAACCATGTAACTTGTTCTAAGCTATCTACTTTGAAAGGTCTGAACCATCCGCTGTTCTGAATGGTATGTCCTGTAACTCATATTGGTATATTTATATCTGTGAGTTCTTGGGTGAAACTGCTAATTAAGCCTTATGTTTCACTTATTCATATAATTAAATCTCACCCAATGGGATACAAGTTTTTATTCATATTACATGGACACAGTGATTCTTTTGATCTGCATTCTTTGGTTGTTTATTTTTTTATTTTAATTCAGGAAATAATTTCTTTCTCAATCTTTTGCTTTGTTCCAATTGTTTTTGACGTCTTCCTCAGAAGTAACGGTCATGTTTATCTTAGATCTTGGATCACTCATTTATTTTCCATCTTCTCTCATACTGTCATTTATTCATAAATTTCCATCTAACCTAAGAGGATTTCCCAACTGTATGACCCACATTATTATATCTACTTCCATATTATCAGATACTACCTTCACTGCCTCTGTGTGAATTTTGTTTGTCATTACCATTTGAATTTTTTTAATTATTCCTTGCTTTCCCACCTTTAAAAAAAATATCTAATTTCTTGTCATTTGTTGCCCCTAGCTCTTTTTTGTCTTCAAATACAGGAACAAGAATGCCAGGTTTTGATGCATTTGATTGAAACATTTTAAACAATTTTCCTTCTGTTTCTTCTAATAAATAATTTTTAAAAGTAAATTCTTAATCTTCAGAATGATATTTCCTTCCTGGCCTATACAGTACATTTCATAGGCTCCATGTTGGTTTTCTTCTGTGTCCTCATCCCTGGTAAGAAACTATTCTTCCTAGATTTAATATGTGCTAAAAATCACAATATATGAAGTTTCCTTTGTTACTGAATTGCTGAACGTCCAACTGGATGGCAACTTTCTGAAACATCTCAAGACTTTCCCTAACCTCGTTGCTATACTGTAAATTATGCTATGTACTGATTCAATATATAGCAACCTAAACCCCCCCAAATGCACTGCTATAAATGTTTTCCTAACTTATTGCAGTGTTTTTTTTTATAGCTTCATGACAGCCAAAATTCAGCGTGCCACTGTGAGCCCTTCTCCTTCCCACGTACTTCATGCAGTATTATTTTGATGATTTCAATCTTTTACTAGATGGTGAAAAAGAAGCAATAAAGGTGTAATTTGGAGATGGAGTTGGGATATGGGGAAAGTGGGAAATGAGAGAGAAATGCTTTTTAGGTATCATAAAAAAAATACTGTCATGCAGTGGAGAAAAAGATTATTGCTTACTAGGGAGCTTGTGTTTCTAATCAGGAGGACAAAGAATGCATGAAGAAGGGAGGGATTTTCCAACTACACTGGCATAGGCAAATTTCTCATGAGCTTAGAAAATGGACCATCAATTGCACTTTTCAATCTACTTCCATCAACTTAATAGTAGAAATTCCTCCTAGATTTGGTAATAGATTTATTGTCAGTCTTAATTTATCCTGTTGTGAGTTACTTTAGTAGTAATTCAGATGGAAACCAGAAGCTTTCTACCTTAAATATTGTTTCTTAATGATATTTTCATTCTTTAAAATGTCAAGTGACCTTACAGGATATGATGTTCTGGGAACATGGGGGACTCAATCCAACAAAGAGTCCTGCTTATACACACAGTAAAATGCTGTTCAATTACATATAATTTATAACTTATATTTGAACTCAAAGAAAAAAAATGTGAAATTCCTCTGTATCATAAAAAAGAAGAAATGTAATGAAAGCATGGTAAACTAAGAAGCCAAAATTATAGTGGTCTAAGAAATACTGTATGGTATATTGGACTGTTGGATGTAGGACCACAGAGCTGGGTTTCTGAACCTGCATGAGGACAGGATATGTGATATTTCACACATGTGAAGCAGGATGATAGAAATGAGAAACCTCAGTGATAGTGACAATAGTACATCCACTAACCTGGACACAAAAGAAAGAAAGAAAGAAAGAAAGAAAGAAAGAAAGAAAGAAAGAAAGAGAGAGAGAGAGAGAGAGAGAGAAAGAAAGAAAGAAAGAAAGAAAGAAAGAAAGAAAGAAAGAGAAAGAAAGAAAGAAAGAAAGAAAGAAAGAAAGAAAGAAAGGAAGGAAGGAAGGAAGAAAATGTGTCTCAGGAGCAGTGTGTAAAAATATAAAGTATGGAAAAAAAAACATACAAACCAAAAAGTAATTTTACAAGACCTGTAGCCAAAAAGGCTTTTTGTTAGGTAACATAACCTGTGTTAAGTTGTAAAGCCTAAATTTTTTTCTACCAAAAATGAAATTCATATCTCTAAAATGATAACTGAATCAAAAAATTGGTTCCAGGCCTATAAATCTCCTGGATTACCTGGGAAAAAATGTTTTTAAACCCAAAGAAACAAAACTATTCCAAGCAACAGGTCCATAAGAAACTTTTATGGGAGCAAATATCCTGGGAATAAAACAGTGCTTAAGAACATAAGCCTATCACTAAACAAACAAACACAAGAGGAAATGATCCCTTCAATAATCCCAGAGAACCTGATAGTAGAAGAATTAGCTCCATAGATAGCATATTCAAAGGGAGTACACAGACAAAAGAAAAACTATAAGGGAAAGCTGTATTTTATAGGAGATTATGAAAAAGAAGTAAGCCCTCTGGAAGCAAAATTTGAATGCAATGTCTAAGAATTACATGCATAAATACAATGTTTTTCAGAAAAATTCAAGATTTAGTGGATAAACAGAGCCAAAGACTAAATTGGGGAGCTGGAATTTCCTCATACTGATTAAAATATGGGAAATATGAAATAAAATTTAAGAACTATGGATGACAGAAGGAGACATCCAACCTATACTTAATGAATGTTCAACCAGGAAGTTAGAGAGAACACTGAAAGCTCAATATTTAAAATAATAATATCTTGAGGTACCTGGGTGGCTCAGTTGGTTAAGCATCTGTCTGCCTTTGGCTCAGGTCATGATCTCAGAGTCCTGGGATGGAGCCCCACAGGGAGTCTGCTTCTCATTCTCCCTCTCCCTCTGCCCCAACGCTGCTTGTGCGTTCTCTCTCTCTCAAATAAACAAATAAAATCCTTAAAAAATAATAATATCTTAGGATTCTCCAGAACCAGTGAAAGGTAAGAATCCTCTGTACCTTAACAAATTCAACATACTTAAAAAGGAAAAAAAAAAAAATAAAATCCAGTTACGCACTAAATTAAATTGGTACACAATTAAAGTGGCACTTTAATTGCCACTAAATTCCAAAACCCTAAAGATAAGCAAAGAATCTTAAAGAGCACCAAGAGAAAAAGCAGAGTATTTACAAAGAATCAACAATTACACCTGTCATTAGCAAAAATAGTGATTAAACTATTTAGAAATTTTATTTCTAAATTTCATTTATTTATTTTTAAACTATTTAGAAATTTTATCATTCAGGGGAGAACAACAGAGACATTTTCAGACCACCTTAGTAATTCATAGAACCTTATTGAAAGAAACAATAAAGGATGTAATTCAATAAGAATTAAACTGAATCCAGGATGAAGAGTTGATAAATATTCCACCGTATTTTCTTCCCATTCACATACTAACAAATTTATTGGTGTACTAGTAAAACCAAATAATATATGCAGAGTACTTTGTAATAAGCAGTCAATTAATGAGCTATTAGGAGTATTTTAAAATTGTATATTTTAACCTTCAGTTGCTGGGGGTATAAAAATATAGGGGATTTTTGCATAGTGTTAGCCACACTCTTAAACCCTCTTATTATTTCTAGTAATTTAACTGCACTTTCTGATTAGAGTTTTCTGAGCTATAAATTGGTATGACTTGAAAATTAGGGGATATGATTACTAAGAGGTAGATTTGTATAGGATGATTTCAAGAGCTCTGGATTAATTCACTAAGTAACAGGTGTGTCAAAAGTGGAAACGGGAGGGGAATTCTGAGAGGAGTCAACACCATAGGAGATTTCTGCAAAACATCTGTGTTGTCTGTGCTTTAGTTTCCTCATCTGAAACGGGAATATAATGATGATTCCCACCACATGAATTTGTACTACCTTCCTAGGAGAGGTCCAGCTTTTTCTTTATAGCTATTTCACTGTCACCAGAGTGCCAAAGATTTAAATTTATTTTTTTTAAGGATTTTATTTATTTGACAGAGAAAGAGATGGCCAGAGAGGAAACACAAGCAGTGGGAGTGGGAGAGGGAGAAGCAGGCTTTCCGCTGAGAGGGGAGTCCAATGTGGGGCTCGATCCTGAACCCTGGGATCATGACCTAAGCCAAAGGCAGACCCTTAACAACTGAGCCACCCAGGGGCTCCAAGATTTAAATTTATTAAGGGTTTCATGGCACCAAGTACAGTACCAGCTCTTTATTGTACAGAGAACTTAAGCAGAGCCATCATGAAGACTCTGTATTCAAGTGTCAACCATAGGGCCATAATCTGAGTTCGGATTTAACTAGCAATTCCTTGCAAATAGAGTGAAGCTTTTCTCATCTGTCACTATGTTGCTCTGCAAGATGTGCCTGTGAATGCAATTAGCAGGCAACACTTGCCCTGTATCATAAATAGCAAAGCAAGAGGTCTTCAGTGTTAGGCATTACGACGGATCCTAGGAGTCAACAGCACTTCTGCCAGACTAAGATCTCACCCCTCCACCTGTTCTGGCAAGAGGTTTCCACTTCACACATGCAGCCTCTCAATGCTCCGAGTGACTACACAGAGGCAAATGCAGATGAATTCCATTATTCATGAATACTTAGCCTATTTCTTGCTTTCTCTTCTTGATTACATTTCCACTCTAGGAAGGGAGGCTAGGAGCTGGGATCAAAGTTCCAAAAGTATCTTAGGTTTCCTCATGAATAAAGATCTGAAGAATTCCTAAAGCCACTTAAGCCTTCCATTGCCATCCATTGTGGTCCAGGCCCTGCATCTCCTCGGGTAAGATCCTCAGGCAGAAAGATGGTTGATCCCCACTGGCCTCCACTCACACTGCTGGTGGCCTCCAGACCAGAGAACCTTTTCAGAAAACTCAACTCTTAGGCCGGGTCCAAGCCTCCATTCTCCAAACAATTGGAAACCACAGTGAATATATTCTTCTTATTTTCTGTAGGAGACCACTCCAGCACTAACGTAGTTTGTATGTGATTTTCTACTTTGCAGCAGGAGGCTGTGGGAAGTTTCTGGCTTTGTTTTCCTTTTTCATGGTTTTAACTAATGCATCTGAGAAGAGGCTTGAAGAAAAAGCAGGTGACATAAGTGGAATTCTGTAGCTTTTATGCTAGAAACCCTTCTGAATTATCAACAAGGTACATGTTCCCAGAGGGAACTATTTATCAGCCAGTGGGAGAAGAGTCGACCAACTAAGCCTTGTGGTTCAGAGAAGAGCAGCCTCTATCCTAAAGGTCTTCCCTCTTGGTGCCTCCCAACTCTCTCACCAGGATTTTTAGACATCTTTTTAGCATTCTCTTCCAATGTCTGAAAATCCTACAGATGCTGCAGCTGGCACCCTACAGTTAACAATTACACTGTCTATAGATACCGGTGTTCCTTTCCAGATACGAACCCTTATTTCCTTAATTCCATCCCAGGTAGAGTGTGGTCAATTCAAGTTCCCTTTCTCTATGTTGCCAATTGGTAATAGTGACACATCCCATTTATGTAATGATTTGCTTCTTTGGGAATCCCTTTTGCTTCTATTTCTTAATTCTCAAAACAAGCATGTAGAACAAGTCATAGTCTAATTATAAAGAAAAGGAATCCAAAGGTCCTCATCGAGTTAAATAGTGGGAACCCTAGACCCAATAATGCCTTTTATTTATTCAATGGCATTTTCACTGTAACACGTTGCCTCTCTGTCTACTGATGGTTATGGCTGACAAAACCTGGATCCTGGGTGAGTGATAAGGATCAAAAGCAAATTATTGAGAGCCATGTATCTAACCCTGACTAAACCCAGAAAAGCAGATGCTGATTTTCTGGAGACAGAGTATCACTAAGAAAACAAAATCTCACATCTGGAGCCACCAGAGAATCATATATAACCACAGAGAATATAATTGTTCATTGTGAGGTATCAGCTACAGAGGCTGCAGGATTTTCAGACAATGAAAAACAGTGATAAAAGATGTCCAAAAATGTTTCAAGTTGATCTTGAAAGATGGGAAACATGGGGAAAGTCAGAGGTGACAGGAGGGCAAAGGAACAGCAAAATGTGCAAAAGAATGTGATCTTGTGATAAAGACTGCTCTGTGCTGCTACTTCTCCCAGAATTTTATCCTCAGGGCCTCCTGTGGGAACGGAAAAAAAAAACCTCAGTCGCTCCTCAAGGGGAGCTCCCACTACCAGGCAGTGCACCTGCTGCGTGCTGTTCTGTGTGGGGCATTCTGCCAGACGGAGCAGGGCCTAAGGAGGTCATGAGGGCTCTCAGAGTCACACCATGAAAACATCTGGCTCGGGGACTGCTTGCCTATGTTCTGTCCAGCACAGCTGGCCGTGTAAAGTGATTCTTATCTCCTTCAAATATGCAACATAAATACTCCATATACATGAGTTTGCAGGGGAAAATCATCCTTCCATCCCGTATCTTTGTGTTAAAGTTGTTACTTAGAACAACCATGAACGGGGATCTCTAACTATCAACCTAAGCATTTTTCTCTCTCTCCAAGGATGTTTCCACATAGATGTTTGGGAATGGGAATTTCTGAAGGCAAGGATACCTCACTAGTCAGAGTAAGTCTAAACCTTTCTACTTCTAGACAGTGTTGAGTGGCTCAGATGGCTATGGCCGAAAAGGAAATCTGAGCAGTGGCTTGGACTGAAATTGTCCAATCTCAGAGGTTTGCTCCATCTCCTTTGGAGGGCTATTATGCCTAGACTCCTCTCTGCCACCTAGTGGTCATTCCTTCTCTTGCCTGCTTTTTTTGCTCTTTTTCTAAACCCTTGGCTGACTCCTACAGCACCAGCCTGGATAAAGAAATACACACGTTCCCTGTAGGCCCTTTGCTAAAACTCCTAGGAAGATACAAACTAACCTCTTTCCAGCCCCTACTTTGACATTGCACATTGTTTTGAAACTGCTCCCCATACTAAATTGTCTGTTAACCTGTAGGTTTTATAAGGCACCTTGAACAGTGTTTTTATATGGGAACTTGTAGACACTGCCATGAAAATTAATTGAGTTATCATTAAAAGGGATGCCTCTGAAACAAAAATCATTCTCATCATTTCTCTTCTCTGAGTGGTTTATCATCTGTAAGCTTAGCATTTGTTTTAGAATGAGGGCTCACATGCAACCAGTGCCTCCTTCCTCTAACAAAGTGCCTATGTGAACGGTATTTAGGACAGCAGCTCATGTTTATTTTGGCCCAATAAGATTTTTACATCCATACACTGTCCCAGGTCCTATGAGAAGCCTGAACGGGATTTAGATGGAATTTTTTTCTTTCATACTCTGTCTTCTTTCATTATTACTGACAGCAAGATGCACTATGAAATAGGCGGCTGGATGGCATCCCAATTTTTTAGAGCAGCCAATTTCTGGGAATTCTTCTGAAGAATTGTTTACTTTGTAGCCTCTTAACCACTATAAAAAAAATCAGTCCCCATCAGAGAGAAGCTCTAAAAACCAGTATACAATTGGGTTGAAGAAGGAGAAGGCAGGTTTCTAGGGAGTAAAGTGGAATAGTGTGACAAAGTAGGTTTAGTGTTCTGAGGGACAGAGGAAAGGTGGCTAAGGGCCACCAAGTGAGGAAGACTGGGGGCAACCAAGACCAAATACTGACCCCTAAACCTTCAATGAGTACCTTAAAATTTTCTTATATGTCCACCTTCTTAAAAAGATACAGTTCTCAGGTTTACCTTTGGCACTGGCTGCTCCCAGAATACACACTCTGGTTTCACAGCTACTCTGTGCGACCTTGGACAAAACTCAACATTCTTCTTACCTCACTGTTTTATTAAGTGTTTCTGGGAGATCACCTGTACCCTATCTTTGTTAGAATGAAGATTCCTGGGTGCCATCTCAGACCTAGTGAATCAGACAGAATCTTCAAAGGCCATGTTCGGGAATCTAAATTTCTTTTCCAAACAGATAATTCTTAAAAACAACAAAAATTGACAACCCACTTGCCTAAAGTACAAGGACACTGCCACTTGTAGCATATTAATGATCTCAAAGCATCATTTCATCTGAGACACTGGAGGAAGCACCATCTTGCCAATTTTATTAAAAGCCCTTCCTCCCAGGTAAGCTTGTTAGAACATCCTTGAAATGACAACGTAAGAAATGAAAGTGCCATTAGGCCCCATTTAGTAACTGCAGAGTTACTGGTTACTTTTACGGGTTTTGTTTTTTGTTTTTTGTTTTTTTCCCAAGCCATTGCATACAAATTATATTTTCTACTGTGTCAGCATTTTTCTAATTCAAATTTCCACTAGTAATCTGTTTTGCTGTGAATACTGGGTAAACTTCATGCCCGGCAGCTAAAATTTTTGGATGCAACAACTCATTTACAAAATTCTCATATATTCATCAAGGAATGAAAGCATGATTTTGCAGAATTGAATTTTAGAGCTCTGATGCAACTGAAAATTATATGGACCAATTTCCTCATTTTAAATTAGAAGCATTAACTTGACTTTTCTCTTCCCATCCCCATCTCAGCCCCCAACTCATCATAGCTTTCCTAATTCTAAATATCCTTCAAATTTTTTCTTTCCCTCTTCTGTGCTGTGTCAGCACTTTGCCTCAACCCCTCTATGAAAGGTAGTACATTTGATATTAAATATAGATATAGATATATAGATATAGATATAGATATAGATATCCCCCTAATGAATCCTTGAAAACAGAAACGGCATCTTCTTAATCCCTGTAACTAACTTGTAGGCAGTACAGGGTACTTAGTTAGTGATAAATTTTAGTTGGGAAAAACCTGGCACAGGGCATGCTGGGAGGCAGTAGAAGAATTAACATGGTCATTACTATAATTGCAGACAATTATTTAGTTCTTGCCATGCAAGGGTTATAAGTGTTTTACAGCATTATTGTACTTAATTCTTATAACAAACCACAAAACCACACATTATTGTTTTCCCATTTTAAAGTTGAAAAGACTGAGGCACTGACAGATCAAATAACTTTCCCTCAATTATATGACTGGAAAGAGAGAGACCAATGACTGGAAAAGGGAAGTATAAATCTTGAGATTCTCCTCGCATTATCATACTGCGCTGCTGCTCATAGTGGTACAGGACAGTCTTCCTTCCGCAACCATGCTTTCCCACTGTGCACACCCCATCACAGTCAAAGATGGAAAACTTGACATTGTGAAAGCCCGATCCTCAAGGAAACACACTCTTACAGATTAGAATGGCTGAATTTCACAACATGGTCACAGAATTGTGGGGCATCAAGAACAAACAGAACCAGAATGAATATATTTTTTTAAACGTTTTTATAGATTTCTCATAATATGAGCTTATGAAACTTGAGATACATGAAATCAACCCATCAATAGTTGTTAAAAGTATAAAAAGTATAAAAATACATAAATAGTCATTTTTGGTCTCACTCTAACCAATAATTTGGAAGGAAAAGGCTATCTATATGGAAATGCCAAAATCTTTCTTGGAATAAAACAAACAAGTAAATGTGTATGGAGAGGACAAGAAACCATAAAGTGCAAAAGGTGGGCATGTGTCCACCCTCCACATAAACCATTACAGTTCCATGACTTAATCCCAGAACTCTGTTAACAGTTCTCTACTAAGGATCTCAGGAGAATTTACTTGGTTTTCACCTACCAGTGTGCTGCCCCACCCCCGCCGCCCCTGCCCCGTGCCTTTTTCTGTACTACTATGTGAGTTGTTACCCAGTTTTATCCCTTCTTCCCCTCCAAATATTAAATCCTTCTCACCATGAAGTACATGGTAGGTGGTAAATTAATCCCATTGATCAGAAACCTGAGCTTACCTGATTTCTCTGTGACCCCATAACATGCTAAATCACATTTATGTCACCCTCATGAGAGAGACACTATCACTCCAGGATTCCTTGACTCTCACCTCAACACAGCTCAACCAACCAAGTACGTTAAACCCCACAACTGTTCCTGCCTAGTCCTAAAGTAACAATTTTGTAATCTTACACACCCCATAGGCACCTTCATCTGCATTCTTCCTTTTTTATATCCCTTATTGGAAAACATCACAATGTTGGTGATTTTGAAGACATTATGAAGTAACTATTTGTATGGCTGTTGATCTCACTATAGCATGAGCTCCTAGAAATCAGGAGCAACTTTTTTTTTTAAACTGTTCTTCCTCATAGGGTGCCTAACATAGTATCTTGCTTAAAGAATTTGGTTAATAAATATATGCTAATTTAATTGAACAAAAATACAGAATAAAGATCTTTGACTTGAATGTACAGTGTTTACTTCTTCTAGCACTAGTACCACTTCCAGTAGGTTTTTGCTTTTTCTAAGGGTTTTGTTGCAGAATTCAAAAAAGCCCAGAGCCCTTCATTACTCCTAGTGGTCATACTTGTTGCAATGTGTTATAATGTGATGCTTCATCTCATTTCATCAAAAAGTGGAGTTCATTTCCTCTCCACTTGATTCTAGGTTGTGTGACTTGCTTTGGCCAACAGAGTTCAGCAGAAATGATGGTGTGCCAGTTCTGGACTACCGTCCTAAAACCTTGCATGCTCTACTTACTCTTTTGGAAACCTGGAACTACCATGAACACATGCCTGGCTGAGGCTGTTGGAGGGCTGGAGACACTTGTTATAGCCATCCTGTTGCCCCAGCCAACAGCCAACCAACTCCAGAAGCATCCCTGCTTGGCTGACCTACAGCTGACTACAGATACACAAGAGGGCCAAGATGAAACCCAAATTGCCCAAATGATTCAGCCTAAGTTATAAACTAAATAAATAGTTGCTGATTAAGGCCACTAAATTTTGCAGTGATTTTTTATGCATTAGTTACAAGTTCTAAGTATTGACATCTAGTGATTTTAATCCTCATTTGTAGTAAGCAAGAACCTACAGCTGGAGCCTCAGAGGCTCTAACTGCAGGTTGGACATTACCCTGGCTCTTTATCAGCCCTCTGGTAGTGGGTGTCAGACAGATTACCAATGCTCCTCCCTGCTTTGGCTTCTGATGTTGCTCTCCAGGTTTGCTCAAACTTGAGAGTTTTAATCTCATGTTAATAAATATGTGCCTGTTCAGGCAATTTGTTTGGGTATAATTATGCCAGTCTCTTAGGAAATTACTGCCACCTAAGTTATTACAAATTCACCTTGGAGACACTGCATCTGGCTGGTTCTTGTTCAGTCAAGTGCTCCCTTGCCAGAGACCAATACATAATGCTTTAAAGCTCTCTCTGCTTAAATTCCTCTTCCTTCTTGGCATGATTCTTGCTAGAAACACCCTGCATAAAACACAGCTCTAGAGAATCAAAAGAGCTGATATGTCCAGAGGCACACTGCAGCAAGGAGGTGAGAGGTTCTTAAATTTAAAAAAAAAAAAAATGAGTTTGAATTCCAGTTTTTATTTTTCTTTCCTTCTAACTGTTTTGAAAAAATGAGGCTGTTTGTTCTTCTATGGAATAGCCTGCCTTGCAGAAGAATTGACAGAATTCAATGTCCAGGAACCAGACATCTTTGAGCTCCAGAGATTATGTGGAAATTCCTTCACTGGAAAGTCTATTTCTATTGGGTCCTTTGAAAAAGAGTGACCTGTAGCTATAATAGATAACAAACAAACAAACAAACAAAGACCCCTGTGCCTCTGAGCAGTAGCACATCAAGGCCAGAGTATTGGGAGATGTCCACCCCAGGTGCAGGTAATAAATGGACTATTATTTGTAGAGAATTTAAAAACAATAATGAAATGGACAAAAGTCAGTGTGTTCTTTATTATTACCATGAGTCAGCACTTCTAAACAATGTCAGTGATAATATACTTATTTTTGTGGATGTCCCATCAAAACTGACCTTCGTGTACCTGCTTCCTTATGTGTGTTCTTCTCTTTAAAGGAACCCTGTAAGGAGGCTGAAGACCTATCCCAATGATTCTGGCAAAGCTTAGGCCATTTCAGAAACCTTCCTATTGGAGCTGTCTTCAGGTGTTCTTTTCAATTAATAGTCTCAATGGTAATAAATATGTATTCTTACACATTGAAAGCAACTGAAAGCCAGACGGTTCTTTGCTACCCCATCATGTAGCCAGCAGGGATTATAAGGGTTCTTGATTCTTGGCTATCTCATTCATGGGAGGGCAAGGATGGGGAACAGAGCTACCTCAGTCCCATGTTCTAAATACAGAACTACATTTATGACATTATAAGGAATCTCAATGTGTGATGGAATATACAAAAAAAAAAAAAGGAATTAAATAACTAAACTGGAAATGAAAAATACAACATTAGAAATGAAGATTCCGGGGCACCTGGGTGGCTCAGCGGGTTAAAGCCTCTGCCTTCGGCTCAGGTCATGATCCCAGGGTCCTGGGATCGAGCCCCGCATCGGGCTCCCCGCTGAGCAGGGAGCCTGCTTCCCTTCCTCTCTCTCTGCCTGCCTCTCTGCCTGCTTGTGATCTCTGTCTGTCAAATAAATTAATTAATTAAAAAAAAAAGAAATGAGGATTCCATTTGATGACATTAACAGTAGACTGATAAAACAAAAAAGAACCAATGAAATATAAATTGAAACATATAGGTAATCCAAACAAAATTTTTAAAAAAATAGTGAAAAATATTGAACACAGCATCAGAAATATGTAAGACAATATTAAATAGTCTAACACATGTGTAATGAAGTCCTGGAAGGAGAAAGAACAAAGGTCAGTAGAAATATCTGAAGAGATGCTGATCGAGGATTTTCAAAAATTGGTGAAATTTTCAATCCACAGATTAAGGAAGCTCATTGAATCCAACAGGATAAGTTAAGTCAGAACAATGCATACCATACTTTTAAAAACTAAAGCTAAGGGAAAATTATTAAAATCAGCCAGAAAAAAAAAGATTATATGTAAGGAAAAACTGATATTAAACACACACACACACACACACACACACACACACACACACAACTTGGGTCACCTAGGTGGCTCAGTTAGTTAAAACATCCTACTCTTGATTTTGGCTCAGGTCATGATCTCAAGATTGTGAGATTGAGCCCCACATAAGGCTCCATGCTGTACACTGGAGCCTGCTTGAGATTCTCTCTCTCTCCATCTCCCCCTCCTCTTTTTTCTTTTTCCCTTTCTTTAAAAAACAAACAAAACAAACAAACAAACAAATCTTGTCACCTAAAACAATGGAGGTCAAAAGTCAAATAAACAGCATGTAGAGAAATGGGTTCTGGACTCTAAAACAGTATGTAGAAAAGGTTGAAAGAAAAAAGCCCTGTTAATTTAGAATTCTATCACACATGAAAAAGGCAAAATAATGACATTCTAGACAGAAAAAAAAGTCAATATAATTCAGTTTCAAAAGATCTTCACTAAAAAAAAACAAACAAGCAAACAGAAGATCTTCACTACAAGAACTATTAGGAGAATTTCTTCAGGCTAAAGGGAAATACAATGGATGGGAATTCAGATGAGCAAAAGTCATGGTAAACTTGAATAATATTAATATTAGATAACAGTATTTTATCGACATTAATTTTTTTCAGTTTGGTATTATACTGTGGTTATAGAAGATTTTCACATTTGAGTAATTGGGGTACATTCTTTCATTGTTTTTACAATTTTTTCAAAGTTTCATAAGATTAAAAAATTTAATGTTAAAAAATATATTAAAAGAAGGAACAAAGTTGGAGGATGTATGGTACCTGATTTCAAAACTTACTATAAAGCTACAATAATCAAGAAAAGTCTGATACTGATACCTTAAGGATAGATCATGTCTATAATTATATTTAATCAATAAAACAAAATAGAGTCCAGAAAGAGATCCCCACAAATATGTTGATTTATGACCAAAGTACTGAAGCAAATCAATAGAGAAGGATACTTTTTTTCAATAAAGAGTACCAGAACATACAGATACCTAGATAAAAAAAGAAATTAACCATAACATTTACTTCACACCAATCACGAAAGTCCATTTGAAATGGATCATGTACCTACATTTAAAAGCAAAATCTATGAAACTTCTAGAAGGAAACAGGACAATTTCGAAACCCCACTGTATGGAAAACTTATTATAGAGGATACTAAAAGCATAAGCTTTAAAATAAAACAATTAATAAACTGGAATTTACCAAAATAAAAACAATTGTCTTTTGGAAGACAAAGGTAAGAAAATGAAAAAGCAAGCTCCAGACCAGGTGAAATATTATACATGGAAAATATTATATGTATATGGCAAGGAATTTATATCTAAAATATAAAGCATTCCCACAAATCAGCAATAAAAAATTGAACAATGCAATAAAAATTTGGGCAAACATTTGACCAGACACTTTATAAATAAAAGATGCACAAATGGCCAATTTATAAACACAAGAAAGATAGTCAGTGTGATTACTCACCATGAAAATGCAAATTTAAAAACTGAGCTATCATTTATGACCACTAGAATGGCTAATGGCTAAAAGATAAGATGGAGGATACCATATGCTGGTGAAGATTTGGAGTAACTTGATCTCTCATACTGGTGGGAATATAAAATTATTCAATACGTTTGAAGAAATGTTTGGTAGCTGCTAAAAATGTTGAGGATACATGCACCTTATGACTAAGCAATTCTATATCCAAGTTTGTATCCAGGAGAAATAAAAATCCATGAGCATAAAAGACTTGTAACAGCCTTATTCATAATAGGAAAAAAACTAGAAACAGGCCAAATGTTCCTCAACAAGAACACGAATACATAAATTCTAGTGTATTCATATAAGGGACTGCTATTTGGCGATAGAAAAGAGTAAACTGGTACCTTATGTTAAGAGATGGAAGTCAAGCTCAAGAGGTACATGCTACATACAGAGGAAATCAAAGAATGGGCAACACTAAAATGATGGAAACCAGGAAATTGGGAGCCTCTAGACTGGAAAGGAACACAAGAGAGCTTTTAGAGATGAAGAAAATATTCTAGATCATATTTTGGGTACTGGTTCCATGGCTGTATGTGAATGTCAAAATTCAACAAACTGAACAATTTAGATCAGTGTATTTAATTGTATGCGAATCATACAAAAACTAAAGAGGGAGGAGAAAGAGGATGAGGAGGGAAGGAGAGATACAGACAGAGAAGGAGAGGTGGAGGAAGAAAGGGAGGAGGGAACAGCAGGAGGAGGGAATGGCAGGGCAGTGATAAAAGATCACATGCTAATTCTGAATCAAAGTGTGCCAAATTAATCAAAACAGACATTTAAAAATTCATGGTAGTTGCACTGGATCTTTCAAAAACTAACGTTGTTATACATTTTTCAAGTTAACTTACCATTACATTTCCAAGAAAATTAACAATCCAACTGTAAAATCTGCTCTTTTCACGTGTGGATAGAGTAGAATCCATAGAAACTGATTTTTGTTTTAATGCTGAGGTTTTAAAAATCAGATGGCTGGATGAATTTCATGCCAAAATGAGTGATTATTTCAAGGTTTGAGGTTGTACACAGCAGGCCCTGTGCCCTCTCTCTCAGGTATCCAGTAGATAACCAAGTTTCTTTCTATACCCCAGCAGGATGTAGAAAGTTTCCTCAAAAACACAAATTCAAAAATCCTATTAAGAAAGTTCTGGAAACATCTTAGTCCAAGAATTAAAATTTCAGCCTCAGCAGGCTCTTTGCTTTCATCCTTTCTCCCCTTAAACAAGCAAACAAACAAACCACCCACACACCTCAACAATGAATACCTTATGCTCTTAGAAAGGTTCCATATTTGAAAGTAAATATCAGGTTTATTTATTGGTTTAATTATTTGGAGATCATATATTTAAACTTCATTATTCATCTTTTAGCAGATGATATACAGAAGTTAGGGGAAGATTTGCCTGAAAAGAACAAGTGGACTAGTATATGAGATAATGTTAAGGTGGTCTTCTTTATTCTAACAATGGAAGCACTACCTTTTTCTCCAGGCTGTGTTTTCTTTTTTCAATTTAAGCTTTCCAAAAATGACTATGATTAGTTTCTGATAATCAGATATATGGACTCAAACACTTCTGTTATTTTTCTCTAAATTTGTTTATTCTTTCTTTTGCTCTCTCAGGGAAGAGGGAACAGGAGACTTTTTTCTTTTTTCTTTTTCTTTTTTTTTTTTTGTAATGTTCAAGTAGATTTGACATTGAATTGATTTACTTAGTTTTGGTCTTTTTGGAGAGACAACACCAATTAAAGTTCATTTCTCTCCCCCACTTTTTCCTAGAGTCACAGCTAAATTCCAGGGAACTTTTCTGGAACCCAGAAATCATTAGGGAGAAGAACTTTTTTTTTTTTTAATTTTATATTTTTTTATTTTTTATTTTTTATTTTTTATCCCCAGGGATACAGATCTGTGAATCGCCAGGTTTACACACTTCACAGCACTCACCATAGCACATACCCTCCCCAAAGTCCATAACCCCCCCCAACCCCCCTCTGCCCAGCAACCCTCAGTTTGTTTTGTGAGATTAAGAGTCACTTATGGTTTGTCTCCCTCCCAATCCCATCTTGTTTCATTTATTCTTCTCCTACCCCCTTAACCCCCCATGTTGCATCTCCACTTCCTCATATCAGGAAGATCATATGATAGTTGTCTAGGGAGAAGAACTTTCATCTGAGACTATTCCATGAGCTCAGCTGGTCTCCGCTAAGATATAATTTATCTGTCTTTGGCTGTAGATATATCTAGCTCTCAGAAATTGACATGCCACCAAGCACATTTTCTGAGCCAGACTTTATTTGCCTCTGCACTCACTGTCCACGTAACAAGTCTTTGGCTGTATCCCTCATTCAGTTGCTAAATCCCTTTAGACCACCAGATCTCCTCCTTCCTTAACTTCTTTACCTGCTCAGGGGTGAATAAAACTGGTTTGGCTGTGTGTGTGTTTTGGGTTTTTTTTTTTTTTTCCCATTTTCATTTTCCTTCAGGAGAGAAGGGTCTTCTTAGTTTTGTCAGCCCTGTGCCTTGATGATGGGTAAAGTGATACAGTATTTTAAAATGATAAAGACTCAAGCCTCAAAGATATGGAGTCACTGTGATTATAGAATTTATCAAATGAAGCTTATGGATGGAAATCACAAGTACAAATGTGTGACCTTTCAAATATTATTGAGTCATGCAATACCTGTTTATTGGATGTGCATTATGTGTACCCAGTATCAATCTAAAAGCTGGGACTACACAGAATAATAAGGCAGACGTAATTGCTGCCTTCTTGGAATTTAACTAAAATGGAAGCCAAAGAGTGGACAAGTAATTCCAGGTTTAAGATCAATTTGGGGGAGGAACGAGGGGTGCGGCAAGAACACATGAAATAGCCCTAACCTGTGGGGGAAAGAAGAATATTCAACAGTGTTCTCTCCTGTTTTTTCACTAATTAATTACTAAATATTTTTACACTCCATATAATGTGCACAGAATTTCACTAGGCATTGAGATTCTTAGATGTGAAACTCAGAAGTCTTGCTTTTCAACAGTAACAGCAACAAAATGGTGATCCTAATTACAATATAAGTGTCAGTAAGACTTTAATTCATCCATTTACTAATGGCTATCCCTGCTGCTCAAAAACCAATACAAATGTGATTTTCTCGGCTCAATTGCCCTCTGTTCCACCTTTCCACTGAGATTTCTCAGCAGCACCTACTTGTGACACTCACTCAATAAAGAAAGAGTTGACAGCAGTGAGAAGTTGGACTAATCTTCTAATCTTGTCTTAGCCAGGCACAGTAGCCCTCCTGGTTCAGACTCAACCAGTGCCCAGACAAGAGTAAGCAGCAGATCAAAATGCAGCAATCCCAAAGGCAAAGTAACCACCACTGTGCTACCCCTCCGGCTTTCTGAGATGGTAGTCTTCTTCCTCAGCATAGAGTCAAGGTTATTTTCCCATAGTAAGACCAAGACAACTTTTTGGTGCTCATACTATTCACAGGTACCACTGATATCCCGTGGTGTCTGCTCCAGAGGTCAGGCTGCAACTTTTGATTCACACCATTTGATTAAAAAAATCAGAGATGTGTTGCCCTTGGAAATAGGCTGCAGTAAAAATAGATCAAAATATCCAGTGTCTCTAGGAAAGCTCAGGTTATTGTCTCTTTATCCAATTTTTTTAAATTTGTAAAGGCAGGAAGAGCTCTAGGTCTCTGAAGAAATTGTACAGCTAAGGGTAGATTTAATAATATAAACTTTTCTCCTGCACAATGAGAGTGACTCACAAAAATCTGAACTCACGAAGCATTTAGGGTTGTGACATCCTGGGGAAAAGCGAGAAGTTAGAACTCATATTTATCTTTCCATAATTAGAATTTGCTCTAGCTGTCACAAGGAACATCGCAGGGCTCTGAGACACCAACAGCATTCAAATTTGGAGTAATGCTGAAAATGAAGGCATATTCCACTGTCAAGCAGATCAGTTTGGAGAAATATTCCAAAAGAAGACATGTCATTCAGAGTGTTGTTTAAACTCAATGGTTTCTCTGGAGTTACTTCTACCTCCCAGGCATACCCATCTACTTGAAAGAGACACTGGCTGCACATTAAATATCTCCAAAGACCTTTTTGGAAAGAGAGATTAATGTGAGTGGTCATTAAAAACTGTGTCGGGGCCTCGTAAACACAGGCACCATGCAGAGTTTACAGAACAATCCATCAATCAGCAACAATCCTTGAGGGTCTGTTCCAAAGGCAGTGGGAGCCCCAGAAGGTCCTTGACCAGATGATTGGCATATGGAGAATGCTCTCTGTCTTATGGAAATGGTGGGTTGGCAGTAAGGGCAGCTGAAGGGGAAAGCCAATAAGAAGACAGTGCAATGGGTAAGAGCCATTTGAGAGCCTAACCTAGGTGGGGGACAGTGGATATGAAATGTTTAACAACAAGAAGCATTGGAGGTGCTGAATATCAGGGCCTGAACAGGTGGAGGTAGGACTGGAATCCAGATAATTATGTCATGGAAATGAGGAAGGCAGTGTAAGCATCAGAGAGAAAAAGGTTGGAATCTAGAGCAGCCTCAGAGGGACAATGATACTGAGGTTTAGGTAATGTCAGAACGATGTGACGAGCAAAGAGTCTTCAGGAGTCTTTGAGAACAAATTATAGCTGTGTGGCACAGAGGCCACATCTTGCCATCCGCCCAACCCATAGCCCCTCCCCACTGAATTGTTCTCCCCTTAGTAACCACAGGTCTCAAAGCACTTCTATAAGCTTCATTTTAATTATTGGCTTCAGGCTCCTGTGCTGAATCAAAGGCAGGGCAGAGTAAGTCTTCTGTGCACAGAGCCATCCTATCTACATACCCAGGCACCCCCAAGGGAGGAAAAGCACAAAGTGTTTTGGAAACATATATAGGTTAAGGGGAAAGTCATCCATCAAGACCATGAGAAGTACTGCAAATCCATAAAGGCACAATTAGCCAATGCAGAGATTACTGCCCCAGCAATGGAGTATAGACAGACACTTGCTAAGACAAAGGGACATGGGAAGAAAAAAAAATCAAGGAGGCAAAGAAGAAATTTTACCCTTTCATAGTGAAGCTCTTTTCCTACAGAGTTGGACAGAGCAGATCAAAAAGATGCTTCAGTTAATTGTGTATTGCTATTTGTTGTTTGGCAAGCTCCCTGGGAGCCTCTCAAGGGTAATCTGAAACATGACCCCACACACAGGAGAGAGACCAAAGAAAGAGGCAGGCCACTCCAGACTGATAGGTGGCACGAACTTACATATAAAGGCTTGTCTTGCACAGCCATAAAATTAGTATCTCCACACCTGCCCACCACACCTTAAAAGTTTATACTCTAAAGATGCCTTAACTGGATTCAGTAGTGTATACCATCCAGACATTCTCAACACCACATCATTATCTCAAAGCTATATCCTTTAAAGTAACCTCTGGGCGAGGGGAAGTCAACCAGAAACCGTATTTCAAGGACAGAGGTTGGGTAAGGAGCCTCTAATTGCCCAGGTCTAGCTCATGGTTCAACTGGTGGTCATGTCTTCTCAATGACCTCCCCTATACTGCTAGGATCCATTTTATCCTCTACAATGTGTCACATTATTGTTCCATTATGCTTATTTTGTTTGCTGTCAAGTCATTGCTTTTGTTTAACGTAACAAATGCGTATTTAAATGCTCTGTGTTATATAGTACTCTGCTAGTTGCTAAACGGGGTCAGGTGAGAGCAGAAGGTGGGTAAAGCAAAGGGGAAGAATAGCATATGGGAGGAGCCACAGTGCTATGGAGGGAAGGTTGGTTCGAAGTTCTAGGTTGAGTCCTTGATGTCAGGATTAGAAGTCAATTCTTAAAATCCATCATAGCAGTCAAATGGATGACAGAGAAACAAGCAATGGTTAGAGGGCAGAAAAACAAGCTTGATGAAAAAGTATGAAAAAGTCCCACTAGAAAAAATTCAGAATCAAATAGATGGACAAATTCTGAAGATCCTCAGAGATCAGTGGAAGGGTTCTCAGAACATGCAGTGCAGATCGCAAGTAACAAGACACCTTCATGGTAGAAAGGGGAAAAGACTGAGATGGACAATATCCCAGCTTCTCTCATCAGCTCACATATGACCTTAGCAAAGCTTACCAGGCCTCAGTCTTCCCAAATGTCCAAGAAGGAAGGTAAATGGCATACTTCCTGTCATGCCAGCATAGCACTGCCTTTTATTACTCTGTTTTGCAATGCAACAGGGCTCTGCTCTTCCTGATGACATTCCTAGTGACAGTCACTTTCTACTCCCCGAGCATACTTTTCATTTCATCCTTGCCATAAAACTTTTTTTCCCCTGATAAGTGAAAATATCATATGATTATCTACTCCAGGTCCTACCTGAGATCACTCATAAGCAAAATCGTAAATTAAATCCACCCAAAACTCCCCTCCGTTGTCCTTCAAAAAGAGAATCATTGCTATCTAGAGTGAGTATGCGTCCATAGCTTCATAATGCAAACTTCTTAGGCTGTCTGTGGGGAAAGAAGAAGCAGAGGAAACAAGGCAAGGGCTGACTCCTTAGGTGGAAGCCAGAGCATGTTAAATCAGATATGACCTACCTTTGGATAGGTCATTTCTGAATTTGTTTGCACATATTAGGAGAGAGATTTTCCTGATGTTATTTCATGATGAACATCATCACAGAAACCTTAGAAATGAAACAAATATTCAAAGGGCTCTCTGATTCTCTAAAACGCATTTGTTAGGGTTCAATCTTTTCTCTGGGTTACCCTATATATACTTTTACTATTAAGTTTATCTGTTTAATGCAGTTACCTCTCTGTGCAAGTATTTTAAGGACAGAGACCACACGTAAATCACCTCTGCATTGCCAGTGTCTAGCACAGTATATGGCACTGGGTAGGTACCCAATAAATATTTATGGAGGCACCCAATGAAAACGCAAATGAATAAACATGGCAAGTGGGTAATGTCCTAGTATAATAGGTCACCAATGGCTATTTACAAATTCAAAGACATGTGCTATTGGATAGCTCTCTGCCAAAGAACTCATCTGTGTGCTTCACAATTATTTCTAAATAGGGTTTGTGTAATAGTAAGAGCCGTGATTTGAGCTTCTCAGTGTGCCAGATCATGGACTGTTAGCTCATTTAATTTACACAACAACCCTGTAGACACTATCATTATCTTCATTTTATAGAGGAGATAACAGACACTAAGGGAACAAATACTACTTGCTTAAGGTTATTTCATGAGCCCGATTTTGAAAATCCAGAGCTAACTCCAAATTTTGTGCTCTAAACCAAGATGAAATATGCCTCTCTAGAGGCAGCTAACAGACTAGATCAGTGTCCCAGAACATTACCTCCCAGAGGATATTATGTTGATGAATCAGAATAGCCAGTCAAAAGGTCACCAAACCACCGCATAATCCAAAACCTCCCACTGAATTGCTAGGTGACCAGGATAAAATGCTTACATTTTGGATTTTAGGCTCCTTGTTTGCAAATAATGGTAGTAGACTCTGAAATCTCTTTCTAGAATATATTGTGACTCTATTAGGTCATGTGTTTTAACACATTTTTTCCCTCTGTCAGCTTTTTCTTATTGGCTACACTTCCTGTCACCATTCCTTGCAAATGCAGATGTACTCTTCAGTTTCAAAAAAGAAGACAACAGTAAAAACTTTAGGCTAAGTGGAGTATGAAAATGAACAGGAAAGGATTGTTAACTGAGTTTGACGTTGGAGGTGACATTGCTAATTTCTACCACCTCTTCTGTCTTTATGAAATGTACAGAATGACAGAATATCTGTCAAGGAGTGGCAGAATTCCCTGTCTTATCAGAGATGTGTGCAAATTTAAAAGCTATGCAGGTCGTCAGTGAAAAAGAGGAAAAAGGAAGGGTAATGTATGCCAAGTAATAATTGGAGCCAAAAAAGAAGGTTTAGTGGGTTTCTATGAGGCAAAAGGAAGAAATTGGAAATATAAATAAACATTCATTTAGAAAACAAGATGTAACCACTACCTTCGGTTTATAAGAATTTCAAAGATAACAGTAAATTCATGAATAGCACTGGAATTTACTTATGCAACTCAACAGATTGGCTACTATGATCAATCTTTTCCTATGTGCAAGGTATTGTGCTGGGCGATGTTAGGAGAAATGTACGTAAAGTATCAGCTACAACCTGTACCTATACCATGGCACAACAAGACCAAAACATGAAATAAACAGAAAATTTCATAAAATATATGATGCAATATTTCCAGACCCAGCACTGGACTTGACAAAAAGTAAATATTCAAACAAAGGTTGAATGGAATTGAGGTAAAATGGAAGTCTGTGTGGTACCAGTCCCAAGTGGTGAAGATTGGAGATGAGTTGGTCTAGACAGGTTTCACAGAGAAGATGAAATCGTCCCTGGGTTTTTAAAGATTGACAAGATTACAGATCAATTGATCTTTAACATACTTAGATAAGTATCTCCCAGAATTTGTGGCATGTTTGAAACCATGGTCAATGAAACTTAGAAATTTTCACTTCTCACTTGAGATCCAAATTGCATCTAACTGGGACAGTTCAAATGCAAAATACTGTGTGCATGACTGGTCTATGAGAGCTTGGTAGCAAGATGCAGAGGCAGATTTCTGTCACTTTTGGTTAGAAAGACTCCAATACAGATTCTTTGTGGATGCTCAGTAAATAGTTGCTCCTGAAGGAATGAATGATTCCTTTCAAGATACAGTACTTCAAAGAGTTGCATACCAGCTGAACTACAAGGGTGGCGCCAGTGTAACTCCATGGGTTGGCCCCTCCCACCTGTAATCTTCCACTGCAGACTGCTGAATCCCCCAGTCCTAACTGCAGCACACGTCCAGCCATAATTGCACATACAGCAGTGCATCCCATGATGGAGCCCCTTCTAAGAACTACACAGATCAACCCTTCAATGACAAGTCTGATTTCTCAAAATTTTCAGCTAGGGGAAATCGTTAAGCCCCTCAAATTAACTAGGAAGAGGGCTTCAAATTATTCCCTTTATTCTATCTGTATCAGTTACTGTATTTCTGAAATGGGAATAACAGAGCTGTTGGAGGGAACAATTATTAAAAGTGATTATGAAGAACTTTGCAATATAAAGTGCTTGTTAAAATTGAGAAGTACTCAATGTACCCTTCTCAATTCCCCCCAGACTATGAAAACCCCATTTGTAGAAATATCATAAGCTTGCCTAGACAGCAAGTATTTTGAAGCTTATGCTTCACCATTTAAATCTGTCATCTTGCAAAGTAGCTCATTATTTTAGAAATATGAGCATTTTAAAGATGCTGCTGCAGTTCTCAATCATAAGTCTTCACTGCTTTTATTCAAAATAAGCTGCCTTGAAATTGGTCTCCAAATCTATGTCTTTGCACATAGGTCTTAAATAGTGGTTATGTGTGGGCACATACGTGTATATTTTAAATGTGACATCTAGGTGACATCTCTTTTAATTATCCCTGTTAGAATGGTCTTTCCCCTTTAGAATTCCCATTCGGTTGAACAATAAGTGGGAGAATTCATTTTCTCATGTACACCTCATTGAAATGAGCTTTAGTGAGAAGTTAACTTAGCTAATTTGTTTGCTTTGTATAATTATTATAATCACCTTCTAAGTACTACCAGTGAGTAAGCACTAATATCCTAAAAGAACATCACAGGCATTTTTTATAAATCCTTCCTTTTAGTCCAAGGAATGTATTTTTGCTTCCTTCCCTATTACAGAGAGACAAAGGGATGGAGAGAAAGTGAAGTCCAGCTAAAACCCAGAGCATGAATAAAGTCAGACCTCCCTGTGAGAGGGTAACAGTGAATAAAAAGGTAGAGATGACAACATAAAGAAAACAGACTGTGGTAGAGGAGGCAGGGCAATGTAATGCATAATTGTTTGGGCTCTGGAATCAGTCTGCCTGAGTGTTTGGCACTAAAGCTTACTGCATAGGCTTGGGAACATTATTTAATTTCCCTAGTTCCCTGTTTCCTCATCTGTAATGGAGGTAATATTAGTTCATACTTCAAATTTATGCTGTTAGATATTATGTGATAATAGGTTGAGTACTTATAAAAGTGCTTGATTTATAAGAAGTGCTCTAGAATGGCTAACAAATATGAATGGCATATATTTGGAAGGACTCCCAAGAGCAGTACCCGGACACTTCTCGGGAGGGAGTTACAAGAAGAGCATCAAGCCATGCCACCCACCTCTGCCAAAATCATCTCCCACCTCTACTCTCATGGAAGGGAGCAGAAGATGGAGAAACATTGCCTGAGTCAGAGAACTTAGCTTGCTTTCTAGCTCTGCTATGCACTAGGTTGTTATTATGTTCCAGACACATTGCTAGTTGCCTTACCCTGAGACTTAGTTTCATAAATGTAAAAAAGAGAAAATAGTAACTCTTACCATAGGTTTGTCATAGGACTCAATGGTGAGAATGCATGTGAAAGCATTTTGCACATTGACAGAACACCAGTGGCTACAGATTGGATGGCGTTAATGCTAAATACATCTGGCTATGTTTATTTTACTACATAGTCTAGTTTCAGGTAATCCACATCTGCATTTGACAATGAAGTAAAAGGTTTTATGGTCATTTTCCTAAGAGCATTCACTAAAAACTATTTCCTCCAAGGGCAGAGTGTGACACTGGGTTTGTGGAACCTTGCCCCCAAAGCCCCTGCCTGCTGCTTTCCCTACAGAGGTCTGACATGAGGGAGAGAGACGTCAAGAGAACTTGTCCTAGCTTGTACCGGCTAGATGGAAGCTGTCAGAATGACTCCCATACTGCTGTGGGGGGTGAACATGTAATTAAAAAAAGAGCAAAGGTGTGGTAATTTCAGCATATTCATATATGGTGGTGTTCTTGTTTGCTATTCACTGATCAGCTTATTCATTGTCCTCTCTGCAGTGGCTGTGCCTGGCTGTCCCAGAATGTATGTTCCAATATTATAGATAAGGAAAAGGCTAATGTACCATTTTATTCAATCAGTATTTATAACATAACTTTGATGTGTAGCTGCTATGTAAAGATATCAAGGCCTGTGAACAAGATCAAAACATGCCTTGCCTTTTATTCATTTATTCATTTACCAAAAATGTCTTGACTGTCAGCTATGTGCTGGAAAATGTTCTAGGAACTAGACCAATAACAGTGAAGAGATGGAGCCCCTTTGCCCTTGCTTCTTAGAGACTGCATTTCAGTGGGAGAAAGTGATTGTAGACTGATGGTATAACTGAAAGTTTCATTACAATTATGGTACATACTATGAAAGAACAGTACAGAGCACCATGAGTGCATTTTACAAGGGACCTGACCTGGAATGAAAAGTCAGGGAAAGCTGCTTGGAGAAGATGAAATTTCATCTGGGATCCAAAGACTATGGAAGGGGTAGTTGAGCAAAGAAAGATAGAGGAGAAAAACTCCAGGAAACTAGAAATATATGTAAAGTCCCTGATGCAGAAACATCATGGAGCTTCAAGGAAATATAAGAAGGCCAGTGTGGCTAGAGTTTGGAGAATGAGTTGTGGAACGACATGTGAAGCTGGAATGATAGACTGGTGCTCAGTCTTTGGGCCACATAAGACACATTAGGGGTTTTGAAATCTATGCAATGGAAATGGGAAAAATCTAAAGGTTTTTTAAGGAAAATTACATAATAAAATCTGTGTTTTAAAACAGCAATACATATATACTATGGAAAATTGGTAAGGGCAATACTAGATGTCAGAGAATTATTGCAATAGACCCAGCCAGAGACATTGTTGAATAAGACCTAATAGTGGCTGTGAATATGGGGGTATAGGGAGAGGTGAGAATATTTGAGAGATGTTTAAGTGCTAGAATTTTCTGAGTCATTTTATGAATGATTGACATTAAAAAGACAATGATGACAAGGATGACAACCCATCTGGTTTGCATACCTGGGTACATGGTGCTACACCTTCCACTGAAATAAGGAACTGTGAAGGAGATCCAACAATAAGAAATGATGAATTTACTGTCTTTTGTAGAATTTTAGTTATTTGTGGACTTTCTCTGGGAGAAGTCCAACAGGTAAGTTGGAGCTTAGAGGTAAAGATAAAGCAGAAGTTGGAGATGCAGTAGTATTATCTGTTGAATTGTGTCCCCCTCAAAACACAGTGAAGTTCTGATCCCCAGTACCTCAGAATGTGACCGTATTTGGAAATAGGGTCATGGCAGATGTAATTAGTTCTGACGAAGTTATACTGGTATATAGGGTAGCCTCCTAGTCCAATATATATGTCTGTGTCCTTATAAGAAGAGGAGAAGATGGCGACACAGACACATGAGGGGAGAGCACCATGTGGTGGCAGAGCAGAGACTGAAGTACAGCAGCTACAAACCAGGAAAGCTTGAGTCCTCTAAGGCTGAAAGAGGAACAGAAGTGTCCTTTGTGAGAGTTTAGAAGAGAGAGTATGGCATGAGTGATATCTTAATTTCAGACTTCTAGAACTTTCAGTCTTCCAGAACTGTCAGACAATACATTCCTATGGTTTTAAGCTACCTTCTTTGTGGCACTTTATGAATGCAACCCTAAGAAACTAAGACAAGGAGTCATTGGCAACGGATGGTCACCGAAGCCAAACTTGTAGCAAGATCACCCACAAAGACAACATGGAATAGAGAGGGAGGGCCTATATCTAGGAAACCACTCTTCAGGTAGAAGAGAGAAGACCAAGAGGCAAAGAAGAAGCCATAGCCTCCCAAAAGATGTTTGTGGTGTTTGGTATATGAAGTGACAGAGAGTTAAACTTAGAGGATCATCCAACGGTTCCCAAAACTCTGAGCACCACAGGCAACAGGGAGATGAAGATAAAAGGCCAAGCTCACCTACCCATAAAACTGCCTGAGGTCCACCTCCTGAACCTTAAGCCAGAGAGGACAAGCCTTCTTACTTTCAACCTTAAAAAGATCTTGCTTTTAGCAGAGAATTAAAATACAGAGTGTATATGTCAAAGTGTAATATCCAAAGTTAATTTGAGGATTAAAATTCTCATCTCATTAGTAACACAAAAATATGAATTATTTTCAGTCATAATATTGAGACTTCCAGCAGGTAAGTAGAGGTTATCAACCCTGTCTCAATGTAGAGGTGCCTGCAATGTTTCTTTAAGATACCAATTCCTGAAGCCTAATTCCAGAGAATTCTCTCTCATTTTGTGTCAAGTAGGACCGAGGTATCAGTGTTCGTAAAGCCTCCCAAGAGGATTATCCTTTCAGCTAAGGCTGAGATCCACTGGAGAAGAGCCAGGGGACCTCCTCTGTTCTTTATCAGTGAGTTTTCTATCTAATCTGTACACTAACAATGTGCTCTTCCCCCTTCCCCTTTTTCTTACAGCGAAACTAAGCTGTGTGTAGATATGCCCACACATGTGTATGTCTGTTTAGGGGTTTACATATGTGTATAGGTGTGTGTACTGCACAGGTTCATTGATTTGTTGGTTCATCCAGCAAACATTTATTATCTGTAAGGTTCCCGGTATTAAGAAAAGTGTTAAAAATAAGATTTAGGCCTTCATCTCTTGAAACTGAGTCTGGGGTAGAAATGGAATGAGAACTGGCTCTAAGTGATGATTTAGTGCTTTAATAATATTATGATGAGACTAATTCTGATAGACTGGAAGCTAGGTGTAAAAGCCAAGCAGCAGCATGCATGAGCAGAGTGCTGGGCAGGGTCTGGGAGGAGGCTGTGCTGCCTAGACCTCCATCTCTCTTCTCTTAACTGCTCACCTCCAGCAAAACCAATTCCAACCAGAACTCAGTGTGCTGCAACTATGTTGCACATGTTGGCAATGCAGAACACATGATTAAATATAGGCTTGCAAACCAAGCAGATGTAGGTTTCAGCTTCAGTTTTGCCCCTTCCAGATGGGGGCTGCAGCAAACCTTCTCCCCTCTGTAACTCCTCTTCCTCTTTGCATAAGTGGAATGACAGTGTTGATGGGGATAGTAACTGAGTTAGTACTTATTCTTTGGGTTACAATAACTACTATTTCAAACTAAACTAAAACCAATGAAGAACGCTACCAGTCTCTAATATTCTTCTGTATATCCATAAAACACAGTAATAAACTTGCTAGTTTAATAAATGCTTATTGATGTATTACCATGTTTACAAAATCTGTAACAAGTTATTAGGAAGTTCACTAATATGATAATATGTGCTTATCATGTATAAATCCTGGTGGGGAAGGATCCCGGGGAAAGACTAATGGAGAACCCTGAATCTTTCACCCTTTCCACCAGAAAAATTCCTCCTTTACGCATCTCATTCTGTAAGTGATAACGAGTATATTTTGTTTCAAAAATGATGTTCCTAAGACATGAGTTGGGGGATAAGAGGAAAGGTGGCATCTGGATTACTTAATTATTGCAATTTTTTATGTGGTTTTGGGTCATGCCACAATCACATGGGGCTTAGCTCCCAGCTGTTGGACAGGTCACCTGGGGTATCTCAACTTAGTCCCATGCTTATGTTCATGAAATCCTGAACACTTTTTAACCATGATATACACCCTAAACAACTGCCCTTGGATACACTGAATTGACACAGGTCCCTTACCCTTCCCTTACTTCCTACATGTAGAGTGGCTGTTCCACTGAGCTCTCGAAGCAAGTGACTATAAAACAAAGGTGCTGAGAAGCCAGTGCCTCCACAGGATGAAGGACCCAGGAAAGAGAGGAAAAGAGAGGTGCCTCATTCAGCCAGTGATTGCGCTGCTCACCCCTATACAATCTAGATGATGAAGGGGTTGCAAAAGGGTCCATTTTGATCCTTCTCCATGAAGAATTTCACGTCTCCGTATGGTTGTTTCTTCCTGGAGGGCCATGGTTATTTTATAAATTCAATTCCCTACTCACCTTTCCTCCGTGGCTACCCCCAGGAGCTAGTAAGAAGGAGATCACTTTAGTATGTCTTTTTAGTTTTAATTTGTTCATAAGAATCATGCAGGACACACTGGCATTGATGAGATTTTTCTCCCAGAGCTACTATTGATCAGCTTATTTGGCACAAAATGTGGGCGTTATTAAAAGGGCTACATGAGAAATAATTGCATCCAGGGGGAATTGCACGTATTTTCAATTTAGCCATGACCTGATGCAGAAATTGGCCTATTTTATCATTATAATAGCCAACAAGCTTGGCTTCTTAACTGAAAACTAGATTTCAAATCTGGACATATGGTTATACATTTTTAAAAGTTTTACTCTCACAAGTAGAAAAAAACATCTCAGGATATGCTTAAAAAAAAAAAGGTACGTAACCCTTGAAATTATTCAGGGGAGCAACCCATTGTTTCTGTGATGCTGACAGAGACGATTAAGTGGTAATGTATAGGAAAGTCTATTCTCCACAAGAACTCCATGATGGATCCCTTTCCATTATCAGCATAATGCTCAAGCTTGGGCACTAAAATGTTTTAATTCCTAGGCATGGAATTAAAAGTAGAATAAAAAGTGCTGGATTAGCTTTTACTCTTATGTGTAATTGCATTTGCTGCCATCTGGACTGAAGTCAGAGCAAGAACATTATGAGATGGAGGACAGATTTGACCCAAAGACTATAGTTATGAGCCATTTAAAATATGGTGAACACATCATTTTAAAATGGCTATTTCTGTGAAAACCCACTGGCCTCTAGATAAAGTGACTTCAAATTTAGTTCTAAATTTCACTCATAACCTAGGGTGAGACATTAGCAGCAGAAATACATACTTGTTAAGACAATGAATATGTATCTAAAATTAAAAGCTAGATATATTCTTAACAGAAACCCTAAAAGTCACCATTAATGCCAGAGAGAAAACCAGAATGTCCACTAGTTCCAATCTTATCTTTAAACAAGGACATACCAATGCAATTAGGGAAAAGAAAAAAACAGCAATAAAGGTGTACAATTGAAATCCAGAAACGTTTCCATTATTTTGAGGATGACAGATGGTTGTTATTTTACAAAACTCAAGACAGTCCAGATAAAACTCATTAAAAAGATTTTAACAAATTTATGTAATTAACATTAAAATTAAGTTTTCTTATATATAAACTATAGCCATGAGAAGATATAATGAAAGAAAAGATTCAATTCAGAATGCCACTCCCAAAAATAAAATAGCTTAAAATTAACTTGAGAAAGGCACAGGATCCATATGAAGCAAAATGTGAAACTACTGAGAAACACGAACTAAGATTTAATTGCATGACATGTTCTAACATAAGAAAACTGAGTATTGAAAAAAATGTAAAGTTCCCCCAAAACTAATATACAACTTTCACAGACAAAATTAAAATACTAATGAGATTTTTTATTAGTAACATGAAATGATGCCAAAAGATTTTTAAGGAGAATGAATATAAAATATTATCCCAGAAAATTCTGAGAAAGTGTAGTAATGAAAGGACTCAAGACTAAACACATATTAAAAACATTGTGATGTTGTTATTATAATTAAAACAGTTTGGCACTGTTTTCCATATTGGAGTTATACATGAAAAATTATATTAGGTCAATTGGCTAATGTTTTGGAGGAAAAAAATTCTTAGCCCCTATATAATTCCTTATATCAATCAGATAAATATATTCGTAGAAGAAATCACATACATAATTACTGTAACCCTAGAGTCATAAAAATATTTCTAAGCAAGATAAAAACACTTAGACTCCTTGGGAGAAAATATTGATAAATATTGTTGCTAAAAAATGTATAACTTCTCTATAGCAAGAAAATGAGTAAAAAATGAGCTGAACAACAAAAAAAAAATGAACTGAACAAATTCACATATACCACAAGGAAGAGAAATTTTTTTTTAACCTATAAAAAGTTTCATAACACTTGATGAAGAAAGTAAGCAAAAAAAAAAAAAAAATTGTAAAGTACATATATGCTGATAGAGAGAGAAACAGAAATGGCCCAAAAAAGACAAGAAAGAAAATATTCAAATCCACTCATGATTAAAGCAATGCATATCAAAATGAGATACCATTTTCAGGATAAAAAATCAATATATGGAAACCCAGTCCATTTCCATACACCAATAATAAAGTAGCAGAAAGAGAAATTTTTTAAAAATCCCATTAGCAATTAGACCAAAAGTAATCAAATATCAAGAAATAAACTTAACCAAGGAGGCAAAAGACCTATACTCTGAAAACTTAAAATATTGATGAAAAAAAGTGAAGATGACACAAACAAATGGAAAGATATTCTATGCTCATGGATTGGGAAAACAAATAGTGTTAAAATGTCCACGCCACCCTAAGAATCTAGAGGTTTAATGCATTCCCCATAAAAACACCAACAGCATTTTTCACAGAATTACAACAAACAATCCTAAAATTTGTATGGAACCATGAAAGACCCCAAATAAAGCATCCTTCAAAAAGAAAAACAGACCTAGAGGTATCACAAAACAAGATTTCAAGATATACCACAAAGCTGTAGTAATTAAAACAGTAAGGTACTGGCACAAAAACAAGACACATAGATCAATGGAACAAAATAGAGAGGAAAAAAGAATATCTCTTCAATAAATAGCGTTGGGAAAACTGGACAGCTACGTGCAAGAAAGAAAGAAAGAAAGAAAGAAAGAAAGAAAGAAAGAAAGAAAGATTGGACCACTTTCTTACACCACTCAAAAATAAACTCAGAATACATTTAAGACCTAAATTTGAAACCTGAAACCATAAAACTCTTAAAAGAGAACACAGGCATTAATTTCTCTGGCATTAACAATAACAACATTTTTTCTAGATATGTCTCATAAGGCAAAGGAAACAAAAGCAAAAATAAACTATTGGGACTAAATCAAAATTAAAAGCTTCTGCACAGCAAAGCAATAATCAACAAAATTGAAAAGCAAACTACTGGATGGGAGAAGCTATTTGCAAATGACATATCTAATGAAGGGTTAGTAGCACAAATATATAAAGAACATCTACAACTCAAAACCAAAAAGCAAATAATCCAATTTAAAAATGGGCAGAAGACCTGAACAGACATTTCTCTAAAGAAGATATACAGAAAGCCAACAGACACATGAAAAGATGCTCAACATGACTCATCATCAGAAAAATGCAAATCTAAACAACCATGAAGTATCACCTCACACCTGTCAGAATTGCTAATATCAAAAACACAAGAAACAAGTGTTGGTGAGGATGTGCAGAAAGAGGAACCACTGTGCACTGTTGGTGGGAACTCAAACTGGTACAGCTACTGTGGAAAACATTAAGGAGGCTCCTCAAATAATTAAAAATAGAATTACCATATGATCCAGTAATTCTGCTACTAGGTATTTGTCTGAATAATATGAAAATACTAATTCAAAAAGAAATACACACCCTATGTTTATTGCAGCATTATTTACAATAGCCAAATTATGGAAGCAACTTAAGTATCCATTGACAGATGAATGGATAACCAAGAAATGATAAGCATATAGAATGGGATATTACTTGGGTCATTTAAAAGAATGAAATCTAGTCATTTGCACAACATGGATGGATCTAAAGCATATAATGCTAAGTGAAATAATTCGTTCAGAGGAAGACAAATGCCATATGATTTTACTCATATATGCAATTTAAGATACAAAACAGGGGTCCTGGGTGGCTCAGTTGGTTGAGCATCTGCCTTCAGCTCAGGTCATGATCCCAGGGTCTTGAGATTGAGCCCCATATCAGGCTCTGTGCGCAGCTGGGAGCCTGCTTCTCCATCTCCCTCTGCCTGCTGCTCTGCCTACTTGTGGTCTCTCTCTGTCAAATAAATAAGATCTTTTAAAAAAAGATACAAAACAAATGAACAAAGAAAAAAAAAGACAAACATAAAAAGAGATTCCTAACTGCTGGTTACCAGAAGGAAGGTGGGTGGAGGGATGAGTGAAATAGGTGAAGGGGACTAATAGTACTCTTACAGTGATATGCACTGAGTAATGTATAGAATTGTTGAGTCACTATGCTGTACACCTGAAACTAATATATCACTGTATATTAACTATACTTGAATTAAATATATACACATAATAAAGGCATGGAGAATAAAGTTAAAATCCACCTATCAACCTCTTGCCATTTAGAGTGCATACCTCTGAAAATGTTAGAGCATATCTTTCTCTTACTTGCTAAGTATATATATCTATATTATTTGTGCGATATAATACTTGCTATTTTATAGTCTTTTCATATGTGATTTATTAAAAGCATATATATATATATTTCCAATATGAATCATTTTGTCACTTTCAATGCCTACATAGGATTACACGGTAATGGTTGTACCATAATATATTACATTTAATTATGGAACCCATTTTAGGGTTATCCAGGGAAACAGAATCTGTAAGTTAACATACCCCCAAGTACACATGACAATCTAAATATTCTGAAGCTAGGAAATTCCATGAGGTTTTATCTGTATTTGGTATACCTTCCATGATGTTTACCTAAAACACAATTTTCCTTCACAATTTTAAGCCTCAGATCTTTTCCTTGTCATTATCTTCAATCATATTTTCTTTTATTGTTTCTGTTCTCCCTGTTTATACTCTCTAGGATCACTGATATATGTAAATTCAAATCTATTCGTTTTCATCTGTTTTTTCTTCTGATTTTTTGGAGAATTTCTCACATTTGCTCTTCTAACTCACCAGTTTGATTTGATACAGTGTCCAATTTGTTATTCAGTGGTCCCACTGGCATTTTTTAATTTGACAAGTCTGATTCTCATTTTCATCCAATCCTCCATGGTCTTCATGACCTTTTCCCTCAATGTCATCATGGTTGCAGTGAACTCTGATCTTCTTGAGAACACACATTTTCCATTTCTTGCAGTAATATATTTCATTTGGAGGCCATTATTCTAGTTTTTTAGGGCTCCTGTTTTCCATTTTGTTTTGTTTTTAAATTTATAGTGTTTGTTGATAGACCTTGCTCCCCCCCATTCTCTCTTTTCCAAAAAGAATCTAATGTATCTATTACCAGTTTTTAGCCAGATAGGAAGTAGGTTGGCTCCTGTCAGAATTTTGTAACACTGCTCTAGAAAAACTAAGGAGGAAAAAATTATATAAAATAAATTAAAATCTTCCAGTGAAGCTTAAGCAGCCTCAACACAGCAGTGGTGACAGAGCTGGGCCTGAAGGAGCACTGACTCCCTGTGAAGTATGTCTCCATATGGTGAAAGGCTGCCCAGGAGGCATAGACCACGCACTTCTAGGCCTCTGCAGGGTTTGGATAGCAATACTAGAGACACAACGTGGAACCATCCCAAGCCATAAGTACCAAATGCCCTGGAAGTTAGCAGGTATAGAAGGTGGTTGTACTGTCTTATTTTCCAGCCCTTTCCTATCTCAGATAAAGCAAAGGTGTGTCCAGCCACTATCTCCTCTACTTCCTTTCATGCTGTTTCTGTGCTCAGTGAGGAGCCACATACTCATCCTCTAAACTTTTTTAGTATGGTGCCATGTTTATATCAGTTCACAGAAATTCTTTAAATTCCTGACATGTAGTTGATATCTTTTCCTTGATTCTATGACTGGTAAAGACATCTCATAATTTGTGTATTTTCTGTTGGTTATTTTAATAGGAGTGGGGGAGACATGTCATCATGTCTTGAACATGAATGACTCCTCTCCATTAATTTTCAATTTTCTCTTCTCTTTAATTGCATTGCCATCAGAAATAGAACAATTATCTTTATTCCCTCCCTCTGCCCTTCACTTATTGGCATAACTTGAAAAATCTTTTGTCTTGGTGGAAGAATTGTCATTTTTTTTCACCTTCATTGATTACACCCTTGGGTTTTCCTCAAATAATTGATTAAACTGTATTTAAAATAAATTACCCATTTTATTTATTTCTCACTATTTTTGATACATATAAATTTCCTCTTAGTTTGAATTTATATTTAGTATTTTAGTACCTTTTAGTAATTGCATCTACATTTGATGAGATGTGGAAGCTTGTATTTATTAGATTGTAAATTATTATGCATGTGCAATTTTGACTAGCGAAGTGCACCAGAGTGTTGTTATGGATTAATAAGGGAGAAAATATATGGTATTACCCAAGAGAAATGAGTTGAAATTTTAGTTCACAAAAGTAATGGAAACAAATGGCTTGATTGTCATATATGTTAAACTGCAAAAAGAATTACTGCTAATATCTCTGTACTATGGTAACCTGACTCTTGAGAATACTTCAATGGTACTTTGGTATTTTTTTTACCCAGAATATGAAATTTATAGCTAACTAAACCACCTGTACTATTTTTCTATTAGCTATAATGAGTGAATATTTATTCAAATATATTATATATATATTTATACACATATACTATATATATGTATACATACACAAATACACACACACACATATATATATATGGCTATGCATTCAAATATATACATAAAAGAATATAAAAATAATGTTTCTAAGCATGACTTAATATGATCTGGGCTTGGTGAGTTAGGAAATGGGGTTAGGGATATTGCTATGAGTTCAGCAGGGCACTAACCGAGTTATAAGATAATTATTCCTCTTGAATGACTCTCACCATGACAACTTGGTTCTGAAATTCAACTATTATTCAGCTCAAATTATTGTCAAAGTTTAAAGCTTGAATTTTATTGACCTCCTTCTGATGTCTATGACATTTAATCATCTGGGTATATGAAACCAGATTGTTAACAGTAAGAGCTGCTCAAAAGATTCTTTGTTGTACACACCTGGACAGTTCCTTTGTTAAGCCCAAATGATGATTCAGTCCCTGGGCTCTGTTATACATGCACCACCTTGGGGCAGAAATTGAACATGGCGTTCCCATCTCCCTTACTATGAAGCTGCAAATCTTTCACAGCCCAAACATCACAGTGTTTTTTTAATAGTCAAATATAGGTTATCTTATAGTGTAAACTGCAAAAGTCAGCTCAACTTAGAAAGAAAGAAAGAATAAGAAGAATAAGAAATATATAGGAGCCATTGGATTTTAATGCCAATAACTGATAAATACTACCCCTCCCTGGCTTAAAACTATGTGGGCAATTATCCTATCCATTTAACCCATTGTCTGATTTTTTTTTCCCATTGTCTGATTTTTGATCCATCTCTAGAATTAAAAGAAAAGTGTTGTTTTCAAATGTCAAGTCCAAAAGAAGTACTGGTCCTCAACCCCCAAATCTGGTTAGTAGCAGTTAAACAGCATATTAGTTTTCTAGTGCTGTTTTAACACACCACAGTCTAGGTTGCTTAAAAAACAGAATTTATTTTCTTATAGTTCTGGAGGCTAGAAGTTCAAGATCAAAGTGTTAGCAGGTTTGGTTTCTTCTGAAGCCTCTCTCCTTAGCTTGTAGATAATTTCCTTCTCACTATGTCCTCACATGGTTACCTTCTGAGTCTGTGTATTGTCTATGTCCTAATCTCTTCTTCATAAAAGGACACCAGTCATATTGGATTAGGGCCTACCCATATGAGTTCCTTTTACCTTAATTACCTCTTTAAATGCCCTACTTCCAAATATAGTCATATTCTGAAGTACTAGTGGTTAGGGCTTAAACATATAAATTTGGGGGTGGGGGATGGTCACAACTTGTAAGACTACTAAAGGAACCCCAAATAATTTTATCATATCTCTTATAACTACTATTACAAGTAAATGCTATTGGCCATATAAAAATACACCAACTGCATCTCTAATAAACTGACAGACTCATTGGTGAGATCAGACATACACATAAGAAAGATTAATAATTAGAGAGTATCCCAATGAGTGATGAGGGCTGTGGAGTTACTCAGCTCCTCCCAAGGTAAGATCCACACTGTCTCTGCCCACAGCAAGCTTACTACCTAGAAAGAAGAAATAGATCCATAGACTACTATAACTAAGCCTGCTGATTACTCTTGATATTTAAGCAAAATGCTGTGGAAACTCAAAGAAGAGAGATATATCTTCTGAGTTGTTGAGGGGAAAAGGCAGGATTAGAAAAGTTTTGCTGAAGAGGTGATGGGGTGAGTGGTCTTTAGCCAAGAGAAAGTCGAATCCTATCTGGTGAACAGTATCGCAATAATGATCAAGTATGAGGCATGTTTAGTGTGTGATCATGAGTAGAGCTTCTAGTGTTTAGGTATAGGCCTAGAGATCAGAAGAGTGGTGCCTGGCATAAAAAAACCTGTTCATGGAATCACAGTCATACAGAAGGATATGGGTGAAGTGGAAGCTATGGGAAAGAATGGAGGGAGTATAAAGAAGAGTAGCACTGAGAACAGAGTTTTGGGAAACATTCATATGCAGGAGTGGAGCAGAGATAGACAAGCCAGTGAAGGGGACTCATCAAAGGGACACAGTAGAGGCAGTCACACAGAGCACAGGAGATGTAAAAGGAAGCCAAAGGCAAGGAGAGCAATCACTTGAGAAGTAGGTGAATTATACACTGTAAGCAACTGAAGTTGTTAGGCATCCAATGCTTGAGAAAGATCAAACAGAGTCCCCACCAAAGAAAGATATCAGCTTTAACAACTAGGAGGTTACAGGTGATCACACAGGCTTGGTTTTAAAGTAATAACTAGACTAGAAGCTGGACTGGAGAGAATGAAGAATCAAATGGTCCCAGGAGACAGGGAGGTAGCAAAGCCAACCCCTGTAATGTAGTAGCACTGAAAGGAAAAGTTTGAGTGCACAGCCAGAGGTAGAGGGCATCAAAGCAAGAGGAGAGGGATAAGAAGTAGAAGTTGGTGATTCCCAACAGAGCTCATTCTATGCAAGAAACTGTAAATATGTCCTCTCTGCTAGTCCTCTCAACAATCTAGTATGCTAATTTGACCATGAAGAAACCAAAGCTCAGAGTGTCTAAGTTTCAGTAGTTGATAACGGACAAATTGAGACTCAATTTTAAGCTGTAGTTACCAGCATTTTGTCTCTTTGTCTTTATTAGTGGAATTTCAAGTACTAGGGAGAAGGCTTAATTAAAATATGGGGGATCAGAATCTTCTGAGACTCTTAATATACCACCTTACAAAATAGCTATCAGAGGAGCTTAGAAGCAGGGGATGCCCTGACATGTGGAAAGATCTACTCTATCAAGTTTAGTGTGTGAATCTGTGAGTGTGAGTCTCCAAGAATCTGAGGCTATTAATACCTAAGTGGTGTGATGTGCAGTGCTCAGGACAGGTTCATCATCAGTGTTGGAAAGAAGACTCTGGATGCCAGGTGTGACCTATTTGATGTCCTGATGCTATAGATCCTTCCAGGTGATTCTCAGATGAGGGTTTAGGGGTTAGTGAAGTAGGACCACATTCTGTTTGTGCCCCATTCATTTCATTTGTCATCAGAAGAGATAGCATGGAGCAAGTATAAGGGACTGGACTTTTAACCAGATTCCCTGGGTTCAGTCTCCGTTTTTTCCACTTACCAACTGTGCGACCTGTACCATTGGGTAAGCAATTTAACCTCTCCTTTTTTGCCTTCTTAATGGGAATAGTTCTATGTTACAGGGTTGTTATGACAATTAAATCTCCTTAATGTCCATGAAGGGCTTGTATATTTATTAAATAAGTCTGGGACTGAAAATGGTTCAACCAACTCTGTACTTACAAGTTGGAGGAATGTAAAGAATGTGGAGGTGGGTAGGGAAAGGGTGGTTGGGATATGGACATTGGGGAAGGTATGTGCTGTGGTGAGTGCTGTGAAGTGTGTAAACCTGGCGATTCACAGACCTGTACCCCTGGGGCTAATGATACATTATATGTTAATAAAAAATTAAAAATTAAAAAAAGAATGTGAATATACTTGTTAACCATTAGCAAATATGTTTTCATACATTTACTATTAAATTTCTACAGAATTTGGTTTTCCTCATTTTGAGATGAGGAAGTTGAGACCAAAACATCAGGTGACATGCCAGGAGCAAGCCAACCAAGTCTTTGGGGGAGCTGAGCTGAAGCCTCCTGACTCTCATTCCAGAGTTTGTTAGCTCAGAATGACAGCTGCAAAATATCTCTGCTGCTTCCTGCTGAAATGGTGGTGTCTGACTTTTCTATCTAACCAGCTGGATGGGAGGTCCTCAAGGTACAAATGCTTTGAAGCAGTGTGGTGGGCAGAATAATGGCCCCCAAAGTGGGGGCATATCCTAATTCATATTAGGATATTCATATTCATATCCTCATCCCCAGAACCTGGGGATATGTTGGATATGTTACCTTACATGGCGAAAGGACTGAGCAGATAGGCATAAGTTAGGATCCTGGGATGGGGATAATTCTGACACCAACACCAACTGATAGAGGGTGGACTGCCATTCAGTTCTGTCACTAACCACCCAGAGTTAGTGCAGACTCCACAAGGTAAAGAGCACAGTACACAACAAGACTGCCCTTACTTCAGACCAACTGGCTACAAATCCAGGGAATTCTCATGACTTCCTCAGGTTCAATAATCTGCCAGAATGACTCCCAGGACTCAGAGAAGCACTCTACTTACAATTATAGTTTTATCGTTAAGCCCGCTTTGGATTTCTGCCCTCCAGAACTTCAAAATAATAAGTTTGTGTTCCTGAAGCCTCAAAATTTGAGGTAATTTGTTAGAGGTGCAAAAGCAAACTCTAACAGTAAGTGTGATGCAATCGTTTGGAGCACAGGCACTGGAGCAAGATGCCTCGGCTTGAATTCTGATTGTTCTGCTCACCACTTTGGCCTTGGCCAAATTACCTCTTCTCTCCTCTCCTTAGTGTGTTCATCATATTCCTTAGAGCTATTGTGAGGACCTAGTTTTTACATATAAAATGCTTAGAAAAATAATGAAAACTTAGCATATATTGAATATTATTTAATGTACAGTGTTTAAAATACATGGAAGTACTCATCAAGCAAGCTTGTAAGATTTTCTAACTCGCCTTGGGAATTCTGGTCCTGACCAACAACCTCCCTGCATTTTGGCAGTCTAAAGGACCATTCTGCTGGAATATTGATTCACAGTCATTGCTAAAATCAGTCAGTCAATTTTTATCCCTCTCCTTCTTGCTCTCTTCCTTTCTCTGTCTGAAAAAGAGCCAGGCAAATCACTAAGTATGCCAAATCTCTGCCTTTGGACCCTGGCGTCCCTGGCTTCCCTTCTCCAAGGTGACCTTCACATGTGCTCCCATCTCTGCAGTGCACTCTGCTCTGCACTCATCTAGGCTATAGCCTGGTGATGGCTGAAGTGGCTGGATGTCCTGGCCTCCAGCACCATGCTCTGGGGGCACTGAGACTCTGAGGAGTTATCAGCATGGCCAGAACCTCTAGTAGTTGCACTCTGCTGGTTTCAGCCATCTGCTGGTGGTGCACACCCACTGGAGTAGAGAGGTCCTATTCTGGTGACTTCAGATGAAACTGAGCTTCAGGAAGCAATAGAATTTGAGGAAAAAAAAAAAAAAAGTCCCTTAAAGTTCATCTTGGCCCACTATCTCATCTTACAGGTAAAGATAATACAAACTCCAGACAACAGACTTAATCTTAAGTCACCAAAATTGTTTTTTGGTCCAAGTCAAATATAGGCACTGGTGTAATTCTCATTTTATCACCTGTCCCAGATTTGAGCTTTGCAAGAAAGCATCACTAAGCTTCCCAAAAGGCTGTTCTAGCAAACAGTCTTTACGGTTTGACTCTCACACTGTTGGCCTGTGGAAGTAACATATCAGGGACTAATTCTTGACAGCCAACCTAATATCTCAATCTGGTCCTCAGGCCAGAAATGATTCAGAGTGATGAGTAGCTGGCACAAGCAGGGACCACAGCTGGGACCATGGTAAAGCAACATACAGGATATTTGGCTGTAGAGTTTGTGAGTAGTGAAGAGTTCTAACTATATACACACAAAAAATAAATAAATAAAAGTTTTGGATCCTAAATTTGAATTTGATTATAGGACTCATTTCAGGACAGCTGCTGCATGAGTTGTTGGTATGGTTTAGCAATAGGAAATGATAAATCAGCATATGGTTCTCAGCCTTCTGCCCTGGGAAGGAGCAAGCCTATCTTTCCCTTCAGACACCTGACTGACAGGTAAGTGCAAGTTCAACAGGGGCAATCTTATGGGACTATAGAGAAGATAACAAACAACTTACTAGGATATCTCTGCCAGTCACACTGATGAGAAAACTGAGGCACACAGAGATCTGCTGTAGCACACCCTTCCTTATGAGCCCTCACTGCCTTCCTACGGAATGGAGGGTAAAGCTTCTTATGGCTACAGGCTGTAGCCTTCTCAGTTGGTTTTTCCACTCTATCTTCTAGCATTTTCTCTGTACACATTCCCCTCAGCCACTCTAATGAATGACTATTCCTGAAACTCACCAGAACTTCCATCTTCCCTGAGCATCGCCCGTACTGACACATCATCCCAGAATGTCCTCCAAAGACCAGATTCCCCTTTTCCTCACCTACCTTATTCAGACCAACTTATCTTTCATGAGCCAGCTCAAATGTCACCTCCCCTTGAAGCCTTCCCTGACCCCCTGAGGCAGTCAGTGTCCCTCTCCATCATGATTTCACAGTTCTCTGTTCATTACTGTTTAATCACTTAGGGCATTACATTGTAAAATCACATGACTTTTTGAGCTCTTAAGTTCAGGGAATACACTTTATTTTTCCCTTTGTGGCCCTGGTTCCCAGCATGGGGTAGATTCCTGATCTATGTTTACTGAATGGATAAACAAGCAGCAGAAACTAATGTTTATTGACTTCCAACTGTTCTCCCCATCATTGCATAGACACTATACCTGGGTCATTCTGCAAGCATGAGGCCAGGCCTGAGCCAGCAAAGCCTCATTCCATTTCTGTCATTACATTCCCAGGATCACTAAAGAGTAAGTTGTAAGAGGTATGGTGCAACACCATTGCCCAATTCTGAGAACTCATAAGATCTCCCCAAGAATCCAAGTGCACATTGCTGTGACCTCCTCCAGACTCCTTATTTCCCTGAGGTGTGTCTTTATCTGTCAAAATGCATCCTTCCATCACAACAGAGCAAGCTAACCACACTCCCACTTCCGCCTACCATCTGCAAGAGCCCTGGGTTGTGGTCTGGTTGCCTACCTGGCTGCAACCTGACTCCCAGCTTGGGGACACTTGCTCCAGGCTTCATCTATGACCTTTAACCACCAATTGCTTGGCTCCTTCTGTCCTCCTTAAGGCTCTACCTTTGTTCCTTTTCAATTTGTCTCCTGCTTCCCTCACCTACTCAGAAGTCGAAAGTTCATGATTTTATTCATTGTGAGAATAAATAACCCAAAAGTAGGCACACTTAAACATTCTAAAATATCTAAATAGGAAGCCCAGCACACCTATCACCTGAAAGACATTTCTAGAACATGTTTCCATCTTCCTGAAGGCTGGAGGGAAAAATAAAGCCTCACCAGGGGCTAGAGAAAGGTAGGAAATTTCTAATCTTAACTAACTAATGAGTCCAGGTACCCGATGGCTTTGCTAGTTACAGTGTACTTTTACGCACATTTGAGAAATTCAAAGGACCTCAAAATTGCTGCTCTGAAATCTCCCTCATCATTTTAAGTAGGAGATTAAGAGATTTCGTGTTGTTAAAACACTTTAATGGAAGGAATCTTGAATGACATTATTTAAATCGGCAGAAAACTGCCTTGATTTCCATTTCCACCAGCCACAGGCTTGGAGAAAAATGAGAAGACACGCAGTCAGGGTCCCCTCAGAGCTGACTGACAACTGTGGCTGTATCTGAGGACAGCCAGGCACCGCAGGCAGATAGTCAGAATGCCCAACCTCATTGATTTTTATAACAGGTCACTCCCATCGAAACTCACTATTCTTCCCCCTATGAAAATACAGACCCAGGGGGAAAGGGAGGTCTGCATCGTGTTTCAATGAGCACCACCTGAATCCATATAAGCATATGATTCTATCTAAAACTCAATAATTCACTGAACTGGCATCCTTTTAGCATCTCTGCAGTCAATGCCTCTCAAAGAACAGCATTACAATTGAACTAGAAAATTAGAGCTTTTAGCTGGACTCCCTGGAGGTGCATATGTAAAACAGAATAATAAATGATTGTCATTTCAGTTCAGAACATAGAATTAATCATGGCAAAAGAGAGAGTCTGGAGCCCTTTGAGAAGAGCCACGTGGGTCACTGGTCATCATCACTTGCCAGCAATGAGGTCAGCAATGGAAAAGCCCATTTTCTTTGTTACCTGGCTATCCATGTGGAGTATCTATAGTTGCATATAACCTTTAGAGAGCCCACCAACAGGAAAATTATTTCCTAGTGTATTTTTTCCTTTTTGCTGAAAAATTCAAAAGCCCAGCCTCAGGCAGTAGAAACACAATCAGGCTACAAACATGATGAACACACTTGTCTTTCCAGCCGGAAGGGGGGGCAAGAAAGGCGTCCCAAGGCCCTCCGGGGGCAGTCACAATGAGCAAGGCAGAGGCTGTGAGAGCTTCTAGAAGCCTCTCTTCAACCAGATCAATTAGGTCACTGAAAGAACATCAGTCCAGATCTCAGACAGAGAAAATCTAACAGCCACTGGCAACAGGAACGGTAATGCATTTTGAGAGCCAGCTGGAGTATGTGTCTATGGGTATGTCGGCTTAAGAGCTTGGTGCCTCTGGTACAAAAGCAGTTAGATCTATGCAATGTAAGTGTGGTCCTTGGTGTCTGTCACAGCTAGAAGAAATACAGAATCTCAGGTTCCAGCTTAGACCTACTGAATCAGAAATTATCACTGGGCAATGTTTGTACATACTGAATTATGTTTAGCCCTGGCTTACAGCACTGTTTCCTGGCCTTTGAGAGACATTTTAGAGCTGTGCTGGTATATGCCTAGATGAGCCCTTATTGAAACAAAAGAGAGATGTGTTTTTGCCTAATTAATGGTTTTGTGTTGCAGAGACAGGCCTCTGACCTCCTGGGCTTTCTGTTTGGCATCAGTCTATATAAACACAGGGCTGTGGCCTATGAGTCAGAGTCATTGGAAGGAGGTGACCCCTACTTTCTAGTTTATCAAGAATAGCTTGTTGGGGCACCTGGGTGGTACAGGTGGTTTGGTGTCTGACTCTTGGTTTCAGTTCAGGTTGCGATCTCAGAGTTGTGAGATCAAGCTCCGCATCAGGCTCTGCATTCAGTGTGGAGTCTGGTAAAGTTTTCTCTCTCTCTCTCTCTCTCTCTCTCTCTCTTTCTCCCTCTGGCCTTCTCACCCCCCGCCCCACTTTTCTCTCTCTCTCAAATTAAATAAATAAATAAATATTAAAAACAAGAAAACAATAGCTCCCTAGAAAAAGGACTTGACTTGTAACTGAGTATAAAAGAGACCAGGTTGGGAGCCTCTCTAAGGATGACCCTAGAGACAAACATCTGAAGCATTCCTTGGAAGGGGCCACATTGCAGGCAGCAGGCGGTAAGTAGAAGTCTCCTCCAGGGAAACCCGGAAGCAGAAGGGATACGGATTTCTAATTAGGCCTCAATATATCCCCTGTTCTCAGACCCTTGTTCTGTCCCCACCTCTAGCCCTACCCCCAGGACCTGCTCCTCCATATCCCTCTCTCTCTAGACCCAGGCCTTCTCATAGACCAAAGCTCCCTTCTTCTCCCTATTAATCTAATTACTACCCTACCCAGGCTATAAAACCTCTTCTACCTCTTAAAGTCATCACATCCACACCCTGCCCCAACTCTTCTGAGGGACAGCAATCCTAAATCAGGGAGAAGTTATGGGGAAGTCCTGCTTAAAACCCAGGAACATCTTCCAGAGGCATTCCAAGTCCCCTCCATCCCCCAGTACACTGCCACTTTCCTCAGCTTGCAAGTGCTACTGCAGCTGAATTGAAGGGGATTCAAAGAAGGTGAAGGGATTGGAGTTGACTCTACGTGCCCAGACTTCAAGGGAAGAGGGTCCCTGAGAAGAGGAGAGTGCCCCTGCTCAGTGAGCAGCCTTTCTCTGGGATCCACCCACAAAGGAATGTGCCTTTCAGACCTCATCACCTGTACATAATATACTCTCAGGACTAGCAGGTAAGAAAAGCTGGAGGGTTACTATTATAGACTAGTGTATAACCAAATGTGCTTATAATCTTCCAAAGTTTTAATGCTTTGGACAGCACTTGGAGTAAGATAGACTGATGTTTGAGTCCCACGTTTATCCTCTATGAGCTTTGTGACCTCAGGCAAATTACTGAACCTCACTTTTGTCCTTATTTTCTCTTCTGTAAAATGGAGAATAATAGAGATCTCATAAGGTTACTTAGATGCACAAAATAATAACATATATTCTCTGGCATATGAGAAGGTCAGTAAATTTTATTCAACTTATTATATCAAAAGGATAGTGTCTCCAAAAATATTTCCTATACAACAGAAATAGTTCCTAACCTTAAATAGTTTTTAAATCCTTAAGGCTGAAATTTAAACTTGACACTTTATTGGTCAAATGGTAGGAATACAGGCGACAATGACTTCAGACTTTAGAACCCGACCAATTAAGAGAATTTTTCATCAGTATAAATACTGATAAAAAAAAAAATAGGGGCACCAGAAGAATCAAAGCTGGTTGAGGAGGGAGAGGAGATGGTAACAGAAGCTTTTGTGACACTGTTTGTAAAATGCTGCTAGCACAATGACAACCAAAGGAAATCCAATAGTAACATCATGAAACAACAATAGCATCATTAATCTCCTTCTCTTTCCATTTCTGCTATCAAAGCTAGGCATTTTGCTTAAGGTAATAACAGATCATTTATGGATTTTAACTTCTTGGTACTAAGTGTAGTTCCTGAGTAATGCAAACATAATTGTTTGAAAGGCAAACATATATTCATTTACCAGTAATCCTGAATTCACTAAAAAAGAATCTGCCTGCTAATATTAACACCTTTGGGAATCAAACAACTACTTTTAACACTTATATAAGTCAACTCCTAGAAGTACTATTTATCAGTATTTAGACTCCAGCCATAGCAAATATAGCGGCTAAAATATTTCCAATCAAATATATTTTCTGTAATAATAAATGATTAAGAGTCAGATCTAAAAATCAAGCATTGTACATGTACATTCACAAAATAAATAAAATGTGACAGCAAAAACGAGTATTTTGAAAAGTATATATATCTTGAAAACGATCCAAATTCAAATATCACTCTTTACAAGTTCAGCTCAATATCAAGAAATACCACATCAAAAGAGTCTAATTTTGGGAAGTTTTCACGTGAGGGGAAACAGGGTTGGTCTGAAAAGAAGCTTGGATGCATTTTTCACTGTAGTGTTCACTGCTGCCAACATGATAGCAACATGTTGGAATTTAAGAAGAAGAATAACACAGAAAGAGAACATGAGGACAAATGCATCTAAGGGTTTCTTCAAACCAATACAATGTCACCAGCAGCTATTTTCTCTCAGGACACAGGGGGATAGACATACTCTCAACCTAGATACGGAAAGAGAAGTACCTAATGATGGAGTTTATTGCTTTAAACTCCTGTATTCACATATGCTTATCCCTAGGGGATGAATGACTCCTCTCGGAGGGACCCCTTCTCTCATTAAGAAGCTTGTGCTTTATTCATGAAAATCAGTATCTGCCAAAAGAGCCCTAAATTACACTGTGTGATACCTCCAGCTGGAGTATACACTAGTAGATGGGAGGAAAGAGCACCTCTGGGAGATTTGGGGCAGCCCATTCAGAATATGCCAACCTCAAATATCCATTGAATACCTAGTCTCTAAAAGGTGACTCTGAGTTGTAGGGAGCAAGGAGCAGAGAGCACCCACTGTCTGCAGGAACATGGGAACGAGTAGTCAATGGATTCTTTCTCTTGCAAATTGTATAATCAAAGAGAATTTCTAGGTACTTTGTTAAGTGGGCTGAAAAAGTATATCTTAGTCCAAGTGCAAGAGATTATTTCAATAGTCACTTCTGCAAGAAAAACAATGCTAACAGTCACCATTTATTAAGCTTCGGCCATTTTAGTTCCTGAGAGTATCATTACACCATGTAAATTAAATTTTGGTACTTCTTCAGAAGTTCATGGGTTTTGGGGGGGGCAGCTAAGGTGTTGTTGGTTGAATTTCAGGCAAGACAACTAGAAAAGCCTGAGATAAATTCCTTATTTCCACCGAGGATAAGGCAAAAGCTCTAGATTAGCTTTTCAGAAGCTTCTGAGCAAAGCAGAGGCATGCCATCAGAGGCTCTCCAACAGTAAGGCTTGGACTTTCACTCTGAGCTCTTTATCCTATGGCTAATCTAAAGACTTCTGACTATTCTATCTGTCCCATGTGATTTTATCCTGAAAATCACATGCTACTGTTGGACCAGGAGGGGCTTCAGAGACTATTTGTAGCAGACATCCTTGCAGGAACAGGGGACAGCTTTGATCAAGACTCTGCTTTTACCCAGCATCTCACTGCCTGATTTGCAAATCTGAGGGATGTGCCATCTTTGGGTAATAAGCACTGCTTTTTCTCTATTTGCAGTAGGTAGGACACCGTGCTAGGTGCTGGGAAGGGAAGAAACTTCCGAAGCACACCCGTGAAATTCTGTATCTGGGAGGCTGGTCGTGCTGCTCCACCTTGGATCCAACAATCCCTTCCTCCAGGTCTCAGTCTCTATCTGTCCTAATCTACCACCATGATCCATTTGACTCACAAGCCTAGAGAATCAACTTTGATCTCTGCATGGAACTGCTCTAATATAATCTCTGGTAGAATTTAGTAGACCTGCAATACCTTTAGGATGTCATGTTTTATACCATCTAAAAGGATTTGTGTTTTTCTTATTCTTAAGTTTAAAAAGGACTTTGGGATACCTGGGTGGCTTGGTTGGTTAAGCGTCTCAGCCTTTGCCTCAGGTCATGATCCCAGGACTGTGGGATCAGCCTCACTAGGCTCCCTGCTCAGCAGAAAATCTGTTTCTCCCTCTGCCCCCTCCCTGCTAATGCTCACTCTTTCTGTCTCTCTCTCATGCTCCTCTCTCACAAATAAATAAAATCTTAAAATTTTTTAAATAATTTTAAAAAAGTAAAAGGGACTTTGAAAAGCAATGTTTAACCTCTCTACTAAAGGGAAACTGAGACCTAGGTATAGGGTGACGTGCTATGGTTGTCAGATCACTGGAAACTGCGAACCCTATTCTAGGGCCCTCTCCATTCAGAAACTAGTAAACCAAATGATTCCTCAAGATCTGGCATAAACAATAAGATGAACTAGGGGCACCTGGATGGCTCAGTGGGTTAAGCCTCTGCCTTCAGCTAAGGTCATGATCTCAGGGTCCTGGGATCGAGCCCCGCATTGGGCTCTCTGCTCAGTGGGGAGCCTGCTTCCCCCCACCTCTCTGGCTGTCTCTCTGCCTACTTGTGATCTCTCTCTCTCTCTCTGTCAAATAAATAAATAAAATCTTTTAAAAAACAGATGAACAGGATATCGTGAGGAAAATAGCAGCTAAAAGCCCCTGTTTCTAACATGAGGGCTTTAATTTAGAAATTAGAGTGCTCACTACCATCTCTATAGAGTACTGACCTCTCCTTTTTTCCTACTTTCCAAATACCATGTAAATGTCACTCCTTGGCAGACTCTTCCCTAAACCCCTCGGAGAAAGGACAACCTGTTCAATGTGGCTCACAGCTTCCCTCTGGAAGAAAGAGGTAGTGATGTTGAGTTAACAACAGATGACCCCACAGTGATGAATTCATTGTTAAAATGTGTGATGGGTCACAGAGGCCATGACTAAGCAAAGGGGATTGTTGAGTTGTTAACCTATTAACCAGGGAAGAAACTGATCAGAATGAATCTTTTCTAAATCCTTTCTCTCGGACTCTCTCTTTTTCCAAAAACTGCATGGGCCCAGATTACTTAGAAAATGTCCTCCCATGCAGTAGAGATCATGTTGAAGGAAAAAAAAAGAAAGTCATTTAGGAAGTTAGAAACTATAGTGGGTGCTGACAGTCATCCTCTGAAAAGGAAAAATAGTTGGATGTGGGGCTGAGACAGTGATGGGAGGGGAACACACTGGGAAGATCTGAGGGACTGCCACCTTTGCTAAGTGAGGGTAAACCAGGAGGAGGAGCTCTGGACTTAGAAACAAATTAATCTCAAACATATCCAAATGAATGATAACTTCTATTCAGAGATATCATTGTGCATTATTCCTCATAAAAGGCAAAACCAAAATAATGGACATATTGTTTATCTTAAATTCTCTAGATGGTAGGTTTTATGAGTCTCCTAGAATAATTCATTCAGTTTATATTTACTGAGCACCTACTATATTCCAGGCCCTGGACTAGTAGAAAATACATAGATGAATGAGACAAAATCCCCACCTTCAGGGATCTAGTAACCTAACATGGAGACAATTTTTTTTTTAAGATTTATTTATTTTAGAGCAAGTGAGAATGAGTGAGTGAGTGAGTTTGGGGGAGTGGAGTAGAGGGAGAGCAAGAGAGAGAATTTCAAGGAGACTCCCTGTTGAGCACAGAGCCCCTGACCTGGGGTTCTATCCCACAACCCCAAGACCATGACCCAAGCCAAAATCAGGAGACAAATGATCAACAAAGTGCACCACCCAGACACCCCAATGTGGAGACAAACTTAGCAAACTAGCCACTGCTATAAAATAAACTACAGGCTATGACAGAGGAACAAAGGACAATGAGAAACAGGAAGGAGCAAGTGTCTAGTTCCCTCTGAGAGTGACAAGCTTAGCAGAGGAAGAAATGTCTGAACTGAGTTTTGTAAAATGAATAAGCAGTCAATAGGCAGAAGAGTGTGTGCTGGGCACCTGGGTGGCTCAGTGGGTTAAGCTGCTGCCTTCGGCTCAGGTCATGATCTCAGGGTTCTGGGATCGAGTCCGCATCCGGCTCTCTGCTCAGCGAGGAGCCTGCTTCTCTCTCTCTCTCTCTCTCTCTCAATCTCTCTGCCTGCCTCTCCATCTACTTGTGATCTCTCTGTCAAATAAGTAAATAAAATCTTTAAAAAAAAAAAAAAAGAAGAGTGTGTGCTGCATGCGAGAAGGCATGAGGCTTCTAGACAATGTACAAGAGCAGACAGACATCACGTAATGGTTCACTTTTATGACTCCACCTGACAAGGCTACAGTGCCCAGTTTTTTGATCAAACACTGGTCTAGATGTGGCTGTGGAGGTAGTTTGTAGATATGGTTAATATCACAATCAGCTGACCTTACATAAGGAGAATACTCCTGTGAGTGGCCTTCCTCCAATCAGGTGAAGACCGGAGGACCAAAAACTGAGGTTTCCTAGAGAAGAAATTCAGTCTCAGTACCGGAACATAGAACCTACCAGCCTGCTCTACAGATTTCAGACTTGCTAGCCTCCCAATAAGATGAACCAGTTCCTTAAAATGAATCTATGAACATATATCCTATTGATTCTATTTCCCTGGAAGACCCTCATGGATATATGGATATGTATTGGTGCATGATAGGTCTAAGCTAGAAGAGGAAAGACACTGTGGCAGAGGTACAGAGAGTGGTGGCAGAAAGAACCATAGGTGACATTAGCATCATTATGAAGTTTATGCATCACGCTCAGTAATTAGGATTTTATCCCATAAATGAACAGTGACCACTGAAGGTTTATAGGAAGGACTGCCAAGCCTATTAGAAAAATTCCATGGGACCCCCTCAAATAGAGGAATCACCTCATAGAACACTGTGCCAGTCTGGACCCTAGAATTTAGCCTATCACTAATTTTCTTTATATATATTAGTGTTTTCTTTACTTATTTGAGAGAGAGAGAGAGAGAGAGAGCACAAGCATGTGCAGGGGTAAAGGAAGAAGCTGACACACTGCTGAGTAGAGAGCCCATTGCAGGGCTAGATTCCAGGACCCTGGGATCATGACCTGAGCCAAAGGCAGATGCTTAACCAACTGAGCCACCCAGGCACCCCTGGCCTATCACTTTTTTTTTTTTTTTTTTTTTTTTTTTACTGAACATATTATCTTTATTTTTTTTTTAATTTTTTAAATTTATTTTCAGCGTAACAGTATTCCTTGTTTTTGCACCACACCCAGGGCTCCATGCAATCCGTGCCCTCTCCAATACCTACCACCAGGCTCACCCAACCGCCCCCCCCCCTCCCCTTCAAATCCCTCAGATTGTTTTTGAGAGTCCATAGTCTCTCATGGTTCACCTCCCCTTCCAGTTTCCCTCAACTGCCTTCTCCTCTCCATCTCCCCTTGTCCTCCATGTTATTTGTTATGTTCCCTTCTTTCTGTCTATTCACTTCACTGAACTTCACTTTGTTTTCACGTATCCGTGTGTGACGTGAGGTAGATGAGTGATCCAGGTTATGCTGGTCACCCACCCCTATCCGGGGCCTCAGTGAAGCCCATGAACAGGGATAAGACTCTGCCTGTCACCTGTTTCCCCCAGCCCATCAGTACTGCAATTGTCACCATCCTGAGTGACACCCTTGGAAATTCATGACCATGTCACACTTGGCAGCTGAATCAACGGGCACCTTTTATTTATTTATGAACTGAGCACTGGGGAGAACTGAGGCTCTGTCTCCAGATCGATGGGGCTGATGGTTTTGAGAGAGCAGCATATTTATTCAAAACCATCCTCAGCTGTGTGAGACCTTTACACATTTGTAAGTAAATAGAGTGGGATTATCCATGCTTCTTGGGCAGGCCCCCATTCATTGCCTTCCCTAAAGGCTGTAGGCGACCCGAAAGTGAGAAGGTTCCAGCCAGTCAGAAGGGCAGCATTCATCACCAGGTGATTTGTTTACTGACATTCACCTAAAGGATTCCAGGCTGCACTGTAGAAGAATCACTAATCTGCCAGAAAAAAACATGGCCCCGTTTCTACTCATGCTCTGGAGACAATCCCCGGTAGGCAGCACCCTGAGGCAGGGAGGGAATTCAATACTTACCCCAGAGAACAGTATCACAGAGGGCCACTCTGGCTCGACTTCATGCTGTCAACCCAGCATGCACAGCACTGCACGCTCCCAACCCAGAGAACACACAAAATCCTAAGAGCTTCTCCTTGATTCCCAAGAGCTGACCAAGTCTCCACAATGCTTTTCTTCACTCCCAGCCTCCTTCAAGAGGCAATGCCAAGCTAACTGGATTTAGAAGCATGAAATATGAGGAACCCAGCTTAAAATCAGATTCTGATGCCAGGAAATTTTCAAAATGCTTTTCGCCTGGGCTTTTCTTCACTTAATCTCCTAAAAGAAGGCTGGTATAGTTTTCTAAGGATTAGGTAATCTAGCAAAAATCCAAACTATTTTTTCAGACTGTCCTAGATGCAAGGAATGATTGAAAAGGAGTATTTGAAGAAGTTGGCCTAATACTGAAAGGGGTCACAGGGTGACAAAGGTGTCCCCCAAAGGTTCAGATAACTTCTGTTTTCACCAATGGACATTCAGCAACTCAAATGACTGGAAAGAGAGGTGGTCTAGAGCACACAGTGAGCTTCATACTGGAGAAATTTCTGCAGAGATCCAGTCTGTGGTTAAATATTTGAAATTTTGCTCTTGTTGAGCAAAGAGCAAACCCTGACTCAGGTCCTTTGATAAAGGATGCCCAGAACCCCTGTATGACCCTGAGCACATTGTAAAGCAGCAGTCAGACCCAAAGCCTTCAGCATTTCAAAGAGAAGAGAAATGTGAGGTGGCAGCATGGAAATATGCAGACTCTGCCTCTTGCTTTTCAAAGCCCAAGACTTATAGCCGGTGTTTCTGTCCGAGACCTCCTTGTGGGAGAATTGCTGGCCATTTTGTTTTAATGACATTTTGCATACTCTTTGTTAGTGTAAACTAAAAGCAGCACATGAGTGATGCTAGGTGATGGTTGACAAGCATTATGCTGGCTCTCAGTACTTTGTCTTGGAGACGTCATTCTCTCTTCTGGTCTAACCTTTACTGCTCCACTATTGATCTTTTCCCAGACACAGTTCCTGCTTTGACCACAAGCTCAGAGAATACAAAAGCATAATTGATACAGACACTCCCTTTGCCTGGAAAGAAGAAGGACCCCTGTCCTTCATCAGCCAATTGCTCCTCCACTCAATAAGCTATTTCTATGGCACTTATTTTTAAGTGCCTGTGGTCAGAGGTTGTCAAATAAATCTAAGTGCACAGATGACATAATCTGCATATTTACAAAACCTTTTTAAGACCACACAAAAAATCTGCCAAAGTATACTATGTTTTGAAAGTGGATCGCTAACAATGCAAATGTTAAGGCATTTTTTGTAAGCATAATTAACTGAAGGACCCTCTCTAAGATGCATGTGAGACATGGATATCTGAGGTTTACTTTTTTTTTTTAATTATAGAAAGAAACTTAAACTTATTATTATAAAGTTTCCATATTGTGGCATTCTCAGAGAAGAGTTAATATTACTTAAAGTTGCTTATGACTCCTGCAAAGATGAGGCCAAATCAGTTAATTCAACAAGAAAATAATTTCAGAAATGATAAGCTGCCATCCCATCTTAAAATCACCATTGTACCAAAGACTAAGCAGGTGCAAATCTGCACCAAGGCAACCTTCATCCTCACCAAGGCCTTGATCCACTTAACCAAAGCTGTTGGTCATACTTTATTCATTGGAGACAGAGGAGTTGTGTCAAGAGATTCTTTGAAGAGAAAAGCATTAGAAGAGGAAATTTTGGGGTTAATACCTAGTAGTGCAATCGCTGTGTCATAGGGTAACTCTATTTTTAATGTTTTGAGGAAACTCCATACTGTTTTCCAGAGTGGCTGTACCAGCTTGCATTCCCACCAACAGTGTAAGAGCGTTCCCCTTTCTCCACAACCTCACCAACACTTATTGTTTCCTGTCTTGTTAATTTTGGCCAATCTAACTAGTGTAAGGTGGTATCTCATTGTGGTTTTGACTTTATATTTCCCTGATGGCCAGTGACATTGATGTAGTAAAATGGAGGCACATGCACCCCAGTGTTCATAGTAGCAATGTCCACAATAGCCAAGCTGTGGAAGGAGCCACAATGCCCTTCAACAGATGAATGGATAAAGATGGGGTACATACATACAACAGAATATTACTCAGCCATCAGAAAGGATGAATACCCATCATTTGCATCAACATGGATGGAGCTGGAGGGGTATATGTTAAGTGAAATTAGTCAAGCAGAGAAAGACAATTATCATATGGTTTCACTCACATGTGGAACACAAGGAATAGAGGACCAGAGGGGAAGGGAAGGAAAACTGAATGGGAAGAAATCAGAGAGGGAGACAAACTATGGGAAACTCTGGACTCCAGGAAACAAACTGAGAGTTACAGAAGGGAGGGGGCTAGGGTAACTGGGTGCTGGGTATTAACGAGGGTAACTGTTGGGATAAGCACTGGGTTTTATATGCAACTAATGAATCACTGAACACTACAACAAAAAATTATGATGTACTATATGTTGGATAACTGAACATAATAAAAGAAAAGAAAATTTTTAAGAGGGTAAACTCTAAGAAAGGGGCAACAGTGGCTGAAGGAGACACTTACCTGAAACCCATTTCTCGTCTGTTGTTGCTGAAATCTAGACGGCTGGGACCTGACCTAACATGGTGACACTTGTCACACTGGGAGCAGCTGTGCCCCGGAGCAACAAGGTGGAGAGGCCTAGAAATGGTTGTATCTGACCAAGACACATAGACTCTGGATTGCACAGCAATTAGGTCTTGTCTCCCACTTGGTAATCACTGCTACTGCTATGAGTTCCTCAGGGAGGATGGCTAAAATACAAGTGACGGAGAGAATTTAGGGGCAATTTTATTGAATATCTGCTAAGCATCTGTTGAGCAGTCTACATAAGGAAGATGCTGAGAGAATAATACACCACCCTATGCTTGGGGAGCTCCCAATCTACAAAGAAAGGCAAATAAATGTGTGACCAATTGTACAGAGACAGCAAAATATGACAGCATTGCCTGGGTGGAACATAATGGGAATGGTAGACAATAAATATGGAAAGAGAGTTTCAAGACAGATGACACTGGCATGAGTTGATAAGTTAACCTTTAATTTTTCTGAAGCAGGGAACCACTGGATAGTTCAAATACAGAATGAGAGCTCTGCATTTATGTATGATTGTTCTGACAGCACCTGCAAAGTTTTGATATAAGGAGTGGGTATTTCACAGAAGAAGGGTTGGTAAGAAGCTATGGATAACACAGTAGACAAGGGAAAGATGATGAGTAGTGCAGTGAAAGTGAGAAAGGAGAAAAGACATGGGTTCCAGAATCTTTAAGGAGAAAGGTAATTCACAAGAATTTGGTGAGTGACTGTAGGTCATCCGTGAAGGAAAAAAATGATGACATTTATGTTTCTAGCCAGGGGGGACAGTGGAGAATGCTATTGAGAGGGGGGCAGCAGGAGGACAGAGAAGAGCAGGCCCAATAAAGATGATGCTACCTCACATAAAAGTGACTTAGGATAACCAGGGGGAGGTATCCAGCAGGCAATTAGGTCAAGGAAATAAAACTTGGGAAGACAGTCTATTTTGAAGATCAGGATTTTGGAGCTCTCAACCTACAGGCATTATTTGAAACTGAAAAATCAAGCAATACTAAGTATACATAGCTTTGCTTAACGGCAAAAACTGGGCCAGGGGCTCAAGCCCTATTCTTCTCTTTACCTCTACTATAAAAACAAAAAGAATATACCTCCCCCCATGGTATGTAGAACAATATTCCCCACAAAGATATCCAAGTTCTAATCCCCAGAACCTGTGTTAGATTATATGGCAAAGATGAAACAACTGACCTTAAAATAGAGATTATCCTGTGTTATTTGGATGAGCTCACATACTCATAGTGGTCCTTTTAAGTAGAAGACAGAGCTAGAAGAGAAGGTCAGAACCAGAAAAAAAGAAGTGTGAGAACTCAACCCAATCGTGATGGCTTGAAAATGAAGGGGCCAAGAGCCAAGAAATGCAAGTGGCCTCTAGAAGCTGGAAAAGGCAAGAAAATGAATTCTACCTTAGATGCTCCAGAAGAAACTCAGTCCTACCAACATCTTGACTTTAGCCCATTTAGTACTGCTGACATCCAGAACTATAACTCTCTCTCATTTTTCCTTTGTAGGCCTTACCTCCTTTCCACATCTCTTTCTGTCTCCACCTTCAGTGCTCCCCTCCACCTGACCAACTTCCAGGAGGAAGCCGCCAAGCCACCACCATTTGGGGACACTTCTGAGAGGAACAGAAACTTGCCTAGAAAGATCTCTCTTAGGAGCACCTCTTGGGAGCCAGCAATGGCAGGGAATCTTGCTGAGAGAGTGTGCAGCCTGGCCATGTACCTACCCAGACTGAAGGTGCTGTCAGGACCAATACCTGGGAGGGAGTGAAGATAGCAGGATTGACCAGAAGGCTGTGATATAAAAGCCTGAGATAGTCCTCTTGTAAACTAAGGAGCTAGGATGGCCCTCAGGGCTAACTGGATTTGGACAAAATACCAGACATTCTAAATTCTGTATCAATCATCCACTGGATGTGGGTTACTCCCCCAAAAGGGGACTAGGCAAGGCAGCTCTCTTCAGCTAAAAGTAATGGAAAAATAGGGTGAGTTGCAGCTATGAGCTCAGCTATCAGCATTCCCATGGCTGAAAAAACTGAAGACTTCAGCTCTGCAAGTGAATATCTGGATGCTGTATTCAATAGCCAACATCTCCCCCCAACATCTTGGTTGCTTTCATTCCCCTCCTTTGCACCTCTACCTCCTAGACCTAACTTAGACACTACCATCCCACTGTACCCCTTCCTCAGCCATAGGGCTCTCACCCAACCTGTAGACCCCAGATGGACATCACACTCCCCTCACCTCAAATTTTACTTGACTTGCTGTCTCTGCAAATTGTTAACCAGGGTTCCTTGCCCACCTGCACCAGCTAAGAATGCCCTAAAGGATTTCCTTTGCTTCTTCAACCCTGACATCTTCTAATCTTCATCTGCTCAACCTACCTCCTTAACATACACACACATATACACATAGACACACATGGCAATACATTGGTCAGACCATAAAGCATAAGGCTAACCATGCCAATATAGGGTTTTCTGGGTTTTAGATACTTGATTGATGCATAGGAAAAAGAAATGGTGGTGGATTTAATCCCCAAATGAGGGGAATGAACTGGGGTGACAGGTACACAAATTTCAGATACGTGATGAAATTCTCCTGCTTCCCAGAAAGTAGAGTATATAGGAAATCTGCTGTTTTTCTGACCTAGCATAGAAATCTCCAGCTGGTTTTGCTGCAGAGTGATCACAGCACTGGATGAGCAGCAAACTCTAAAACTCATCCAGCACCAGAACCAGAGCAGTTACAATATGGGACTCCTGAGTTTGCCCCTCTTCACTTCCCAGCCATGGTCCTTCCAGCTAAATTGCCTCTCAATTATATGTGACATAAACTTTCAGGTTCTTGGTTCCCTGTTTAATAGTCAGACAAATAATGGTCTTAATAGCTCGTGAAAGACCTATAAGATTTTGGAAGGAAAAGCTAATGAAATGGGAAGAGAGTAAAACAGCTCTGGCTTGCACTATCCGAAAAAAGAGCCCCACTGGCTTATAGCAGGTGACCCTTGATTTTTGTTTTATCTTTCTTACGTTTTCATTTCGTTGGTTATAGCCACGGGGGTGACAGAGCAGAGAATACCACTTAGTGAGCTGTTATTGGTCTGAATCGGTCTTCCTGCTTTGTGGAAAGAAATTGCAGGAAGCATTTTTAGATATTGATATCTGTTTGTCAGAGAAAGTACAGTCATTCATAGAGGGTTTGACAGGTCAATTTTGCAGAGAGAATCAACCACCTGGAATCTTCACTTTCTTATTTTCAAACATTGGCTTCACCCAGGGTTCACAAAATGGGCCCTAGAATCTCTGACCCTCATGTTCGCCCCCCACCCCTGCCCCAAATTTGGGGGTAATAGTCCCATTTGATTTTGATCTGTTAATCACTCATTCTCCAGTTTATTTCATTTGTAAATGGGAACTTAGCTGATTTCATTATTCTGCATTATTAAGCATTGTCTGTTTCCAGATGGTCCGTGGAGCAGGTCTGAGCTGAGTGTGTGTGTCATTGGGCCTTTGCTAATCTATCACTGGGGGCACATGTTCTGCAGGCTTCACTTTCAATAACTGGTCTGTGTTTTTCCAAATGGATTTACATTTTTATGTTCGACTGATGACTTCTCTAGAGACACATAACACGAACGTCTGGCTCACTATTATTACATGTACAAGTCATAAAGCTATGTAATAAGACTCATAAAAACATGCAAATGGTACTTTTCCAGGGAGGAAAAGAACATGATCACCCCTAAAATCAGAAGCTTTGCAAAGCTGATCATTCCACTGGGAAATGACAGGAAGGAAGAGAAAACTTCCTCTGGGATGTCCATTCATAGATAGGATAGATAGATAGATAGATAGATAGATAGATAGATAGATGGATGGATGACAGGCTGGTCAGCCCAACAAATGCAGATTTTTGTGTGGCTGGGGAGCCAGCTCTAGAGGTTAGGAGAAGAGTGTCCCAGCTCTGTCCTGCTCTCAGCTGAAATGTGTTCTCCCTGCTCCCTGCTATGAACCCCCATCATTCACACTCTCCAGTCCTGGAAACTCAATCTTGAGGCCTATCTCCTCATTTAAAATTCTTTCTTTCATTCAGTGGTCCCTCTCCACTGGAGCCCTCTCACTCAACACAGTTAGCTCTTGGTTTTATATTCAGCCTGTGGTTTTTCTTCTATAGGAGGTTCATGACTTTCTCCTCAAAAAAGATTTCAAGCTCTTCAAGAATATATACTTCTTCTCATTCACTTCCTCCTCCAACATGCTCTACTTACTCTGGAGTTCATCCAACAGTCGCCACAATCAGTAGACACTAAATAAAAGTGCACATGTTAGGTATTCAAAGCATGTTCACAAATGGGTTCTCAGCATCTCTTCGTGCTTACCTTCAATCCATTCTCCATCCTGCAGACACAGTGGATTTTTCTAATGTGGATCTGATTACATCACCCACCAGCTTAATAACCTACCTGACAAGTTCTCTGGAGTCCTGCCAAGTCCTACTGCCCTCTGCCACAGCTCACCTTATATCCCTGCCTCAGCTCTCCTTGCTCCAAACACACAAACAGCTACTTTCTATTCTTCACACACAAGGATTTCCCTTGCTTCAGACACCTCAGTCAGGCTATTTCTCTGTGTAAAGTGCTATTCCCCCTTCTTTGATAGTTAACATCTACAAAGTGATTTACTTATCATTCACTTCTCAATTAGTAAGCATTCCTTCTCTCTGGAAGTCTTTCCTGATCCTGTAAATTCACATGGCACCTGATACTTCTCCCTTGTAGTATTTTCCATAGTTATAATTAATTTATGTAATTACTGAACTAATTTCTATTGACCTGTGGAAACTGTCTCATAATGACAGGGACTTTACCTCAGCTTAGAGTTTAGCATGGTTTCTGGCATGTAATAAGCACTCTATAAACATTCTTTAATAAACAAGTAAATAAACATAATATATGACACAGTTTAATTTGCTTCAGTCATCTCTACTCTCTCTCTCTCTCTCTCTTTTTTTTTTTTTTTTTGTTTGGTCCAGGCATCTTGAGTCTTTGGTAAAATATAGGTCACAAGTACCTCAAAACATTTACACTACCACACCACAGAACTTCCCCAAGGATGCCCCGATGACTCTCAGTACCTGCTTTATAACTTCCCTCAGTCACATAGTTGAGCAGCAATAGCAATACCAAAAGATCCTGAGATAAAGGACCAGTGCATGGAGAGAAACACAACACTGCTGAAAAATCTGTCCTTCCTGAAATGTCCTCTCCCCTCAGCTTCCATGCTTCCATGTTCTCTGGACTCCCTTCTCCTCTCTGACCTCTCCCTCTTGGCTTCCTCCCCAGACTTATTGACCTTGGTCTGTCCTATAAATGTTAATGATCTGTTTTGGACCTATTTTTGGAGCTTTCTCTTTTTACTCTGAGTTTTAGATTTATATGTTCAGTTACTTCCTGCACACTGCCCACCCCCCAGACACCTCAGTTCATGTAAAAATTAACTTTCCCTCTTCATTCTTCACTCTCAAATAAAAACAAACTAGAAAAAAAAATCTCTTTCTTTCCTGGTTCCCCATCTCAGAGAATGATACCACGTTGGGTTTTTTGTGATTCAATCCATCCAACTCTGAATAATCCTTGACCATGTCTCAATCCCTACAACTAATTAATCACTAGGTCCAACAGCTATCACCTTCTAGATGTCTCTCAAATCTGCCCACTCCCTGCCATCACCATTGCCACTACACAGGTCAGTGTCACCATCTTCCTCCCGGACAACTATAATAGCTTCCTATCTAGTCATCCTGCCCTTTTAACTGCTTTAACTATAAGCCCATTTCCACATTGCAGCCAGCATGAAATTTCTAGAATAAAAATCTGACCATGCCATTTCCCTAATGCATCACTGATTCTCCATTGATCTCTACATTATATCCAACAGCACAGCATGGCATTCTCCTGCTGTTTCTCCCATCAGCTCCTGTGGTCCACCCCTCCTGAAGCACTTGCTTCCTTAAGATGATTTCTATCATCTCTGGGTTTTACATGCATTCCTCTCTCTGCCTGTCTGTTCCTTCTTGATCTTCAAGTGTTAATATAAATATTAACATTTCTGTAGAGATTTCCTGATTCTGCTTGGATTAGGGTAGTCATTCCTCCTCTACACACAGGAGGAACAGCAACTCAAAGCAACCAGCCACCTGCGTTACCCTAATGCTTACATTGGGATATTCATCTCTTTACTCTTTGCTTATGATCTTCGGCTCTCATACAGTCCCCTCTTCATTGCTAATTATTAACAGCTCATGTTTTGGGTTTACACCAAAGACATGATCCCTTTGCCCAAAAATCTTCAACCTGAAATTCTTCAAGATAAAGAAGTCAAGCAAAACTGACCATAGGTAAAAAGGCAAATTCAAATGACATGTGTACCTAAATGTTTATTCAGATTTAGAAGATATGAGTATAGATCTTATTCCATATGGATAGGGAGGCAAATAATAAATTGTGGATAAGACTTTGAAATGAAGACAGATGTTAAACACAATGCCCAAAGTATGTTATAGGATTCTCAATGCTATTAGACTGTGTGCAGGGCCCATGTCCACCTTGCTCATTACTGCCAGCCCCAGTGAAACAGTTGTTGAAAGAATGGGTTATAAAAATAAACACTAGATATAATTAACAAAAAACAAACTACAGAATTCATCGTTTGAAATATCTTTCTCCTCAATACCTCATTGATTATTTATGAAACAAGAAATTTCTTTGATGAAAGATGAACAAACATACTAAAGCATCTCTTACAAAGTCAACTGTGTGTATGGATTGAGCACTAGGGGTATGTAGAACTGAAGAAGGAACACCCGCAGCCTAGTAGATGAGTTCGGGGCTGGCAGTTAGAAAGCTCCACCCCCTAGGGCCTTCACATGTCTCCTATCTTTTCTGCAACTTGGTTTCCTTTCTGGAGAGCCTGGGATAGTCATACCTTGTGAGGTTGATGTGAAAGATGAAGGAAATAACAATTTTGAAACCACACATCTCAAAACAGATGCTCATAAATATCAGTTTTATTATTTATTTCATAAAACAAGATTCCTTTCCTTGGTGAACTCAGCAGTTGGCAGGAGAGATAAGCACATACATACATAATAAACTAAAAGGTCATGTGGGATGGGATCAAAGCCTCCAGGAAAGAGGAGTGAGTACGTTCATAGAGTGGGCTGTCCCAAGAGTAGGAAATAGTGTGCAGTGCTACAATGACAGCCTGCCACCTCCCAGGTACTCCTCTCCTCCTATGCACGCCAGTCTTGGCTGCCAGCCCCCACTTGGACTGATGAGCTGTTCTCCATTAATGCCGTCAACTTGTTAGGCCAAGAGTACAATATACTCCATGTGAAATCAATGAAAGCCTTTCTACTGCCCCTAGTTTTAATATATTAGTGAGTCCCCCTCTGAAATACAATTTTATCTATAGCAAGAAGGCCAAAGATGTCAAATCATTAAATACAATTCAGTGTCCCTTAACTCTTCAGGTGATTTCTTTTGAAAAGTTTATTTCCTAATTCCCCCCTTCCCTCTCTTGGCAGATTCCCTTCTAGGTCAGATTCCTGACCTTCAGTAGAATGGGAAGCACACCCTACACTCCAGATATGTGCCTCGTCTTCCATACGAGTTAGGCACTAGGCAGAAGAACAAGTTTAAGCCAAAGCTCTAGCGCCACCCCAACTGGACAGGCACCTGCAGGCCCTTGCCTTCTCTGATCCTTTAAAATGAAATGTACTCCTCATATTGAATATGCCATCCTTCCTTAGCCTTCACCCACCCAAGTGCACACCCCAAATCCACTCAATAGTTATGTATTCATCTTTTAGAACAGAACTTGTCACCTCTTCTGAGAAACTGTCTCAAACATCTTCTGAGAAATGTTCACTTTGGCTACTCTTTACTGGCCTATAGGTACAAACTAGTGATATTCACAGTAATGTCTAATATTTTGTTTTGCTGTAGAAACTCAGTCCATGCCAAAAATTCCCACCAAGACCTTCTGATTGTTTCCTATGCAGTGTCTTGCAGTGCCTCACATATGGTCTTGGATAAGTCTGCCTCCAGTGGGAACCCAGTCTCCACCACTGTTCTGGCAGAGTCTTCCATCAAGCTCCATTGCTTTTCCCCTGAAAACTGTGGTCTCCCTAGGATCTTCTCATGCACCTATGAACCCCACAACCTCCATCCTGCTCTGGAGACACTATGCTCTCCACCAGGTCTTGTTCACTACCCCTGTACCCCCATATGCCACCACTGATGTATTTGAGCAATATTCCCAAAGTATTCTCCCAGGATCAGAGTTTCACAGAATACCACATACGTGCTATAGATTTTTTTTTTTTTTTAATGCTGAATTTCATGGTTAAGTCAGTTGAGGGATTCTAAACTACTGTTTCTCAAAGTGTGGTCCTTAGACCAGCAGTATCAACATCGCTTGGTATCTTCTGAAAATGTAGAAACTTGGCCCTACCCAAGACCAGAATTTCAACAAAACCCCCAGATGAATCATAACACATTAAAGTCTGGAAAGCGCTGTTCTAAATTAAACAAAATTAAGCATGTTTCTTTATGTAAATTCCTCAGAGCCTTTAATATGCTAGTATGCATTATAAATTCCAAAAAGCATGCAAGGCTAGTGTTTTGCAGTACACATTTTGAGAAATCTTGTATTAGAACTTTACCATGCCCAATCTACTGTGGTCAGGGACTGCTTTGGAGAAAGATCGTCCCTCTGACCTTGTTGGTTACTAACATTTTGTTAGTGGCATGCTGGTAAATGTTTAATAATCACCTCTCCAGGGACAAAATGGCTCCAATCTGCTTATCAATTTCCAAGATGTAAATATCCCCACTATAACCAATATCAAGCTACCACACTAATGACACTGGTAAAAGGTGAATACAGTCAGCTCTTATAAATCATTAAGATTTGGCATTGGAACTCCACTGGTTAGGGAGCACTCCCGACGTGCTGCATGCACCCCAATGACTCATGCAAGTTTAAATGGAATATTTAGTCCATTTGTACTTCCCTCCTCCACTCACCCATTAGTGACATATACCAGACCATACTCAGAATTATCTTTCCCTCCATGACTAAGGTTTTCTTTGTAGGACCAAACCCATCATGCCCTTTTCTCATCATCCTTCTCTTGGAATGAGCTCTCCTATGAGGGTCCTCATTCTTCCATTTCTACAGTGCTCTTCCCCTTTATGTAGTATCTACTCAACCAATTTGCCAAGTGTGGTCTCCAAGTTTGCCTCTGGCTGACAAACATACACAGGGGTGGTGCTATCCCAGTACTTCGCTGGGGCCTCTATGAAGCACACATCTGGCACATTATGTTATAACTCATTGCACTTCCCCTTTCCTGGTACACCATGAGTTCCTTCAGGACAAATATTCTGTATGAAACAGCTTTATACCTCTGGTGCCAAAACCTGGCCCATGGTAGGTGCTTAAGGAGTGTGAATAAATGCAAGGCCACAGATCACGGTACAACCTGTATTCTCACCTTCTCTGCTCCTAAATTTTAGTCCTCTGCCCAGTGTTTCAGCCATAGACCACAAAAACTAATTTCTCCTGGCTACCTGGAATGTGGCTAAAGACTTTTCCCAGCAGGCTGTGCTGAAGTCAAGTGCAGCCACAGGACAGACATGGTAAAAACAGAGAAGTTCATTTCCCTTTTATCCCAACCAGTCTGAAAATGATTTCTGATTCTGGACTACTAAGTTCCTTCTTTTCTGAAACATTTAACATCTCTCTTTCTGTGGGCTTTTTAAGTTGTCTTAACTAGAAAGTTTGCATACAAAGTATTTCAGTACAGAGAACTAAGCAGAGAGAGGAAAATTACACAGCGAAAATCTTTGAAGAGAAGGACTGTGATGGTTCCTATGAAGGAATGATCTGTAGGGCTCCTTAAACTTCATGTAGCCTGACTGTCCCAGGTGTCTGAGATCAAGCCTGGTGTCTGGAGAAGGCTGGTTTGGCTAGGAGAGCTTTACAAAAAGCCAGTTTTCTATAGTGAGAACAGTGGATCTTAGCATCTGCCTCAACCCCAAGACTCCTGAATTGCCTTCTGCATCTCTAGGAGCACTCAGGCTTATAGAAAGAGCACTCAGCTGGGCCTAAATTTCTCTGCTGACAAATAGCTACATACCAAGAACTTCTATCAGATACAGAAAATGACTATATGGAAAGAGGTGGGGGATTCCTAGCTATGATATTGTGTGATTAAAAATGAAAGGAGATGGTTTATGCTGTGGGCTTATCTTTCATCCTCTGAGCCACACTTCTCAACTTCGTGGGCCATAAGGATCCCTAACTCCTATTAGAGCTATCATTCAACACATAATTGTGAGCACTTACTCTGAGTCAGACCCTTTAAACTACATTGAGATAAGTGAGAGTCAGTCTCATCCCATAGGGAGTAGAGTGGGAAGTGGCATGGCCAGGTTCACCCAATAATTAAGCAACAAGGTGGGAATAAAAATACAGGCCTCTCGATTCCCATCCCAGGGTTCTTCTCTTTCTTTACATACTGCTCTTGGGAGCTACCCCCTGTATAACTAATAATTCTTCTCAGTTTGAATCTCTGGATGTACCAATCTATGTCATTTTAGATTTTCCATAGCCTGTCTTATAACCTAAGTAGTAGGGAATCAATTTACTAAAGATATTTGCTGCTTGCAGCCTTTTAATGAAGCTGAAAGTAAAATCATATTACTATCTTTTTTCACAAGAAGGACAATTTTCACTCATATATTCATTCAACAAATACACATTAAGTACCAATCATGTGTCCAATAATATTCTTGGAAAGCAGAAGTGGGGAAGAAAATGGAATCTCTGCCTTTTGGTGCTTATACTGTAGAAGGTTAGATAGAAATAAGTAATAAAGGTAATTTAAAAGTAGGTTGTACATAATAGCCAAAGAGGATAAGCACTATGGTTTTATTTTTGTTACTTATCCCATCCCATCCTATTACCTGGCTTATTGCTTTCAAAGGAACCTTTACAAAATGCAAATCTCACCATGTTACACTTCTGATTAAAAAGCTCCTATTGTTCCCACTCTGTTCCAACTAAAGCCCATGGCTCTGACCCCTGCTTAACTCTCCAGCCGGGTCCTTATCACAGATCCCTTTACCACCTAGCTGCAAGGTATACCATGCCCATGGATACATTATGCTACTTTACATTTTTCAAAGGACCTGAAAGAAGAATATGTCACTCATTTCTCTGTCATTCATTGTACTCTGTCCCTCATGAATCCTTTGTAAAAATTTTTTTTAAATTTTATTTTTTATAAACATATATATTTTTTCCCCAGGGGTACAGGTCTGTGAATCGCCAGGTTTACACACTTCACCGCACTCACCATAGTCCTTTGTAAAATTTTAAAAAATTTTTAAAAAATGACTCAACTCCCACTTCCCTGTTGGCCCCTAAAAGGCTGGATTATGTTTTATCTTTCTATACCTTTCTATACCACCTTTCTATACCTTTCTATACCACCTTTCTATACCTAGTATATACATATACTTTCTATACATAAAACATGTCCAACACATATTTGTTGATTGGGAAAACTAACAAATGGGTAACGTGCCTAATTGATCAATCTGTGATCCAGTGTCACAACATGGAATATCTCAATTCCTAGCCAATGGGGACAAGGAGTCACCTCATTTCATAGGCTCTGTGTATTAGTTAGGTCAGGGATTGGTTAAATATGGCCGATAGGCCAAATCTGACCTAACAACTGTTTTTGTAAATTGAGTTTTATTAAAACACAGACACTTTCATGCATTTACATATTATCTATGGCAGGTTCCCTCCAAAACAGTAGAGTGGAATTAATGCAACAGAGACCACATGGCCTCTATTATTTTTACAAAAATATTTTAATTTACATAATCTTTTAAAATGCATTTTTTTACTATTTTTACATTTTATTATTTACTATCTTATATGTTTACTTTTACCATTTACATAAATATTTGCCTTCTGATTCTTTACACATACAGTTTTCCAAACTCTAATATAGGATATGCCAAACAGAGTTGCTTTTATCCAATTTCTAAAATGTGTACAATTAGCATAACTACTCCTTGGTTAGTTCAGAAACAGGTGTGGAACAGACCTGTAATCATTGGTTTTTGGGCAAATGAGTCATAGCACAGGCCAAAAGAGATCCATCAAAAGACATAGTGCTTCATGTAGCTCTTTTCTAAGGAAAGCACTCTTTTCCATTTCTGACAGGATTTATATGGTTTTATTCAACATTAGAGCTTAGTGCCTCAAATGAATAATTCTTTAAGGAGATTGTACCAGTGGGCATACAAAAATATCATGAACGGGCTTCAAAGCATTCAACCTGTATTTAATGAGTACCCATTACATAATAATCATGATGTATGATGATGATAATACTCCTTATACTAAGGCCAATATTTCCAGGTTAGCTGGAAAATAAACTCTGATATGGAGGTTAGCATACAGAAAGTATATTAGGCAATGCTTTTAGGACCAAAATCTGTGGGGGATGGAAAGAGAGTAGATTTGGGGAATGGAAGAAATTGGGCTGCAAGTCAATCACAACAAAAGCCTCAGCTGACTTCACAGGGAAATTAGAAGGCTGTATATTCTTTCAGAATTTCCACAGTTGGGGTGAGGAGGCTAGTCTTTATGCCTGTGCAATGATTGGTCAGTCCTTGGATGCATACTGCCTACGGGAAGGGATATCTTTGCAGTAGAGGGAAGTTTCTGGAAAGGGCTGACAGCTAGGCCTGAAAGCTAATGTGAAGTCCTGATAGGATAATGTAATGAGTTCAATCCTGTGTCAACAACACTCCACTATTGTGCCTCACAGATTCCCTTTATGTAAGCTCTGAGATCAGTTCTTCCAGCACTCCTGGGGGTCTTTATTCCTGGTGTAAAGTTATAAAAGAAATGATAGTGAAGGAAATTTAGAACCTCTATTGCTTTAGCTGGTCTCTAGGCCTCAACTGCTACTAATTATCTCCACCCTTCACCACCCATCCTAGATGTCCTTTACTTTCAGCTAGCACCTCTGCTATCTAGGTGGCATGACCTCCTCTCTAAGGGGTCTCACCTTTGGGTCACCATGCATGCCTTTCTTGGGCCCTGGCTGCTATATTTGTCCATTTACTATTAAAATTATACAAAGAGGCGACAAGGGAGGTCCAAGTGCAAAATGTATTTTGCCTATCCTGTTTAGGTGGCAGAAGCCCTATCTCTTCCTGATTCATCAAGCTCAAATGCCCCTGACATGATGGTAACTCCTCTCCTTGTCTGTTGGTCCCCTGTCACAAGGAGCACAAAGTACACAGATAGCAGGTGGAGGTCAATGTTCAGTGGAACTCCTGTTAAGTTCCCTGTGTTAGCTTGTCTCCTTTGGGAATCAGGAACCCAAAACCTACAGTGCCCAAAGTCATGGAAACAGGAAACCCTAATTCTCTCAAATGGTTTTCTGAGACTGATGGTGAGATGGGCCAGCTCTTCTCTTACACTTTCAGTTCTCAGACCTACATATCCTACCTGTTGGGGATACAGTAATCATATGCCACACCGACCTTACCTCATTACCACAGTTTCACCTATTTTCCTTCTGAGCACTAAGAACCACACCCCAGCCTCTATTATTTGAGATCTTATCATCCCATTGCTATTAGTGAACATAATATCTAAATTCTCCTGCTGTCACTCACTGTCTTTAGAGAAAGCAATCATGGAGTTCTGGTGCCCTTCTTTCTAGTACATCTCTTATTGCTTTGAGACATGAAGTACCCTCTGGGTCCTCCCACTAAATATAACCAGCTGGTAAGTTCTCTAGCCTTACATGGTACATAGTATTCTAGCATGCTCATTTTTCTGAGACTTTTGATCCACCATATGCCGTAGCACTTTTGGCGTTTTTACCTTACTTGATTCAAACTATGACTTTCTCCATGCTTCTAAGAGTTATCCTAAGAAAACATTAACACCATCTCCAGGGTGTCCTGCCATGTTGGTAAATCTTGAAGATTTAATGCAGAAGAGTGCATCTATATTGACAAGTCCTCCTTCGTTCAACTTTATGTTCCGTCCTCCTTGATTCAGCTACCTCAGAATCTACTCCTGTATGTATATTATTCTCCTATGGGTGTATATTCCTCCTATATTTAGTTGCAATTTCTGTTGTCCCTCTGTATATTCCTGCCCAGTTTATCCAAACTGTGGATGAAGACATTATATGAAGTCTGCCTCCAAAGAAGGAAGCAGTAACCTTGGAGAGGAGAGTCTTTTCAGCCAAGGGCAATACCTGAAGAGAGCTAATAGCTGGATGCTGTCAACCAGTAGAACTCCCAACATTTGAAGGGATACGTTCTTCAGTAGTGAAGGGGGCTGGTTCTGAGTGGTAAAATCTGATGTCCACTACAAGTGATTTTCCAACATCCTCCTCTATGACCAGATGAAAGTAAGACCTATCTCCTAGGAAATTAGTTCCTGGCAGCACCAGATCTAACAGGTATAAAACTTCCCTAAGGGGAAATTTTGCAATCAGACTATTTCAAGAGAAAGAAACTTTGGACTCCATTCTTACATCATGATGAGGAAATTGAAGCCTAGAAGACAGATTTGCCCAAACTTCACTGAAATGACACTTTGGGTTGATTACAATCTCTGTTCCAGAAATTTCCTTCAAACAGCTCATTCTCAGTTTGCCATTCTATATCCTCCATACAATCACAGAGGTGATGCAAAAATCTTGAAATAAAGGGCTCCCAAATCTCCATCTAATAAACTTCATAAACCAGGAGTGGGGAGGGATTAAGTCACCCATCAGCATGCTTCTTACCAGTGGCCAAACTACTGAAGACAAGTGTGACAGCCCAACCAGGAGTGTCAGTGCCAGCCCCTGATATGCAAAGTGCCAACTAACTGTCCTCCAGGGGAAGTCTTCCAGTAAAAGCTGGAAGGAACTAGGAAGTGGCCCTATCCAATCTCTTCATTTGACAGAGGCAAAGGACTTGTCCCAAATCACAGTGTAAATTGTAATAGACCCGAGGCAAAATAAGAGCCAGAAAAGGTTAAGTCCTTTCCTCCAGGAGTTAGCCGCAAATGCTAGAGGGAGCCCATCTAACTTCTGTAATGGGGGACAGTGGAAACAGAAGACATTTTGAAGCATAACTGCAGGAAAAACTCAATGCTGTTTCCTCTGCAGGGGAGTTAACAGTTGCTGGTGGTATTCTAGCAGATAGAAGATGGAAAAAGAGACTAGATTAAGTGTTTCAGTGTTTCTCAACAACCCTATCCCAAAGGTGTATGTGTGTGTGTGTGTGTGTGTGTGTGTGTGTGTGTGTGACTATCAGAAGTCCAGAGCTGACTCTTTTCACTGAGGCAGGTCTCATGCTCTCACATGAGAGAGCCCAAGCAACCATCCACAGCAAAGTCATGATTTGTCTTCATGTTTCCCAAGAAAAGAAGGCCATCTTTAGAGTGATCCTGGGTACATAGTCAGGTCTTGATTATTATACTTTAGGGATAGAAATATGACATGCTTGTAGGAAATCTCAGTATATAAATGAAGAAGTCCTCAGGATGGGGGAAGATTTAAAACCAAGATCTTGATGAGAACTTTGAGAAGAAGACCTGGAACTAGGATGGGTCAAGGATGCTGCCTTCAATTTTCTGAAGAGCAGCCATGGAGAGCTGTATATGTCTCCAAAACACATGAGTTAGAGTTAAAGGGAGGCAGCTCTCAGCTCTTCCCAACGTGTGGCTTCCTGATATCTCAAGCTATTTAGCAATGTTAAATGGCATAGCCTGTCCTTGGAAGTGATTTTCTCAACTCTTCAAGTGTTCAACAAACCATATGTCAGTAGCACTGTCAGTGGGGTTTCTAAACTGTGAGAGAGTCTTCAAGAGGTGGATGTTAAGGTTCCTGCCAACAAAAGAGTCCTCCATGCTGTCTGGCTTGGTGGAAAAGCAGAGGGCAGAGAAGCGGCCCTAATGTATAATGCAAATTTATTTGGACTCCAGCTATTATAGACATAAAATTCTCCTCTATCTTTGACCTGTGACTGGAATATACCTGGGTAGCAATGAGCTGACACTCAGTCATCTGTGCTGCTGCTAACACACCCTAGGAATTAAACTCTATCCCAGTCACAACATTGCAGCAGTCCTCTATCAACTTCCCTATTTATAAACCCAAAAGTGCCCCCCAGGTTACCCAACATTTTCTGTGATTTTGGATGTATTCATTTACAGCAATTTAAGTGACCACTCTCTTGGGGCACCTGGATGGTGCAGTCAGTTAAGCGTCTGACTTTTGGTTTCAGCTTAGGTATTAATGTCAGGGTCCTGGGATCAAGCCCTATCTTGGGCTTTGTGCTCAGCATGGAGTCTGCTTAAGAGTCTCTCTCTCCCTCTCCCTCCACGCTATCTCCCTCTCTCTCTCAAATAAAAAAAAAATGTTTTAAGAATAATAAGATAAAATAAACGAGCACTATGCTATCTCCTCTCTCTCACATATACTGTGACTTGAACTAATAAAACAGAGAATTCAGAGATTATATTTCAAGAGAATTTTATGTCCAGGCTTCTTCTGACAGTACTCATTTTAAACACTAGATGTTTGTGAAGAGGAAGAACTAACCACTGGGGAATACTCCAGAGTCTAAAGCCCCTGTGAGACACTCTCAGAGGGGAAAGTAGGTTGAACCAGGAACCGTACTCCCACTTCTCACTTGCAGAGGAACTACTTAAAAAACAAACAAAAAATTAGCCAGTAACTCCTAAACATTAAAGCAATTCAAACAAAAAACTCATTAAAGAACTAGAAAAGATATGGGGTGCCTGGGTGGCTCAGTGGGTTCAAGCCTCTGCCTTTGGCTCAGGTCATGATCCCAGGGTCCTGGGATCGAGCCCTGCATCGGGCTCTCCAGTTGGTGGGGAGCCTGCTTCGTCCTCTCTCTCTGCCTGCCTCTCTGCCTACTTGTGATTTCTGTCTGTCAAATAAATAAATAAATAATTTTCAAAAATATTAAGAACTAGAAAAGATAGCTTCCTGGCAGTTTGAAAATTGGGTTTATAAGGGAGGGATAAGGAAAAGACCAGCGTTTGGCAGATAACTAAATGCCAGGTGTTTAACAGAGGTCTCACTCCCACAGCCAGTGCTTTGGTGTTGAGAGATGAGCTAAGCTACTCCAGATAGTTACTGTCTCTGTATCCATTTTGTGGGGCCAAGTGGCTCGCAGGGACCTTACACTGACACTAGCTCCTCATCCAAGCACATGTCTGACATTGCAGCCAAGACTCATAACAAATGCAAATTCATAATAGGCTGTCCCCAACATCCCTGTGAGCAACAGTCCCCCTGCCACCCAGAGTCTGTTTGTCTTATGTGCCCCTTAAATGGGAATCCTGTAGGGCTTACCAATACCATATACCTTAAGTTTAAATTGACAAATCCAGACAGAGCCCAGGAACACCAAAGCACTCCACTTATAGACTATAATAAAGGCATGAGCCCCAGGCCCTTTCTCTCTCTCTCTCTGTCCATACCCTACTTTGACCTCCTCATGCAGCTACTCAATGTGTTGCTGGGACCTGCAAGTAATCAACTTCTCTCTTTCAATTTCTCTTGTGGTCCGTTGTTGAACTGAGGGTCACCATCCAACACCCCATGCTCCACTTGACAAATGTTAATTTAACACAGTCATAACCCTTGGGTAAAGAACTGAAAGTGAATGCATTTGGGACCCAGAGTCACCTGAAGCTCAGTGTTTCCAGGACCAGAAGATAAGAAGCATCTGCCATAGGCAGGCTGGCACCTAATCTGACAGTTTTATAGAAATATGGCTACTTCTTAGAGTCATAAAACACTCTGGGAAGGACCCTGAGAAGCTCAGAGCAATTCCCCTCATTTGACAAATAAGGAAACTGCTTAGAGTAGTACTACGTCTTGCCAACATTCCTGAGGGAGTAATTGGCAGAACACGACTGGGTCCCATTTTTCCTGACCCTGAGGTCAGTTGTTTAATCTATCATAACCATACCATCTCTTTAAGTGTCGCCTTGGGGAAAGCTGACCATTTAGACTGCATTCTAAGGTAAAGCCAGAATTGAATAGATCTGTCACCATCATCCCTTCCCTTCTGTGAACCTCTCCCACATACAGGACCTGCTCTGCCTTCCAGTTGCTTCCACACTGCCAAAAACTCCTCACAGGTTGGCTCTTCCATTAAGGACTTGCTTTTCTCCCCCTCCAGTTTTTATCCAGCTTATTTCTTGAAGGGAACTGACCTAAGCCAGGTGGCTCTAATAATTCTCATTAAGATGGCTGCCTCTCTGAGCTTAAGCTTCCCTAGAACTTGTTAACACAATGCATATCTGTAGCTAAAATGGAGAGCTATTTTTAAGCAAAGGCACTTTCCCTGTGGCCTTTGCCAGCTCCACACTATTCCCAAATCATGGTGCTCCAGGGAGTGACTCTTCCAAACTTCCTTTCCACAGTGCAGGGCATCTCTGCCAAGACAAGCACCACCAAACAGGAAACCTGACTGAAAGGAGCCATTAGAAGCCCCCTTCTGCTGCTGCCAGCACAGCTGGGGTGCAGCCAGGAGCCAAGGAAAATGAGTAATCAACTAAACCTCTCATGAGGCGACTGCACAGCAGTCATGTCTAGAAAAAGACAAAATGTCATTACTGCCCATGGGAGAGTGTAATGACCCAAATTATGGCCTGTCAGATGAGGCAGTGCCTACCCCAGGGAGGACACTGTAACAAGCATGGTTCACAAAGCAGGTGGGAAAGAGAAATGTGCTCCTGAGTAGCCTAGGGGAGTAAGGCCTTTGACGTCAGACTTTCACACTCCAAGTCTATATGAAGTCTCCCAGGAGACAGCATCACGGCACCCCATGCTCAGTGAGGGGCATGGGGCCCCTACCTAAGTTGCCCTCTAAATAAGGCCATGTAACCAGTAACCATCCCCTTCACCAGAATCCTTAAAGACTTTTTCTTTTCACAGACTTTAATTTTGGAGAATTTTTATGGACGATAGAATTGTATGAATAAAATCTAGGCTACCTGAAATGGTGAGGAGTGGAAGTTATGGAAATCACACCCCCACTAGGGTCAGCTAGGGCTGAGTCTCTGTCTCAGTTTCATCTCTTGGTAGCCTTGGGTAAGGAATTTTTCTCTCTGAGCCTCATTCTCCTCACAATATGAACATATAAGGACAGAGGATTGGGCATTCATTCATTCAGAGAATATTTTTTGAACATCCATTCTATGCTGGAACTCATTGAAACAAGTGTTACTAATAGTTGTAGTGATAATAATAGTAGGTGTTATCACAGTTGTAGAAATGGTAAAAGAGAAGTAGCAATAAGCATGCAATGAGTATCAGACACAGTTGCAAGAACTTTACATTATTAACTCATTTCAGACCCCTAATAATCCCATGAGGGAGGTCTTAATGGCACACTGTTCTTCATATTTGAATAAATTCACAAGATAAGTAACTTATTCAACAGCCATAATCACACCTTCAAATAACTTATATCTTACGGGAATAAAAGATAAGGAATTCATTATAAAATTACAATGGGATAGACCAGATTAAAATTTAGGAAAAAATCAGGAAAGAGACCTAATTAGATCAAGCAGTCCTGGATAGCACTGAAGCTAGGGCTGAGGGATGAAAAAGCACAAACTATGAGAGAAGCATGGAATGAGATAAGGGAATACCTACAACACTGTCTAATGATGGTGGTTGCTTAATAAATGCTAGTTTTCTCTCCCTTATCAATTCCCTGTTACAGAAACTTGACAGGAATATCCACTAAAATGTTTATAATCATGAAGATAACTATGTCTAAGATTGAAGAAGAAAGTGTTGAAAATCAGAGTAAATTTGACCTTTGAGCCAGAGAGCCTACCTGAATATATAAGACTAAAGGTTACTGAAGCCCCATGAAAACTAAGGAATATCCTGTCCCTCACCCAAGGAGAAGGACCCCACAAAAAGCCTGATCTGGCACTATGACAGGAGATCATGTGAAATGTGATAGTATCCACCATATATGAGGCACTTGAGAATAATAAACCCAAGGACTTAGTTAAGGCCACTCCTTTGAGGAACTTAGGACATTTGTTCTACAGCCAGTTAGAGATCTTAACTCTTTATAACAATTGGATGGATGGATAGATGGATGGATGGATGGGTGGGAGGCTAGATGGCCTGTCTGGCATTTCTAAGTGACTTATTCCAATCATTACCTTCCTATTAAAGAACAACCAATTCATCCTGATAGTAGCTAGGCTTAGCATTTAATAAATACATTTTCTAGCACTCAGACAAGGGACCTATTAGCCTAGTAATGGAAGCTGCACTTTCAAACTAGCTATTTGTGGCAAAATGACTGTTCAATATATTTTGAAGCTCCTTGGTAATCCATCTAGCGCATCTTCTATATTCTGTGGAGGCCCCAGGAAATACTTCAGAAGATGAGGGAAAAACTGAGATGGTGTTACAAGTTACAAGAAGAGCATTTTATATGTTTTGTATATTGGGGTTATACTTAAAATTTTTTTGAACTAACTCATTTATTGCTAGATCATGAATCCAACATGTTAATATAAAGATTCTCCTCTTTAATGTACATCTGTGGAAAAGGGGTAACAAATTTATAATTAAAAGAATGTTAAAAAGCTTGGTAGTCTTAAGGATTTCACAATGAATTGATAAGAAATATCAAAACCATGGGATATTTTTGATAATTAAATAAAAAACTTTAGAATATCTTAAAAACAAGCCAATAATTTTATGTATTTCCCCTAAAATCTTGTTTACACATTAAGGGCCAAATCACTTTGAATTCTATGGGAATCTCTCTCTCTCTTTTTAACAAAATAAAGAGGTTTAACAAGGAGAGATTTAAGAGTTTTAGAGAACAGATATATGAGCTCTTTGATGAGTGAGCTAGGAAAGTGGATAAGTGATGCATGGGCTGAATTGAAAGACGTACACATTTTAAGTTAGAGGAGGTGAGGCCACTATATCAGTAGGTAAATTTTAAGAAGCATATTAGTAGCCTAGAACATTCCCAACAAAAATAGTCAAAATATTAAAGAATTTTAAAACTGTGACACATAAGAAAATGTTGATAGACCTAGAAAACTGGGGACTATAAAAGGGAAGATCTAAAGAGAAATGTGATGATTATCTTGGATGTATTCACGTCTGTTCTTTGCCTAAAATGAGTAGACCAAGGAATAATAAGAGAAGAAATATAAACCTCAGATATAAAAGACCTTGCTAGTAAAGGAATTTTGTGAGTTTCCTTCCATAAAATAGTTTGGGGAAAGGACAGGAAAGAAAATCTTAGGCATGATGCAGAAAATCATGTCAATGGGTAAGAGGTTGAACAACCAAGTTGACCCCAACATGCCAGTGTAAGCTAGGCTTGCTCATAAAAATCATTCGAAAAACTTGTTTTAAAAATATGGAATCAAAGTGGAGCCAAGCCATGTGGGCTTCACGCTGAGGGGAGGGCACATAACCTAATGTGGACAATCAGAGACCAAGTGGAGAGAGAGACTAGCCCAAGGGAAGATTAAGGGGTGGGGGTGGAGGCAGCCCAGTGTTGCAGTCTCAGTGGGGCATGGAGGATACCTGAACAGGGAAAACAGGGACGGCCCAGCTGGGGCTTCAGAGCCCAAGCAGGGTGAAGAACCCTGCAGGGGGCAGTAATAGCAGCCTGGAATCTGGTGTTAGAGCCCATAAAGGGTGAGAAAAGATTCTGTGCAGCCTGGCAAAGGGTGTCAGAGCCTGGGTGGGTGAGGAGTGTGTGCAACAAGAACAGAGGGGCAGTGGCAGCTCAGCATGGAAGGTAGAACCGCAGTGAAAAGGACATCAATGCAGGGAGTAGCAATGGCAGCATTTTGGTGTAAAGTATTTGAGACCAAGAGGGGCAGAGTAACTATAATTAATGCAGATGTGTCAAATTCTAATTGGAGTCTGAGGTATAAATTCATAGATTTTTAACATATATTTGATCATGTAGACAGAGAAATTCATATAGATGTGTTTATACACATGCATATATTCCCTGGCTCTGCCCACTGAGAACTGACAACAGTGACACCCAGCAACAAAGACCACACCTAGCACTGAGGACCTGGTATCTAAACACCTTACACCACTTACAGAAGCCAGGACCCCTGGGAGAAATAGCGGAATCTAGAGCTAGGTCAAGGGCCAGTACGAGATAAAACTGGATAATCTTTTCATGCCAGAAAAAAGGAGATGCTCAGTTGAATGATCAGGAACACATGAAAAAGACACAGGAGACAGCTCAAAGGGGCTCTTTCCACCCAAACCTAGGAAAATTTAAGTATCAAAATAAATACAGTAATGAACACCTGGGTGGCTCAGTTAGTAAAGCACCCAATTCTTGATCTCAGTTCAGGTCTTGATCTCAGAGTTGTGAGTTCAAGCCCCATGCTGGGCTCCCTGCTGGGCATGGAATCCATTTAAAAAATAGATAGATATCTAGATAGAGAGATAGATAGTTACAGATTATAACCCAATAAATAAAACAGGAATTCATGAGTCCATCCTGTTATAGGTAAATAAATGGAAGTAAGAGATAGTTTTTTGTTGCTGTTGTTGTTCCAGCGCAATGTCAATGGATAAAAGTAGAAAGAATGATGTGGTTTGAAAATAACCATATAGCAACCATCATAGCATTAATTAATTCAACCAAGAAATATCAGTGGACACTAAAACTAGTACAGTAAAGTCTACTGAGGCATGTGATAGCTTCAAAATACCTCTCCTCAAAATATTTACTTAGTTCATAAAGGAAGAAGAGTAAGTTTACAGTAGAAAAGCCTGGCGTCCATCACCTTAGTCAAAGATCATGATTAATATCACCAGTGCCAGGACAAATAGAAATCAAGTAACATCTGGTAAAATGCAATGAGGAAGAACACAGAATCACTTATGTGACATTCCTGGGGGAAAAAATGCATAACCTGAAACTAATCATGGAGAAACTTCAGACAAATCCATACTGGGGGACAGTCAACAAAATAACCAGCCTGTGAGCTACAAAAGTTTCAAGGTCATGAAAGTGAAGGGAAATCTGAAAAGCTGTTTTGGATTCAGAGAAACTAAAAGAGACAAAACAATTAAATTTAACTTATCATCCTGGATTAAGGACAGCACAGTAAGATTTGGAAAAGCTCAAATGGTGTCAGATGATTATATGTTAGTAATAAATTAGTGTTATCTTCCTTATTTTGATGGCTGCATTATTGATAAACAAGAAAAAAAGTCCTCAACTGTAAGAAATAAACATTAAAGTTTTCTAGGTGTAATAGGGCTATACATAGGCAATTTACTTTCAAATAATCCAGTGTATATACCAAAGGAGGGGTGTTTTATAATATTCTTGAAATTTATTTTGTAAATTTGAAATTATTTCAAAATTTAAAAATGGAAATTCCTGGGCCTCATGGTACACTTACTGGAGAATGTGAATTTATGGCAGTGAGGCACAAGGAGATCTATGTTAAAAGCTATCCATATCATTCATTGCCAGGTTTGGAAACCACTGGACTAGATCAGTGTTTTTCAAACTTTAGTGTGCATACAAATCATCCAGGGACCTTGTTAAAATTCAGATTCTGATTCAGTAGTTCTGGAATGGGATCTGAGATTCTGTATTTCTAACAACCTCCCAGGTGATGCCAATGCACTGGACGACAGACTGACCTTTGAGTATAGAACCAAATGATCTCTGAGAGCGTACTGCTCCTGAAAATCTATGAGACCAGGATTCTTCTTCCAGACATCAAAAAAACTATGGCAGTAAAATTCATAAATTTGAATGTACCTTCATAAGAAATCTGTTAAATAAACTGGCAACAGACTTTGTATTTGTGGATGATCTTGTTTGATCTAACAAAAGAAAAGTCTTGCCCCCAGAGAACATCCTGTCAGGCTCCAGGCATGTAACAAGAAGAAGCTTTCACTTTTTTGCCAAGGTGATCAAAATCTAGGCAATGACAGTTCACCAGAAGTCTAGAGACTCATAGAAAAAACATGAAAACTTATTTGGATAATATACCACTACCTCTTACATCACTACTTGCTTGCAGTTGAAATTATATATATATATATATATATATATATATATATATATATATATATATTTATTTAATTTTCTTTTCCTCAAAGCACAGAAGGGAAAGAGACCTAGAAGTCTGTGCCAAACATGACTGTTGTAGCTACCTGGTGAGCATTCAGTTCTTCTTTACGTTATATCAAATCCCAACAAACTGATTTTTTCACCACTTTTGTATAGGATAGTCATTATTACTGAGTGTCAGCATATGCCTAGCAATGAACTAAGCCCATTGACTGGGTTTAACCTGTTTTATGTTTCTTTTCACTGACAAAAAATGGGCAATTTCTATCCTCACTCCTGTGCATTATACCAGGTTCACGATTTTATGCTTTTCCACATATGGATGCCCACAAATGTGTACACACACACACACACACACAATGTAGTGTGTATGTGTATGTGTGTGCGTGTGTGTGTGTGTGTATATATATATATATATATAAACACATTTATGTGTGTTTTAAAGACTCAAATGTTAACACAGTGTACTTATCTTTTTGAAACTTGGTATTTTTGTTCAAAATTAAAGAGTTTCGATCTACAAAGACAGGCAGCTACATGGAAGTATTTCATTCTGTACACACTAAACTTTTGATTATTAATTTTCATTCAGTTTTTCACTATTCAAGCAGTGCTAATATAAGCATCTTAATACATGTTTCCTACATACTTCACATCTGCAAGAGCTTCTCTGGGTATGTAACTAGAACCCAAATTGTGGGTCAGAGGATGTGTGCGCTGTCAAATGTGCTCAATAAGTCAAATGTTCCTCCAAAGTGATTTTCCTCATTTATTCTCCCCCAATCAGTCTAAGGCAGTCCTCACATCCCCACTTACATGCTAACACTTGATCTTCTCACCTTTTTGAACATTTGGTTGATCTATCAATTACAAAATGGTATTTTATTATTTTAACACATTTATCTCATTACTAGCAGGATTGTTTATCTTTTGCTAGTTATGTTTCTTCTTAATGCACTGTCCATTTTTATCCTTTGCCCACATTTTAGGTTGTTTGTCTTTTAGTTCACGACTTGCAGAACTTCTAAAATGCATTCCAGATTGTCAGTTAACATGTGTTGCAAACATCTTCTCCAGGCCTGTTCTTTTACATTTAGATTGTTCATGGCATCTTTGGTCAATGTAGAAGTTATAAATTAAATTTTAAATTCTGAGTCCAATATATAAATAATTTCCTTTTGTATCTTGTACATGTGTCTGTGACTTCAGAAATCTTTTTCTTCCCCCAAGGTTATTGAGATGTTCATAAAAATTTCTTTGAAAATTTTTGAAGTCATTTTTTATGTAGTCTTTAATCTACCTAGAATGTATTTTGTTTATAAGAGATAGACATGGGGTTTATTTTTACATTCCTATGGAAAGCCAATTGTTCCAACCCCAAATCATCCTTCCCCACTGACTAGGTAAGGACTTCTCTGTCATCTACCAAATTCCTTAGAAGTTTCAGTCTGTTGCTGGTCTTCCCATTCTGTTCACTCATCTACTTGCTTTCCCCCATGCTGATGCTGTACTGTTTTAATTACTATGGCTTTATAGAATGCTTTAATATTTGGTAATGCAAGTCCTATCAACAAGTTCTTTTACCAGTCTATTCACAGATTATTTTCTTGGATTTTTAAAATGTCCTTTGTGAATGCATAGTTAATTTTCATGAATGTTCTGTATGCCTTGAAAAAAATGCATATTCTTTAGGTATGTCTACTCTATAACATCAAGCTTGATATTCATGTTACTCCAATACTCACAATCTCTTCCAGATTCTTATTTATCATATGTAGAAATGTACATTGATAAGGACACGCAACTGTTGTCCATTTATCTCTCTGTGATATTTCCTTTTGGTTATGAAGTGTCCCTCTTTATCACTATTGTGCTTTTTACCTTAAATTCTTTTGGTAAAACTAATGTTGTTTTTCTTTACTTTTTAAGTATTTTGTTCTTTTTCTGTCCAATCAAGCAAGTTTTCTTTATCCCACTTCTTAAATCTTACTGGCTTGGAAGTTACTCAACGTGCTTCACTAAAAGAGTTTGCCCTTGTACCTTAGCACACATTTAGCTCACAGAAGTCTAAGGTATTTACTTTGACATTGTTTTTGAAAACTCACCAAAATATCATTCAATATCATTACTTTTTCTAGTTACCATGTATAAAATCATCACTGTGTAACCAATTGAATGTAAATGTCTCAGTACTCCTGTTTTCCTCCCTCCTTCCCTCCTCAATCTCTTTACTGCCTCACCTCAGAATGGATGAATTTTGCTGTACTCCTGTTCCACAGGTTAAGGACCCAGGACCACAGGCATCTCACTTTCTTCCCCACTATACCAACAGATATGAGTCAGGAAATCCAGATAAAAGCATCTTTGGTATGTCTGGCCTCCTATGGTATAGACTTGGAGAGAAATACTAGAAGATGCAATTTGCAGCTGTCTATCTGATCCATATTCTCAAATTCAGACTTATGATTAATAAAGTTGACATTTTAATCTCCATTTCTCTGATTCTTTCACCTATTTTCTTGACTGGTTCTAAACTGAGACAAAGAAAAAAAAAAGATAATGGAATTATAAGCCTGACATCCAAATCTATAAATTGCATAAAGAAATACAGATAGCAAAAATTTGTCTCTTCCTTGGGGATCTCCATGACACAGGATGCATTTCCTAACCAGGGTGCTAGAATTGAAACTGTGCCCAAGAGGGTTAATGAAATTCACTAGCTGTCTCTGCAGAAGCCTGGATTCAAGGTCAAGTGACATGGGTCCAGCTTATGAATAAACAAGGCCCTGCATTCCTTACTCAAGACCCCATACAGATTATATGGGCTCTCAGATTATGCCCAGAGCCCCTTCTCCTTGTTCTAAGATAACTTCATTCTGAGATTAAGTCTCCACTGCAAAGTAGCCATAGGATGAATGTTATATGTATGTTTGCTCAATGCACATGCTCCACCTTTCCTCACAAATAGTGAGGAGTCTACCCACTCTTTTCATCAGTAGGCATGTAATTTCAACTCCTTTACTATATAAAACAACAACAACAACAACAAAACCCAAAACCAAAACCAAAAAAAAAAAAAAAAAACCTTGTTCTTGTCCCCTTTAGGGCGGTGGACTTAAGGCCTCCATTCTTATCTCCATGGGTTGCTTCTTGAATAAACCCTTTCCTTGATATATACTCAATGTTTCAGTGATTGTCTTTATTGCACATCAGGCAGACAGAGTTGGGTTTGGTTACAGAAGTCCAAGATCCACTTTGGGTGATACTGAAACAAAAAAGGGAAGTTAAAGAGAACAGAACACCAGTTTGCATTCCCGTCAACAGTCCAAGAGGGTTCCTCTTTCTCCACATTTTCCTCCAATCTAGAAATGCTAGGTATTTAAAGAAAGGATACAAAAATACTAACTGAAAAGGATACATACACCCCAATGTTTACAGCAGCATTATCAACAATAGCCAAATTATGGAAATAGTCCAAGATTCCATCAACTGATGAACGGGTAAAAAAGACATAGTATAGATACAAAGGAATATTACTCAGCCATAAAAAAGAATGAAATCCTGCCATTTGCAACAACATGAATGGAGATAGAGAATGTAATGCTAAGTGAAATAAGTCCATCAGAAAAAGAAAAATAACATCTGATTTCACTCTTACATGGAATTTAAGAAACAAAATAAATGATCATAGGGAAAAAAAGGAAAAAGAGAGAGAGAGAGAGGCTCTTAACAGACTCTTAACTACAAAAAAACAACTGAAGAGTTACCAGAAGGGAGGTGGGTGAGCAAAGGAGTTAAATTGGTGATGGGGATTAAGGAGTGCACTTACTGTGATGAGCACTGGGTGCTGTATGGAAGTGTTGTATCACTATATTGTTTACCTGAAATTAATATTATCCTGTATGTTAACCAACTGAAATTTAAATAAAAACTTACAAAAAATATGTAATGCAAAAAAATAAAAAATAAGAGGAACAGAATAGAGACAAGGATGACATCAAAAGGCGGGTCCATTTTGCCCCTGGCATTGGATCACTGATATTGAAAAATCTAGTTCTAGAGGAGACCAAAGTCCTTAGCTAAGTAACTGTTTGAGTACTTTGTTCAAGTCAAGTTGTTTATTGTTGTTGGTTTGTAGGTGGGGAGGAGAGCCTATGGTTTCTTCCTGAAAATGCCCCCAATTCCCCCAGGGGAGCACAAAAGCAGTAGTTCTTGCTTTATTGACTGAGGTGGAAAACACATTGTGGAGCATTGGTCCCATGGCAGGGCTGTTCCAGAGGCTCTACTGTGCTATTGCTAATGCTGTAATATTTCCAGCCAAGATAGTGGAAGGAAAAGCAAGATGATCCATCATTCTTGGGACAAGACCTTGACAATCAGCTTCTCTCTGGCCTTCAGGCAGCTTGACTTTGGCTTAAGCTCTACAGAAGCTCTCCATAATTTCCTACTCACTGCACAGGCACTGAGGGAGGAGATGGTGTGGACAAACTCCACAGAGAACTAACATTTGGGAAGGGCACAGGGTAGCAAGGAAATTGGTCTGGCACAGGAAGACAAAAAGGCATAAAGGATGTTCAATGACCATTGAGTAGGCATTTTTGTCCTGAGTAGGTATTTCAAATAAGAACTGGATGATCACTTTGACAATATATTTAGAAACCCTCCACTTCTGTGTGTTCACAATAGCACATTATTATTATATTACAAATCGTCAAATTACATAATCATCCTCTCTCCTGCCACTCTGTTAAGTTTGAACAAACTGTATCTGCTATAGAAAGTCTTACATAAAGACAAAATTTGTTTTCATGGAATAGACTCAAATATTTTTAAAATGCAGAAACCACCTGCATCATTTCTTAGGTTCATTCTTAGCTAATATTTATAAAGAACTTATGCATGATACATGTTCTAGAATTGACAGTAGTAATAGAGCAGGTTTATATTTGATTTAACTTGCTCACTGTGGAAAGTCCTGTATACTCTTGTTAATGTGCTATAGCATTTTAAGTAAAATGGTGCTGCAGAGAAGGCAGGGTGGGCTTTTCCCATGTTTTCCAAAGGGAGTCTCAGCCTACACCAGAGGAGTTCTGGGCATGGGGTTAAAACTGAGAAAAAGCCATGTGTGAGACGAGCCAATGTTAAGTGAAATGGCTGTGTGGAGAGTCCCATCAGCTCCTTTGCAAATGGACAAGTCATAAACCTGCCTAATGACGTGGAAACTCAAAATTGCCCCCTTTCATTTTAAAGAATTTTTAATGTTGTCCTCTCCAATGGGCACCATTAACAAGGAAACTCTCCATTCCTCCACATGGTTTCCCTAGTAGGTGAGTATGTTTTCAGTAAGACCAGAGGGGAAAAGAAATCTCAGTGGGGGAAAGATCTGTGTGGAGAGAGGAGCACTTGCTAATTTCTCCAACCCACCCAACCCATTGAGGCGGAGAGACTGCAGGGTGTGCAAACCACAGAGAAAGTAGAATTTATCTCAGCTGTGATTGCATCTTCCAACCATTTTAATCTCTCTCTTTCTTTTGACACTGTATAATAATACTTTCTTCAAGGAACGTTCTTTAATCTTATAATTTGAAAACAAATTCTATTTCAGCTGTCCTTACAGTAGGCGACCTTTAATGGCTTTGCTATAGGTAAAACTCTGTCATTATGTTCTGCCTCCCTGCTCAGCTTTCTGGATATCAAATTGCTCAGATGCTGCAGTTTTTGTCAGTGATAATATTGCCCTTTCAAAATTTCTCTGTAAGCAGCCTGAAAGGATTCATTTGGAGCAGCAGTTTCATTAATTTATTTAAATGCATTTCTCAAACAAAACAGGTTAGTTGTTCCGAAATGTCAGGGTCCAGAAGCAGATTTGAAAATATTCTGCAAAATACAATTGTTCAGACTTTCTAAGGGAAGGAAAGAAACCCGGAACTTATGAAGGAAGCTAAGTGACAAGTAACTGCATGCCTCTCCCAAAGGCCCAGTGGCCCTCCCCCAAAATCAGCAACATTTACCCCAGCCTCTGTGTGGGGATCATGCTTACAAAGTGGTTTTTGCTGCAGATGAGAGTCAGCGCTAATCTTTCAAACGTGACTTGCTCCTCTCTTAAGAGCATCGTTTGGAGAGATAGCTTTGGCTTAGCAAAGTGCCTGGGCCTGTTAGATGGGAACCATGATGTAGTGACTCCCATTGTGCCTGAATGGGTGAACTGGGGCCTAGGGAGCATCAGGTTGGAGGAAATGGGCAGCTCTGGACCAGGCAGGGGAAATGAAAAAACATGTGTTGAAAATCTGCATGAAATGTGAACCGGCAGTTTGGAAATATTGGATGGTATATGTTATTTAAGAAAGAATAAAATAGATCATCTTCAAAGAAAACTTATCATTCTGGATTTTAAATCACCCAGATGTTTTAGCTCTTTTTCACTCCCTGGCTAAAAAAGCAATGTCTTCCCATTGTCTCCTGAATAATATCTAATCTTCTAAGCATGACATTCAAGATCCTCTGCAAGCTGGCATCAGCTTGTCTTTGAAATTGTAATTCCTTACCACGGCATCCCCCTCTACCCACATACACACCCTTTACATATGCCAGTGAAACTAGACACCTCTCCATTTACTAAACATGGCAGGCATTTTACCCACATTTATCCTTTATTGATAGCCTCAGGCCCCCTTTCTTCTCAGGCAACCCGTCAGCCCCTTTGATTCTTCAAAACCCAGCACAGATGCCTATAAACTCCATGCTGTAAGGAAGTCCTTGCCTTTGGGATTTTCATGACACTTTGTAACTCTCTAAGGCTCCTAGGCCAATGGACTGACTCTATGGTGTTCTCTGTGCACACTGCACATTCCCTCCAAAGAATGAACTCCCAGATGGCAGGACTGACCCTTATACAACCTACCTCCACTCCAGTGGTTCTTAACCCTGCTGCACACCTCACCACCTGGGGAGCTGTTTAGAAGCACCAACCCTGGGTTCCTACCCCACATACTTTGGTGCAATGGTCTGAAGTTGGGGTCTGGGCATGGTATTATTTTAAATCTCTTGAACATTTCTTTTTTTTTTTTTTTTTAAGATTTTATTCATTTATTTGACAGACAGAGATCACAAGTAGACAGAGAGGCAGGCAGAGAGAGAAAGGGAAGGAGCTTGATCCCGGGACCCTGGGATCATGACCTGAGCTGAAGACAGAGGCTTTAACCCACTGAGCCACCCAGGCGCCTGAACATTTCTAATTATACAATTCAGTAGTGTTAAGTATATTCACATTATTGTACAACCAATCTCCAGAATACTCTTATCTTGTAAAACTTGAACTGTATACCCATTAAATAACAATTCATCCCTCACCCTGTCCCCACCCCTGGCAACCACCATTCCACTTTCCACCTTTATGAATGTAAGTGTCTCGTATAAGTAGAGTCATGCAGTATTTGTTTTTGTTTTTGTTTTTGTTTTGTAACTGGCTTATTTTTTTTATTTTTTTATTTTTTTGTAACTAGCTTATTTTGCTCAGCACAACATCTTCAAGGTTCATCCATGTTGTAGCACGTGACAGGATTTCCTTCATTTTTAAGGCTGAATAATGTTCTATTTTATGTATATGTTACATTTTCTTTGTCTATTCATTCATCCGTGAACTTTTGGTTTGCTTCCATTTCTCGGCTCTTGTGAATAATGCTGCTATGAATATGGATGTTCAGATATCTCCTTGAGAGCCTGCTTTCAGTTCTTTCATATGTACCTAGAAGTAGGGTTAATTTTTTGAGGAACCACCATACTGTTTTCCATAGAGGCAGCACCATTTTACATGCTCATCAATAGTACACAAGCATTCCAATTTCTCCACATTCTCACCAACACCTGTTATTTTGTGTTTCTTTGACAGTAACCATCCTAATGGATGGAAGGTGACAGGTCATTTTGATTTCCATTTCCATTTCTCTAATTTCTCTAATTAGTGGTGTTAAGCATCTTCTCATGTGCTTGTTGACCATTTGTGTATCTCTGGAGAAACGTCTATTCAAAGGATCCAACCTCATATTTTTGCATGTGGATATCCAGTTTCTCCAACACCACTTGTTGAAGAGAATGTTCTTTTCTCCTTGAGTGGGCTTGGTACCCTAGTTAAAGATCATTTCACCATATAGACCAGGGTTTATTTCAGAGACCTCTATTCTATTCACTATATGCCTATCTTTATGCTGGTACCACACTGTTTTAATTACTGTAGCTTTGTAATATGTTTTTGAAATCAGGGTGTCTGAAACCTCCATCTTTGTTCTTCTTTTTCAAGATAGGTTTGGCTATTTTGGGTCCCTTGAGAATTTTATGATAATTTTTTCTATTTTTTTAATAAAGATTTTATTTCTTTATTTAAGAGAGAGAGAGGGAGTATTAAAGGGGAGAGGTCAGAGGGAGAAGCAGACTCCTTGCTGAGTGGGGATCCTGATACAGAACTCGATCCCAGGACTCTAGGATCATGACCCAAGCCAAAGGCAGTTCCTTAACCAACTGAGCCACCCAGGTGCCCCATAAATTTTTCTATTAATACAAAAATGTCATAGTTTTTCAAAAGATTTTATTTATTTATTTGACAGAGAGAGGGAACACAGCAGGAGGAGTTAAAGAGGGGGAAGTGGGCTTCCCGCCGAGCAGGGAGCCCGATGTGGGGCTCAATCCCAGGACCCTGGGATCATGACCTGAGCCAAGGCAGATGCCCAATGACTGAGCCACCCAGGCACCCCAAGTCATAGGGTTTTGATAAAGATTGCATTAAATCTGTAAATTGCTTTGTGCTCCATGCCCTCTCAAAGTAATCTATAGATTTTATTTTATTAGAAGCTCCTCAAGAGTTTCCAATGCATAATCATGGCTGAGAAACACCATTTCCTCTCTACAGTAACTCGTAAAGAGTCATATAATGAGAATTTGCTTTAACTTATTAATCAGTTGTTTAGCATGAATTTTGAATCAGTTGTTCTCCAGAGCAATGTGACAGTAAATTTGATTTAAAAGGGGAAAAAAGAAGCCTAGAAATGGGATTATAATCAAAAGCACCTAGGCACTGTAAAACAGTGAACCATGAAAACAAATCACAGCTGTAACTATGCCTCATTCCCATAAAATCATCCCTAACTGAGAAAAGAAAGCATGTACCTCCAATGAAATGAGGAGAAATAAGAAAGGGGAAGTAATGAGCAAGCAACATGAGGCAAGAACCCGCATCTAGAGACACAGCCAGCTTATTTTAAACTCCTGCAAACCAATAGAAGTGTCTTGTCCTTATGAATTCAAGTAACATTCGTTTGATTTGATAGACTTTTATATTACAAAATGATTACCATCACAGAGTTAGCTAATCCCTCCTTCATGTCACGTAATTACCATTTTTTGTGTGTGATGAAAACATTTAAGATGAACTCTCTTAGCAACATTCAAGTGTATAATTCAAGAATTATTAACTATAATCATCATGCTGTACATTAGATCCCCAGAAATTATCCGTCTTATAACTGGAAGTTTGTACCCTCTGACCAACATCTCTCCATTCCCCACAACCACCACGACCAGTCTCTGGTAGCCACCATTCTACTCTGTGTTTCTAAGATTTCACATGTGAGGTTATACAGTATTTACACTTCTCTGTCTGACTTATTTCACTTAGCATAATGCTCTCAAGGTCTAAACATGTTTCCCCAAATGACAGCATTTCCTTCATTCTCATGGCAGAATAATATCTCTTTGTGTCTGTGTGTGTGTGTGTTTATTTGTTTGTTTGTTTATTTGGGGAGCCTACGATTCTTCCCAATAACCTCATGGGTAGAATTTTCCTGCATGCTTCTAGCCTCCTTCTAAACCCCTCCGAGGCAATACGCAGCTATCCATAGTTCTGATTTAAAAGTAAGTTCTTTCTCTCTCTCCCAACCTCTTTCTCTCTTAAAAAAAAAAAAAAAAAATGTCCTTTTTCCTTGGCTCTCCATTCTTTCCTGAAGCTTGCAGTTATGGACATAAGCTCTGTAGGTCACCTTCTTTCAGAGAAGCCAGTGTCAATAGAACAAGAGTCAAGGAAGGGGTCTGGGAACATAGTGTTACCTCTAAATTCCCAGAGGAAAAAAGAGTTTGAAAATACAATAACTATGAAAAGCACACAAATGTCTTATAATTATGAAACATTATTTTACACTTAAAAAATAGTCCATTTTTTCACTAATCGGAAGGGATACAAATACCCCTATATTTATTGCAGCATTATTGACAATAGTCAAATTAAGGAAGCAACCCACGTGTCCATTGATAGAGGAGTGAACAAAGAAGATGTGGGGTGTGTATTAGTGTGTGTATATGTGTGTGTCTACACACACACACATATACATACAATGGAATATTATTCAGTCATAAAAAGAATGAAAACTTGCCATTTCTAACAAAATGGATGGAGTTAGAGAATATAATGCTAGGTGAAATAAGTCACTCAGAGAAAGACAAATACCATATGACTTCACTCATATGTGGAATTTAAGAAACAAAACAAATGATCATAGGGGAAAAGAGAAGGAAGGGAGAGAGAGATAAAAAAAACAAAAACAGGGGGCACCTGGGTGGCTCAGTGGGTTGAGCCTCTGCCTTCGGCTCGGGTCGTGATCCCAGGGTCCTGGGATCGAGCCCCACAACAGGCTCTCTGCTTGGTGAGGAGCCTCTTCCCCCTCCCTCTCTGCCTGCCTCTCTGCCCACTTGTGATCTCTCTCGCTGTTGAATAAATAAATAAAAAAAAAAAAAAACAGACCCTCAACTATAGAGAACAAGCAGAGAGTGACCAGAGGGGAGGTGGGTGGGGGCATGAGTGAAAAAGGCGAAGGAATTAAGAAAACATTTATTATGATGAGCACTGAGAATATATGGAAGTGTTAAATCACTGTATTATATACCTGAAACAAATATAACACTATTAACTACACTGGAATTTTTTTTTATGCTGGAAAAATAGCATATTTCTCATTAGGAAAAAAAATTAAAATCTACTACTAATGCACTCAAATATCCTGCCCTTCTGCCTGTATTAATTGGACAGAGTACTTTAGGTTCTGAGAATGTTCGCAGGAGCTCACATCCATCTGGTAACACAGCTCCTTCCAAAACACTTTGATTAAGGGAACTCACAGTTCACAGTTGTAAATGGCAAGACCAGAACAATGACACTCAGCAATTTGGTTGTCTTAAAAGAAATCCTCTTGAAAAATGGTAACAGGCTCTCTTTTAGAAGGAATATTAGACTTTGGATCAAAGCTAAGGGAGAGACAAGATGCCTGACTGACTCAGTTGGTTAAGGGTCTACCTTCGGCTCATGGGTCCTGGGATCCAATCCCACTTCGGGCTCCTTGCTCAGCGGAGTGCCTGCTTCTCCCTCTGCCTGCTGTGCCTACCACTCCCCCTGCTTGTACACACACTCTCTCTCTCTTTCTGAGAAATAAATAAATGAAAATCTAAAAAAAAAAAAAAAAAAAAAAAAGGAAGAGACAAAGAATGTGTCCTTCACTGAAAGTGCCCCAGGTGGCTCTTTAGCCATCAGTTCTCCTAAAGAAGAGAGAACTGGTGTTAAGGAAATCTCAGGAGCCTAGAGGAGTTAATATTCCCTGGATAGGAGGCAATCAGTCACCCCATGTCCCAGAGTCTCAGCTTCTAATTTTGGAATGACAGCCCTGATAGTCCAGAATACTTTGATTGGTGTGTTCTGGCCCCAGTCTCCCAGACCAGGGAGACACCCAGGGAGACACCAGGATGGAGTGTATGTGAAAGAGTGTGGTATAAAGAATGGGAAGAGGAGGGGAAAGGGAGAGGAGCTATAGTGAAAAGGGAAAGAGAAGGAGGAAGAGGCAGGGAAGAAACAAAAGACACATCACTGTGAATACTGCTTCAGGCACTTCCAAGTTGATCTTTGGGGGTTTGGGACTGCTGTAGAGTTGGGGAATTCTACAGTAAGCATGGACATAAGTAGGAATGTTGACTACGTATTTCTTCCTTTTTTTTTCTTTTGGTTTTTCGGTTTTTTGGGTGTTTTGTTATTGTTGTTTTATTAACATACAATGTATTATTTGCTTCAGGGGTACAGGTCTGTGAATCATCAGCCTTACACACTTCACAGCACTCACCATACCACATACCCACCCCAGTGTCCATAACCCAGCCACCCTCTCCCTCCTCCACACCCCCACCCCCCAACCAGCAACCTTCAGTTTGTTTTGTGAGATTAAGAGTCTCTTAGGGTTTGTCTCCCACCCCGGTCCCATTTTGTTTCATTTTTTCCCTCCTGACCCCCACGACCCCCAGCCTTGCCCCTCCAGTTCCTCATATCAGAGAGATTATATGATAATTGTTTTCTCTGATTGACTTATTTTACTTAGCATAATACCCTCCAGTTCCATTCACATCATTGCAAATGGCAAGATTTCAGGTTTTTGATGGCTGCATAGTATCCCATTGTATATATATACTCCATCTTCTTTATCCATTCATCTGTTGATGGACATCTAGCTTCTTTCCATAGTTGGGCTATAGTGGACATTGCTGCTGTAAATATTCAGGTGCACATGCCCTTTTGTATCACTATATTTGTAACTTCAGGGTAAATACCCACGAGTATAATTGCTAGGTCATAAGGTAGCTCTATTTTTTTTTTTAAGATTTTATTTATTTGTCAGAGAGAGAGAGAGAGAGAGAGAGAGCAAGCACAGGCAGACAGAATGGCAGGCAGAGGCAGAGGGAGAAGCAGGCTCCCTGCCGAGCAAGGAGCCCTATGCGGGACTCGATCCCAGGACACTGGGATCATGACCTGAGCCGAAGGCAGCTGCTTAACCAACTGAGCCACCCAGGCGTCCCGGTAGCTCTATTTTCAAACTTTTGAGGAACCTCCATACTGTTTTCCAGAGTGGCTGCACCAGTTTGCATTCCCACCAACAGTGTAGGGGGTTTCCCTTTCTCAACATCCTCGCCAACATCTGTCACTTCCTAACTTGTTAGTTTTAGTCATTCTGACTGGTGTGAGGTGGTATCTCACTGTGGTTTTGATTTGTATTTCCCTAATGCCAAGAGCTCTCAGCTCTTCCAGAGCCAGAGATTGGGAGGTATTTCTTTCTTTCTTCTTTTTTTTTTTTTTAAAGATTATATTTATTTATTTGACAGACAGAGATCACAAGATCACAAGCGGGCAGAGAAACAGGCAGAGAGAGAGGAGGAAGCAGGTTCCTGCCTCAGGTTCCTGCTGAGCAGAGAGCCCAATGCGGGACTCGATCCCAGGTACCTGGGATCATGACCTGAGCCGAAGGCAGAGGCTTAACCCACTGAGCCACCCAGGTGCCCCCTGGGAGGTATTTCTTCTTTCTTAAAACACTGATAATTTTCACAATTTTTACTCCAGACTAAATAATCAAAATCAATTGGTTAGCTCCTGAAAACACCTCCTCACTTTCACTCATGTGGAGTGAATCTGTTCCCCTTACTCCCCTGTTCCCTCTACCTTCCCACCCAGTCCATCCTTCCAAATGCAGATCAGATTATACATTCTTGTTTTAGTTTTTACTAACTACCCAGCATTAAGTAATGATGCCACCCTTCCATATTTGAATCTCTAGAGTAACTATAAATTGTAAAATTCACTTTGTAATTAGTGATGTACTATTAGACATCTATGGCATTGTTCTTGCAAAGTGTTACTAGAAAGGGGTTAACATATATCCAAGGTTAGCCCCATGGTACTGGTTTATGCAGGTTAGACCAGATTAACAATTAACAACACCCTCCATTTACTCTCACAAGTATCCCATGTTGGGAAGATAAATAATATGGCCAGCCTGTTGGAATGTTAAATCCTGTGGCATTCCAGACTCCCTAAGGAGAATCTAAAAGCTCCCAGGGAGCTCTGTCATTTTCTATGCCAGCCTGGCTCCTTACACGCACTGCCCAACAGTATTTTATTGTAAGCATGAATTACCCTTTTCATTTTAAAAGATGAAAATGAATAAGCCCTATAAACTTGTGAATATGTGGAATATAAGGACGGAAGTTTCAATTTAGCTTAGGTTCTCATTGTTTTTATCATGTAAGACCTAAATGTATCACATTCTGAAACTGAAGATGAGTGTTATTCTCATATTTGCATCTCACAGTGAAGGAGAAAGTACCAGTTCAAACTCAAACAATGCTGGTCTGCACCTCTTAATAACCAAAGACTTCTTGCCCTCTAGCAAGCTCAGGCTGCCTAGGTCTGCAGGTCACCTTGGGTTACTCTGAAATGTATTTATTCAATTTCATTCTTACAGGAATATAAATGGTTCTGTCAAATAAAGTGAAAATTTCAATGACAAATATTCTGAAAACAACAGTCCAGAAAATGAAATCTTATTTCTTATTGAAACATTATGTTCCTCCAGCTGACACCAAAAGTCATCTCTTTTTTCATCCCTCTTCATCTACCTCTAGTGGGGAGGAACAGGAAGATGATTATATTATCTCCCACCTGTTCGTCCTCCCATTTATCAATATTAAGTATGTATCATGTACAAAGTTTTGTGATCTGTGCCAGGCGTGAGTGATGAAGAAAATGGCACGGTTTCTGCTCTCAAGCAGCTTATAGTCTGGTATGCAAAGAAAGCATCAAATGCTTATGAAATAATTATGTAACTAATGTCTACTGTTAAGCAAAAAGTTTATTTCAGCAAAATCTTGACAGAAATCTTCATTCTACTCTAGAAAATCAAAGTGGACTTTCCTAACAAGAGATACTTAGACTGGAACCCAAATGATGAACAAGAAATAGGCAAGAAAAGAAAAGGAAAAATGTTGCAGACAAAGGTTGAAACTGGCATGTAAGGCTTCAGATGGGAGTGCATGTTGTGACGTTCAGAAGGGAAAAGTGTGCCAGCATTCCTGAGCATTTTGAGTGAGGTAGCAGTAAGGGAAAGGCTCCACTAGTCTCGTCCTATGGCTCCAGGGTTGGGTTTCTTACTCTTTCCTTTGATTGGTCAGCCCAAAACAGTGACAAAGTCAAACAACAACAACATCAAACAACAAGCATTTAGGGACTTTCAGTCTGCATCATGTTATTTTGGGAGACAAAGGATGAAAATTAGGCTTAGTAGAACTCTGGGCCTTGGCCATAACAATCCTTGAAAAGCCAGACATACTAAGCATCATCACTTCTAAGCCCATTGCTCCATTTCTAAGCATTCTTCTCAGTCTGAATATTCAGGAATATTCTGCTTCAGGAATAATCAATATATTATATTTATTATAGTATATTAATTAGTATGTCATATTAATTATATTAGTAATTAATTAATATATTTATTATATTATATTATTATATTATATTAATTATATTTCCTGAACAGCAGCCTGGATGTGGTTTTACTGCAAAAAAAATGTTATGCAAATAATGAGGAAATAGTCTCTCTCCTTAAACTTGAAATGGGCAAAGGGAATACTGGGAATAGAATTCTAGTGTGGTAGGAAGCATATGGATTTTAAAGTCAGAGAGGCTCGGGTTGAAATGCTGACTCTGTCACTTATGAACCTTGTAACTCTTATACAATTGTATTAACCACTCTGAGCCTCAATACATTAATTTGAAAAGTGAAGCTAATATCCATCTGCTACCCTGAATTGCTGGGAAGATTGAATGAAGTAATATTTTCAGATACACTCTGTGTGTGTGTGTGTGTGTGTGTGTGTGTGAGAGAGAGAGAGAGAGAGAGAGAATACGTGCATGCATGCAGGGGGGAGGGAGTAATCCAAGTGAGAAGGAGCAAAAAGGTAAACAGAAATTGTCCCCTACTCTTAAATTTACAGACTGATAGAGATATAGACACATAAACGAGCAACGTAAATCACAATATAAAATGGAAATTTAACAATCCAGAAAGAGATAATGAATTTCTGAACTAAAGGAGAGGCAGAGGTGATATGAGGAAGGGGCAGAGTCAAGGACCATCTTAGATAAATTTAAATTATGTAGACTTGAAAGTGTGATATAAAAATATTTATATAAAATTTTATTTTATATAGTTTGAAATAATGTGAATTCCCTATATGTAAAATACATTGACACATGGTTCTTTTCAAAACTATCAGGCCAAATATATTGAAGCTTTGTTTACACTCTAACCATAGGGCAATGACACTTAAGCTGATCACCAGAAATGTCTACTTCCACAGGTTTAGGTCTTAATACAACTTCTAAGCTATACATGGTGTTCAGAAACTACATTCCTCCTAATAACTGCAAGTTGCCTTGCATTTGGGGTGGGGTAAGGGAAGTTAATGAGACTTAGTAAATGAATAAGGGGCAAATGAATGATATAAGTGGGTAGAAAATACAACAGCTGGCTTTTAGTTTTCCACCTTATATGACTTGGTACCTGCCAAAGCCAATTCATAAGGTCACTTCTACCTGATTCAGAAAGAAGTGAGTTCCCTATTGAGAAGTGTGCAAAGTATATTGGACAATTATATGCCAGAAATATTAATTAGGCTCATGTGTCTTGTCGGGTATTGGATGAGAGGATCACTAAGGCTCCCTTCAGTCAAGAGACTTTAAGATGAGGATTTTCCCTACACTTCTGCTCAATTCCTGTAATTCTCAGTATGAACACATTTCCTTTTGAATTGACTATGTTAACTCTTCCCCTATTTGATTAACTTTTTAAAAACACTTTACTCATTAAAGAGAGAAAGAGAGAGCACACAAGTGGGGGGGGGCGGGGAGAGGCAGAGGCAAAGGAGAAGCAGGTTCCCCACTGAGCAGGAAGCCTGACGTGGGGCTCAATCCCAGGACCTGGAGATCATGACCTGAGCTGAAGGCAGCTGCTTAACCATCTGAGCCACCCAGGTCCCCCTATTGTTTAGCTTTTCAGTATGTTCCAGTGTTGCTCCTATGTGGGTTATGATCTAGAGTTGGTGGTGGTAGTAGTGTAGTAAGTGACAGCAGTGGCAATGGTAATTTTGTATCATGCTTAATATGTGCCAAGTACTATTCTAAGTGCTTTTCGTATATAAACCCACTCAAGGTTCTCACAGACCTTTGAGTTAGATAACATTGTTATCCTCATCTCACAGATGAAGAAATGGAAGATCAGAAAGTATCTAACTTCCCCAGGGTCACACAGCATAGCCAGAATTCAAACCCACAAAGTCTGTCTCTGCAATCCATGCTCTTATCCACCATGCTATCCTTCTTCTCCAACAGGGTGACAGTTCACAGCCTTCTAGCTCAGCAGGTGCAGCATATGATAAGGGTAGAGGTTGTCTGAGCCACTGGGACCTGGGAAATCTTTTTCTGGGGTTGCTTTCCCTGTAGTAAGTGGCCCTGGCAGTATTAAAGTGTTGTAGTTCCAGCAGGAACGGACGGGGGCAGGAAAGTCTCTGACGGACTCTGCTCTTCTCAGCCTTTCCTCTGTGTCTCTGGTCTGTGAGTTTCCTCGGGTTTAGTGTAAATAAAACTGCCAATATCTACAGCTTCAATGTCACTCCAACTTCTCTCTTATCCTTAAGACCATATTGGTTTGACTACCTCAGAACTAAGAACATGTTATCTACCATTGTTTCTTTCATTCCAAGGGACAACCTAGACAGTCATTTTAAAATTACCGTATGCAATCTGCTGTGAGTGTAATGATAATGACCAAAAACTTAGAAAGGCCAGGCGGGTGTAATGTCGGGTATGTGTAACAGCTTTAACATCTGTTAGACATGCATTTTGGATGCCCGTCCTGGTATAACATTCATAAAAATTATTACTTAGAATTTTGGGTGTTCCAAGTGACAAAAACTCAACTCTCAATAGCTTAGGGAAAATTATACATTAATTGTTCAAATGCTGCAGGATCATCTCAGGACTAAAAATATGGCTGGTTCTCAGGAATAAATGGAGCAAGGTATTGCTTGGGATTCATTCTCCAGCTCATATTCCCACTCCTCACTACACACCCACTACATATATCTTTCTCTTTCTTTCTTTTGTTCTCTTTTTTTTCTTTCTCTTTCTTTTCCTTTCTCTAGACCAAATTCTTTTGCTTCTTGGGTCCATGTGGAAGGAAGCATGGTTACTCTAATATCCCCTCAGTTATTGATCTCACTGCTATAGAACAGAGAAAGAAGCAAACTTAACTTTCAGGGTCCCAAGTCCAAACCTTAGGCCAGTCAGCTGTGCCTACAGAATCGAATCACTGCACTGGCACAGTAACACTGACAGTCACATTAAGGATGAGCAAGGGGAAGACAATTATTATAAAATGGGGAACTGAAGAGACAGCCCATGGGTATCTTCTACAAGAAGCCACTATGACAATTAACATAGCTGGCAGTATCCTCCATGAGATAAATTGTGCCAAGGGACTCTGTCTCATGTAATGTGGAAGCCATAGGCACCATGACTTGGTAAACCTGTGCAGAGCATGTATACAGTTGGTGTTCTATAACAACAGTTAATGTTTATTACACATTTAATATCTGCCAAGAGCATTTAGGAGTCACAAAATCTCTATAAGGTAATAACATAGTTATCTCTATTATAGAGACAAAAAGGCTCAGTTTTGGAGAAAAGGAACCTGCTCAATTTATACACCTGGTAAATTGCAGTTTCAAGACTTGAATGTGGCTCTGTCTGATCTTAGACCCAGAACTCTTGCCACTAAGCCACATTCTCTTTAATTCAGAAAATATGTACTATGCACCAAGCCTGATACCAAGTGGAAAAATTCCAAACACACATTCCAGGCAATGAAAAGGGAAAAAAAAAAAAAAGTAAACAGAACCACTATTCTTGTAAATGTAATATTTCAACTTCAATTCCCCTCAACCACCCAAAATGAAGAGCTGACACTGCTTACCTTATTAGCCTCAAATGAGTCCAAATGGCATTCCAGAACAGATGTACAGCTATTCAGCAGCCTTAAGAAGAATCTAATGCCATGAATCTTTTTCACATTGAATTTCCAGGGAGGTCTTCCAAGTCCATAAAGATCCAAGAAATAATTCTATGGCATAAACTGTCATTTACAGACAAAGGCCAAATAGCAGCGTAGTCCCTATGTGATGCCAATCCATGGCCCAAGAAGCATTTGCAGGACTTGGAATTCTAAGTACTTTCCATGACTAAACTTGGGTTTTATGGCTATTACTATTTTATAAGTGAGAAAAATGAACACTGGAATATTTCATTTGGCTTATCAAACTCTAGAATCATAGGCATCTCTCAGTTAAATAATCATACAGAAGGTTTCAGAAAATCCCAGGCTAAAAGGTTTCAGGGGGAAAGACCGAACCCTGCCTACCTCCTTGTATCACAGAACCCTGTTCTCTCTCCTATAGTGATGGTTATCAGTCTACCCTCAAGTTGCCTCTTTCTGTGACTGATTTCCCCACTAGAATTTGTCTTCTTCTCCATAGTATTTCCAGCATCTAGCATGGTTTCAAGTACATAATAACTTAGGAGATGCCCAACATGGAAGGAAGGAAGAATGGAAAGAAGGGGAAGATGGAGAGGAAAGCAGTGGGGGAGGGAGGGGAGAGAAGGAAGGAAGAAAGGAAGGGAGGAAGGGAGGGAAGGAGGAAGGAAGGAAGGAAGGAAGGAAGGAAGGAAGGAAGGAAGGAAAGAAGGAAGGATGGATGGGTATGGGAGGAAGGGTAGGTATGGGAGAGGAGGGGACGACGGGAGGGGAAGAGAAAGGAAGAAGGAGAGTGGAGGGAGGCTTGAGGATGAACAGGGACTATATGTCCTAACATCAAGACAAATTTTTTAGCAAGTCACCTATAAACCTAGATAAGTATCTGTTAATACCTGGAGATCATTAGTTCTGACAAGAAGAGGATAACCTGAGTAGCCTCTGGACTCCATCCATAATCCCTGAGCAGAGAAGAGCAAAGCCTAAATTCACCCAAGGCTCAGTGCCTGTTTCCCTCTATGAGAGCAAGAACAACTCCAAAACTCTGTATATGGAAATGGCTAAATCAAGAGAATGGACATTTAGTTCTCTTTCTCAGCCTGCCAAGGAGATCCTCCTAGTTATACCAATTAAATTTCCATTTCTCATGTACCTTCAACTATTGTCTTAAGAAAAACCTGAGCCTACAAAGTAGGCACTCTGACCCTCACCAAGGAAATAGTGTTAATTGCTTGTCTTCGGGCTTTGGGGCTTCAGCAGCATAAATTGGAAAAGTAAACCCAATTTGAGGGATATGCAAATGACAAACTGAAAGAAGAATTAATATTTAGCTTTGTAAAAAAACACAGCTCTCCTCATTATGAAGGCTGTTTGTTTTGGTTTTTTTTTTTTCTGTAACCAGAAGGAAAAATGAATTGTTGGAAACTCCTCAAAATGTGCAGAGGAGAATGCCTTTATATTAATGAGGAAAGTGATGTTGATTAATGGGTAGACCAAAAGTAGTAAGGAAGCTTTCCTCCCTTCTGTCCTCCTCTTGGTCTCAGAGCAGGTAGTCTACTGAGGTCCCTGGGCACAAGAAGAACACAGTCCCCTGGGTCTGCTGCTGGCTGGAACACATGTTTTCTGATCATGCTTCTTTCAGTTATGCTAACAAACATGTCTAGACTTGAACAAATTGGCCCTTGGGAATTAAACTGGTTATATAAATCCATATCCTTTCGAGCCTCCCTGAACTTAATTGATCTGTACCCCTCTACTGTAGTCCACAGCTAGTCCAGTAAAATATTTTCTGGAAGTTTAGCTAAATGACAATACTGATTTTTTCCTTAATATTTTCTTATATTCATCACATTTCTTACATCTGCTTTGTACATTACATGTTCCCATGGCTCTATGACCAGCATTACATAATAAGTTCTTTAACACAATCTAGCTAAGTATTATAACCCCCATTTTACAGAACAGAGTCCAAGTCACAGGGAGTTGGAAATAACCTAACTAAAGAGTGAGAAGTGAAGTCTTTTCATCTCCTAAACTAGCAGTGCTTCTTAATAATGGTTCTGAGCATCTATTTATAGGGCAAGACATTTTATCTGACTTCACCACCTTCTGAGGCACATAAGCCACCCAGAAATGAGAAGACCACCCGCTTTCCTAATGAATCACAAGGAAAACAGCCTCCTCTGCCTTGTCTATAGTCTGCACACTGACTAATCTTTATTCTTCTCTGTACAAAGAGAGGGCTTTCTGTGAATGATCAGAGGCCGGACTCCATATGCTGTACTACTCAGGGCATTGCCACCTGTGCTCAGTTTCAGGAAGCTTTTCAAAGATTGATGTTCTCTGTAGCTCATGAAACATCAGTCCATGTCATAGACAAGCAAATAAAGCCCTGGTGGCATGTGGAATTCTACTCTGGTCAAGAGCCCAGGCTTGGGAAGAGCAGGTTAAATGAAGTCTGAAACTCACACAATTTTGAGAGCCTACTTTAGAAGAGAATTCAGAGTTACAAAAACAAAAATTTCATGTGCAAGTAAACATTTATAAAGACAAAATATATCACAACACACGCATCATAGAAAGCTGACAAATACCATACAATCATAAAATCAAGAAAAGTAGCATCATATTTGTATGAGTTAAGTGCCTGTCATTCTTCTTTGGTACTTTTTCCTACATTTTGGGCTCATATGCCAACAATTTTATGGCATAACTTTCAAGGCAGAGAAGAGAATGTCTCTTGTCTTTTCCTCTGCAGGTCCTCCTCCAGAGCCTCCGATGGTCCAGTGCTGTGTACAGCAAGGCAGACTCACGTGGCAGCACAGCCTCCTGCCTTGTGTCCTCCTACCAACACCAGGCAGTTCATCTCAGCATGTGGCAGGAGAATTCTGGAAGCCACTTCTACAACAGGACAGCCAACTACAACTTATATCTGCAAAGTAGGAGCTGTCAACTACAAAACTCCAGTTTACTACAACCTCGAGGCAATTTCTCCTCAGCTGGATCCCAAAACAGTCTGCAGCTACTGCACCAGCAACAAAATAATAGAAATGTTTAGAGAAGTGGGGAAGAAAGAAAGAATGGTCTTAACCAATAATGGTTAAAATATCTTGATTTTGCCAATTAAAAAAAAAAAAAAGGACTGCTTGAACATATAGCCAAGACCCCTAACATATCTTGAAAGGACCTGTGCAAGTGTAGACTCCTCAGTGTAAGCCTCACTGTCTTCATCAAGCCACCTCTGTGCCCATCCTCAATCTCCCTGCCCCAGCAAGAGTGGGGAACCAGGAAGAAGTCCAGAGGATATTTTCATATCTAACACACTGGGGGATTTACAATTCTCTAAAGCACCTGGACTCTAATCACAGGTAAGGCAGAAACTCTGACCCAAGCATGTACTTGTCTAAACAGACCTTCATTACACTAGATCACCAACCATAGAGCACATCTGGTAAACATCTCCAGCCTGGATTCCATACCACTTTCCCAAGACCCTGTAGATTCACTCATTATCTCTTACAGCCATACTTTTTCAGGAGGAAGGCTAAAAGTGCATGTCCAGTATCTAAATAATTCAGCCCCAAATGTGAATCTTTATTTGGTACCTGATGATTTGGTTGCATAAATAACCGAATTGCAGGTTCATGAAATTCAGCCCTAACATTAGTCTCCAGGCTCTATATACACCATAACATGCCAGCCCCAGTATGAACAAATGTATGAATGTGTTATACAACATAAGAGCATTCTATTCAGACAAACTGGAATCATCCCTTCAGGCAAGCAGAAGCACTTTTAGGGCTCTCAACTTTCCCCATAGTCATACTATGAATTTTATTAAAGGCAAAGAATTTAAATAGCTGGACATCTACTGATACACTTCTCTTTTATTTCTGCATTTAGTTAACTAAGTGGTTCTCATCAGGAATACAAGAATTACCACATAGGATTGTACTTTAAAAACCTTGTATATTTTATGAATAGTATAAAAGATTTTCATGTGTAGTTTTAACTACATATGATTTTCGCCCTACTCATTGATTTTTTAACCTAACCCACACCGATGTGACTTCACAGAATTCTTATTCATTAAATAAGGAAAGTAAATAATTTGCTTTTTAATGGATACTTATATGATAGACACTTTAGTGCTATAACCTGGGAGTGGGGAGGAGCAGAATGGAAACAGTAGTGTGCAGCATCCTGATAAAACTTTTCTAGACACAAAAGGAAATTGCATCTCTAATCTCCAAATCTGATTAAATATGAAAGAGAAGGGAGGTGGTGAGAAAGCTTCACATAATCTTGAGTAAGTCTTGAAAGGAAGGCTTCTGAGCTCTACATCATAGGGCTTTTAATTTGTATTCCACATTTCTCTTATAAATATGAACCTGTATATTACTCAAAGTGATTGCGTTTGGTTATAAACACTGAAAAGACTTGAACTTTTATTTTTTAATATCTATGTTATTCAGATGGGAATGAAAACCAAAAATTTCAAGCTTACAAATAGCAGCTATGAAGGATGCAGTAGGGACCCCAGAAATCAATGCTTATCCAGCTGTCTGGTCAAATCTCATGAAGGCAATTCTCAGAGACCATCCCCTGTCTCCAGTCACTCTCCCATTTCTAACAGGTTTCTGTTTATTCGCATTCTGAATTCTTTTGGTTAATCAGATGTGGTTTTTTTTTTTTAATTCTCATCCGAAGTTGATCTACTTATCTTCGATGATTGGTCTCCAACTTGATTTCATTCATTTATTCCATCAACAAATAATTATTAAGCACCTACTATGGACCAGATATTATTCTAGGCATTGGACAGACAACTCTGGGCAAAAATCTCTGTGACATCCTACTACATTGAATCATATGAAACTGAAACTCTTGTAGATCAAAATGGTCAAGTATCAACAATCTCATGTGGTTCAGCCCATGTTGGAGAGACAGAAAATAAACATAATAATAAGAACCTTGATAGTACATTAGAATTTCTTACTGAAGTTAGAGCCCTTGATATCGCCCTCTTATTACATTCACCATTTTGGATGAACTCTTGACTTTATCTCCTGTTCCAGCCTTGAAAATGGAAGTTCCTGGTGCCCAGGAGTCAGCAAAAGGCCTCAGAAAACAATCTACATTCATTGATTTCCCTGCCCTCTATCTTCTGCTTTTATGGAGTTTTTGGCCTATGACAAAACCCAACATTCCTACTGGCTCAATAATGGGTCAAAAAACTAGTTATCATTCTCTATTCAAGAGCATTAGTTATTTTTAATAAGAGGTTTGACAAAAGACTGGTTCATTTAATAACAGCTGAAATAAAGTAAGTCATTGGTAAGTATCTGGGAGCATTTTCTTTACTTATTACCCTCAGTATAATCACACCTGGTAAGGAGGAGTTTGCTCAGTTCTGATACTTATGGCTTTTAGTGTGATGTCCCTTCTAACAGAATTGTGAAATAAAGCTCTCCCAAGATTTTAGTTACTTCTATGACCTATTGGTGTACAAAACTTTATGAACCTCCTGAGATTTACAAACATCCCTATACTGCCTAGAGGAAACTGTGTCTGTACCAAGAGGCATCCCAAAAAGGAAGAAAATGGAAAATATGGCTTCACAGAATTGACAGATATTTAGAACCATGTGTAGTATTGAAACAGTGAGAAAAAGCCTCAAAGCTGGAGACAAGTATCTCTTTCATTTATTAATGTGTTAGTTTTGATACAGTATTTCCCACAGAAAACACTGAAACCCTACCCCAAGACTGTTGAGAAAACATAAAAGCATAAGTAGAAAATATAAGTGCTTTATAAACTATATAATATAAGAAAGGGCAATTTTCAAAATGAGGAAACAAAATTAAAACAAGAACAAAAAAACCCTAATTTATCCCAGAAACTAAAGGCAAAGTCCCCAGATGGCTAGAGAGAAGATTTCTAGGCAGTTTTGGAGAAGGGAAGATCAGTGCATTTCAGCACAAATTCACTAAGAACAGCACAGAACCTGTATTAATACACTGTTGGTATTTGGGGGTTTACAATGCACCGTGGTAAAGTGGGAACATGACAAATGGAAAAAACACTGGTTTGCTAACAAATCAGCTGGAGTTCACATCCTGGCTCTACCTCCTAACAGTATGAGCTGAAGCAAGTTAAAGGACTTATCAGAACCTTTGCTCCTCATCTATTAACAGGTGAAAAAGGTGTATAGGAATTCACACTCAAATTCATAAAGTGTCTGCATCTATAAGGGACTGTACAGCAATAAATTCCTTATTCCATTGTACAGACCATCACAGGTAGTCCTCATGCCAATCCTGTAAGTTGGACTTTTGTCTTTCTCATCTTAAAGATGAAGAAACTGGACTGTTTAAGAACACATATAGGCATAAGTAACAAAACTATGGCAAAAACCTAGCTCATTTCCAATACCAGCTCAGTTATTTCCACTACACTACTGTCACCTCCACTGTAACAGATCATGGCCAGTAGGGGCTAGTAGGGGTGAGGGAAGATCATTTTAAATAAAGCAATCATCTTTGACCCTCCTGTAGCAACTGAAAATACATATGCTGCCTAGAAGTGCTATCCAGATATTTAGATGATGGAGCACCTGACCCCAAAGGTATAGGCTATTGGTCTGAAGTCACCTTACACATGGGATTTATTTGTTGCTCTCAGGCACACATGTTTCTCACCAACATAGCTTGGGTTATTGCTATATTTAACTCACCAGGTTCAAACACTATGATATTGTCAATACACTGAACCAACATGATCTGCCTGAGAACTAGATTAGGACATATGGCTGGAGAGCCGGGTGAGGTAGTAAGTAATATGAAGGTGTATCGTTGGCCCCACTGGATGGAAGCCAAACAATTTCTAATCATTTAGTAACAAGTATAGAGAAAAGGGCATTTTCCTGATCAACAGCTATATACAGGGGCTAAGGAATGAAACTACATCTGGAAGAGCAGCTGCAGTTAGAGTCACTACACTGTCAGTCCCCAAGATCCATCCATCTTCTGCAAAGCCAAAGAAATAAGCTGAATGAAGTTCTGTTAGAAAGCACAACCCTGTCATCTCTCAGGTCCTTAGTGATGGCACTAATCTCTGAAATCTCTCCAGAAATGTATTATGCTCTAAATCAGCAAATGATGTATAGTATTTTTTCTCCCTCAGCCAGAGCCTACAAGGCCTAAAATCAAGGGTTTTGAAAATGAGAGTGGCTCTTTTCACTGATATTCCTAGTGATCCACAAGAGAATGTTTTGTTTCATTCCTACCTTGGCTTTTCTGGTCTACAATACCTAGCTCCCAAGGAAGGATGCTTCTGACAGAGGACACAACAATCCTTCACTGAAACTGGGAGTTGAGACAGTCGCCAACCACTTTGAGCTCCTCCTTGGATTAATTCGACAGATAAAGAAAGGAGTTACTGTAGTGACCGGGGTACTGATGTCTCCAAGGTGATACAGAGTTGCTACTGCATATTAGACATAAAGAAGAGTTCATCGTGATTTACGAGAGTTCCTAGGGCACCTCTTAGTACTCCAGGTCCTGCCATTAAAGTCAATGGAAAATTTCAACAACTCAATGCAAACAGTTATAGCAATACTTCAGAAAGTTCAGGAATAAAGGTTTGGGTCACCCCATCTGACAAGGAACCAAAGCCAGCAAAAGTACTTTGCTGAGGAAATGCAAATACAGAAGTGTGCAGTAGAAAAAAGTAACTAAGAATATCAGCTATAACCATGTGGCCAGTTGCAGAAATAAGGACTACCATGATTTTAATACTTCCTCATTATTTTAATATACATATGTTTCAGTACATAATAACCTACTTTTTTCACTTCACTCCTCCCATTCCCCTATTATCTAACATAAGATATGGTAATGGTCATTAAGTTTATCTCAGTACCTAAATTACAAGATATCAAAGGAGGAATGTGATTCAACAGGAAGAGGAGTACATATTACCCAAAGGTGAATAAAAAGAATGTGTATTCACTTTTGGAGAGAGGATGTATTTTTCAGCTGTACAAGGGATAGATGCATTATGTTAGGCTGAAACACGGCCTTTCAATTGTATTCATTTATAAAATAAGTGTAGGCTCTGGTCAAAATCCAACTACAGGAGGAGGAAGCAAGATTGCAGAGGACTGGAGGAGTAGGAGACTGAAATATCATCAGGTCCTAGGAGTATAGCTAAATAGTTATCAAACCATTCTGACCACCTACAAATTCAACAGGAGATAGAAGAGAAGAAGAGTAGCCATTCTAAGAACAGAATATTGACCACTTTCCAGAAGGTAGGATGTGCAGAAAAGTGAATCTGAAGCAACAGGAAGATAGACCATTGGGGGAGGGCCCAGCTTCTGGCAAGTGATAGAGTACTGAGGTGCAAAATCAAAACTTTTAGAAGTCTGTTCCACTGAGGAACATCGCTCTAGAGGCTAAGCAGGGGTGGAGCCCTCGCAGGACAGTGCTGTCTCAGGACCCACAGGGTCACAGAATGATCGGAGGTGTCTGAGTGTGGCAGAGCTCCCAGGTATTGGAGCAAGGAAAGACAGAGCCAGGAGTGCGCTCTCAGCTCAGGATTACTTTAAACAGTGACCTGTTTAAAGGCAGAGTAGGGCCACTGCTCTTCAAGAAGAGACCCCACAAGTGGCATATCCAGAGAACACCCCCTCCTTCCTCTTTTGGGAGTAGTGGCTACAGAAATCTGCTGGGTTTGGAGACTCCAAACAGGGCTGTGTGCCAGAGACAGAAACACTCAGTCACAGGTGGATGAGCACAGAGCAGGGCCAGAGACCAGGGAGATGGGAGGGATTGACTGCTTCTCTCTGAGGACACACGGAGAAGTGGGGTGCCAAGCTCTTGGCTCCTCTGGGCTGGAGGTTAGGAGGCCACCATCTTCATTCCCGTCCTCCAAGCTGTACAGAAAGCACTCAGGGAACAAAAGCTCCTGAGAAGGAACCAAAGGAACTGAGCAGATTACTTAGCCTGACCCCTAGCAGGGGTGGGACAATTCTGCCTCAGGCAAAGACATTTGATACTCACTGAAACAGGCCCCTCCCCCAGAATATCAGCAAGAACATCCAACTAAGACCAACTTCACCTATCAACAAGAACTGAGGAACTCCAGAGCTAGGGAAATACAGCACAGAGAATTCATGACTTTTCCCCATGATCCTTTAGTCTTTCAAAGTTAAATTTTTTAATTTTACTTTTTTCTAATTCTGTTTTTTAACATTTCCCTTTTTCCTATTTTAATGTTTTTAAACTGTTTTTTTAATCGATAATTTTTTTAAAATATCTTTTAAAATTTTCATTGTTATAATCATATTTTATCCCTTCATTGTATTTAACCTTATTTTTTTCTTTTTAAAAATTTAGGATATAATTTCTTCTAAAAGATCAAAATACACCCTTAATCTAGCCCATGGCTTTGTTCTAGTCTCCAGGCTGATCACATTCTCTCCTCTTTTTCTTTTTTCTTTTTCCAACCAGCTCATCTTTCCAATTCCTTTTTTACAATCTTTTTAAATTTTCATTTTTACAGTCATATTCCATCCCTTCATCGTGTTTACCCTTATTTGTGTGTTTGTGTGTGTGTGTGTGTGTGTGTTTATTTATTTTTCTTTCTTTAAATTTTGAGAGGTAGTTTCTCCTGAGACCTGAATACACCCAAAATCAAGTGGGTGTCTCTGTTCTATTCACCAGTCTAATATATATATTTATTTTTTATTTTTTATTTTTTTGTTTTCCCCCTCTTTCTTCTCCCCATATCAGGTCTCTTCTGATTTGGTTAGTGTATATTCTTCCAGGGTCTTTGCCACCCTTTTAGTATTTTGTTCTCTCATTCATTTATTCTTATCTGGATAAAATGACAAGGTGGAAAAACTCACCACATAAAAAAATAACAAGAGGCAGTAACAACAGTTAGGGACCTAATCAATATGGACATTAGTAAGATATCAGAACTAGCATTCAGAATGACGATTATCAAGGTGTAGCTGGGCTTGAAAAAAGCATGGAAGACATTAGAGAATCCCTTTCTGGAGAAATAAAATCCCTTTCTGGAGAAATAAAAGAACTAAAATCTAATCAAGTTGAAATCAAAAAAAGCTACTAATGAGGTGCAGTAAAAAATGGAGGCTCTTACTGCTAGGATAAATGAGGCAGGAGAGAAAATATGTGATATAGAAGACCAAATTTGGAGAACAAAAGAAGCTGAGCAAAAGAGAGACAAACAACTACTGGATCATGAGGGGAGAATTTGAGAGAGAAGTGATACCATAAGATGAAACAATATTAGAATAATTGGGATCCCAGAAAAAGAAGAAAGAGAGAGGGGGGCAGAAGGTATATTGCAGCAAATTATAGTAGAGAGTTTCTCTAATATGACAAAAGAAACACGTATCAAAATTCAGGAGGCACAGAGAACCCCCTCAAAATCAATAAAAATAGGTCCACACCCTGTTATTTAATAGTAAAACTTACAAGTCTTAGTGACAAAGAGAAAATCCTGAAAGCAGCTCGGGACAAGAAATCTGTAACATACAATGGTAGAAATATTAGATTGGCAACAGACCTATCCACAGAGACCTGGCAGGCCAGAAAGGACTGGCATAATATATTCAGAGCACTAAATGAGAAAAATATGCAGCCAAGAATACTATATCCATTTAGGCTGCCATTGAAAACAGAAGGAGAAATAAAAAACTTCCAGAACATAGCCTCAGCAATCAGACAACAAAAAGAAATAAAAGCCATCCGAATCAGCAAAGAAGTCAAACTCTCACTCTTTGCAGGTGATACAATACTTTATGCGGAAAACCCAAAAGACGCCATTCCAAAACTGCTAGAACTCATACAAGAATTCAGTAAAGTGTCAGGATATAAAATCAATGCACAGAAATCAGTTGCATTTCTATACACCAACAGCAAGACAAAAGAAAGAGAAATTAAGGAGACGATCCCATTTACAATTGCACTCAAAACAATAAGATATCTAGGAATAAACCTAACCAAAGAGGCAAAGAATCTATACTTAGAAAATTATAAAGTACTCATGAAAGAAATTGAGGAAGACACAAAGAAATGGAAAAATATTCCATAGCCATGGATTGGAAGAACAAATATTTTACAGTGCCTATGCTACCTAAAGCAATATACACATTAAAAGCAATCCCTATAAAATGCCATCAATTTCTTCAAAGAAATGCAACAACTAACCCTATAATTTATATGGAACCAGAAAAGATTATAAATTGCCAGCGGAATGTTGAAAAAGAAGGCCAAAGTTGGCAGCATCACAATTCCAGACTTCAAACTCTATTATAAAGCTGCAATAATCAAGACAGTATGGTACTGGCACAAAAACAGACACATAGATCAATGGAACAGAATAGAGAGCCCAGAAATGGACCCTCAACTCTATAGTCAATCTTTTTTTTTTTAAGATTTTATTTATTTATTTGACAGACAGAGATCACAAGTAGGCAGAGAGGCAGGCGGTGGGGGTGGTGGGGAGCAGGCTCTCCGCTGAGCAGAGAACCCGATGCGGGACTTGATCCCAGGACCCTGAAACCATGACCTGAGCCGAAGGCAGAGGCTTTAACCCACTGAGCCACACAGGTGCCTCTATGGTCAACTAATATTTAACAAAGCAGGAAAGAATGTCCAATGGAAAAAAGACAGTCTCTTCAACAAATGGAGTTGGGAAAATTGGACAATCACATGCAGAAGAACAAAACTGGACCATTTCTTTACACCACAGAAAAACAGACTCCAAATAGATGAAAGATCCCAATGTGAGACAGGAATCCATCCAAATCCTTGAGGAGAACACAGGCAGCAACCTCTTCAACCTCAACCATGCAACTTCTTCCTAGAAACATTGCCAAAGGCAAGGGAAGCAAGGACAAAAATGAACTATTGGGACTTCAAGATCAAAAGCTTTTGCACAGCAAAAGAAAACAGTAAAAAAAAAAAAAAAGACAATGGACATAATGGGAGAAGATATTTTCAAATGACATATCAGATCAAGGGCTAGTATCCAAAATCTATAAAGAACTTAACAAACCCAACACCCAAAGAACAAATAATCCCATCAAAAAATGGGCAGAAGACATGAACAAACATTTCTGCAAAGAAGACATCCAGATGGCCAACAGACACATGAAAAGGTGATCCCCATCACTCAGAATCATGGAAATACTAATCAAAACCACAGTGAGATACCACCTCACACCAGTCAGAATGGCTAAAATTAACAAGTCAGGAAAGGACAGATGTTGGTGAGGATGTGGAGAAAGGGGAACCCTCCTACATTGTTGGTGGGAATGCAAGCTGGTGCAACCACTCTGGAAAACAGTATGGAGGTTCCTCAAAAAGTTGAAAATAGAGCTACCCTACAACCCAGCAATAGCACTACTGGGTTTCTACCCTAAAGATACAAATATAGTGATCCGATGGGGCACGTGCACCCAGATGTTTATAGCAGCAATGTCCACAATAGCCCAACTATGGAAAGAAGCTAGATGTCCATCAACAGATGAATGGATTAAAAAGATGGAGTATATATACACAATGGAATACTATGCAGCCATCAAAAGAAATTAAATCTTTCCATTTGCAATGATGTGGATGGAACTGGAGGGTATTATGCTGACCAAAATAAGTCAATCAGAGAAAGACAATTATCATACGATTTTTCTGAGATGAGAAATTTGAGAAACAGGGTGGGGGGCTGTAGGTGGTAGGGAAGGAAAAAATGAAACAAGATGGGGTTGGTAGAGAAAGAAACCATAAGAGACTCTTAATCTAACAAACTGAGGATTGCCAGGGGTAGGGGAGGTAGGGATAGGGTGGCTTGGTTATAGACATTAGGGAAGGTAGGTGCTATGGTGAGTGCTGTGAAATGTGTAGGCCTGATGATTCATAGACCTGTACCCCTAGGCCAAATAATACATTATCTGTTAGAAAATAAAAGAAAAGAAAAGAAGTATAGTTAAAAGATGCATATGCTAATGACATACAGAGAGGGTATTTCAGCTCAGCTAAGTTAAAATGATGTTTCCCAGAAATCCCTTTCCTGCATAGCTTCAGGGTAGCATGGACTAAAGGAGAAATCTGCAAAAGATTTGCAAAGTCGCATAAAGCAGTAGACAGACCAGCACTGGCAGCTTACGTGGCTCATTGCTGATCTGTTGGCTCACCTGGCTGCCATGGGGCAGTAGCCAGATTCACAGTAACTCCAGCTCCCACCACATCTCCTGTTGCATCTTCTGACTCTTGAGCTGGTGTGGGTCTATCTCAGCTTCTCCTACAGGTTACCTGCATCATCAAAGATGGAGTACTGAAGGTAAATAAGAGACTTTGGATCCAATGTAGATTCTAGCCCATTCTGTGGGCTCCAGGACATCCTCCTGGGTTTTCATTTGTCCTTGCTTTCCTCTATTTCATACCCATATTTTCTTCCCAATTGATTATCCTGCTGCTTCAGGCCCTAGAAATATACACAGAAGTAACAGCCTTTCATACTGTTTATGCCACAACTGCACAGTTCAAATCTCTATAACAAATCCTTTTTATGTAATTATATATATAAATCATTCCTCGTGTTTCTGCTTCTCTGAATTGCCCTAACTGAACGGTATGCAGATGGAAATGGCAGAGCTGGAACTCCCACCTAGCTCATTCCTAATAATGATTCAGGGTACTTTCCAGTAAACAGCAGCTGCTTCTGATGTAATAATTCAAGGCCATGTAACTGGAGGGCATTGGTGGTTTAAAACAGCATGCTGACCATCACCCTCCCTCTTGGGGAAATGGGACACATGTAGGCTGCTCAAAGAACTTAAAGATATTGAGATGATTGAATGCCCTGTGCAAAGGTGCAGATTAATGAACTGAAGTCAGCCTTCAGAAGAGGTCCCTGGGAAAAAGTCCCATCCCAGGGCTAACTTCCACTTTGGCCCATTCAGCACTTTTAGCTATAAATTCCTTAATAAAGACAGAAGGTACGCTGATCAAATTTTCAGATGACACAAGGCTGGGCCAGCTAGCAAATGTGCTGAGTGACAGAATCAAGAATCCAAAAGATTTGACAGGATGAATAATGAGTCACAGCTAACAAGATGAAATTTAACAGGATGGATATCAAATTTTACTTTCCACAGCCCTGCCCTGGATAGTGTAGGTGCCAACACCCTCTCTACACTACAAGCTTGTGCAAGAGTATCACTTGAGCTCAGTGTGGGAAGAAACACATGATGCTGAGGAAAGAAAGAGAGAGGTCTTCCTCAAGGAAATGCCCCTGAGTGCAAAAATCATCTTCAGAGACTTAGACAGACTTGGCTTAATAGCAGCCTTTGTGAAAAAGACATTGGGCTCAATACCAAGCACCACTGTGACTGGGTTAAAGGATTCATTAACTGCTCAGGCTTCATTATTCAGAGTATGGTATTCCAGTAAAGGCTGAAGATAGAATTACAACTCTGTCCTGCTCAAAACCACATAGCTAAGGTTTGGGATACAATCCTGCAGGCCACATCTTAGTTACAAACCAGAATGTGACTCACATGGTGAAGACATATAATAAAGGTCATAGGAAGGACATGTTAAGGAGAGTGATCATGAGACTTGTTTCCAAATAATTTAAGAGTTTTCATATGGGGGAAAAATAGAATTTTATTTGTACTTCTATAATATAGCTTGATAGCAACTATAGGAAGGAGTGCTTTAATCACTATGAAGAATAAGCATATAATGGTTAAGTCATGTGCTGGAGCCAAACTACTGAGGTTACAGCTAATAATATACTCTCTAGCCATTGGACTTGGAAAAATTACTTGATTTCTTGGTTTCAGGTTTCTCACTGATAAAACAGGAAAGACAAGAATATCCCGCTCATACATTTGTTATGGAGATTAATTAAGTAAAAACAAATAGTACCTACCTCACATGAAAGTTTTGAGTATTAAGTGGTATGACACACTTACAAAGCATCTAGGAGAGCCACATGGTTGGAGGTCAATAAATATTTCCCAGTCTATTATTAGGCAGTACATTCTACAGGATTACATTATTAGATCTATCCCCACATTGAATGCCCTGGAATGTGAGGAAGCAGCATCTTGTAACTTAATGTGTTTAAACTAAAACTGGGATATCTTAGAATAGTATTTCTCAAACTTTAATGTACATGTGAATTCCCTTGACATCATATTAAAATATGAGTTCTGACTCAGCAGGTATGGATTGGGGCCTGAGTGTCTACATTTCTCACAAGCTCCTGGGCACTGCTGAGGCTGCTGTGTAGTTATCACACTCTGAGTAGCAAGTTTGGAGAACTCTTCCACTGGGAGGGGAAGGAAAGGTGTTTTCCATTCTAAAACATTCATACTTTATGATGTTGCCAATCTGAGAACAATAACTATATTGAAGCTACATGATAACTGAGTAATCTAGAGCAAACAATTTAACCTCACACTTTATTTTGGTATATGCTGCAAAGCACTTTTTAAGAAATGATTACTTTTTACATCAAAATCCAAAGTCCTCAGATGGAAGCTGATCTACTTCAGCAGAGGGTTTCATTTCCTAATTGGCTAAACATCTGTTCCAGGTCTGAGCATAGATTTATCTTTATCAAACACTGATTGGTCTTTGGCTCCTGCCAGCTGCTTTGTCCTGGTGTGATGGAGAACAAAGCAGGGCAGCTGTGTCATGTCAGGAAGCCTCTGAAGGAAAGCAAAGAAGGAACAGAGAAGTAGAAAAGAAGGAGAGACTCATACGTTACTGGAAGAAGAAAAGCAATAGCAAACACCACTGGCTTCAAGGTTGAATAGAACCAGATCCTGTGCTAGGAGGACCCTAAAAGGTCCCTGACCCATTCTTTTAAGTTTTCACATAGTGAGAAGCTCCAACTTTCTAAAAGTAACACATGGAAGGAGCTTAGTACTAGAAGCCAGGCCCCACAGTTTAGACCAGTGCTCATCCCACTGGCCCTGCCTGTCTCCCATCTCCTCCTAGGATTTCTGCCCCAGCAATGCTGCTTGGTCTACCTGTGCTTTTTTTTTATGCTTCAGTTTCCCTCTAGGGTAAGAAGGGGTAAGGAAGATTCTGAGGATGTAGACTAGAGAGTGTAGAGTTGTTTTTCACTCAAGTTAATTTCTCAGGATGAAACCGCTCCAAAAGACCTGAAGACCCTATCATTCACATTGTTCCCTATTTCTGCTCTGTGAATATAGTAAACAGCAGAGGTAACATAAAGACCGATGACCTTGACAAGTTTTCAATATCCAAGAGGCCAGAGCCAAGCACTAACTTCCAATATTTCCCCCCTCAAGATTGCTTGATTCTCTCCTATCTCCTCTTTCATTCATGAACTTCCCTCATTGAAGTAAGAGTAGAATCAAAATGGAACATACTCAGTTTCCTTTCTGTGAGGATCAGGTTGAAAAACTCAGTCAAATTTCTTGGCCAAAACTTTGGCCAAGAAAGAAGGGAACTTGAAAAGCCACATGGAATTATTTTGAACCCCAGATCCTTCATTTCTCCACCTCTTATATGTTGATACTAGTTAAGAGCTCAGGCATTCTTAGTAGAGGACTAAAAGTCATTAATTCATACTAACATGAAATAACTAGTACCAGTGTTTATCCTGTGGCTAGGTTCTAGAGTGGTCTTCACTTAACTGCTAAACCTCTTCTTCTACATGGGATAGGTTGTCTGTTTTGGTTTTCTACAATTCCTTGATCACCTATAAGTGGAATTTTCTCTTGCTTAACCTCCAACATCTTGTGCAGCAGTTTATTATAAAGTATCATCTCTGTATATGATGTGATCTCCACCCTCTACCACATTGGCTCCATTTCTCTCTTTATAAATTTGCTGAAAATAAAAAATAACAGTATTAACCACCCATCACTTATGAGAAGATGCATTATTTCTGGCCATAAATAAACTTGTAGCAACAGATAAAGGAAAACCCCAACCACTGCTCCTGAGAGACTTCCAGGATCATGCATTTATTTGTTTGTCACTGTCACACAGCATTGATGATCCAACCTCTAGCATGCAGCCAAAATCAGGATTTCAGGGGCTGCTACTCAATGGTGAGGTGACATATGGTTCTCTGTATTTAGTTGTTTGGGTAATTTTTCACTGTTTCTATAAAAATGAAGGGCTGCCATTCATTTATAAATCTACCCAGATATACATGAGTAGGGAGCAAAGACAACTACGGGCAGCAGGAACATTCTGAGCAGGCAGTTGACATCTTCAAAGTGATTACCTAGGATCTGAAAACCAGAAAGAGTCTTGGAGCAACTACACATTACACATCTTTGCCTTTTGCTGAGACATTTCTCCATTACTTTAGGTTAAAAACGACTTCCATGTTCAGACCCATGAATAGAAGTGGTAGAGTAAACACTTAAGCTTACAAGTCTGTAACAGCAAATGTGTTAAGGATTTAGGACAGATTGTGTTGGCTAGACAAACACAACCTAGCAAGTCCTGCTGCCAAACTGAACTCCTGTGTTTATCAGCTCACTCTGGACCTCAGCGTCCACAATAGTAGGCAGTAACAGGGTCGGTGTCAGAACAAGTTCCCAGAAAGAGGAGAGATTCACATAGTTGAGTTTAAAGAACTAAAGTTTTCCTCAGTATTTAGGCCTTCCCTTATAGGTACTTTTCATGGAAGCCCTGCTATCTTTCCTCCTCTCTTAGGCCAAGTCTTATAGACTGACAGTAGGAAGGAAGATTGTATAGAATGATCTATGTGAAATGGCCACTATCAGTTTGCTTATAGCTATAAAGTTAGAACTAAGAGCCCTCTATCCACATTTGCATGCAATTTTCTGAGTTTGCTTTAATGGATATGACATTTCATTAATTCTGGTTGTGTACTCAAGCCAAAACACATACAGTTTAGTCCCATTTACTGACAAAAAAATAGAAGCTCAAAAATTCTAAGTCAGTGTAATAACTGAAGGTATGTAATTACTCATTACCCAATCAGCTACCAGGTTCAGAGGGTAAGAATGGTTTGGAGATAAATTGCAACTTTTTTGAGTGAATCTGACAGGCTGGGTTAGTAGGTATGTTTCTTTTGATTAATGACACAAGGAAGAGAGGTTAAGGAAAGGTGTTTCTACTGATTCTGCTGCTTCTAGGCTGACCCTTAAATGTTTCTACTGGTTACCAAAGAAAACATAAATTATAGTGAGCAAAATGTGAATTTTGTAAAAAAAAAAAAAAAACAAAAGCAAAAAAGTTACATCTATAACTTTTCTGCTATAATTCAAAATAAAATCAAAATAATAAGTCCCAGAATATGCCAGAATGGGTCATTTGGCTACAGATCTCAACTTTCTCAGAAAATTCACTTATTTAAATAGAGAAAAAAAAATACAATTAGAGCTATTCATCATGGTAAACACAAGAGTTTGAATAGAGCACAGTTACTGCATGGGTTTTGAGATCTTTAATATTCTCCAACAGATCAGACTTCTGGATATAGAGCATACATCTGTTCGGTTACTCATGAAGTGGGTCCAAAAGAACTTTTCCAGGTCCTTGCCCTCCATAAGCACCCCCCAACACAGACACACACTAAAGAGCATGATCTCACAACATCCAGTGAAGCATAATCTCATAACATCCAGTGAACATCCATAGTAAGGGGAAAAAGAATTCTGAGAAAGAAAGAAATATTTTGATCTTGAAATTTTTTCCAAAGATTTCACGAAAGGGTAAGGACTAGGGACTTTAAGGATGAGCTGAGATGGGTTCCAGAGAGAGAACAGCTTGAACAGTATAATAGCAGAAATTATCATGATTTGGGGAGGGGAATTATAACAGTCAGGTTACAACAAGAAAATCCCTATTATAAAGATCAGATGGTGTCCCACTGTGGGTTGGAGGGATGGATGGAAGGAGATTCTGATTTGAAGACCATTAGTTTAATGCAGAACCATCAGAGTGTTGACTCTAGGTACTGATATTCTGCATGGTTTTTGTTTGTTTGTTTGTTTGTTTGTTTTTGTTTTTTTCCAGAAACACTGGCTCCAAACACTCTCCATGTAGGCTGGAGTGAAGGAAGAATCAAGTCATAAAGACTTGCTATGCATTTGTGATAGCTGGGAGATTATGAAAGACTGAACTAGAAGGATGGAAAAGGCAAAAGAGAAATTGAAGCAAGAAGCAATAAGAAGGAGACTTTTCAGGATTTGGGGGACTCGATAGGTATTTGAGATGAAGAAGTGAAAGGATACAGATGGCTCTAGTTGTTCAGTCTGACCAGGAAATCTGGAAAAAGAACCAGCTTTAAGGTAAGAAAATGAATCCTTGGCAGGGAAATATGCTATAGAGAATGGAAAGTATGTGGTGGATATGCAAACAGAAATCTGAAGCAGGAAGATGTGGATGTTGGTCTGGAGCAGGAGTGAGTATCCAGGTCTGAGACTGAGGTATAGACAATGATTAGCTAAGAGAGATTAAAATGAAGCACCAAGTACTTCCCCTAATGCTGTTGCTGAAATAAGTCCTACATATAATCTGCATGGTGGAAGCTCATTCTCCAATCCATCCTTACTATGCAACCCTTGTCCTAACTAAACACAGGACTACCAACAAGGAAGAATGCCAGTAGCCATCTGTTTATGGAGGAGGAGAGGAGCTATGTGTCTCAGTCTGTTTCAGCTGCTACAGCAAAAACACCATCCATTGGTTGGGATATAAACAATAAACATTTATTTTTCACAATTCTGGAGGTTAGAAAGTCAAAGATCATGGTGCCAGTGTACTCCATGTCTGGTGAGGACCCACTGCCTCATTGATGGGCATCTTCTCACAGTAATATCACATGGCAGAAGGGAGGAGAGATCTTTCTGGGGACTCTTGTATAATGGCATTAATCCCACCTATGTACCAAGGCCCCCACCTCCTAATATCACCTTGTTGGGGGTAGATTTCAACATATGAGAATTTGGGGGGTACACAAACATCCAGTATATGACAGAAAGAGTCCTGTTAATATTCTGTTGTGGAACTCCAGCAGCTGCTCTGCTGAGGCAGAGGCTGGTTTAGGAGCCACTACAGTAGATTGCGATGAATGTAATCGTGAAATCTGAGAGTCAAAGGGCCCTGGGAAAGAATCCAGTAGGGTATTTTAAACTTTTTTAGTGTGGAAAAGGGGTTTTTGTTTGTTTTTTTGTTTGTTCTTTTTTTAAATAAAAACTTAAGGTCTAAAATGAGTCTCTTGAAAGCAGATATAGATGGGTCTTGTTTTTGTTTGTTTGTTTGTTTGTTTTAATCTATTCTAATACCCTTTTTTATTTAAAGTGAGGGGATGGAGAACCATTTACTATATAATGGACATCAAAAGAATGCTGGAATAGCCATTCCTATATCAGACAAACTAGATTTTAAACCAAAGACTAATAAGAGATGAAGAAGGACAATATATCATAATAAAGGGGTCTATCCAACAAGCAGATCTAATAATTGTAAATATTAATGTCCCTAACATGGGAGCTGCCAAATATATAAATCAGTTAATAACAAAATTAAGGAAACACATTGCCAATAATACATAATAGTAGGGGACTTTTAACACCCCACTCACAGCAATGGACAGATCACGTAAGCAGGAGATCAACAAGGAAACAAAGGTTTTGAATGACACACTGGACCAGATGGACTTAAAGATATATGCAGAGCATTTCATCCTTAAACAGCAGAACACACTATTTTCAAGGGTACATGGAACATTCTCCAGAATAGATCACATACTGGGTCATAAATTAGGTCTCAACCAGTACAAAAAGATTGAGATCATACCGTGCATATATTCAGACCACAATGCTATGAAACTTGAAGTCAATCATAAGAAAAATTTGGAAGGACCATAAATACATGAAGGTTAAAGAATATCCTACTACAGAATGAATGGGTCATTCATTAAAATTAAAAAATTAAATTAAAAATTAAAGGAAAAATTTAAAAAAATACATGGAAGCAAATGAAAATGATAACACAGCAGTTCAAAACCTTTGGGATACAGCAAAGGCAGTCCTAAGAGGGAAGCATATAGCAATACAGGCCTTCCTCGTAGCACTGGGTGTTATACACAAACAATGAATCATGAAATATTACATTAAAAACTAATGATGTACTGCCTAGTGACTAACATAACATTTAAAAAAAAAAAAAAAAGAAAAGTCTCAAATATACAACCTAACCTTACACCTAAAGGAGCTGGAAGAAGAACAGCAAATAAAGTCTAAAGCCTGCAGGAGAAATAATAAAGATTAAAGTAGAAATCAATGATGTAGAAATAGAAAAAGAAAATAGTAAAACAGATCAATGAAACTAGGAGCTGGTTCTTTGAAATAATTAAAAGATTCATAAACTCTAGCTAGAATAATCAGAAAGAAGAGAGAAAGGACCCAAATAAATAAAATCAAGAATGAAAGAGGAGAGATCACAACTAAAACTGAAGAAATACAATCCTGAGAATATTATAAGCAATTATATGCCATCAAATTAGGCATTCTGGAAGAAATGGATAAATTCCTAAAAATATATAAACTACCAAAACTGAAACATGAAGAAATAGAAAACCTGAACAGACCTATAACCAGCCAAGAAATTCTGAAACTGTATTATTCACCACAACAAAGTGAGATTTATTCCCGGGCTGTAGGGATGGTTCAACAACCACAAATGAATCAACATGATATACCACATTAATACAAGAAAGAATCAGAACCATATGATCCTCTCAATAGATGTAGAAAAATCATTTGACAAAATACTGCTTCCTTTTTTGATAAAAACCCTTCACAATGTAGGGATAAAGGGAAACTACCTCAACATCATAAAAGCGATATATGAAAGACCAACAGTGGATATCATCCTCAATGGAGAAAAACTGAGAGCTTTTCCCCTCAGGTCAGGAGCATGACAGGGAAGTCCACTCTCAACACTGTTGTTCAACACAGTATTTGAAGTCCTAGCTTCACCAGACAACAAAAAGAAATAAAAGGCATCCAAAAGGCAAAGAAAAAGTCAAACCTTCACTCTTTGCAGACGACATGATACTCTACGTGGAAAGCCCAAAAGACTCCACGAAAAAATTGCTCTAACTTGGATGCCTGGGTACACAGTCAGTTGGGCTTCTACCTTTGGCTCAGGTCATGATCCCAGGGTTCTGGGATCGAGTGCCGCATTGGCTTCCTTATTCAGCGGGGAGACTGCTTCTCCCTCTGCCTGCTGCTCCAACTGCTTGTGCTCTTTCTCTCTCTCTCTTTCAAACAAATAATTTTTTTTTAATTGCTAGAACTCATACAGGAATTCAGCAAAGTGGCAGGATATAAAATCAATGCACAGAAATCAGTTGCATTTCTATACACTAATAATGAAGACGCAGAAAGACTAATCAAGGAATTGATCCCACTTATAATTGCACCAAAAACCATAAGGTAGGAATAAATCTAACAAAAGAGCTAAAATATCAGTACTCTGAAAAACATAGAATACTTATGAAAGAAATTAAAGAAGACACAAAGAAATGGAAAAACATTCCATGCTCATGGATTGGAAGAACAATTATTGTTAAAATGTCAATGCTACCTAAGCAATCTACACATTAGTTCAATCCCTACCAAAATACTACCAACATTTTTCACAGAGTTGTAACAAACAATCCTAAAATTTATATGGAACCAGAAAAGGACCCAAATAGCCAAAGGAATGTTGAAAAAGAAAATCAAAGCTGGAGATATTACAGTTCCAGACTGCAAGCTATATTACAAAGTTGTAATCATCAACATAATATGGTACTGGCACAAAAACAAACACATAGATCAATGAAACAGAATACAGAACCCAGAAATGGACCCTCAACCCTATGGTTAACTATCTTCACCAAAGCACGAAAGAACAGCCAATGGAAAAAAGTCTCTTCAAAAAATAGTGTTGGGAAAATTGAACAGCCACATGTAGAACAATGAAACTGAACCACTGTCTTACACCATATACAAAAATGAATTCAAAATGGATGAAAGACCTAAATGTGATACAGGAATCCATCAAATTCCTAGATGAGAACACAGGCAGCAACCTCTTTCACCTAGGCTGCAGAACTTCTTGGTAGACAGGTCTCCAGAGGTAAGGGAAACAAAAGCAAAAATGAACTATCGGGACTTCATCAGGATAAGATTTTGTATAACAAAGGAAACAATCAATAAAACTAGAAGACAACCTACAGAATGGGAGAAGATATTCACAAATGACTCATCAGATAAAGGGCTAGTATCCAAAATCTATAAAGAAGTTATCAAACACAGGGCATCTGGGTGGCTCAGTTGGTTAGGTATCTGCCTTTGGCTCAGGTCATGCTCCGGGACTCCTGAGATCAAGCTCCACATTGGGCTCCCTGCTCAGCAAGAAGTCTGCTTCTCCTCCTACTCCATACCCTGCTCATGCTCTCTCTTTCACTCTTTCTCCCTCTCAAATAAATAAATAATCTTTTTTTTTTCTAAGTTACCAAACTGAACACCCAAAAAACAAAAAATTCTAGTCAAAAATTGTCAGAAGACATAAACAGACATTTCTCCAAAGAAGACATGCAAATGGCTAACAGACATATGAAAAAACGATAAACATCATTTGGCATCAGGGAAATACAAATCAAAACCACAATGAGATGCTACCTCACGCAGGTCAGAATGGCTAAAATTAGCAACCCAGGAAACAACAGATGCTGAGGATGCAGAGAAGGGGAAACTTCTTACACTGCTGGTAGAAATGCAAACTGGTGCAGCCACTCTGAAAACAGTATGGAGGTTCCTCAAAAAGTTAAAAATAGAACTACACTATGACCCAATTGCACTACTAGTTATTTATCCAAAGGATACAAAAATAGTGATTCAAAGGGGAACATGCACCCCAATATTTATAATAGAAATGTCTATAATAGCCAAAACATGGAAATAGCCCAGATGTCTACCAATGGATGAATAGATAAAGAAGATGTGGTATATATGTATTTATGATGGACTATTACTCAGCCTTCAAAAAGAATTAAATCTTGTCATTTCAAATGACATGGACAGAACTAGAGAGTATTGTGCTAAGCAAAATAAGTCAGTCATAGAAAGACAAATACCGTATGATTTCACTATGTGGAATTTAAGAAACAAAACAGATGAACATAGGGTAAAGAAAGGAAAAATAAAATTAGGCAAAAATAGAGAGGAAATCAAACCATAAGATACTCTTAACTAGGGGTGTCTGGGTAGCTCAGTTGGTTAAGCAGCTGCCTACAACTCAGGTCATAATCTCTGGGTCCTGGGATCCAGCCCTGCCTCAGGATTCCTGCTCAGCAGGGGAGTCTGCTTATCTCTCTCTCTCCCTCTGTCCCTCCCCACCACTCATTCTCTCTCTCTCTCTCTCCCTCCCAACCTCTCTCAAATAAATAAAGTCTTAAAAAAAAAAAAAAAAGACGGACTCTTAACTATAGGGAACAAACAGGGTTCCTAGAGGAAAGGTTAGGGGGCAGGGGATGGGGTAACTGAGTGATAGGCATTAAGGATGGCACTTGATGTAATGAGCACTGGGTATTATAAGCAACTGACAAATCACTAAATTCTACCCTGAAAACTAATAATATACTATATGTTAACTAAATTGAATTTAAAATAAATAAATAAATAAATAAATAAATAAATAAATAAATAAATAAATATGAAAATTTAAATGGAATGTAAATAGCTAAGTTGTCCCATGAGTGATTAGGGGGAGGGTCTACAGGAGTCCAGAAGACATCAAGAAGTTCATTCAAGGCCATCTGCCTTTGGGTACTGAAGCCCAGATTAGAGAGCCCAGAAAACAGCTAAGTTGGGACTGTGACATAGGGTTACAGAAGCCCAGACCAGGATTGCTATGCTGCTCTAGAGAAAGAGAGAGAGAGCCCAATTCTACTCTATAGTGCATCATCCACTGTTGAGAGTATACTTATAAAATCAATAAAAGTATATTGAATAACTTTACCCAGCGTCCATCACTACCACTCCCCCCCACACACACACACACAAAGGGGTCATCCTCAGTGATTAGGAACAAGCTAGGAGGTGGGAGCTTCAGGTAAGGGCAACAGCTCTACAGTTCAAGTATACCTCCAGTGCTAGTCCAAATGAAGACAATATCTACAGAATCCTCAGGCTGCCTGCCCCAGGGCAGGGGGCATGCCTCCTTTTGTTCCCTTAACTCCAGTAGGTAGTTTTCAGCATTCAACCTCCAAGTAGCCTTTGCACATTTCATAGAAGATCCCTGTATGCACAATACCTGCTCCAAATTTCATCCCCACAAAGTGTTCTGCAGAGCTAATTCTCTGGCTCCAGGGAGAAGCTTCCTAGGGCCTTCTCCCACTTTGAAAAGAAAGCAAGAGTCTAATTTGCTGTGAACTGTCATGAGCAATAAAACATTCATTAACTTTAATTGTAAACACTTTAAGTCCCAATCATTGTAATAAAAGGATAAATTGAAAAATCAAGAGTTAAGTACCCTTTTAAAATTTCATATCTTCTATATTCACCTGGTGTCTTAAACCAGACATAGTCAAATTAAACAGAACACTAACTGAATGCCCTTCCCAATTCCATCTGTCAAAACCTTACCCATCTTCCAAGGCCCAGCTCAGCATCTCTGATCTTCCTCAACTGCAAGGAATCTGCCCACTTATGGCCCTACAAGGTGCTTTTAGAGTATTCTTGATAATGGCACTTGTTTTGATGATATGTTTTATTTGTCCCAAACATTCTGAGTTACTTGCCAATCAGTATCATATCTTGAGCATCCCTATCAATTCAGCCCCAGAAACAGTGTTTCCTGCCCAGGAATTCTCCAAAATAATTGTAGCTGGAATGAATCAGTGGGTTAAATCTTTTTGAAAAGCCAGTGAAAATTCACTATGAGAGACTCAAAGCTGCATTAATTTGTTTAGCCTATATCTGCATCCCTATTATACATCATATTGACAATTCTAACATTACATACATCATTTTGCTATGCAATTTCACACCTAACACTGTCTTATTATCTACATATTTGCTAGCTGTGATGCATACTATTGTAGAGTACCTGGGTTAAGATAATGTATTTTGGGGTGCCTGGGTGACTCACTCAGTTAAGTGTCTGCCTTTGGCTCAGGTCATGATCCTGGGGTCCTGGGACCAAACTCCACATCAGGCTCCCGGATCAGCAGGGAGTTTGCTTCTCCTTCTCCCCCTGCCCGTGCATTCTCTCTTTCTCTCTCTCTCTCTCTCATGCTCACTCTCTCTTTGTCAAATAAATAAATATTTTTTAAAAACCCTCCCTTTTTGCTTACCTCCCCCAACCCCATAGTATAAAATCAGCCACCCCTCACAACACCAGTGTAGCAGCTCTTTCTGCCCACAGGTCCTGTCCCCATGCTTTACTAACCCACCATTTTGCACCAAAAGCAAAAACAAAAAATAAACAAATAAAAAAAAAAAGAAGATACCCAATTTTATACTTTAACGTAAAGTCACCTCTAATGCTTCATACAGGTTTCAGAAAAAGTCATGATCTATGTCACTGAAGAAAAAGATGACTTGAGACAAATGTTTAAAATTTGTGTTTCTAAGGCAAAAGTATGTAAGCACATTTTTTAATTTAAATTCAAATTAATCAACATACAGCACATTATTCGTTTCAGATGTGGTGCATGCAAATTATCAGAAAAGAAATTCATTTTATTTTTTTTATTCATGAAGGAAAAAAATACCAGGAAGTTTATAAAACCTTGGTCACTGCCATTATCATTCAGTGGCTTTGGGGCAGAGTGGACTAGCAGTTTGTGAGCTGCCTCAGGGTAAGCCCCAGGTCACAGAGGCAGGCAGTTGGCCAGCTTTTTGAGAGGTTCCCTCAGTCCACTTGCCCATCCCTACAGCCTTTGGAGGACAGGGCACAGGTTTCACCTTTCGACTCCCAAGTGCCCATCACACTGACACACCTGAGGAATCCCCAAGACCAATGAAAGGTGACCTAGATTCTACTTGGGGTATGGGGAAACTCTGGTGGATTAGTCTGGAACCCTCAGAAAAGTGGCTCATCAGTCCAACCTGAAAGATGCATTCCTGGGCTGATTCTTCCTGTCCTCCCTAAGAGTCATACAAATTAAATACTGATGATGATAGAGGGCAGAGTCAGGTAAAATTTATTTTAATCTCTTCCAATAACAAAGTGGGAATGGGCACAGGGCCTGGCCTAGTCTTAGCTGCTCAGCCAAACCAAAAGTCACAAGTCATATAATTCTGGTTTTATTCTTATTGTGGTTAGATTAGTAATTAAAAACTCTCTGTCTACAGGTTGCAATGTCTTTGTTTGTGTAAATGATGACTCTTTTTCTGCCCTTAAACTACTAAGATTAACTATCTATGCTGACTAGACTGAATGATCCCTAACAAACCAGCTTGCTTTTGTGCTGGTATATCTAGACCTATAAAAGTACAGTTGTTGTGGCTTCCAGGGAAGACTGAAGCGTAGGAGGATGCTGGGCTCACTTTCCATGGATACAACTAGATAATACCATGTCTGTGTAAATAAATCATAAAATGATGTAAAAACTGGCAGAACTCTCCACAGCTAATTGTAGAAAAGAGGCCATATCAAAGAGAACAGGAAAGTCAGAGACTGGGTCAAGAGACAAACTAACCCTTCGGACTGCAGGTGGGACACTGCAGCCATGGAGAAGGGAGAGGAGCAGACCCCGCAGCAGGCACCCAAGGCATTGACGACCTGCACCGGGAAAATGAATCCCTGTAATACTCAGCTTTGAAAACCAGAGGAGCTTAACTTCTCAAGTTCTTACAATTGGTGCTTCTTAACACCCAGAATTGTATAAATCAGTGGGCACAGCTCGGAGAGGCAGAGGGCAATAGGAAACGGAGTCCCCACCCTTAAAGAGATAGCATAACAAATAGCCCCACTGAGACACAGCTTAGAAATGGCAGTTTGAAAAATGTCTGGGATACAGAGGAGGCAGATTTCTTTACTAATCTCAGAACATATGGTAAAGGGCCAGTGATCTTTGAAAGACTTCTCCAAGAATAAAAGCTGGTGAGTGCCATTTCCCTCCCCTCCTTCCTCCAGCCTAGATACACTGATACCTGCAGGAACCAGCACAGCTGCAAATAGCAGCTAGCGCAGCAGACTTGCACACACCTTGAGAACAATGGGTGCCATGCCCCCATGTCCTCCTATAAACCTTCCCTCTCCCACCTTGTCTCAAGGAATCCAACCAAAGTGGTGCCACAAGCATGGCAGTGTGCAAGCATCCCCAACATGAGTCAGTACCACTCCAGAGAAACTCATTCCCTGAGGAGACTGGAAGATAACCACACATACCAGTTTCTCTGTGACCCCAGCAGTGGGCTGGGGGCAGACATCTGATCTGACTGCAGGACCTGTCCACCAACAAACACTTCTCAGGGAACAACACAGGGAGAGTGCCCTGCAGTTCTACAACTCAACACACACACACACACACACACACACACACACACACACACATACACACACACCAAATAAACAACAGCAACAACAAAAAAACAATTAAATATGGGCAGAATGAGGCACATGGGTGGCTCTGTCAGTTATGCAGCTGCCTTTGGCTCAAGTCATAGTCTCAGGGTCCTGGGACTGAAACCCATGTTGGGCTCCCTGCTCAGCGGGAAGTCTGCTTCTGCCTGTCACTCTCTCTATGTGTTCTCCCCACCTCAAATGAATAAATCAAATCTTTTTAAAAAAATGGGCAGAAGACATGATCATATATTTCTCCAAGGAAGACAGGTGATCAAAAGTTACATGAAAAGTTACTCAACATCACTCATCATCAGAGAAATACAAATTAAAACTACAATGAGATATTATCCCACACCCACCAGAAGGGCTATAATAAAAAACACAAGAAACAACAAGCATTGGCAAGGATGTGAAGGAAAAGGAAATTTCATGTATTGTTGGTGGGAATGCAAACTGGTTCAGCCACTGTGGAAAATAGTATGGAGGTTCCTCAAAAAATTAAAAAGGCAATTACCATATGATCCAGTAATTCCGCAACAGGATATTTACACAAAATTATGATAACACTAATTATAAGAGATATTTGTACCCCTATATTTATTGCATTATTTACCATAGCCAAATTACAGAAGCTACCCAAGTGTCTATCAGTAGATGAAGAGATAAAGAAGTGATATATATAATAACAATGGAATAATACTGAGCTATAAAAATGAAATCTTGCCATTCACAACAACATGGATGGATCTGGAAAGTATAATGCTAAGTGAAATGAGTCAGTCAGAGAAAGATAAATACTATATGATTTCACTCATATGTGCAATTTAAGAAACAAATGAACAAAGAAAAAAAGAGATTTAAAAAAAAACCTCTTAACTATAGAGAATGAACTGATGGTTACCAGAGTGGAGATGGGTAGATCAATGATAAGGGGATTAACATTACACTTACTGTGATTAATATTGAGTAATGCATAGAATTGCTGAGTCACTGTGTTGTACACCTGAAACTAATAAAGCACGGTATGTAAGTTATACTGAAATTTAAAAAAAATTGGCTGTTGCACATTATCAGAATGATAATTATGCTGCTTAAGGAAATGTCTTATGGTTTTGTGATGTGTTGACATAAGCAGGTGAAACTATATTTCCAGAATCTTCAGGAGATTCCTTAAGGAGGGTAGAAGGGAGAAGGAGTCGTTTTATAGCATACATAGACTTTTACTGATGTGGTGATTCACCTCCAGTGTGGAGCAGCATCATGACCAGGTACGTGTGTTTAGGTCCATGACTAAGGACTCTAGTCTCTGCAAGATACCCTCACCACAAAAGTCAGAGGCAACAAAAACAGACCAAGATTTCAGGTCATCCTAGTGAGAAACTAGGTCATGGTTCCAGACTTTAAGCTTGTGCCTACAGGATTTCAGCCTCTTTGTGATCTTCCCTTCCTGTCTGCCCTGTAGACTTTAAGATCTAGAATCAGAGACGGAGACAGCCTTACAAGAACTGCTTAACCAGCCCCACAATTGTATAAGCAATTCCCTGTAACAAATTCATAGATCAATGGTAGATAAATGGAGAGAGAGAGAGAGAGAGAGAGGAGAGATCTACTTCTGGTTACACTGAAGTTCTGGTTGAACCTTGGCTGACACAGAAGGCTTCTTCAAAATCTCATGCTCATGATGACTACATGGAACTGTAAATGGGTACACATGGTGTTGGTCCTCTTTTTACACAACATACAAATGAGAATGTACTATAAGAGAAAGAAAAAAAAAAGCTATTGAAATTCTACCTTCCTGGTTAATATTGAAATTCTATTTTCCTGATGGACTTTGCAGTCAGTTCTAGATTCAAACCCTGGTTGTGGAAGTATGTTAATCTGTGTAACTTTTTAATCCATGCCACTTAATTTCTAGTGCTCAGTTTTCTCATCAGTAGAGGTAATAATTTACTGACTTATAGAGCTAAAATGAGGATTAGTGTCACAACATATATAAAGTTTAAAGTGCACTGCCAAGAACAGTAGGAGTTTCCTGATCTTCCTTCCTCATCTTTAAAGTTCCAACTAGAGGTGCCTGGGTGGTTCAGTGGGTTAAGCCTCTGCCTTTGGCTCAGGACATGATCCCAGGGTCCTGGGATCGACCCCTGCATCGGGCTCTCTGCTTAGCGGGGAGCCTGCTTCCCGCGGCCCCCCCAGCTCTCTGTCTGCCTCTCTGCCTACTTGTGATCTCTGCCTGTCAACTAAATAAAATCTTTTAAAAAATAATAAATAAAGTCCCAACTATTATTTCATTTGCTCCCTGAAGCTATCCCCAACAAGCACAGCTTCCACTGGTCTCCCTGCTCCTTTCCTTCTATTCCACTGCACTACTGATGTTAAATCTTCATATTGTATATGTTACCCACCCTAGCAGCTAGATTTTATGTTTCCAGATCAGGAAGCAAGTGTCATGCTTCCATATTAATAAAAAAAGAATTGCATTTGTTTATCACTTCGCCTCTTAACCATACACTAAGACATACATTTCCTCTTTGGATCCACACAGTGAGTACCATTAACACTCATGGATACAATAAAATGACCACAGTGTCTTTAATCAACCTGTACTTTCAAAATCATTCATTTTACTCCATTGCTTATAGTCAGGTACAATTTGAATGGCCATGAACAAGGTAAAGCTAGTAATAGATGGGCTGGTTATTAAAAAAGAGATACAGGTGATTCAGTCAATACCTAATTTGATGCACAGAAAGTATTCATCCAGATTTGGGAGTGAAACAAATAACCAAAGGGCGTGGTTGAGAATACCTAGTGGAAGGATACTGAGAGTTGCCATGAGACCTGCACCTGTTATTGGAAAAATTCTGAAGATCCACAGAGTGGAATGTTGTCTTCCACTTCCTGTATCATCAATTTAGACTCCACCTGCTAAACCAATGTTTGTCACCAACTACTAAAACCAGCATAAACTTTTAAATAAAAGCAATATTCTCATTCCAGGGCAGAGATGCCACCTTCTGGGGGGGGGGGGGGGGGGAATAGTCTCCTTTAAAATGTCCCAAATGCAAAGACTTTCTCTGGGTTTTAATATTCATTGATATATCCATTCTACTTAAATAAATCCTATGAAAATAATTTGAATTTTCATAATCACAAATTTATCAACATTCATTTTAAAAAATCATAGTGTGTGGATGTGCAAAAGAATTTTTTTTTCCATCTATGGAAAATGCCAGAAGGGCATATGGATTTACAGACTTATTGTTAAATTTTCTATGTCCTTTGGGGTCCTCAGCACCCTCACTGGAAACCAGGGCTCCAAGGCAAATTACCCTGACCCGAGGTGACTAAAAGGGAATGACTGGAAATACATTTTTTAAGCCACTTAGAAGTGTTCACATCAAAGGCCACTGAAAATGGATTAACCCTGGGTTTGAAAGAATTGTTTGTCAGGGATCAAGAAATGGTTTTAAGACTGAAACATAGAGAGGAGATAGATGGGCAATTCTCTCTGCATGTAGGTGTAAAGCATAACATAACCAAGTGATCTGTACTAAGTTTAAGTCTTATTTAACAGGCTATGAATGGTAATGAAAAAATAAATTTAGTGAGATCTTATGTTTCAATTTGACTAAACGTTTTTTGGTGTTAAAGTCAACTTGATAAAAAAAAAAATTCAGAGGCTACAGGAGTAGACAGAGTGTGGACAGTTAAATTCAGTGTGAGAAGTATTATGTAAAACAGTTGGAGAAATTATCAAAATTTGCTTTAAAGGGTGGTGACTCTTAAACATGTAAACATTACATGTCTCGTAATAAGAGCCTGGGAGTTTCTAAAGACATTTCCTAAAATCCATTAGCCTTACAGACAGCTCTAGGAAAAATGGCTGATTAAATATTGGACTGTTATACAAAGGCCTGGAATCCAAACAGAAAATGGACACCTGCTCCAAGTGAAGTGCCTGAGGCAGTCACACCTAGGTACTGTTGCTGTTTGTTGTTACCACATTCAGAAACTCAAAATTCTAGAACAAATCTGGTCAGTAAAAGGAGCCTGAAAGTTACAGTTGGGCAGAAAAATTCATATACACTTGCCACTCCCCTCACTAGAAGAATATATTCCCATGGCTTCACTGTCATGATTTGTATGATTATATGTGAAATGAAGATTTAACCAAGAATGTATTTATCAAATGGTGGCTAAACCCCCTTAAAAATGATCTGCCTTTGAGCATTCCTGTTTAACATGCGGGACAGATTTTTATCCCCTGAAAAAGACTAGACCTCAAATAAGGAAGGTAGGTCTCAATTCTCAGAGAAAGATCTGCATTGGGAAGATTATTTATAATTCCTCTGAGTCTTAACTTTCTCTTTGACAAACACCCTTCATTAAGCCTTTGTTTCCATGGGAAGTACTTTGTGTCTCAAGGCAGACAGAGAACAAGGCCTATTCAGATATGGAAAACAATGTGTATTCAAATTCCCATTGAATTTAATCAAGAGGCCTTGTTTCACATTTCATAGTGATGACTCTGAACCAACTGTAAGATATTTGGGACATCTTCTTAAGCCTACTCAAGACGTGTGGTTTTGGGAGAGCTCATTAGATTACCCGACTTGACCTCTCAACTTTTTCAATGAGTACTCAGGCATGACTCAATATTAGTTCTTTTTAATGGCTGTTGTTCTCCAGCCCCATATACTCATTGAGAATGTGACACTGGATGTCGGTGGAAAGTTTGGCTGTTCAAATCACACACTAAGGCAAAAAAAAAAAAAAAATGTTAACTGACAAAGAAGTTGGGAGCTGATATAATTTAGCCCCAGTTTATATATTCAGAAATATTTCAGGGATTATAAAGTTTATTTTGTTAAGATTTTATTTATTTGTTTGAGAGAGAGAGAGAGAGCAGAAGTGAGGAGCAGAGACAGAGGGAGAGAAGCAGACTCCCTGCTGAGCAGGGAACCCTATGCAGAGCTCAATCCCAGGACCCTAGGATCATGACCTGAGCTGAAGGCAGAAGCTTAACTGACTGAACCACCCAGGTGCCTCAGGGATTAGAAAGTTTAGAGAGAAAGTGAGGTGAAGGGATATGACACAAAACAATTACACATAAACTTCATATCTCTATCCCTGTGAACACAAATGCTGTCTAAAGTCTTCTTCCCAGATTTCTGAAAGGCCCAAGATCAATCTGAAATCTAAAAGTCTTCTCTTCTAGTTCTCTAATCATTTTCACCAGGAACAACTATTAGTCACTCAAATGCAAAGGTCAGAGTCAGAGGCCACCAAGGGAAGAACATGCTATTTCAGCTATGTTCAGAAGAGACGCAAACATCTTGATGATCCTTGCTGAAATCTATATTTTCTTTTGGACAGAGCTTTCAGGAGAAAATAAAAAGATGGGTAACATTCAACAAGCACACTTGCCCCATCAAGTGATTTCCAAGATGATGTAATCTTGAAGGGGAAAAAGAGGCCAATGAAGTATGGCCAGAAATAACAGAGGATTGACAAGGGGTGCAGTCTTCTCTGTTTTGCCTTGGTAGTGGTGAAAAGAACAAGGAATGTGTATTATTGAGGGTCTCAGACTATAATAGATGACATATGAAAATTAAGTAACTAAAGGAACAATTAATAAGAGAATCCTCTGCAAGAGCACTGGCAGAGTACAGGGAAAAAATACAGGATGGTGCTGGGACTAGTATACTGGGGCTAAAGAGAATGAGTCTTCCCTCCCCTAGGCCTGAAACAGCAAAGGAAAGGAACAGGTTCCATAACCTGAGGCCATGTAGAGAAAACTCAAGACAGGAGATGTGACCTTTCCTTTCAACACCAACCAAATCTAAGATGATGCTACAAGTCAGAAGAGAATAACACTCACATCACATATTTTCCTTCCTCCTGCAGAGCTCCGCCCAAGGTCCCCACTGGCTGAAACCAACCCCAAACCAGAAAGTATGGGAGCCAGTGGAGGGAGTCCATACAGGCCAGCCTCCAGGAGCACAAAGTAGGAGCAAAGAGGATAGGAATGAATTTAATTGGAGAGTTAAATGGAAGATATTCAACTTGGAGACGAGGGAAGGCCCATTTCTTAAAAATCCTCACGTAAGAACATTCATTATATGGTTATGATGACAAATGAGATTTATGGTAAAGTAGCATGCATGTATTAGTTCATTTAATCAAATCTTTTTTTTTTTTTTAAGCCTAGATGGTTGAGTTGTTTCTTTCTCCCTAGATAATTCCTTCCCTGAAGTAGTTCAGAACCCTCAATGCATGAGACCATGGGACCACATATTTATCAGGCAGAGGAACTGCAGCTATGAATCAGAAGTGAGCATCACATAGCCAGGAATGCCTGAAGGAAATTAGTCTGCAACAACCATTGTCCAAAGCATCAGATCTAATGCAGAGAGACAGCTCTGTAAGGAAGTGATGGTTTAAAGCCTCAAAACATCTGTTGCCACTGTAGAGAATGTATTTGCTCACTTCAGCATAAAAAAGCTGTTCTAGACCAATCATGTTTCTCTATATATTCTAAGCCACAAAGCTCCAGAGAGCAGTGACAGGTTGGTTAGCCATATCGTGGGAGCTTGAGTTCTGTGTAGGACACCAGAGTAGTGAGTAGGCACCAGATGCACTGCACTGGTGGAAAGCTAATACCAGAGCTAGGTTGTAGATCCCTAGCAATGGAATTCTTACAGTTTATAGTGAGGGCTGGAGTAAAGTGCTGATCCCCTTCAGATCCATGCACCTTGCCTAGGATACCTCAAAGAAGGTCAGAATGACAACTGATGCTGACCTCCAGAGCATGATTAGAGACTTATAGGCAAAGCAACAGATTCCACTTCTGATGTAATATCTAAAGGAAGATCTTGAATTGATTTAACTAAAATTATGCAGGAAGTCAAAGAAATGGCATACCTGAACTCCAGATGGCTTTTATATTTCCTTACTTCATTCCTGGCAAAGTGCTATGTATAATCCATATCTCTATGACTAGAGATATGGATTATACATCTTATCCACAGTTTAAGTGATGAAAACAACTCTGAGAGATGTAGTATACATTTCTCCCCCAAAACTCTGGGTCATATCTGTGCCTATGTTTGCAATGTTAATTACCTGCATACTCACTGAGTTAAAAACATCATAAATTTCTTTTCAAATGAGAAAGATCATAATTCTCAAAACCAAGTATTCAGTTCTGAAATTAGACTTCCTTGAAAATTTAGATAATTTTTTTTCATTGCTTTATACTTTGTTTCCATGAAAAACTTTCTAACTCAGTCTCCAGAGACGCCAAGCTTTCACCATATTGCCCCCCAAATTATTAACATCTTAATCTTGCTTTAATTAACTCTTGCTCCAATGGGATAAAACTGACAGAATCTGAGTTTACAAACCAGAAGCTGAAAATCTGGCATACTCGATTAGCAGCTCAGAACAACTGTGGAGAGCAAAGCAAACCTCCAACCACATGCAAACATAGTGGGAGGAGACACTGAAAATTATCAGTTCTTCTGCCACCAAGTCCATACCACCAACTACCAAAGCCCTATTCTCCACCATTACACATCCCCAAAATCAGGAGACTTTCACCTAATGGGGAAAGGCCATCAGGATGTTATCTATCATTCAGATGCTGAAGATGCTGACGCAATTCTTCAAAACTGTAGAGTATTAAAAGAACTGACACTCCATTATGACACTTAGCTTCCAGGACACTAAATATTTTTGAGGGAGAGAGAGAAAGCAGAGGAGAGTGGCAGAGGAAGAGGGAGAGAGAATCTTAAGCATACTCTGCGTTGAGCACAGAGCCCAACACAGGGCTCCATCTCACAACACGGAGATCGTGACCTGAGCTGAAACAAAGTGACCCTGAGTTGGTCACTTAAACCAACTGTACCACCAAGGCACCCCTCAAATAGCGTCTTAATGTCAATGACTCCGAAAACTGTTCTTGAGCCTAGACAGTTCTCTTGAACTTCAGATTCATATATGAGACTCTCTACTCAATGAGTATACTTAGATATCTAATAGGTATCTCAGCATTATACATCCCAGAAACTGAACTTTGGACCTCCCCATTCTGCATCTTGCTCTACCCCTTCCTCATCTCAGTTGACCCTTATGGCTTCTCAGGTCTAAGAACACTGAAGGTCTGAAAACACTTCACTTTCTCTCAATTTAAATCATATATATAGCTCTGGCTGCAAAATATATCTAGAATCTGACCACTTCTTAATAAATTCACTGCTACCAAGTTGTACAAGCAATCATTATCTCTTGCCTGGATTTTCACCCTCACCTCCTAAGTGGTTTCTCTCCATCCGACCTTGTTCCTCTGCTATGTATTCTTCAAATAGCAACCTGATTTTTTTAGTATAGCTGGCACACAATGTTACATTAGTAACATTGTACAACATAGTGATTTGACAGGTTTATACATTGTGCTATGTTCACCCCAAGTGTAGGTGTATAACGTAGTGATTTGACAGGTTTATACATTATGCTATGTTCACCCCAAGTGTAGCTACTACCATCTGTCACTGCACACTGCTTACAATATCACTGACTGTATTCCTTATGTTGTACCCTTTGTTTCAATGACTTATTCATTCCATAACTAGAGGCCTGTATCTCCCACTCTCTTTCATCTATTTTTTGCAAATCCCCTACCCCCCCAGCAATAATCATTTTATTCTCTGTATTTATACATCTGATTCCGCTTTTTGTTTTTTTATGCATTTTCTTTTAGATTACATATATAAGTGAATTCATATGGTATTTGTCTTTCTCACTCTAACTTACTTCACTTAGCAAAATACCCTCTAGGTTCATCCACATTGTCTCAAATGACATGATCTCATCATTTCTTGTGACTGTGTAATCTTCACTGCATATATACACCACATCTTTATCCATTCATCTATTGATAGATACTTAGTTTGTTTCCATATCCTGTCTACTGTAAATAATACTGAAATAAACATAGGAGTACATATATTTATATTTTTCTTAGGTAAATACCTACTAGTGGAATTATTAGATCATACAGTATTCCTACTTCTAATTTTTTGAGCAACCTCCAGACTGTTTTTCTAGATATGTCTTCTATGGTAAGGCAAACAAAAGCAAAAATAAACTATTGGGACAACATAAAAATAAAAATGCTTTCATACAGCAAAGGAACCTATCTACAAAACAAGAAGGCAACTTAATGAACAGCAGAAGAAAGCTGCAAATGGTACATCTGATATGGGGTGAATATCCAAAATATATAAAGAACTTAGCCATAAAAAACAATGAGATCTTGCCATTTGTGATAAAATGGGTAGAGCTATAGGGTATTATGCTAAGTGAAATAAGTCGGAGAAAGATAGATATTATATGATTTCACTTATATATGAATCTAAAAAACAAAGCAAATAAATAAATGAACAAAAAATAAAACCAGACTCATAAATACAGAGAACTGGTATTTGCCAGAGGGGAGGTAGTTGGGGTAGAGTGGGGGATGAGTGAAATAAGTGAAGGAGATTAAGAGGTATAAACTTCTAGTTACAAAGTGAGTCACAGAGATGAAAAACAGAACATATGAAATATTGTTGATAATATTATAATAGTATTGTATGGTGACAGATGGTAACAATACCTATCATGGTGAGCACTGAGTAATGCATAGAATCACTATGAATTGTTGAATCACTATGTTGTGTACCTGAAACTAATATAACATTGTATGCCAGCTATATATCAATAATAAACATAAGAAAAAGAAAATCTTAAAAAAAAAACACATAATTTTTTCTAGAGCTAAAGAAGGAGGCTAATCTTATTTCTAAACATTAACAATGAATATCCAGAAAAGAAATTAGGAAAATAATTTCAATTATGGTAGTATAAACAAGAATAAAATATTTAGAACTAAATTTGAGTTTAAAAGAAATACAAGACTACACAGGGCAAACTAAAAGGTGTCGTTATAAGAAATTAAAGGAGACCTAAATAAATGGAAAGATACCCTATGTTCATTGAACAGAAGACATTATTGTTAAGTACAGCAATAATCTATGAATTGATGTAGAGATTTGACCCAACCCCTATCAAAATCCAAGCTGCCTTTTTTGCAGAAATTAGCAAGCTTATCCTAAAATTCATACAGATACACAAAGAATCCAGAATAACCAAAATAATGTAGGAAAGAAGAACAATTCCCAATTTTAAAATTTATTACAAAGCTATAGTAATCAGGGGCACCTTGGTGGCTCAGTCAGTTAAGTGTCTGCCTTCAGCTTGGATTATGGTCCCAAGGTCCTGGGATGGTGCCCCACATCAGGCTCCCTGCTCAGTGGGGATCTTGCTTCTCCCTCTCCCTCTGCTGCTCCTCCTACTTATGGTCTCTCTCAAATAGACAAAATCATTTTTTTAAAGGTATAGTAATCAAAACAGTGTAGTACTGGCACAAGGACAGATATATAGATCAATGGAAGGGAATTGAGAGTCCAGAAATAAACCCATTTAACTATTGTCAACAGATTTTCAATATGAGTCCCAAGACAAATGGTGAAGGAACAGTCACTCATCAAATGTGCTGGGACAACAGGATACCCACATGTATAAAAATTAACTTGAAATTAATCAAAGACCTAAGTATAAAGAAAATGTCAGTCTTCATGACCTTGGATTAACTCTTCATGACCTTGGATTAAAAAATGGTTTCCTAGATATAATAACAAAAGCACGGCAACAAAAGGAAAAAAAATACTAAACTGGACCTAAAATGAAAAATTTTGTGCTTCAAAAGACACAGCCATAAAAGTGAAAATACAACCCTCAGAATGGGAGAAGATATTTATAAGACATTATATCTGATAAGAGTTTAGTATCTAAGTTTTTGAGTCAAGATGGCAGAGGAGTAGCAAAATGAGATGACATCAGGTCACAGGAGTTCAGCTAGATAGTTATCAAACCATTCTGAACACCTACAAACCCAACAGGAGATCAAAGAGAAGAGAAGAAATTCTAGAAACAGAAAATTGACCACTTTCTGAAAGGTAGGATGTGTGGAAAAGTGAATCCGAAGTGACAGGAAGATAGACTGTGGGGGGGAGGGCCAGCTCCTGGCAAGTGGCCGAGCAGTGGAGCACAACATCCAAACTTTTAGAAGTCTGCTCCACTGAGGACATTGCTCCAGAGGCTAAGGGGGTGGAGCCTTCGTGGGGACAGTGTGGTCTCAGGTCCCATGGAGTCACAGAAGGATCAGGGGTGTTTGAGTGTAGCAGAGCTTGCAGGTATCAGAGCAGGGAAGCCGACTACAGATATGGAGCCGAGGAGTGAGCTCTCAGATTGGAGTTACCTTAAACTGTGATCCGCAGCACAGTCGAACCACTGCTCTTTGAGCAGGGCCCCCACAAGTGGTAGATCTGGGGAAACCCACCTTTCTCCATCAGAAGAGCAGCATGGCAGAAATATGTTGGATTTGGAGACTCCAAACGGGGCTGTGTGCCAGAGACAAAAACACTCAGTCACAGGCCAGGTGAGCTCAGAGCACGGCCAGAGACCAGGGAAATGGGAGTGATTGATCACTTTTTTCTGAGGGCACACTGAGGAGTGGGGCCCCGAGCTCTTGGCTCCTCTGGGCAGAAGATTGGGGAGGCTATCATTTTCATTCCCGTCCTCCAGAGCTCTATGGAAAGTGTTCAGGGAATGAAAGCTCCCAAGAGTGAACCCAAGCAGATTACTTAGCCCGGCCCCTGGCAAGGATGGTGCAATTCCACCTCGGACAAAGACATTTGAGAATCACTACAACAGGCCTCTCCCACAGAAGATCAGCAAGAACACCCAGCCAAGACTAAGTTCACTGATCAAGGAGAATAGAGGAATTCCAAGGAGGGAAAAGCAAAGCATGGAATTCATGGCTTTCTCCCCATGATTCTTTGGTCTTACAGAGTTAAATTTTTTTTTTAATTTTACTTTTTTCTTATTCTAATTTTTTAAACATTTCCTCTTTCCTCTTTGTTTTTTAACCAGCTTATCTTAAAAATACCTTTTTTAAAAAAAAATCTTTTTAAACCTTCATTATTATAGTCATATTTTATCCTTCATTGTATCTAACTTTATTTTTTGTACACATATAGGGTTTTTTCTTCTAAAAAACTTTGGGATACAATTTCTTTTAATAGATCAAATATACCCTAAATCTAGCACAGGACTTTGTTCTAGTCTCTGCCTGAGCAAATTCTCTCCAATTTATTTTTCTTTCTCTTACCAACCAACTTATCAATTCCTTTTTTTAAAATTTTTATTTGTATTTTTTTAATTTTTTTTCAGTGTTCCAGAATTCATTGTTTATGCATCACACCCAGTGCTCCATGAAAGATGTGCCCTCCATAATACCCATCACCAAGCTCACCCAACCTCCCAATCCCTCCCCTCCAAAACCCTCAGTTTGTTTCTCAGAGTCCACAGTCTCTCATGGTTCATCTCCCCCTCCAATTCCCCCTAACTCACTTATCCTCTCCATCCTCCCATGTCTTTTTTAGAATTTTTTTTAATTTTTATTTTTACTGTGATATTCTATCCCTTCATCATGTTTACCCTTATTTTTGTATATATATGTTTTTCTTTCTTTAAAATTTTGGGAGGTTGTTTATTCTAAGAGATCAAAACACACCCAAAATCAAGTGGGTGGCTCTGTTCTATTCACCATTCTAATATATATATTTTTTAATTTTTTAAAAATTTCTTTTTACCTCCTTTCTTCTTCCCCTCATTTGGAGTCTCTTCTGATTTGGTTAGCATACATTTTTCTGGAGTCTTTGTCACTCCTTTAGTATTTTATTTTCTTGTTCATATATTCTTATTTGGACAAAATGACAAGGCAGAAAAATGCACCACAAAAAAAAGAACAAGAAGCAGTACCAAAGGCTAGGGACCTAATCAATACAGACATTGGTAATATGTCAGATCTGGAGTTCGGAATGATGATTCTCAAGGTGTTAGCTGGGCTTGGAAAATGCATGAAAGATATTAGAGAAACCCTGTCTGGGGAAATAAAAGCACGTTCTGGAGAAATAAAAGAATTAAAATCTAACCAAGCTGAAATCAAAAAAGCTATTAATAAGGTGCAATAAAAAAATGGAGGCTCTTACTGCTAGGATAAATGAGGCAGAAGAGAGAATTAGTGATATAGAAGACCAAATGACAGAGAATAAAGAAGCTAACAACAACAAAAAAAAAAGACAAACAACTATTAGACCATGAGGAGAGAATTTGAGAGATAAGTGATACCATATGACAAAACAATATTAGAATAATTGGGATTCCAGAAGAAGAAGAAAGGGGGGGCAGAAGGTGTATTGGAGCAATTTATAGTAGAGAATTCCCCTAATATGTCAAAGGGAACAAGCATCAAAATCCAGGAGGCACAGAGAACCCCCTCAAAATAAATAAAAATAGGTCCACACCCTGTCATTTAATAGTAAAACTTACAACAGTGACAGAGAGAAAATCCTGAAAGCAGCTTGGGACAAGAAATCTGTCACATACAATGGTAAAAATATTAGATTGGCAGCAGACTTAGCCACAGAGACCTGGCAGGACAGAAAGAACTGGCTTGATATATTCAGAGCACTAAATGGGAAAAATATGCAGCCACGAATACTATATCCATTTATGCTGCCATTGAAAATAGAAGGAGAAATAAAAAGCTTCCAGAACATAGCCTCAGCAATCAGACAACTAAACAAGAAAAATGTGCAGCCAAGAATACTATATCCAGCTAGGCTATCATTGAAAATAGAAGGAGAGATAAAAGGCTTCCAGGACAAACAAAAACTAAAAGAAATTGTAAACACCAAACCAGCCCTACAGGAAATATTGAAAGGGGTCCTATAAGCAATAAGAGAGCCTAAAAGTAGTAGACCAGAAAGGAACAGAGACAATACACAGTAACAGTCGCCTTACAGGCAATACAATGACACTAAATTCCTATCTTTCAATAATTACCCTGCATGTAAATGGGCTAAATGCCCCAATCAAAAGACACAGGGTATCAGAATGGATTAAAAAAATAAAACCCATCAATATGCTGTCTACAGGAAACTCATTTTAGACCTAAAGACACCTCCAGATTTAAAGTGAGGGGGTGGAAAACAATTTACCATGCTAATGGACATCAAAATAAAGCTGGGGTGGCAATCCTTATATCAGACAAATTAAATTTTAAGCCAAAGACTGTAATAATAGATTAGGAAGGACACTATATCATATTCAAAGGGTCTGTCCAACAAAAAGATCTAACAACTTTAAATATCTATGCCCCTAACAAGGGAGCAGCCAACTATATAAATCAATTAATAACAAAATCAAAGAAACACATTAGCAATAATACAATAATAGTAGGAGACTTTAACACCCCATTCACTGAAAGGGACGGATCATCTAAGCAAAAGATTAATAAGGAAATAATGACCTTAACTGACACACTGGACCAGATGGACATCACAGATGTATTCAGAACATTCCATCCCAAAGCAACAGAATACACATTCTTCTCTAGTGCACATAGAACATTCTCCAGAATAGATCACATCCTGGGTCACAAATCAGGTCTCAACCATACCAAAAGATTGGGATCGTTCTCTGCATATTTTCAGACCACAATGCTCTGAGGCTAGAACTCAATTACAAGAGGAAAGTTGAAAAGAACCCAAATACATGGAGGCTAAAGAGCATCCTATGAAAGAATGAATGGGTCAACCAGGAAACTAAAGAAGAATTGAAAAAATTCATGTAAAGAAATGATAAAGAAAACACAATGGTTCAAAATCTGTGGGACACAGCAAAGGCAGTCCTGAGAGGAAAGTATATAGTAATACAAGCCTTTCTCAAGAAACAAGAAAGGTCTCAAGTACACAACCTAACCCTACACCTAAAGGTGCTGGAGAAAGAACAGCAAAGAAAGCCTAAACCCAGCAGGAGAAGAGAAATAATAAAGATCAGAGCAGAACTCAATGACATAGAAACAAACAACAACAACAACAACAACAACAACAAAACCACAGAACAAAACAACAAAACTAGGAACTGGTTCTTTGAAAGAATTAATAAGATTGATAAACCCTTGGCCAGACTTATTAAAGAGAAAAGAGAAAAGACCCAAATAAATAAAATCATGAATGAAAGAGGAGAGATCACAACAAACACCAAAGAAATACAATTACAAGAACATATTATAAGCAACTATATGCCAAATTTTATATATAAATTTGACAATCTGGAAGAAATGGATGCATTCCTAGAGACGTATAAACTATCAAAACTGAGCCAGGAAGAAAAAGAAAAGCTGAATAGACCCATAACCAGTAAGGAGATTGAAGCAGTCATCAAAAATCCACCAACAAACAAGAACCCAGGGCCAGACGGCTTCCCAGAGGAATTCTACCAAACATTTAAAGAAGAATTAATACCTATTCTCCTGAAACTGTTCCAAAAAATAGAAATGGAAGGAAAACTTCCAAACTCATTTTATGAGGCCATAATTACCTTGATCCCAAAACCAAAGACCCCACCAAAAAGGACAATTACAGGCCAATATCCTTGATGAACACAGATGCAAAAATTCTCACTGAAATACTAGCCAATAAGATCCAACAGTACATTAAAAGGATTATTCACCACGACCAACTGGGATTTATTCCTGGGCTTTAAGGTTGGTTCGACATCCGCAAATCAATCAATGTGATACAATACATTAATAAAAGAAAGAACAAGAACCATATGATACTCTCAATAGACGCTGAAAAAGCATTTCAGAAAGTATAGTATCTTTTCTAGATCAAAACTCTTCAAAGTGTAGGGATAGAGAGTACATACCTCAATATCATCAGTGCCATCTATGAAAAACCCACAGCGAATATCATTTTCACACGGGGAAAAACTGAGAGCTTTTCCCCTAAGGTCAGGAACACAGCAGGGATGTCCACTATCACCACTGCTATTCAACATACTACTAGAAGTCCTAGCCTCAGCAATCAGACAACCAAAAGAAATTAAAGGCATTCAAATCATCAAAGAAGTCAAACTATCACTCTTTGCAGGTGAAATGATACTTTATGTGGAAAACCCAAAACACTCCACTCCAAAACTGCTAGAACTCATACAGGAATTCAGTAAAGTGTCAGGATATAAAATCAATGCACAGAAATCAGTTTGCATTTCTATACACCAACAGCAAGACAGAGAAAGAGAAATTAAGGAGTCAATCCCATTTACAACTGCACCCAAAATCATAAGATATCTAAGAATAAACCTAACCAAAGAGAATCTATACTCAGAAAACTATAAAGCACTCATGAAAGAAAATGAGGAAGACACAAAGAAATGGAAAATGTTCCATGCTCAAGGATTGGAAGAACAAATATTGTGCAAATGTCTATGTTACCTAAAGCAATCTACATGTTTATTGCAATCCCTATCAAAATACTATCAATTTTTTTCAAAGAATGGAAAAAATAATCCTACAACTTATATAGAACCAGAAAAGACCTCAAATAGCTAGAGAAATGTTGAAAAGGAAAGCCAAAGCTGGTAACATCACAATTCCAGACTTCAAGCTCTATTACAAAGCTCTCATCATCAAGACAGTATGGTACTGCATAAAAACAGACACATAGATCAATGGAACAGAACAGAGAGCCCAGAAATGGATCCTCAACTCTATGGTCAACTAATCTTTGACAAAACAGGAAAGAATGTCCAATGGAACAAAGACAGTCTCTTCAACAAATGGTGTTGGGAAAGTTGGACAGCCACATGCAGAAGAATGAAACTGGACCATTTCCTTATACCACACATAAAAATAGACTCCAAATGGATGAAAGACCTCAATGTAAGACAGGAATCCATCAAAATCCTTGAGAAGAACACGGGCAGCAACCTCTTTGACCTCAGCCACATCATCATCTTCCTAAAAACATCACCAAAGGCAAGGGAAGCAAGGGCAAAAATGAACTATTGGGACTTCATCAAGATCAAGAACTTTTGCATAGCAAAGGAAATGGTCAAAAAAAACAAAAGACAGCTGACAAATGGGAGAAGATATTCATCAGTGACATATCAGATAAAGGGCTAGTATCCAAAATCTATAAAGAACTTAGCAAACTCAACACCCAAAGAAAAAACAATCCAATCAAGAAATGGGCAGAGGACATGAAGAGACATTTCTGCAAAGAAGACATCCAGATGGCCAACAGACACATGAAAAGGTGTTCCCCATCATTTGGCATCAGGGAAATACAAATCAAAACCATAGTGAGATACCACCTCACACCAGTCAGAATGGCTAAAATTAACAAGTCAGGAAAGGACAGATATTGGTAAGGATGTGGAGAAAGGGGAACCCTCTTACACTGTTGGTGGGAATGCAAGCTGGTACATCCACTCTGGAAAACAGTATGGAGGTTCTTCAAAAAGTTGAAAATAGAACTAATGATTGACCCAGCAATCACAATACTGGGTATTTACCCTAAAGATACAAATGTAGTGATCCGAAGTGAAATGTGCACCCGAATGTTTATAGCAGCAATGTCCACAATAGCCCAACTATGGAAAGAAGCTAGATGGCCATCAACAGATGAATGGATAAAGAAGAGCGGGTAGATATATACAGTGGAATACTATGCAGCCATCAAAAGAAAGGAAATCTTGCCATTTGCAACAACATGGATGGAACTAAAGGTATTATGCTGAGCAAATTAAGTCAATCAGAGGAAGACTATTATATGATCTCCCTGATATGAGGAATCTGAGAGGCAAAGTGGGGGTTTGGAGGGTAGGGAAGGAAAAAATGAAACAAGATGGGATCTGGAGGGAGACAAACCATAAGAGACTCTTAATCTCACAAAACAAACTGAGGGTTGCTGGGGAGAGGGGAGTAGGGAGAAGGTGGTTGGGTTATGGACATTGGGCAGGGTATGTGAAATGGTGAGTGCTATGAAGTGTGTAAGCCTGATGATTCCCAGATCTGTACCCCTGGGGCAAATAATACATTATATGCTAATAAAAAATTAAAATTTAAAAAAGCAAGAATCTGTTATATAAAATATATGAGGAACTCTTACAGCATAATAGTAAAAACACACACTGTGAAAAGAAAAAACTATGTATTTTTTTAAATGGCAAAAGGTTTGAAAAGACCTTTCTCCAAAGGTATACAAAGAACTGATAAGCACAGGAAAAGCCACTCACCATTACTAGTCATTAAGGAAATGCAAATCACAACCACAATAAGATACCACTGAGAATAAAAAAGACAATAACAAGTGTTGTTGAGAATATGGAGAAATTGGAACCCTCACGCATTGCTGTTGGGAATGTAAGATGGTGCAATTCCTTTGTAAAGCAGTTTGACAGTTCCACAAAAAAGTTAAACAGAGAGTTACCATTTGACCCAGCAATTCCACTACTAGGTGTATGCTCAAGAAAACTGAAAACATATGGCCATATATGTACACACTGAAATATCATATAGCCACAAAAAAACTTAATGATCTTGAAAGCATTATAAGAAGCCAGATACAATAGGGAACACTCTGTATGATTCCATTAATATGAAATGTCCACAATAGGCAACTCCATAGAAATATAGAACATTTATTAGTGGTTTTAAGGAGCTGGAGGAAAGGGGGGATGGGTAGTGACTGTTCATAGGTGCAGGGATTTTTAAGGGGATGATGAAAATGTTCTGGAATTAGATAGATAGTGGTGATGAAATATATATTTTAAAATTTCAAACTGAATTTTATGGCATATAAATATCTTGATTAAAATTATAGGACAAAAATATAAAATGCATCAGTGACACAATGACATTTCCCTTACTTTAGTATACCTACTCCCTTAAAGTGCTTGTTTCTTTTTTCTGTGTCATTTATCACCTTCTAACATATTACAGAAGTTACACATTAACTTTATTAAAAATAGTGTTTCTCTCCATTGCCAATAGAAAATAATCAGTATAAGCAGAGATTTTTGTCTTCTTTCACTGTGTACTCAGTGCCTAGAATACTGCCTAACATAAGAGACCCTCAGAAGTATTTACTGAATGAGTAAGCTGAACTTTGTTAAGGCCTTAAAAAAAAAAAAATTTTGGCTTCCCTCAAAAGAAAAAGATCATGTCCCTTCACAAAAACAAGGTTAGAAAAACCTCAGCTACAGAAACATGTTAGATGGGCTTTTAAAGAGTTCTTTGTGTTTTTTATTTCTCTTTTTATTTGGGGGAGTTCTGAGAAATCCAGGTACTGTCCACTTTCCGTGAATATACAGGACTCAACAAACAGGTAAGTTAATACTTAATCTGCTCTTTGGCCTGCCATATGCTAAGTGCTAGGGATGCAGAGAGGACTTCCAAACCAATTAATTCCAGTCATCATTCTGACTCAAAGTGCCAGACCAGACTGTTTTCTCAGCTTTAAAGTTCCTCTCCACCTCCCTACCTTATCCATTCTCCCATGTCTACGCCTATTGCTACCTTTTCCAAGAAGTCCCCCCAGCTACACATGTCCACAGTGATCTCCCTCTTCTCTGAAGACCAGGTGATATTAAAGTGACTTACAGCACCTGTCCTCAACATGTGTGCGTGTGTGTATGTGTGCATGTGCCCATGATTCTCCATTATTTAATGACCCTCCCCCTACAGTAACGAGCAGTGAGCTGACATACAGTAGGTCCCTAACTGATATAGATGGGTGAAAAAGTAGTTGAAGATGGTGATTTGTAAGTTTTGTATTCAGACAATGTTGGAAATCAGTCTTTTGACAGCAAAAGAAAAATAAAAAAGAAAAGAAAAAGAAGAATCTCCATGGTCTGCATAAAAGTGTAACTATTACAGGTGGCCCAATTCCCGGTTACTTTGTTCCTGACACCAGAGACCTGTTTTTCAATCAAAATCACAGCAGCTGTGAAGCTGTAAGACTGGGCTGGCACCTGGGTCAGAGGTTTCCCATTAGTGCTGGCAGATTTTTCATAATCAAGACACTTCTGAAATGCTGAACCCTACTCAGTGCCAAAGGTTAACGATTCAGTGTGCAGGGACTGAAGCACAAAGCAGGGCAGCAGACAGCTCAGAGAGAGATGCCACCAGTGGACCTGCTCTCAATGCTTTCGTTACATTCTTGAATCTATTGGATATTTGCCTTCTTGCTGAGAAGCCATTCAGCAGAGAACATTCATTAAGCAGGCTGCATTAATCCTGTTTTTCTAACCCTGGTTCATGTTTACACATTTGACAGCCAACATTTTTGAGCAGTCCCTCTATCCACCATTGAGTCTAGTTATGCACAAGCAAAGAGAACTGGAAAGTGAAAGGGTCACCTACTGAGTTCAGTGTACACAGGCAATCTGGATAATTCTGCATTAACAATCACAACTTGCTTTCAGTTGCAAAACATTAGTAGTGTATGAGAGACTTCTTCATTCTACTTCATTCCCCCTAGCAAGTTATTTCATGAATACAGAGCAAAATAAACTAAAATTAATTCTTATGAAAATCTGCTAGCATTCCATAAGAACACTGATAACCTGTAGTGTCAGAAAAGGAGATACTGGTTTAAACAACCAATCTATCTGTAACAGGTTAGACTTCCACATATTTTTTCCCCCATTTGAGGAACATTACTGAGGACTTTTTATAGGTAATTTCCCAACTCCACTTGGATATCTTGTCATTGTCTCAAATGTGACATATTCCAAAGAGAACTGACCAATCTTCCTCTACCTCATCGTTCCTGGCCTTCTATGTTTTACCTGTAAGTAATTTTATCTTTTAGCTTAAAAACCTCTGTTTCCTTCATCCATCATACCAGCTCAGTCTTTTAAGTCTAATAAAAGTCTGATAGCTTTTCCTATAATGTATTAGTCAGGGTTCTCTAGAGAAACAGGACCAATAGAACATGTGTTTTTGTGTGTGTCATAGGGGGAGGGGTAGATTATAAGAAATTGGCTTCTGTAATTATGGAGGCTGACAAGTCTAAACATCTGCACAGGTGTGACATCAGTTTGAGTCCAAAGGCTAGAAGAGGCTGTAGAACCAGGAAGAGCCAACATCCTAGTTGGAAGACAGGAGAATTGTCTCTTACCAGGGAGGGTCAGCTTTTTTTTTTTCTTCCTTCCTTCCTTCCTTCCTTTCTCTCATTCTTCTTTCTTTCTCTCTCTCTCTTTCTTTCTTTCTTTCTTTCTTTCCTTTCTTTCTTTCTTTCTTCTCTTTCAGTGTCCCAAGATTCATTGTTTATGCACCATACCCAGTGTCCCATGCATTATGTGCCCTCCTTAATACCCCACACCAGGCTCACCCAACGTCTCAGCTTCCTCCCTTCCAAAACCCTCAGTTTGTTTCTCAGTGTTCACAGTCTCTCATGGTTTGTCTCCCCTTCTGATTTCTCCCAGCTCACTTCTCCTCTCTATCTCCCAATGTCCTCCATGTTATTCCTTATGCTCCACAAATAAGTGAAACCAGATGATAGCTGACTCTCTCAGCTTCTATTCAGGCCTTCAGTCTACTGATTTAAGTGTTAATCTCATCTAAACATTTGACCAGGTATCTGGGCATTCCATGGCCCCAGTCAAGTTGACACTTAAAAATTAACCATCACAGCATATCTTTAAGGGCTTATCCTTCCATCCCTTCTTCGTGGGGAACCTCAGAATCTCTCCTACACTATTTTAAGAGCTCCTGGCTACTCCCCCTGTCTTTATTCTCTCTCCCTTTCTACTCAACAGAGCACTTAGACTACACCCAATCCATTAATGAACTTTGCATGACTCCACTGCCCAACAGATTGAAATCACACTCACCATAGACTTCCTTTCTCTCTCCGGCCTCTGCTCCAGTTTACTATCCTTGGAGCCCTCCTGATTCCAGTCTACCCTGTGTTTTTCTTCTTCCCTAAAGTTTTACAACTTCTTGGAACTGTGCTGAGAGCTGAGCTGGGTCTCCCTTGAGTTCCAGTCTGACCAAACTGTGCATTTTGCTTTCCAGGATAAAAGCAATCAATACTTACTCTGAGTATTGACAGATAGAGGATATTCTCTCCCTCCATAGTATATATTTCTCTGTATATAGACATACATATAGAGGGAGAGACAGAGAGGGTAGAAACAAGCAGAGACCACCCAAATGAGAATGACCAAAAACTATTCCCAGTTTACTATAGAGCAAGAAAGTCAGCCACCATCATTTGAATTTCCTAGAAACTTGGGCTGAAGGGGGTGTAAAGTTGTTCGCTCAGTCACACCCTTCTTGGAGGTTGTTGGCGTAGTGAATGCCGGAGGCAGGCTGACTAAAACCAGAGCATCATATGTGATTGGTTAGGAAAGCATATTTGACTTTCTCTGGTTTGTTCTAAATTGAGTGCAAGGGCAAAAATTAGGGTAGCTGTCTGTTATTAAATGCTGACTGTTTTGAGTCAATTGCTACAGATGTTGTAGTTTATCTTCCTGGACTAGTTGCTGCTGTGGGTCAAAATTCTATTTTTTTTAATATGGTCTGGACATAGTCCATTTGTAAAATTGGTCTTTCAAGATAGAGACACACAGAGAGAGAAATTCTGATAAGATCAAAATGGTATTAGATCAAGACCTAAAATCACCCAATCCTGTCTACCACAATATAATAGGTCTCCAAGTGAAACAAATACATTCAGAGAACAATATATATCCAGATAAGAATGTTTTTACCTGTTTTATCTCAAGCCTTGATCTATGACTCTGATAAGCTAGAGGAGGATTGCTTTTTACTCTGCTGAGCTGGCCTTAATTGCAGGCCAAAGACCTTACCCTCTGTTTCCCCTAAACTCAAATTGGAATCCTGCCTCTTGCCACTGTAGTATAGGAAAAAGGGTCCAACACCTCCTCCAACACCACCATAGGAAAAGACTAAGAGAAGAGGAAATATTTGCTCCAATGACTGTCCCTCCCCTCCACAATGCCCATTTTCTCAACTCTCCCCACTTCTAAGAGGAGAAAAAGGAGATCAGCCAAATATTCAAAGTGCTATTATAATTCTGGCAGGACACAAGCAATGGTCACTCCAATAATGAACATAACCTTAAAATTATACAAAGTTATTCTACCTGATAATATATTACTCAATAAAAAATGCCCAGATTTCACTATTGTATTCATCATTCTGCTGCAGGGTATGAGGTAGGTTTAAACTTTTTCTCCCCAATATATACAAATTTCTTTAGTGGTCTTTTTCTGTGCTTTACTAACAGCACATGCTTGCTCCCTGTCATTTTCCTTCAAAAAAATAGTTTGTTAAGGTTTCACAGAACTATAGTAGAAGGTTAAACCAAAATGTAGTGAAGCCATCCCCTATTATTGGTATTTATTTTGCTTCTAATTTTCACTATAAAAACAATGCTCTAGAGCTGAACATTCTCATACAGTAATTATTACACAAATCTCTGATTATGTCTTAAAGAAAAAATCCTAGAAGTAGAATCACTTATAGAAAGGTTCTGGACATTCTAAGAATGCATATTCTTTAGACTCTTAATGCATGTTTCCAAGTTTCCCTGGAAAAGGGATTATACAAATTCACAACCTCAACAGGACAGAAGAGTCCAATTTACCACAACTTCATCATAATTTTTTTCTTTACAAAGTAAAGAAATAAAAATGGCCACAATTGCCAAACTGTGGAAAGAGCCAAGATGCCCTTCAATAGATGAATGGATAAAGAAAATATGGTCCATATACACAATGGAATATTATGCCTCCATCAGAAAGGATGAATACCCAACTTTTGTCATGTTCCTGTTTTAAGAAAATGCATTGGGGTGCCTAGGTGTCTCTGTTGGTTAAGTGTCTATCTATCTTTGACTCAGGTTATGATCTCAAGGTCTAGGGATCAAGCTCAGCAGGAAGGCTGCTTCTCACTCTCCCCCTGCCCACCTCCCCATCTGTACTCTCTCTCATTCTCTCAAAGAAAGAAATAAAATCTTTTTAAAAAGAACTATTAGAGTAAATGCATCTAGTGTTTGATCCGTTGGTATGCTAGTGAAGATGTTTGCTATGTTTGCAAAACAGCCTATTTTTCCATATTTGTCTCATTTGCTTAAGAATCTCAGAACTGAAAATTTGTATAATCAATAAACAAAAGGAATGAATTATTTGTCCTCATTGTTGCTGTGGGAATTTTTCTTTCACATTTTAGGGTTACTGGATTATTACCATACATAACCTCTAGTTCAGTGGTTCTTAATCCTAGCAGTACATTGGATTCATTGGGGAAGGTTTTAAAGTCGCTGATCCCTAGGACCTCTGCCTGATGAATTAAGTGAAAATCTCCAGGGGGAGGAGTTTAGACCTCAGCTTTGTTTTGTTTTTCTTCCCCAAAGCTCTCCAGGTGATTCTAATGTGTAGATAGTGTTGCAATTCACTGACATTCATTTTCAGATATAAGTGAACATAAAAGTCAGCCAGGGAACTTGTGGAAAATGCAAGTTCCCAAGACCCAACACTCTTCCCTTCCCAGAGATTCCAATTTGGTGTTGCCTTGGGTAAGGGTACATTATCTGTATTTTTAACAAGTACTTTGAGAAACACTGCTTTGATTATCCCCTTTCTAGGATAGGCACTGGACTGCAAAATGATATGTTTTTACCTCTTGCCTAAAAGAAAATGTATTCCTAAAAAATCTGAAATGGTGGATTGTAACCCTAACTACATAGATTTACCTACAGAACTTGGGAAAAAAATGCTGCCTCCTGAGCCCGCACTGCCATTCTCATTTATCACCAGGAAACTCTAGCTCCCAAAGTCCCTCTCTTTGATATGATCCCCTCCTCTAACTTTGCTGGTTACAGATCCCCTCCCTTGGTCTGATCTGAAGACTAAAAATATAACAAAATTAGGATTTGTATGCTTTGTGCAGATGGAGAAGAAGAGGCACTAATCAAGGGAATAAACAATTCTTAGTCCTTTAGAAAGCAGTTTTGCTATGGGTTTTCCATTTGGTGCAATCCTCCTCATCGTATGTGTCTCCTAACCTTAATTCTGGGCTGTAGGTGTGCCATCTGTCCTTCCAATGGTAAAAATCACCAGCTCCAGTTGATTCGAGTATATATACCTTCCCATAATTAATGCAAGTCCATCTCAGATGTCATCATAGGAATTTTTTGGCTATTAGGTTTTTTTAATATTTTCTCAAGACATGGATATTTTATGGGGCACCACAGGCCAGATCACTGATTTTTGCCCAACACTATCTTAAGGGGAAATCACAGTTCATGCTTTTTTTTTTTTTTTAAGATCTTATTTATTTATTTGACAGAGAGAGATCCCAAGTAGGCAGAGAGGCAGGCAGAGAGAGAGGAGGAAGCAGGCTCCCCGCTGAGCAGAGAGCCCGATGTGGGGCTTGATCCCAGGACCCTGGGATCATGACCTGAGCCGAAGGCAGAGGCTTTAACCCACTGAGCCACCCAGGCGCCCACAGTTCATGCTTTTAACAAATATTTATTGAGGGCTACTGTGTACCAGAGACTGTGTTGTCTCATCATAAAAGTTGTTTCTCACCAACAAGTTCTGTATTTTTCCTGATGGGTAAATTAGAAAGCCAGGACTCAGGCCAAGGTCTATTTCAGTACAACTGTCACATGCTTCTATAGCTTAGGGCACAGTATACACGTGGGCTAGGGTCCCTCATCCTGTGGTTCAGCTGCACATGGAAAATCTTACCTGCCTGCTGCGCTAAATGGAGTGAGGAGGAAACCTATCTGAGCAATTCAGACAAAGTGGAATTTGTTTTGTTGCAAATGATTCAAATCATTAAATTCAACAAATACCCATTAAGCCTCTATTATGTGTAAGGCTCCACAACCCTTTGCAACTGCCAACTATAAATTAGATTTGGTTTATGTGAAATCCTCCCCTCTTATTGCTGGGCTGTAGTGCTGTATTTTCATTTTCTCCCCACTTATTCAACCTTTTAAGAAAAAGAGATATACATTTCTAACCCGTGTCAAGATCAGATATCCCTGAAGAACCAACTGCTATTTCAGCCAGAAAGAATAAGAGCAATGTGCTGGTTTCATGAAGCAGCTGAAAGTTCCACAGTGATGATTCTTCATTGTCTTCCTTGTCCATTTCTGAACTCCTTAAACTACTAGGTGTGGTGCCTCCCAAGTCCTTTTTACCTGGGAATGCTGATTTCTTACTAACCTGCAGTAGTAGTAGCCATAGCCCCATCGTTCAACCCCAGTGCTCTCCATTCCCAGCTGGCGTTAAGATTCACAAATTCAGATAAGGGCCTGTGAGGCCAGTACAAGGCCTCCTGGGTCACTGTGCTCTTCTCATCCAGACCAAGCCACATAAGCAGCTCCATGAAAAGTGTCCTACCACTCGTGCTGGTCAGCACTTTCCTCCCAGTGTGGTAATAAGGAAATTAGGATTTAATGACATCCAATCCCAATTCCTCTCTTGATCTCCCTTTTGAATATGCTCCATTAGGACCTTGGTTCTGCCACTTCATATGCAGAAGACAGTAAGGGGCTTAAGACAGACACCTATCAAAACCACCTCTGATCTTGGGAAATCAAAACTGCAACAAATGTTTTACAACCCTCAAGAAGAATGGACCAGTGGAGCCTGCTCTGACCAGTAGAACCAGACCAGGGAAGAGGATTTGTTCTACATCCTCTCACATATATTGTGGTGGCTGTAAATAATGAGAGCTTGCACTTTGGCTCCTTCACTTATCCCTGAGATCAGGAGCCAGACCCAGAAGAGGTTCCACAGGCAAGCTATTGGCACCTGTATCTCAGCTTGCTTTATCCAAGCATCAGATTTGACATTTCACTCAGAGAAGTTAACGGTCAGGGAAAAACACAGAAACCTTTGACTCTGTTCATTTATTTATTCTATACCTAGTTCTTCAATGGCTACAATCTGCCCAACACTATAGTAAGTCAGACTGCCTTCCTAAAAAGAAAGAAAGACCAAGGTACCAACAAGCCCACCAAGAGCTTCCCATCATAGTGAGTAGTAACTGAAGACAAGGCCATCTGTGTCAGGGGGCATATGAATTAAACCTAAAAATAGGGTTTAAGGAATTTGAGGCAATTAAAATCTCAGTAAGCTGGCAGATCAGAAAAAAATCTTCCTAGAGAAGTTTTGATCTGGTGGAGAAGGATGGATGGGAGAGTTGAATGCATAGAAAAGAGAGCCTTTGAATGTTCATTTGTCCAGCAATATAGCACACAGATTGAACCATCAGCTACAAATATTTAAACAGTCTGATTTTAATTCATTTAACTTCTTGATTTAACATGAATAGTCTGGAAAGTGAATAATTTCAAACTAGAGAATGAGTAAATAAAGAACCTTCAGATGTAAAATGATCACAGAAGCCAACTTTAGCTTAAAAGAATTTACCAAACCTAGTAAATATGAGTATCAGGTATATCAATACAATGGAATATTATTTGGCCATATAAAGAAATGAAGTACTGATATATGCTACAACACAGATGAATCTTTAAAGCATTATGTTAAGTAAAAGTAGCTGGTCACAAAAGACAAAACATTGCATAATCCATTTATATGAAATGTCCAGAATAAGCAAATCCATAAAGGCAGACAATAGATTAGTGGTTGACAGGGGCTGGGGAGCATGGGGAAAAAATGGAGAGCACTAATGTGAATTTTTTTAAGGGGATGAGAAAAGTATTCTAAAATCAGATATTGGTGATGGTTGCACAACTCTGTGAATACACTAAAAATCATTGAACCTTTAAATGGGTCAATTGAATGATATGCAAATCATATCTCAAAGCTGTTAACAACAGACCTATAGGACAGGGATAAAGGAAGTGATTTATAAAGTCATTGTTGAGAATAAAGGTCAAAATATCAATTAACCCTAGGCTTCCAGTTATGTATACATGTTAAAATTTCCATAGCAATCACTAAAAGAATGACAGAATGTACAATTACTAAAATAAGATGTAATACAAAATTACTCACAAGTAAAAAGGAGAAAAAGAAATATTGAACACATAAAAAAGATTTTATAATTAGAAAACACAATATATTTTACATGTATGAATACGTACATAGAAACAAATATATATGTGTATCAGTAATTATGACAAATATTGATGCAAGAACTCTTCTAGCCAAAAGATAAAAACTGAAGATGAAAAAATAAATCCAGCTCTATGGTGTTATGAGACACATCTAAGACATAGGACACAAATAGAATGAGAGGAAAAAAATGGAAAGATATACTAGGTAAATATTAAACAGAGAAAGCTATCTCAGTATCAGATGAAATTGGCTCTTTGGAAAAACTACAACTAGAGAAAGAAAGAGGGTCACTACATAATGTTAAAAGGTTCAATTTATCAAAAAGTTGCAATCATTCTTAGTGTGACCGTACCTAATAATATATCCTGAAAATATTTAAAGCAAAAATTGTTATAGCTTTAGAGAAAACCAGACAAACCACCATGTTAATGGAAGATTTTTTTTTTCCCAAACATAACTATCTTGGTAGTTAGCCCAACAGAAGGGAAAAAAAAAAAAAAAAAAACATTAAGAATACTGATGAAGATCATACTATTAACTATATAACTTAATTGGTGTTTAAAGACATTCCACCCAACAATTAAAGATAAAAAAGTCTTTTCAACCAACATTGACAATATGTTGGGCCATAAAATAAGTCTTAACAAATTTTAAACAATTTGGTATCATACTAGTTCTCTGAACACAAAGAAATTAGGTAAGAAATAGTAGCTAAAAGATCACTAGGAAAAACTTCAAATGTGTGGAAATTTAAAAACATATTCCTAAGTCACTCATACATCAAAGAAATCATATCATAAATTAGAAAATATCTAGAGCTAAACAATAATGCTATGTAACAATTTCCTATAGAATAAAATGTAACTAACAGTACTGATAGTAAAAGGTATAACCTCAAATGATTATATTAGAAAAAGAAAAAAGGCTGAAAATTATAGAGCTAAGCATCTGTTTAGAATGTTAAAAAAGGAGAGAGAGAGAACAGCAAATTAAACCCAAAGAAAGTAGAAGAGGGAAATAATAAAGATAAGAGAAGAAGTTAATAAAATATAAAACCAACATAGAATAGAGGATAAAACAAAAGCCAAAAGTTGGTTCTTCGCAAAAAGTAACACAATTAAACCTCTAGCAAGATTGATCAAGATAAAAGTACAGAACATATGAACAAACAATATTAGGGAAAAAAAGGGAGAATTAATTATAGATACCACAAACATTAATAAGATAAGAAGAGATTATGAAGAGCTTTGTGCTAATGAATAGGAAATCTTAGATGAAAATTAACTTTAATACACCAAAATTCGCAGACATTTGAAAGTGAATGGAAGAGAGCATCCTAAGCAGAGCACTATGTGAGAGAAGAGCTGAAGGTAGGAATGGCAATGGCTTTGTGGGATACCCTCGCTGATGGACTCTACAAACATTTACTGAAAAACAGTCTGTGTTACACTCTGGGCTAGCAACTGTGCAGAAGACCCAGTGCTGGGGGTGATTACCCCTGAAGAGTAGAGGGAATATTATCTCTAAGAGTTTCCACTGTAGCGGGAGGTTTAAGGCATGTATATAATTGTGTAATGTAAGGGAATTAAAGTTCTCTGTGGTTCACTGGAGAAATTAGTGAAGATGGGGCTTAGTTTTGTGTTGAAATGTATCAGGATGAAGCTGAAAAACTGGAGAAGGTTTGGAAGGGGCTGAATGTGAGAATGAGGAATGTGGACTTTAATCTGGATTTAATCCAGACCAGCAGAAAACAATGATGTTTCTGAACAGAGGAAAATGATTACTAGGGTTTAAGATTTATGAAGCCAATATAGATATGTATGTATGATGAATGGGATTTGGGGATGTCAAAAGATGAGGCATGGCAGCAATATTGGAGGATATTGCAGTAGTCAAGCTATAAGAGAGTCCTAAATTAGAGGGTAGGGGTGAACAGTGAGAGGAAGAATATTATAGAGAAGCATCAGTAGACTTACTGATCAGATATTAGATGCCCAAGGTAGAGGGAAGTCTTCAGGGCACCTAGGATGTTCAGTTTGAGCAAATAGGAATTAAACAAATTAATAACTTTTCATTCACTAATTTCTTTGTTTTGAAGGAACAGTTGTGAATTAATAAAATCTCTAATGAACTCTAATTTTTCAATTCAGGTAGCATGTAACCTATGGGACAACATAAAGGCTAGTTCATATGCAAAGATGTAGCAAGAATGTCAGCTTGATTTTGGCAAAGAAATCTTCCAAAGGGCTGCCAAGCAACCAAAAAACAGTGAGAAGGGTATACTCAAGCTCAAAGCTGTGAGAATGGACAGGACTCCTCAGTGCCTCCTTTTGAATGCCCCCCCCCGCCCCCCCCCCCCCCCCCCCCCCCCCCCCCCCCCCC